>NC_090927.1:33681920-34324976 GCF_040938575.1 Ambystoma mexicanum
CAGTTGCCCACCCACTCCTGCCTCTGGGGTTGTCATGTCGGGGCAAACACCATCTGAGACCACTGAACACCCCCGGCCAGAGAGGCAGAGGGGCACCAGCTTCAGTGCCACCGAAGTTGGTGTCCTGGTGGAGCAAGTCCTGGGGCAGTATGATGCCCTCTTCGGAAGTTCCCGCACCGACAAAGAAGGACGGACTCGGATCTGGACTGACATTGTGACTGCCATCTACGCGGAGGGGGTGGCAGTCCGCGACTTACAACATGTCAAGAAGCGCTGGGAGGACTTCAGGTCCAGGACCCTGAACAAGGCCCGGCGCCTCTTGAAGGCAGCGGATGCCAAGGGGTGCCGGGGCCACTTGTCGGAAGAACAGATGAGGGTCCTGGAACGCATATCCCCAGCGCTCCACGTCCAGGTCCTTGAGAGGCAGACCCGTCTGGAGTGGAGCGATGAGTGTACATGCATCCTGATTGTGAGCAGTGCGTGTAGTGATTATTCAGTAGTGTGCAGGTTGCACATCTGTTTGTATGGGGTCGAGTATGGGTGGGGGTGTACAGGGCCGTGGGGCTAACACATGCGAGGGCTGGAATGTGTGAGACATGGATGGTGCTTGTGTGTGTAGGCTTGCATGCCAAATGCAGTTGTGTGGGCACACATGTTCGGATGAATGTGTATGTAAGTAGACATGTCCGTGATGTCACGCATGTATGTTGTTTTTGGCTGCATGTATCAGCACTGTGTACATGTGCATGTGTGTTTATTTGACAAGGGTGCAACAGTGATGCAACATGGATGCATGTGACAGCGGTATGCGGAAGCCTGATTGGCAGATGTGACATGGATGCCCGTCTGAACACTGCGACACTTGGCAGAGGTGTACACATGCATGCAAGTGTGGTGGTGTGTGTGCATGTGTAGTGCACTCCCTGTGTTGCATGTGATGTCTGGCTCACCTTTGCCTGCTCATGCTGTTGTATGTATATGGATGGTGGTGGCAGTTGCGATATGGCTGTGGTATGGCTCATGTGTGCGAGTTGTAATGACATGTGTGTTGGGGATTGTGATGACATGTCTGAGGTTTGCCAATGCCACTCATGTACAACTGTCATGTGTGTATGTGTCCATTGTACAGTGCCCTGATGCCTGTGTTTTGTTTCTCCCTGTCTGCAGCGTCAACTGATGAAGAGGGCGGAGAAGGTGCTGTGGAGCACAGCGGCGGGGATCCCACCGCCAGCCGGAGACGCAAGGCCCGGCTCCCCTCCCATGTTGTGATCTCTTCGGGGAGTGAGGAGTCCAGTGCCGCGTCCCAGGCCGCAGCTGCCGGGGGGAGGTCCAAGAGGCAGAGGTTGGAGTTGGACTCCTCGGCAGCAGAAGGGGCAACTGGGACCACACAGGGCCCAACAGGGCAAGATGGCATTGAGTCATCCAGGTTGGTGGGGGGTTTGGTGGAGGAGGAGGCCATGCAAGCACCAGAGACGGGGTCTGGAGGTGGGGATCCCACTGGTGCTAGTGGTGCAGTGCAGGACCAGGGACAGGAGGCAGCACAGGCCGCCGCGGAGGTGCCTGTGTGCAATCCTGTCCCTGATCCTGTCCCTGCATCATCTTGCACCAGCAGGGATGCCTACGTCCAGACCCGTTTTCAGGCAGGGGATGAGCTCACGTCAACTGGCCTTCCTCTGCCTGCGGACGTGGCTATCCAGGTCCGGGTTGAGCCTGTCCTGGCTGGTGTGGCGTTGCGTCAACGGGCCATGCAAGGTGACCTGCAGTCTTTTCATGAGGAGACTGCACGTCATCTCGAATGGCTCGTTGACCACGTCAGCCTGCTGGGACAGGTCACCCAGGCCGGATTCCTCCGTCTGATGGGGCTTGCTACAACCCCCTCCTCAACTGGACCCCCTACGCGCCAGTCGTCCTCTGTGCCATCTTCCCACCCATCAGTCACCTGGGTGCCCTGTGGAGCTGCCTCTGATGGTGCGGCCAGGCTGGTGGAGGAGGCATCCCTGCCACAGTCGGGAGTCGGACGTCCAGCAGGGGTGGCCACATCTACGACTGCACCCCAGCCAGCGGTGGATGTGCAGGCAGCAGGAGGCAGTGCCCGGGCAGAGGCACAGCAGCAGCAGCAACGTGGTGGGAGCCATGAAGGCTCGGGGCCTTCAACATCAGAGGGGCAGGCATCGGCCGGAGGGCAGGAGGACCCAGGACAGAGAGTGTCTTCTGTGTGGCAGCGGTTGGGCCACGCCATAGATGCGGAGCGGCAGCGGGCAGAAGAGGCACGGCTTACAATGGTCAGGGCGGAGAACACCATGCGGAGGGCCTTGAGGCGGGCCGAGTACCTCGAGGCAATCCGCAGGGGTTTGGAGGTGGAGACGTCGACGGCCCTGCAGATCCTCGGGGCCATGGAGGAGGATCGCCTCCGGGACATTGAGGAGGAGTTCGATGATGCCCTGGCCCGGGACATCCACAAGTGAGCCGTGAAACTAGCCCGCTGCCCTTGTATATAGTTATGTAGGTAGTGTCAGGTTTCATTTTTGTTTTGATTTTATTTGGATCTTTCGGACATTGGCCACATTTTTGTATATAGTTTATTTTATTAGTTAGTGTAGTTAGATAGGTTTCCTTTCTTTTCTTGGGATAATGAACCCTGGCTTGTTCCCATGTACATAGTTCACTGTTGGATTGTATTTTTGTTTCACTTTTTAACCATGGAGCAATGGCTTTCTTTTTTATTTCCCATTGGATTTTGTTTTGTGGACATTGACTTTGGACAACATTACTTTGGAATTTTATTTTTGGTTTTGCTTTTTTTCACGGACATGCTTCTTTTAATTTTTGTACATTCACATTTCTCTTTCTTCATTTTTTATTCTATTTATGTTTCCTTTAATACATATTTTTTTTGGTGAACTTCAATGTGTGGTATCTCATTGGTTTCATGCATTTCATGATATGTGTTTTGAGATTCACTGACACCCATTGGGCCTCATTACGACCCTGGCGGTAAGGGGTTAACGCCAGCGTTAGCTGCGCCGACCCCTTACCGCCAATTCCGAGTTCCCCTAGCGCCATGGAGGTTTTAACACCCGATTTTAGCGGGTGTTAAAATCCATGGCGCTAAGGGACCATGGAGTTAATTACGCCACCGTAATTTACGGTGGCGTAATTAACGCCTTCCCCACTCCCATTATGCCCTATGGGGCAAAAATGGGAATGGGGAAGGGTAAATGGGGATTGGGGACTTACCGCCCCGCCAAGGTCGGAATGGGGCGGTAAGTCCGCCAACCACCATGGTGTAAACGTAGTTTACACCATGGTGGTAAAGTCACGGCCCAGGCGGTAACTTACCGCCTGGGTCGTAATGAGGCCCATTGGGTGTATGTGAGGGAAATGTGTTTGTTTCGGAACTTGCAATTGGTGTTCTGTGATGTAATTGCAAATTATGAGTGGGTGGATGCAATACTCGGGTGGGTGTTTTGCATTTGGAGGCTGACCATAGGGACCAGGGATCTAGATTGTGTTGACATGTTGGCTGGGGAACATGAGTTGCACATGGGTGGGAGCCTGCTGGCAGGTGCCCCACAGTGCTGGGGGGTGGGGGTGGTGGGGAACATGAGTTGGACATGGGTGGGGGCCTGCTGGCAGGTGCCCCTGCACTGCTGGGGGGGTGGGGGTGGTGGGGACATGGGCGGGGGCCTGGTGGAGGCTGCCCCTGCACTGTTTGCCTTCTGGTGCCCACTGTGTCCCGGCAGCACATGTTCTGTGACCGATTATGGATCCAGTACATGCCTAATTTGATGTTTGATGTGGTCTGTCACTTAGATGTGATGCTCAGGGTGTGCATCACACACAATGGCTGTTCACTGTGCTGTGCGCTGAGCAGTGTGATGCAGGAGTAGGACACTGCACACATGAGCTGCAGTGTTGATTTTGCAATGCATAATGTGCACGTAGACAGGCATTCATTGTGATGTTACGTCTACGACTATTGTAATGCATTTGGAAATGACTTATTTTGGGTGGGAGATTTTGTTGGTCTGTCATTTCATCTGATTCCGGGTCAGGCAGCAGTGTCCGATGCCACTGTGCATTTAGGACATGGCAATGTATACCTTATCGTTACTGCGTTGGTGTATGGGTATTGCTTGCCATGTCGTGTTGATGTTTGGGAAGGTTTGAGTGACATGACAGTGATGGCCATGGCCTGTTTTGCAGGTGTGTGTGATGCACACCTTGCATGTCCTGGTCATCCGCTTCTCAGAGCAACTAGCTGGGGGTAGATTTCTCTCCGCAGCAGGGCCCTCCCCCTGGAACAGACATCCGGCCTGACTTGAACTTGAGGGGAACCATCTCCAGTTCTGAAAGCACCTCAAGACCTTCCTCTTTGCTTCTGCTTACTCTCTGCCTCTCCCTTGCAGAATTCTTCACTGGAACTGCACAGGAGCTGCAACTGGGCCACTCTCATCGACCTCGGTCCCTGGCCCAGCCACTCTCCACTTGCACTGCCTCCCTGGCAACCCCTGCACTGAAGTACTGTCTCTCTATCCCTACAGCCCTCCCTTCCCAGCACTTGTCTGCACTTACCTTTGTAGTTGCCATCAGTCGACCTATGTATTATTTTTTTGGGCTACTTCCCCTGTACTGGACTCCCCCCCACCCTTCCCCTTGCACTTTTCCCTTCCCCCTACCCCTGCACTTGCACGATCTCAATGACACCTGGCCTAGTAGTACCGTTCTCTGTGTTCCCTTGTTCCCCCCTCCCTGCCTCATTGCGCCTTGGAATACTTTTGTATGGCCCATATCATGTCATATGTCATATGTGTTCCTTTTGGTCACACAGGATAGCTTGTGTTTAAGTAGCTAGGGTTGCAGACGATGTGGCACTTCCATGGCAACTACCTCAGGTTGGTAGGGTTGTGACAGTTGACTGTCTCTTTGTCATCATCGATTGTCACCTGGTATGTGCCAGGCCTGTGTGCACTCCGCAGGGGTAGGAGTTTAGGTGAACAATGTGGCCACAAGCTGGGTCCGGGCTTCCTCACCACGTGCCCTGTCCCCTCCCATGGGCAGCGCCTGTGCCTGTGGTTGGGGATGTGGGGGCACCACCATGTCCACCGGGACGCCCTGCCGTGTTGCAACATTGTGCAGGACACATGCTGCCACAATGATCCTGCACACTACTGGTGGTGCATAGAGTAGTTGCCCACCAGAGCGGTCAAGGGAGCGGAAACGTGACTTGAGCACTCCGAATGTGCGCTCCACTATGCCCCTGGTTGCAATATGGGCGGCGTTGTATCTTACCTGGGGTGGTGTGGTTGGGTTCCGGATTGGCATCATCATGTGGTTGCTCAGAGGGTAGGCACTGTCCCCTGGGGAGGTGATAATAGTTGAGATTATTAGGGTTTGGATATTTGTCTGTGTGTGACTTGCATGCATGTGCAAGGGCATTTGTACTGACCTAGGAGCCATGTGTCGCCATGCTGCCAAGCTTCCAGGGCCCGGCTCAGGGCGGACATTCTGTATATGAAACTGTCATGGGTGGAGCCAGGGTAGTTTGCATAGACAGAGGTGATGATTCCCTTTGCATCACATACCACCTGTACATTGATGGAATGCCAGTGCTTGCGGTTTCGGTAGATGTGCTCAATGGCCCTAGGTGGACGTAGGGCCACATGGGTGCAATCTATGGCACCGAGCACTTTGGGGAAGTGTGCCACCCTGAAAAAATCCAGGACAACGGCCTGCCTTTCTGCGGGTGTTCTGGGCATGTATATGTGCCTGCGGACTGAGGGGCGCGCTGTCATGATTGCCAGTACCTGGTGTAGGCAGCGTGACTGTGTGGCCTGTGAGAACCCCCCCCCACTATGGCAGTGGTCCGCTGAAATGACCCAGTGGCCAAAAAATGCAGGACATTGAGCAGCTTCTCCAAGGGGCTCAATGCTTAGGAGCAAAGGGTGGGGGATGTGAGGTCATCTTCCCACTCCCTGACCAGGTCTAGGATGATATGGGGTGGAAACCTATACCTGCCGTAGACCTGGTTGTCAGGCATCCCAAAAAGGCTTGTCCGTGGTGCGAAAATGCGTGCCCTGGCTATTCTCCTCCTCCTGTGGTGTCCCACGATCAGTGCAGCGACAAATGGGGCATTCATCGTAGCTGTATATACGCGTTTGTTGTTTGAGCGCACTTTTATGCTGTGCGCGGGGACGCCTCCGCCTGCCTTCGTGTGGGCGGACGCGTTGACGTCTGTGCACGTCTTTTGCCGTGCGCGGGTTTCCCATATTCGGATACGTGGTAAGACTGTAGGTCCGAGTGTCATCGCGTGTGATCGGAGGGGAGTGAGCGTACACGCGATTGGCCTGGGTACGTGTGTTTCGGGGTGCGCGGGAAGTTCCACACGCGATTAGCCTGGGTACGTGTGTTCCGGGTTGCCGGGAACTTTCACACGCGATTGGTGGAAATCCAGGTGTGTTCTGTCATCACGTGCAATGAGGGAAACACCCGCGCGCGTCACGTCACAGACGCGCTCACGCACTAAGGGCCTTTGTTTCAATGAAATCGTATATGCGTGCTGCCGTGCATACGCGCTAAGGGCCTTTCCTCGTATTACACGCGGACATGCAGTTTTCCACGCGTGCTTACGCGCATGGGCCCTTTCCTCGTATTACACGCGGACGTGCAGTTTTTCACGCGCGCTGAAATGCCCATGCACGTCTGTACGTGTCACGTCACAGGGGCGCTTGCGCTTGAGGGGCCTTCTGTCCAATGAAAATGCGTATGCGTGCAGACACACTTACGCGCTAAGGGCCTTTCCTCGAATTACACGCTGACGTGCAGATTTTTCACGTGCCAAATCACTCCGTATCAAGCTGGCCACACGTAAGCACACAGAAGACCACGCTCCTGCCCAGAAGGCCGAACTACTGCCCCTCAGAGCCCCGAGCACGCTCCCACCTGCCATCTGCTGCTGCCTGACTGCCTGCTGCCCACGTGCCCTGCCATTTGCTGCCTGCACATCAGCCAGGGGTGCTGTTGCTGTGACCACCCCTGCTGGAACCGAAGACTCCCGACTGGGATTCCATCGCTCCACAGCCCAGCCCCAGGACCCAGTTGCCCACCCACTCCTGCCTCTGGGGTTGTCATGTCGGGGCAAACACCATCTGAGACCACTGACAACCCCCGGCCAGAGAGGCAGAGGGGCACCAGCTTCAGTGCCACCGAAGTTGGTGTCCTGGTGGAGCAAGTCCTGGGGCAGTATGATGCCCTCTTCGGAAGTTCCCGCACCGACAAGGAAAGACGGACTCGGATCTGGACTGACATCGTGACTGCCATCATCGCGGAGGGGGTGGCAGTCCACGACTTACAACATGTCAAGAAGCGCTGGGAGGACTTCAGGTCCAGGACCCTGAACAAGGCCCGGCGCCTCTTGAAGGCAGCGGATGCCAAGGGGCGCCGGGGCCACTTGTCGGAAGAACAGATGAGGGTCCTGGAACGTATATCCCCAGCGCTCCACGTCCAGGTCCTTGAGAGGCAGACCCGTCTGGAGTGGAGCGATGAGTGTACATGCATCCTGATTGTGAGCAGTGCGTGTAGTGATTATTCAGTAGTGTGCAGGTTGCACATCTGTTTGTATGGGGTCGAGTATGGGTGGGGGTGTACAGGGCCGTGGGGCTAACACATGCGAGGGCTGGAATGTGTGAGACATGGATGGTGCTTGTGTGTGTAGGCTTGCATGCCAAATGCAGTTGTGTGGGCACACATGTTTGGATGAATGTGTATGTAAGTAGACATGTCCGTGATGTCACGCATGTATGTTGTTTTTGGCTGCATGTATCAGCACTGTGTACATGTGCATGTGTGTTTATTTGACAAGGGTGCAACAGTGATGCAACATGGATGCATGTGACAGCGGTATGTGGAAGCCTGATTGGCAGATGTGACATGGATGCCCGTCTGAACACTGCGACACTTGGCAGAGGTGTACACATGCATGCAAGTGTGGTGGTGTGTGTGCATGTGTAGTGCACTCCCTGTGTTGCATGTGATGTCTGGCTCACCTTTGCCTGCTCATGCTGTTGTATGTGTATGGATGGTGGTGGCAGTTGCGATATGGCTGTGGTATGGCTCATGTGTGCGAGTTGTAATGACATGTGTGTTGGGGATTGTGATGACATGTCTGAGGTTTGCCAATGCCACTCATGTACAACTGTCATGTGTGTATGTGTCCATTGTACAGTGCCCTGATGCCTGTGTTTTGTTTCTCCCTGTCTGCAGCGTCAACTGATGAAGAGGGCGGAGAAGGTGCTGTGGAGCACAGCGGCGGGGATCCCACCGCCAGCCGGAGACGCAAGGCCCGGCTCCCCTCCCATGTTGTGATCTCTTCGTGGAGTGAGGAGTCCAGTGCCGCGTCCCAGGCCGCAGCTGCCAGGGGGAGGTCCAAGAGGCAGAGGTTGGAGTTGGACTCCTCGGCAGCAGAAGGGGCAGCTGGGACCACACAGGGCCCAACAGGGCAAGATGGCATGGAGTCATCCAGGTTGGTGGGGGGTTTGGTGGAGGAGGAGGCCGTGCAAGCACCAGAGACGGGGTCTGGAGGTGGGAATCCCACTGGTGCTAGTGGTGCAGTGCAGGACCAGGGACAGGAGGCAGCACAGGCCGCCGCGGAGGTGCCTGTGTGCAATCCTGTCCCTGATCCTGTCCTGCATCATCTTGCACCAGCAGGGATGCCTATGTCCAGACCCGTTTTCAGGCAGGGGATGAGCTCACGTCAACTGGCCTTCCTCTGCCTGCGGACGTGGCTATCCAGGTCCAGGTTGAGCCTGTCCTGGCTGGTGTGGCGTTGCGTCAACGGGAAATGCGAGGTGACCTGCAGTCTTTTCATGAGGAGACTGCACGTCATCTCGAATGGCTCGTTGACCACGTCAGCCTGCTGGGACAGGTCACCCAGGCCGGATTCCTCCGTCTGATGGGGCTTGCTACAACCCCCTCCTCAACTGGACCCCCTACGCGCCAGTCGTCCTCTGTGCCATCTTCCCACCCATCAGTCACCTGGGTGCCCTGTGGAGCTGCCTCTGATGGTGCGGCCAGGCTGGTGGAGGAGGCATCCCTGCCACAGTCGGGAGTCGGACGTCCAGCAGGGGTGGCCACATCTACGACTGCACCCCAGCCAGCGGTGGATGTGCAGGCAGCAGGAGGCAGTGCCCGGGCAGAGGCACAGCAGCAGCAGCAACGTGGTGGGAGCCATGAAGGCTCGGGGCCTTCAACATCGGAGGGGCAGGCATCGGCCGGAGGGCAGGAGGACCCAGGACAGAGAGTGTCTTCTGTGTGGCAGCGGTTGGGCCACGCCATAGATGCGGAGCGGCAGCGGGCAGAAGAGGCACGGCTCACAATGGTCAGGGCGGAGAACTCCATGCGGAGGGCCTTGAGGCGGGCCGAGTGCCTCGAGGCAATCCGCAGGGGTTTGGAGGTGGAGACGTCGACGGCCCTGCAGATCCTCGGGGCCATGGAGGAGGATCGCCTCCGGGACATTGAGGAGGAGTTCGATGATGCCCTGGCCCGGGACATCCACAAGTGAGCCGTGAAACTAGCCCGCTGCCCTTGTACATAGTTATGTAGGTAGTGTTAGGTTTCATTTTTGTTTTGATTTTATTTGGACCTTTCGGATATTGGCCACATTTTTGTATATAGTTTATTTTATTAGTTAGTGTAGTTAGATAGGTTTCCTTTCTTTTGTTGGGATAATGGACCCTGGCTTGTTCCCATGTACATAGTTCACTGTTGGATTGTACTTTTGGTTCACTTTTTAACCATGGAGCAATGGCTTTCTTTTTTATTTCCCATTGGATTTTGTTTTGTGGACATTGACTTTGGACAACATTACTTTGGAATTTTATTTTTGGTTTTGCTTTTTTTCACGGACATGCTTCTTTTGATTTTTGTACATTCACATTTCTCTTTCTTCATTTTTTATTCTATTTATGTTTCCTTTAATACATATATTTTTTTGGTGAACTTCAATGTGTGGTATCTCATTGGTTTCATGCATTTCATGATATGTGTTTTGAGATTCACTGACACCCATTGGGTGTATGTGAGGGAAATGTGTTTGTTTCGGAACTTGCAATTGGTGTTCTGTGATGTAATTGCAAATTATGAGTGGGTGGATGCAATACTCGGGTGGGTGTTTTGCATTTGGAGGCTGACCATAGGGACCAGGGATCTAGATTGTGATGACATGTTGGCTGGGGAACATGAGTTGCACATGGGTGGGGGCCTGCTGGCAGGTGCCCCACAGTGCTGGGGGGTGGGGATGGTGGGGAACATGAGTTGGACATGGGTGGGGGCCTGCTGGCAGGTGCCCCTGCACTGCTGGGGGGGTGGGGGTGGTGGGGACATGGGCGGGGGCCTGGTGGAGGCTGCCCCTGCACTGCTGGGGGTTGGGGGTGCTGGGAGACATGGGTGGGGGCCTGGTGGAGGCTGTCCCTGCACTGCTGGGGGGTGGGGGTGGTGGGAGACATGGGTGGGGGCTTGGTGGAGGCTGCCCCTGCACTGCTGGGGGGTGGGGGTGCTGGGAGACATGGGTGGGGGCCTGGTAGAGGCTGCCCCTGCACTGCTGGGGGGTGGGGTGGTGGGAAACATGGGTGGGGGCCTGGTGGTGGGTGCCCCTGGTGGCTGGGGGTGGGGGTGCTGGGAGACATGGGTGGGGGCCTGGTGGAGGCTGCCCCTGGTGACTGTGGGGGTGGGGGTGGTGGAAGACATGGGTGGGGGCCTGGTGGTGGGTGCCCCTCATGGCTGGGGGGTGGGGGTGCTGGGAGACATGGGTGGGGGCCTGGTGGAGGCTGCCCCTGGTGGCTGGGGGGTGGGGGTGCTGGGAGACATGGGTGGGGGCCTGGTGGAGGCTGCCCCTGGTGACTGGGAGGGTGGGGGTGGTGGGAGACATGGGTAAGGTCCTGGTGGTGGGTGCCCCTGGTGGCTGGGAGGTGGGGGTGCTGGGAGACATGGGTGGGGGCCTGGTGGAGGCTGCCCCTGGTGACTGGGGGGGTGGGGGTGGTGGGAGACATGGGTGGGGGCCTGGTGGTGGGTGCCCCTGGTGGCTGGGGGGTGGGGGTGCTGGGAGACATGGGTGGGGGCCTGGTGGTAGGTGCCCCTGCACTGCTGGGGGTGGGGGGGTGGGGAACATGAGTTGGACATGGGTGGGGGCCTGCTGGCAGGTGCCCCACAGTGCTGGGGGGTGGGGGTGCAGGGGAACATGAGTTGGACATGGGTGGGGGCCTGCTGGCAGGTGCCCCACAGTGCTGGGGGATGGGGGTGGTGGGGAACATGAGTTGGACATGGGTGGGGGCCTGTTGGCAGGTGCCCCACAGTGCTGGGGGGTGGGGGTGCTGGGGAACATGAGTTGGACATAGGTGGGGGCCTGCTGGCAGGTGTCCCACAGTGCTGGGGGGTGGGGGTGGTGGGGAACATGAGTTGGACATGGGTGGGGGCCTGCTGGCAGGTGCCCCACAGTGCTGGGGGATGGGGGTGGTGGGGAACATGAGTTGGACATGGGTGGGGGCCTGCTGGCAGGTGCCCCTGCACTGCTGGGGGGTGGGGGTGGTGGGAGACATGGGTGGGGGCCTGGTGGTGGGTGCCCCTGGTGGCTGGGGAGTGGGGGTTCTGGGAGACATGGGTGGGGGCCTGGTGGTGGGTGCCCCTGCACTGCTGGGGGGTGGGGGTGGTGGGGAACATGAGTTGGACATGGGTGGGGGCCTGCTGGCAGGTTCCCCACAGTGCTGGGGGGTGGGGGTGGTGGGAGACATGGGTGGGGGCCTGGTGGTGGGTGCCCCTGCACTGCCGGGGGGGTGGGGGTGGTGGGATACATGGGTGGGGGCCTGGTGGTGGGTGCCCCTGGTGGCTGGGGGGTGGGGGTGCTGGGAGACATGGGTGGGGGCCTGGTGGTGGGTGCCCCTGGTGGCTGGGGGGTGGGGGTGGTGGGAGACATGGGTGGGGGCCTGGTGGTGGGTGCCCCTGCACTGCTGGGGGGTGGGGGTGGTGGGAGACATGGGTGGGGGCCTGGTGGTGGGTGCCCCTGGTGGCTGGGGGGTGGGGGTGCTGGGAGACATGGGTGGGGGCCTGGTGGTGGGTGCCCCTGGTGGCTGGGGGGAGGGAGTGCTGGGAGACATGGGTGGGGGCCTGGTGGAGGCTGCCCCTGGTGGCTGGGGGGTGGGGGTGCTGGGAGACATGGGTGGGGGCCTGGTGGAGGCTGCCCCTGGTGACTGGGGGGGTGGGGATGCTGGGAGACATGGGTGGGGGCCTGGTGGTGGGTGCCCCTGGTGGCTGGGGGGTGGGGGTGCTGGGAGACATGGGTGGGGGCCTGGTGGAGGCTGCCCCTGGTGGCTGGGGGGTGGGGGTGCTGGGAGACATGGGTGGGGGCCTGGTGGAGGCTGCCCCTGGTGACTGGGGGCGTGGGGGTGGTGGGAGACATGGGTGGGGGCCTGGTGGTGGGTGCCTCTGGTGGCTGGGGGATGGGGGTGCTGGGAGACATGGGTGGGGTCTGGTGGTAGGTGCCCCTGCACTGCTGGGGGTGGGGGTGGTGGGGAACATGAGTTGGACATGGGTGGGAGCCTGCTGGCAGGAGCCCCACAATGCTGGGGGGTGGGGGTGCTGGGGAACATGAGTTGGACATGGGTGGGGGCCTGCTGGCAGGTGCCCCACAGTGCTGGAGGGTGGGGTTGGTGGGGAACATGAGTTGGACATGGGTGGGTGCCTGCTGGCAGGTGCCCCACAGTGCTGGGGAGTGGGGGTGCTGGGGAACATGAGTTGGACATGGGTGGGGGCCTGCTGGCAGGTGCCCCGCAGTGCTGGGGGGTGGGGGTGGTGGGGAACATGAGTTGGACATGGGTGGAGGCCTGCTGGCAGGTGCCCCACAGTGCTGGGGGGTGGGGGTGGTGGGGAACATGAGTTGGACATGGGTGGGGGCCTGCTGGCAGGTGCCCCTGCACTGCTGGGGGGTGGGGGTGCTGGAAGTCATGGGTGGGGGCCTGGTGGATGCTGCCCCTGCACTGCTGGGGGGTGGGGGTGGTGGGAGACATGGGTGGGGGCCTGGTTGTGGGTGCCCCTGGTGGCTGGGGGGTGGGGGTGCTGGCAGACATGGGTAGGGGCCTGGTGGAGGCTGCCCCTGGTGACTGGTGGGGTGGGGGTGGTGGGAGACATGGGTGGGGGCCTGGTGGTGGGTGCCCCTGGTGGCTGGGGGGTGGGGGTGCTGGGAGACATGGGTGGGGGCCTGATGGAGGCTGCCCCTGGTGGCTGGGGGGTGGGGGTGCTGGGAGACATGGGTGGGGGCCTGGTGGAGGCTGCCCCTGGTGACTGGGGGTGGTGGGGGTGCTGGGAGACATGGGTGGGGGCCTGGTGGTGGGTGCCCCTGGTGGCTAGGGGGGGTGCTGGGAGACATGGGTGGGGGCCTGGTGGAGGCTGCCCCTGGTGGCTGGGGGGTGGGGGTGCTGGGAAACATGGGTGGGGGCCTGGTGGAGGCTGCCCCTGGTGACTGGGGGGGTGGGGGTGGTGGGAGACATGGGTGGGGGCCTGGTGGTGGGTACCCCTGGTGGCTGGGGGGTGGGGGTGCTGGGAGACATGGGTGGGGGCCTGGTTGTGGGTGCCCCTGCACTGCTGGGGGGTGAGGGTGGTGGGGAACATGAGTTGGACATGGGTGGGGGCCTGGTGGTGGGTGCCCCTGGTGGCTGGGGGGTGGGGGTGGTGGGAGACATGGGTGGGGGCCTGGTGGTGGGTGCCCCTGCACTGCTGGGGGGTGGGGGTGTTGGGAGACATGGGTGGGGGCCTGGTGGTGGGTGCCCCTGGTGGCTGGGGGGTGGGGGTGCTGGGAGACATGGGTGGGGGCCTGGAGGAGGCTGACCCTGGTGGCTGGGGGGTGGGGGTGCTGGGAGACATGGGTGGGGGCCTGGTGGAGGCTGCCCCTGGTGGCTGGGGGGTGGAGGTGCTGGGAGACATGGGTGGGGGCCTGGTGGAGGCTGCCCCTGGTGACTGGGGGGGTGGGGGTGCTGGGAGACATGGGTGGGGGCCTGGTGGTGGGTGCCCCTGGTGGCTGGGGGGTGGGGGTGCTGGGAGACATGGGTGGGGGCCTGGTGGAGGCTGCCCCTGGTGGCTGGGGGGTGGGGGTGCTGGGAGACATGGGTGTGGGCCTGGTGGAGGATGCCCCTGGTGACTGGGGGGGTGGGGGTGGTGGGAGACATGGGTGGGGGCCTGGTGGTGGGTGCCTCTGGTGGCTGGGGGGTGGGGGTGCTGGGAGACATGGGTGGGGCCTGGTGGTAGGTGCCCCTGCACTGCTGGGGGTGGGGGTGGTGGGGAACATGAGTTGGACATGGGTGGGAGCCTGCTGGCAGGTGCCCCACAGTGCTGGGGGGTGGGGGTGCTGGGGAACATGAGTTGGACATGGGTGGGGGCCTGCTGGCAGGTGCCCCACAGTGCTGGAGGGTGGGGGTGGTGGGGAACATGAGTTGGACATGGGTGGGTGCCTGCTGGCAGGTGCCCCACAGTGCTGGGGGGTGGGGGTGCTGGGGAACATGAGTTGGACATGGGTGGGGGCCTGCTGGCAGGTGCCCCTCAGTGCTGGGGGTGGGGGTGGTGGGGAACATGAGTTGGACATGGGTGGAGGCCTGCTGGCAGGTGCCCCACAGTGCTGGGGGGTGGGGGTGGTGGGGAACATGAGTTGGACATGGGTGGGGGCCTGCTGGCAGGTGCCCCTGCACTGCTGGGGGGTGGGGGTGCTGGGAGTCATGGGTGGGGGCCTGGTGGATGCTGCCCCTGCACTGCTGGGGGGTGGGGGTGGTGGGAGACATGGGTGGGGGCCTGGTGGTGGGTGCCCCTGGTGGCTGGGGGGTGGGGGTGCTGGCAGACATGGGTAGGGGCCTGGTGGAGGCTGCCCCTGGTGACTGGTGGGGTGGGGGTGGTGGGAGACATGGGTGGGGGCCTGGTGGTGGGTGCCCCTGGTGGCTGGGGGGTGGGGGTGCTGGGAGACATGGGTGGGGGCCTGGTGGAGGCTGCCCCCGGTGGCTGGGGGGGTGGGGGTGCTGGGAGACATGGGTGGGGGCCTGGTGGAGGCTGCCCCTGGTGACTGGGGGGGTGGGGGTGCTGGGAGACATTTTGTGGGGGCCTGGTGGTGGGTGCCCCTGGTGGCTGGGGGTGGGGGTGCTGGGAGACATGGGTGGGGGCCTGGTTGTGGGTGCCCCTGCACTGCTGGGGGGTGGGGGTGGTGGGGAACATGAGTTGGACATGGGTGGGGTCCTGCTGGCAGGTGCCCCACAGTGCTGGGGGATGGGGGTGGTGGGGAACATGAGTTGGACATGGGTGGGGGCCTGCTGACAGGTGCCCCACAGTGCTGGGGGGTGGGGGTGATGAGGAACAAGAGTTGGACATGGGTGGGGGCCTGCTGGCAGGTGCACCACAGTGCTGGGGGTGGGGGTGCTGGGGAACATGAGTTGGACATGGGTGGGGGCCTGCTGGCAGGTGCCCCACAGTGCAGGGGGGTGGGGGTGCTGGGGAAAATGAGTTGGACATGGGCGGGGGCCTGCTGGCAGGTGCCCCACAGTGCTGGGGGGTGGGGGTGGTGGGGAACATGAGTTGGACATGGGTGGGGGCCTGCTGGCAGGTGCCCCTGCACTGCTAGGGGGGTGGGGGTGGTGGGAGAAATGGGTGGGGGCCTGGCGGTGGGTGCCCCTGCACTGCTGGGGGGTGGGGGTGGTGGGAGACATGGGTGGGGGCCTGGTGGAGGCTGCCCCTGGTGGCTGGGGGGTGGGGGTGGTGGGAGACATGGGTGGGGGCCTGGTGGAGGCTGCCCCTGGTGACTGGGGGGGTGGGGGTGGTGGGAGACATGGGTGGGGGCCTGGTGATGGGTGCCCCTGGTGGCTGGGGGGGTGGGGGTGCTGGGAGACATGGGTGGGGGCCTGGTGGAGGCTGCCCCTGGTGACTGGGGGGGGTGGTGGGAGACATGGGTGGGGGCCTGGTGGTGGGTGCCCCTGGTGGCTGGGGGGTGGGGGTGCTGGGAGACAAAGGTGGGGGCCTGGAGGAGGGTGACCCTGGTGGCTGGGGGGTGGGGTGCTGGGAGACATGGGTGGGGGCCTGGTGGAGGCTGCCCCTGGTGACTGGGGGGGTGGGGGTGCTGGGAGACATGGGTGGGGGCCTGGTGGTGGGTGCCCCTGGTGGCTGGGGGGTGGGGGTGCTGGGAGACATGGGTGGGGGCCTGGTGGAGGCTGCCCCTGGTGGCTGGGGGGTGGGGGTGGTGGGAGACATGGGTGGGGGCTTGGTGGAGGCTGCCCCTGGTGACTGGGGGGGTGTGGGTGGTGGGAGACATGGGTGGGGGCCTGGTGGTGGGTGCCCCTGGTGGCTGGGGGGTGGGGGTGCTGGGAGACATGGGTGGGGGCCTGGTGGTGGGTGCCCCTGCACTGCTGGGGGGTGGGTTTGGTGGGGAACATGAGTTGGACATGGGTGGGGGACTGCTGGCAGGTGCCCCTGCACTGCTGGGGGGGTGGGGGTGGCGGGAGACATTGGTGGGGGCCTGGTGGGGTGTGGGAGACATGGGTGGGGGCTTGGTGGAGGCTGTCCCTGCACTGCTGGGGGGTGGGGGTGCTGGGAGACATGGGTGGGGCCTGGTGGAGGCTGCCCCCGCACTGCTGGGGGGTGGGGGTGGTGGGAGACATGGGTGGGGGCCTGGTGGTGGGTGCCCCTGCACTGCTGGGGGGTGGGGGTGCTGGGAGACATGGGTGGGGGCCTGGTGGAGGCTGCCCCTGGTGACTGGGGGGGTGGTGGGAGACATGGGTGGGGGCCTGGTGGTGGGTGCCCCTGGTGGCTGGGGTGTGGGGGTGCTGGGAGACATGGGTGGGGGCCTGGTGGAGGCTGCCCCTGGTGGCTGGGGGGTGGGGGTGGTGGGAGACATGGGTGGGGGCTTGGTGGAGGCTGCCCCTGGTGACTGGGGGGGTGTGGGTGGTGGGAGACATGGGTGGGGGCCTGGTGGTGGGTGCCCCTGGTGGCTGGGGGTGGGGGTGGTGGGAGACATGGGTGGGGGCCTGGTGGTGGGTGCCCCTGCACTGCTGGGGGGTGGGGGTGGTGGGGAACATGAGTTGGACATGGGTGGGGGCCTGCTGGCAGGTGCCCCACAGTGCTGGGGGGTGCGGGTGCTGGGGAACATGAGTTGGACATGGGTGGGGGCCTGCTGGCAGGTGCCCCACAGTGCTGGGGGATGGAGGTGGTGGGGAACATGAGTTGGACATGGGTGGGGGCCTGCTGGCAGGTGCCCCACAGTGCTGGGGGGTGGGGGTGCTGGGGAACATGAGTTGGACATAGGTGGGGGCCTGCTGGCAGGTGCCCCACAGTGCTGGGGGGTGGGGGTGGTGGGGAACATGAGTTGGACATGGGTGGGGGCCTGCTGGCAGGTGCCCTACAGTGCTGGGGGATGGGGTGGTGGGGAACATGAGTTGGACATGGGTGGGGGCCTGCTGGCAGGTGCCCCTGCACTGCTGGGGGGTGGGGGTGGTGGGAGACATGGGTGGGGGCCTGGTGGTGGGTGCCCCTGGTGGCTGGGGGGTGGGGGTGCTGGGAGACATGGGTGGGGGCCTGGTGGTGGGTGCCCCTGCACTGCTGGGGGGTGGGGGTGGTGGGGAACATGAGTTGGACATGGGTGGGGGCCTGCTGGCAGGTGCCCCACAGTGCTGGGGGGTGGGGGTGGTGGGAGACATGGGTGGGGGCCTGGTGGTGGGTGCCCCTGGTGGCTGGGGGGTGGGGGTGCTGGGAGACATGGGTGGGGGCCTGGTGGTGGGTGCCCCTGGTGGCTGGGGGGTGGGGGTGCTGGGAGAGATGGGTGGGGGCCTGGTGGTGGGTGCCCCTGCACTGCTAGGGGTGGGGGTGGTGGGAGACATGGGTGGGGGCCTGGTGGTGGCTGCCCCTGGTGGCTGGGGGGTGGGGGTGCTGGGAGACATGGGTGGGGGCCTGGTGGTGGGTGCCCCTGGTGGCTGGGGGGTGGGAGTGCTGGGAGACATGGGTGGGGGCCTGGTGGAGGCTGCCCCTGGTGGCTGGGGGTGGGGGTGCTGGGAGACATGGGTGGGGGCCTGGTGGAGGCTGCCCCTGGTGACTGGGGGGGTGGGGGTGCTGGGAGACATGGGTGGGGGCCTGGTGGTGGGTTCCCCTGCACTGCCGGGGGGTGGGGGTGGTGGGAGACATGGGTGGGGGCCTGGTGGTGGGTGCCCCTGGTGGCTGGGGGGTGGGGGTGCTGGGAGACATGGGTGGGGGCCTGGTGGTGGGTGCCCCTGGTGGCTGGGGGGTGGGGGTGCTGGGAGACATGGGTGGGGGCCTGGTGGTGGGTGCCCCTGCACTGCTAGGGGGTGGGGGTGGTGGGAGACATGGGTGGGGGCCTGGTGGTGGGTGCCCCTGGTGGCTGGGGGTGGGGGTGCTGGGAGACATGGGTGGGGGCCTGGTGGTGGGTGCCCCTGGTGGCTGGGGGGTGGGAGTGCTGGGAGACATGGGTGGGGGCCTGGTGGAGGCTGCCCCTGGTGGCTGGGGGGTGGGGGTGCTGGGAGACATGGGTGGGGGCCTGGTGGAGGCTGCCCCTGGTGACTGGGGGGGTGGGGGTGCTGGGAGACATGGGTGGGGGCCTGGTGGTGGGTTCCCCTGGTGGCTGGGGGGTGGGGGTGCTGGGAGACATGGGTGGGGGCCTGGTGGAGGCTGCCCCTGGTGACTGGGGGCGTGGGGGTGGTGGGAGACATGGGTGGGGGCCTGGTGGTGGGTGCCTCTCGTGGCTGGGGGATGGGGGTGCTGGGAGACATGGGTGGGGCCTGGTGGTAGGTGCCCCTGCACTGCTGGGGGTGGGGGTCGTGGGGAACATGAGTTGGACATGGGTGGGAGCCTGCTGGCAGGTGCCCCACAGTGCTGGGGGGTGGGGGTGCTGGGGAACATGAGTTGGACATGGGTGGGGGCCTGCTGGCAGGTGCCCCACAGTGCTGGAGGGTGGGGGTGGTGGGGAACATGAGTTGGACATGGGTGGGTGCCTGCTGGCAGGTGCCCCACAGTGCTGGGGGGTGGGGGTGCTGGGGAACATGAGTTGGACATGGGTGGGGGCCTGCTGGCAGGTGCCCCACAGTGCTGGGGGGTGGGGGTGGTGGGGAACATGAGTTGGACATGGGTGGAGGCCTGCTGGTAGGTGCCCCACAGTGTTGGGGGGTGGGGGTGGTGGGGAACATGAGTTGGACATGGGTGGGGGCCTGCTGGCAGGTGCCCCTGCACTGCTGGGGGGTCGGGGTGCTGGGAGTCATGGGTGGGGGCCTGGTGGATGCTGCCCCTGCACTGCTGGGGGGTGGGGGTGGTGGGAGACATGGGTGGGGGCCTGGTTGTGGGTGCCCCTGGTGGCTGGGGGGTGGGGTTGCTGGCAGACATGGGTAGGGGCCTGGTGGAGGCTGCCCCTGGTGACTGGTGGGGTGGGGGTGGTGGGAGACATGGGTGGGGGCCTGGTGGTGGGTGCCCCTGGTGGCTGGGGGGTGGGGGTGCTGGGAGACATGGGTGGGGGCCTGGTGGAGGCTGCCCCTGGTGACTGGGGGGGTGGGGGTGCTGGGAGACATGGGTGGGGGCCTGGTGGTGGGTGCCCCTGGTGGCTGGGGGTGGGGGTGCTGGGAGACATGGGTGGGGGCCTGGTGGAGGCTGCCCATGGTGGCTGGGGGGTGGGGGCGCTGGGAAACATGGGTGGGGGCCTGGTGGAGGCTGCCCCTGGTGACTGGGGGGTGGGTGTGGTGGGAGACATGGGTGGGGGCCTTGTGGTGGGTACCCCTGGTGGCTGGGGGGTGGGGGTGCTGGGAGACATGGGTGGGGGCCTGGTTGTGGGTGCCCCTGCACTGCTGGGGGGTGGGGGTGGTGGGGAACATGAGTTGGACATGGGTGGGGGCCTGGTGGTGGGTGCCCCTGGTGGCTGGGGGGTGGGGGTGGTGGGAGACATGGGTGGGGGCCTGGTGGTGGGTGCCCCTGCACTGCTGGGGGGTGGGGGTGGTGGGAGACATGGGTGGGGGCCTGGTGGTGGGTGCCCCTGGTGCCTGGGGGGTGGGGGTGCTGGGAGACATGGGTGGAGGCCTGGTGGTGGGTGCCCCTGGTGGCTGGGGGGTGGGAGTGCTGGGAGACATGGGTGGGGGCCTGGTGGAGTCTTCCCCTGGTGGCTGGGGGGTGGGGGTGCTGGGAGACATGGGTGGGGGCCTGGTGGAGGCTGCCCCTGGTGACTGGGGTGGTGGGGGTGCTGGGAGACATGGGTGGGGGCCTGGTGGTGGGTGCCCCTGGTGGTAGGGTGGTGGGGGTGCTGGGAGACATGGGTGGGGGCCTGGTGGAGGCTGCCCCTGGTGGCTGGGGGGTGGGGGTGCTGGGAGACATGGGTGGGGGCCTGGTGGAGGCTGCCCCTGGTGACTGGGGGGGTGGGGGTGGTGGGAGACATGGGTGGGCGCCTGGTGGTGGGTGCCTCTGGTGGCTGGGGGGTGGGGGTGCTGGGAGACATGGGTGGGGCCTGGTGGTAGGTGCCCCTGCGCTGCTGGGGGTGGGGGTGGTGGGGAACATGAGTTGGACATGGGTGGGAGCCTGCTGGCTGGTGCCCCACAGTGCTGGGGGGTGGGGGTGCTGGGGAACATGAGTTGGACATGGGTGGGGGCCTGCTGGCAGGTGCCCCACAGTGCTGGAGGGTGGGGGTGGTGGGGAACATGAGTTGGACATGGGTGGGTGCCTGCTGGCAGGTGCCCCACAGTACTGGGGGGTGGGGGTGCTGGGGAACATGAGTTGGACATGGGTGGGGGCCTGCTGGCGGGTGCCCCTCAGTGCTGGGGGGTGGGGGGTGGGGGGAACATGAGTTGGACATGGGTGGAGGCCTGCTGGCAGGTGCCCCACAGTGCTGGGGGGTGGGGGTGGTGGGGAACATGAGTTGGACATGGGTGGGGGCCTGCTGGCAGGTGCCCCTGCACTGCTGGGGGGTGGCGGTGCTGGGAGTCATGGGTGGGGGCCTGGTGGATGCTGCCCCTGCACTGCTGGGGGGGGTGGTGGGAGACATGGGTGGGGGCCTGGTGGTGGGTGCCCCTGGTGGCTGGGGGGTGGGGGTGCTGGCAGACATGGGTAGGGGCCTGGTGGAGGCTGCCCCTGGTGACTGGTGGGGTGGGGTGGTGGGAGACATGGGTGGGGGCCTGGTGGTGGGTGCCCCTGGTGGCTGGGGGGGTGGGGGTGCTGGGAGACATGGGTGGGGCCTGGTGGAGGCTGCCCCTGGTGGCTGGGGGTGGGGGTGCTGGGAGACATGGGTGGGGGCCTGGTGGAGGCTGCCCCTGGTGACTGGGGGGGTGGGGTGCTGGGAGACATGGGTGGGGGCCTGGTGGTGGGTGCCCCTGGTGGCTGGGGGTGGGGGTGCTGGGAGACATGGGTGGGGGCCTGGTGGAGGCTGCCCCTGGTGGGCTGGGGGTGGGGGTGCTGGGAAACATGGGTGGGGGCCTGGTGGAGGCTGCCCCTGGTGACTGGGGGGTGGGGGTGGTGGGAGACATGGGTGGGGGCCTGGTGGTGGGTACCCCTGGTGGCTGGGGGGTGGGGGTGCTGGGAGACATGGGTGGGGGCCTAGTTGTGGGTGCCCCAGCACTGCTGGGGGGTGGGGGTGGTGGGGAACATGAGTTGGACATGGGTGGGGGCCTGCTGACAGGTGCCCCACAGTGCTGGGGGGTGGGGGTGGTGGGGGAACAAGAGTTGGACATGGGTGGGGGCCTGCTGGCAGGTGCACCACAGTGCTGGGGGGTGGGGGTAGCGGGGAACATGAGTTGGACATGGGTGGGGGCCTGCTGGCAGGTGCCCACAGTGCTGGGGGGTGGGGGTGCTGGGGAACATGAGTTGGACATGGGCGGGGGCCTGCTGGCAGGTGCCCCACAGTGCTGGGGGTGGGGGTGGTGGGGAACATGAGTTGGACATGGGTGGGGGCCTGCTGGCAGGTGCCCCTGCACTGCTAGGGGGGTGGGGGGTGTTGGGAGAAATGGGTGGGGGCTTGGCGGTGGGTGCCCCTGCACTGCTTGGGGGTGGGGGTGGTGGGAGACATGGGTGGGGGCCTGGTGGAGGCTGCCCCTGGTGGCTGGGGGGTGGGGGTGGTGGGAGACATGGGTGGGGGCCTGGTGGAGGCTCCCCCTGGTGACTGGGGGGGTGGGGGTGGTGGGAGACATGGGTGGGGGCCTGGTGATGGGTGCCCCTGGTGGCTGGGGGGATGGGGGTGCTGGGAGACATGGGTGGGGGCCTGGTGGAGGCTGCCCCTGGTGGCTGGGGGGTGGGGGTGCTGGGAGACATGGGTGAGGGCCTGGTGGTTTGTGCCCCTGCACTGCTGGTGGGTGGGGGTGGTGGGGAACATGAGTTGGACATGGGTGGGGGCCTGCTGGCAGGTGCCAAACAGTGCTGGGGGTAGGGGTGGTGGGGAACATGAGTTGGACATGGGTGGGGGACTGCTGGCAGGTGCCCCTGCACTGCTGGGGGGGTGGGGGTGGCGGGAGACATTGGTGGGGGCCTGGTGGGGGTGGGAGACATGGGTGGGGGCTTGGTGGAGGCTGCCCCTGCACTGCTGGGGGGTGGGGGTGCTGGGAGACATGGGTGGGGGCCTGGTAGAGGCTGCCCCTGCACTGCTGGGGGGTGGGGGTGGTGGGAGACATGGGTGGGGGCCTGGTGGTGGGTGCCCCTGCACTGCTGGGGGGTGGGGGTGCTGGGAGACATGGGTGGGGGCCTGGTGGAGGCTGCCCCTGGTGACTGGGGGGTGGTGGGAGACATGGGTGGGGGCCTGGTGGTGGGTGCCCCTGGTGGCTGGGGAGTGGGGGTGCTGGGAGACATGGCTGGGGGCCTGGAGGAGGCTGACCCTGGTGGCTGGGGGGTGGGGGTGCTGGGAGACATGGGTGGGGGCCTGGTGGAGGCTGCCCCTGGTGACTGGGGTGGTGGGGGTGCTGGGAGACATGGGTGGGGGCCTGGTGGTGGGTTCCCCTGGTGGCTGGGGGGTGGGGGTGCTGGGAGACATGGGTGGGGGCCTGGTGGAGGCTGCCCCTGGTGGCTGGGGGGTGGGGGTGGTGGGAGACATGGGTGGGGGCTTGGTGGAGGCTGCCCCTGGTGGCTGGGGGGGTGTGGGTGGGTGGGAGACATGGGTGGGGGCCTGGTGGTGGGTGCCCCTGGTGGCTGGGGGGTGGGGGTGCTGGGAGACATGGGTGGGGGCCTGGTGGTGGGTGCCCCTGCACTGCTGGGGGGTGGGGGTGGTGGGGAACATGAGTTGGACATGGGTGGGGGACTGCTGGCAGGTGCCCCTGCACTGCTGGGGGGGTGGGGGTGGCGGGATACATTGGTGGGGGCCTGGTGGGGGGTGGGAGACATGGGTGGGGGCTTGGTGGAGGCTGCCCCTGCACTGCTGGGGGGTGGGGGTGCTGGGAGACATGGGTGGGGGCCTGGTGGAGGCTGCCCCTGCACTGCTGGGGGGTGGGGGTGGTGGGAGACATGGGTGGGGGCCTGGTGGTGGGTGCCCCTGCACTGCTGGGGGTGGGGGTGGTGGGGAACATGAGTTGGACATGGGTGGGAGCCTGCTGGCAGGTGCCCCACAGTGCTGGGGGGTGGGGGTGCTGGGGAACATGAGTTGGACATGGGTGGGTGCCTGCTGGCAGGTGCCCCACAGTGCTGGAGGGTGGGGGTGGTGGGGAACATGAGTTGGACATGGGTGGGTGCCTGCTGGCAGGTGCCCCACAGTGCTGGGGGGTGGGGGTGCTGGGGAACATGAGTTGGACATGGGTGGGGGCCTGCTGGCAGGTGCACCTCAGTGCTGGGGGGTGGAGGTGGTGGGGGAACATGAGTTGGACATGGGTGGAGGCCTGCTGGCAGGTGCCCCACAGTGCTGGGGGGTGGGGGTGGTGGGGAACATGAGTTGGACATGGGTGGGGGCCTGCTGGCAGGTGCCCCTGCACTGCTGGGGGGTGGGGGTGCTGGGAGTCATGGGTGGGGGCCTGGTGGATGCTGCCCCTGCACTGCTGGGGGGGGTGGTGGGAGACATGGGTGGGGGCCTGGTGGTGGGTGCCCCTGGTGGCTGGGGGGTGGGGGTGCTGGCAGACATGGGTAGGGGCCTGGTGGAGGCTGCCCCTGGTGACTGGTGGGGTGGGGGTGGTGGGAGACATGGGTGGGGGCCTGGTGGTGGGTGCCCCTGGTTGCTGGGGGGTGGGGGTGCTGGGAGACATGGGTGGGGGCCTGGTGGAGGCTGCCCCTGGTGGCTGTGGCTGGGGGGTGGGGGTGCTGGGAGACATGGGTGGGGGCCTGGTGGAGGCTGCCCCTGGTGACTGGGGGGGTGGGGGTGCTGGGAGACATGGGTGGGGGCCTGGTGGTGGGTGCCCCTGGTGGCTGGGGGTGGGGGTGCTGGGAGACATGGGTGGGGGCCTGGTGGAGGCTGCCCCTGGTGGCTGGGGGTGGGGGTGCTGGGAAACATGGGTGGGGGCCTGGTGGAGGCTGCCCCTGGTGACTGGGGGGGGTGGGGGTGGTGGGAGACATGGGTGGGGGCCTGGTGGTGGGTACCCCTGGTGGCTGGGGGGTGGGGTTGCTGGGAGACATGGGTGGGGGCCTGGTTGTGGGTGCCCCTGCACTGCTGGGGGGTGGGGGTGGTGGGGAACATGAGTTGGACATGGGTGGGGGCCTGCTGGCAGGTGCCCCACAGTGCTGGGGGGTGGGGGTGGTGGGGAACATGAGTTGGACATGGGTGGGGGCCTGCTGACAGGTCCCCAACAGTGCTGGGGGGTGGGGGTGGTGGGGAACAAGAGTTGGACATGGGTGGGGGCCTGCTGGCAGGTGCACCACAGTGCTGGGGGGGTGGGGGTGCTGGGGAACATGAGTTGGACATGGGTGGGGGCCTGCTGGCAGGTGCCCCACAGTGCAGGGGGGTGGGGGTGCTGGGGAACATGAGTTGGACATGGGCGGGGGCCTGCTGGCAGGTGCCCCACAGTGCTGGGGGGTGGGGGTGGTGGGGAACATGAGTTGGACATGGGTGGGGGCCTGCTGGCAGGTGCCCCTGCACTGCTAGGGGGGTGGGGGTGGTGGGAGAAATGGGTGGGGGCCTGGCGGTGGGTGCCCCTGCACTGCTGGGGGGTGGGGGTGGTGGGAGACATGGGTGGGGGCCTGGTGGAGGCTGCCCCTGGTGGCTGGGGGGTGGGGGTGGTGGGAGACATGGGTGGGGGCCTGGTGGAGGCTCCCCCTGGTGACTGGGGGGGTGGGGGTGGTGGGAGACATGGGTGGGGGCCTGGTGATGGGTGGCCCTGGTGGCTGGGGGGATGGGGGTGCTGGGAGACATGGGTGGGGGCCTGGTGGTTTGTGCCCCTGCACTGCTGGTGGGTGGGGGTGGTGGGGAACATGAGTTGGACATGGGTGGGGGCCTGCTGGCAGGTGCCCCACAGTGCTGGGGGTAGGGGTGGTGGGGAACATGAGTTGGACATGGGTGGGGGACTGCTGGCAGGTGCCCCTGCACTGCTGGGGGGTGGGGGTGGCGGGAGACATTGGTGGGGGCCTGGTGGGGGGTGGGAGACATGGGTGGGGGCTTGGTGGAGGCTGCCCCTGCACTGCTGGGGGTGGGGGTGCTGGGAGACATGGGTGGGGGCCTGGTGGAGGCTGCCCCTGCACTGCTGGGGGGTGGGGGTGGTGGGAGACATGGGTGGGGGCCTGGTGGTGGGTGCCCCTGCACTGCTGGGGGGTGGGGGTGCTGGGAGACATGGGTGGGGGCCTGGTGGAGGCTGCCCCTGGTGACTGGGTGGGTGGTGGGAGACATGGGTGGGGGCCTGGTGGTGGGTGCCCCTGGTGGCTGGGGGGTGGGGGTGCTGGGAGACATGGGTGGGGGCCTGGAGGAGGCTGACCCTGGTGGCTGGGGGGTGGGGGTGCTGGGAGACATGGGTGGGGGCCTGGTGGAGGCTGCCCCTGGTGATTGGGGGGGTGGGGGTGCTGGGAGACATGGGTGGGGGCCTGGTGGTGGGTGCCCCTGGTGGCTGGGGGGTGGGGGTGCTGGGAGACATGGGTGGGGGCCTGGTGGAGGCTGCCCCTGGTGGCTGAGGGGTGGGGGTGGTGGGAGACATGGGTGGGGGCTTGGTGGAGGCTGCCCCTGGTGACTGGGGGGGTGTGGGTGGTGGGAGACATGGGTGGGGGCCTGGTGGTGGGTGCCCCTGGTGGCTGGGGGGTGGGGGTGCTGGGAGACATGGGTGGGGGCCTGGTGGTGGGTGCCCCTGCACTGCTGGGGGGTGGGGGTGGTGGGGAACATGAGTTGGACATGGGTGGGGGAATGCTGGCAGGTGCCCCTGCACTGCTGGGGGGGTGGGGGTGGCGGGAGACATTGGTGGGGGCCTGGTGGGGGGTGGGAGACATGGGTGGGGGCTTGGTGGAGGCTGACCCTGGTGGCTGGGGGGTGGGGGTGCTGGGAGACATGGGTGGGGGCCTGGTGGAGGCTGCCCCTGGTGACTGGGGGGTGGGGGTGCTGGGAGACATGGGTGGGGGCCTGGTGGTGGGTGCCCCTGGTGGCTGGGGGTGGGGGTGCTGGGAGACATGGGTGGGGGCCTGGTGGAGGCTGCCCCTGGTGGCTGGGGGGTGGGGGTGGTGGGAGACATGGGTGGGGGCTTGGTGGAGGCGGCCCCTGGTGATTGGGGGGTGTGGGGTGGTAGGAGACATGGGTGGGGCCTGGTGGTGGGTGCCCCTGGTGGCTGGGGGGTGGGGGTGCTGGGAGACATGGGTGGGGGCCTGGTGGTGGGTGCCCCTGCACTGCTGGGGGGTGGGGTGGTGGGGACCCCTGGTGGCTGGGGGGTGGGGGTGCTGGGAGACATGGGTGGGGGCCTAGTTGTGGGTGCCCCTGCACTGCTGGGGGGTGGGGGTGGTAGGGAACATGAGTTGGACATGGGTGGGGGCCTGCTGGCAGGTGCCCCACAGTGCTGGGGGGTGGGGGTGGTGGGGAACATGAGTTGGACATGGGTGGGGGACGGCTGGCAGGTGCACCACAGTGCTGGGGGGGTGGGGGTGGCGGGAGACATTGGTGGGGGCCTGGTGGGGGGTGGGAGACATGGGTGGGGGCTTGGTGGAGGCTGACCCTGGTGGCTGGGGGGTGGGGGTGCTGGGAGACATGGGTGGGGGCCTGGTGGAGGCTGCCCCTGGTGACTGGGGGGGTGGGGGTGCTGGGAGACATGGGTGGGGGCCTGGTGGTGGGTGCCCCTGGTGGCTGGGGGGTGGGGGTGGCTGGAGACATGGGTGGGGCCTGGTGGAGGCTGCCCCTGGTGGCTGGGGGGTGGGGGTGGTGGGGAGACATGGGTGTGGGCTTGGTGGAGGCGGCCCCTGGTGATTGGGGGGGTGTGGGTGGTGGGAGACATGGGTGGGGCCCGGTGGTGGGTGCCCCTGGTGGCTGGGGGGTGGGGGTGCTGGGAGACATGGGTGGGGGCCTGGTGGTGGGTGCCCCTGCACTGCTGGGGGGTGGGGTGGTGGGACCCCTGGTGGCTGGGGGTGGGGGTGCTGGGAGACATGGGTGGGGGCCTAGTTGTGGGTGCCCCTGCACTGCTGGGGGGTGGGGGTGGTGGGGAACATGAGTTGGACATGGGTGGGGGCCTGCTGGCAGGTGCCCCACAGTGCTGGGGGGTGGGGGTGGTGGGGAACATGAGTTGGACATGGGTGGGGGACGGCTGGCAGGTGCACCACAGTGCTGGGGGGTGGGGGTGCTGGGGAACATGAGTTGGACATGGGTGGGGGGCCTGCTGGCAGGTGCCCCACAGTGCAGGGGGGTGGGGGTGCTGGGGAACATGAGTTGGACATGGGCGGGGGCCTGCTGGCAGGTGCCCCACAGTGCTGGGGGGTGGGGGTGGTGGGGAACATGAGTTGGACATGGGGTGGGGGGCCTGCTGGCAGGTGCCCCTGCACTGCTAGGGGGGTGGGGGTGGTGGGAGAAATGGGTGGGGGCCTGGCGGTGGGTGCCCCTGCCTGCTGGGGGGTGGGGGTGGTGGGAGACATGGGTGGGGGCCTGGTGGAGGCTGCCCCTGGTGGCTGGGGGGTGGGGGTGGTGGGAGACATGGGTGGGGGCCTGGTGGAGGCTCCCCCTGGTGACTGGGGGGGTGGGGGTGGTGGGAGACATGGGTGGGGGCCTGGTGATGGGTGCCCCTGGTGGCTGGGGGGATGGGGGTGCTGGGAGACATGGGTGGGGGCCTGGTGGAGGCTGCCCCTGGTGGCTGGGGGGTGGGGGTGCTGGGAGACATGGGTGGGGGCCTGGTGGTTTGTGCCCCTGCACTGCTGGTGGGTGGGGGTGGTGGGGAACATGAGTTGGACATGGATGGGGCCTGCTGGCAGGTGCCCCACAGTGCTGGGGGTAGGGGTGGTGGGAACATGAGTTGGACATGGGTGGGGGACTGCTGGCAGGTGCCCCTGCACTGCTGGGGGAGTGGGGGTGGCGGGAGACATTGGTGGGGGCCTGGTGGGGGGTGGGAGACATGGGTGGGGGCTTGGTGGAGGCTGCCCCTGCACTGCTGGGGGGGGGGGGTGCTGGGAGACATGGGTGGGGGCCTGGTGGAGGCTGCCCCTGCACTGCTGGGGGGTGGGGGTGGTGGGAGACATGGGTGGGGGCCTGGTGGTGGGTGCCCCTGCACTGCTGGGGGGTGGGGGTGCTGGGAGACATGGGTGGGGCCTGGAGGAGGCTGACCCTGGTGGCTGGGGGGTGGGGGTGCTGGGAGACATGGGTGGGGGCCTGGTGGAGGCTGCCCCTGGTGACTGGGGGGTGGGGGTGCTGGGAGACATGGGTGGGGGCCTGGTGGTGGGTGCCCCTGGTGGCTGGGGGGTGGGGGTGCTGGGAGACATGGGTGGGGGCCTGGTGGAGGCTGCCCCTGGTGGCTGGGGAGTGGGGGTGGTGGGAGACATGGGTGGGGGCTTGGTGGAGGCTGCCCCTGGTGACTGGGGGGGTGTGGGTGGTGGGAGACATGGGTGGGGGCCTGGTGGTGGGTGCCCCTGGTGGCTGGGGGATGGGGGTGCTGGGAGACATGGGTGGGGGCCTGGTGGTGGGTGCCCCTGCACTGCTGGGGGGTGGGGGTGGTGGGGAACATGAGTTGGACATGGGTGGGGGACTGCTGGCAGGTGCCCCTGCACTGCTGGGGGGGTGGGGGTGGCGGGAGACATTGGTGGGGGCCTGGTGGGGGGTGGGAGACATGGGTGGGGGCTTGGTGGAGGCTGCCCCTGCACTGCTGGGGGGTGGGGGTGCTGGGAGACATGGGTGAGGGCCTGGTGGAGGCTGCCCCTGCACTGCTGGGGGGTGGGGGTGGTAGGAGACATGGGTGGGGGCCTGGTGGTGGGTGCCCCTGCACTGCTGGGGGTGGGGGTGGTGGGGAACATGAGTTGGATATGGGTGGGAGCCTGCTGGCAGGTGCCCCACAGTGCTGGGGGGTGGGGGTGCTGGGGAACATGAGTTGGACATGGGTGGGGGCCTGCTGGCAGGTGCCCCTCAGTGCTGGGGGGTGGGGGTGGTGGGGAACATGAGTTGGACATGGGTGGAGGCCTGCTGGCAGGTGCCCCACAGTGCTGGGGGGTGGGGGTGGTGGGGAACATGAGTTGGACATGGGTGGGGGCCTGCTGGCAGGTGCCCCTGCACTGCTGGGGGGTGGGGGTGCTGGGAGTCATGGGTGGGGGCCTGGTGGATGCTGCCCCTGCACTGCTGGGGGGGGGGGGTGGTGGGAGACATGGGTGGGGGCCTGGTGGTGGGTGCCCCTGGTGGCTGGGGGGTGGGGGTGCTGGCAGACATGGGTAGGGGCCTGGTGGAGGCTGCCCCTGGTGACTGGTGGGGTGGGGGTGGTGGGAGACATGGGTGGGGGCCTGGTGGTGGGTGCCCCTGGTTGCTGGGGGGTGGGGGTGCTGGGAGACATGGGTGGGGGCCTGGTGGAGGCTGCCCCTGGTGGCTGGGGGGTGGGGGTGCTGGGAGACATGGGTGGGGGCCTGGTGGAGGCTGCCCCTGGTGACTGGGGGGGGTGGGGGTGCTGGGAGACATGGGTGGGGGCCTGGTGGTGGGTGCCCCTGGTGGCTGGGGGTGGGGGTGCTGGGAGACATGGGTGGGGGCCTGGTGGAGGCTGCCCCTGGTGGCTGGGGGTGGGGGTGCTGGGAAACATGGGTGGGGGCCTGGTGGAGGCTGCCCCTGGTGACTGGGGGGTGGGGGTGGTGGGAGACATGGGTGGGGGCCTGGTGGTGGGTACCCCTGGTGGCTGGGGGGTGGGGTTGCTTGGAGACATGGGTGGGGGCCTGGTTGTGGGTGCCCCTGCACTGCTGGGGGGTGGGGGTGGTGGGGAACATGAGTTGGACATGGGTGGGGGCCTGCTGGCAGGTGCCCCACAGTGCTGGGGGGTGGGGGTGGTGGGGAACATGAGTTGGACATGGGTGGGGGCCTGCTGACAGGTGCCCCACAGTGCTGGGGGGTGGGGGGTGGTGGGGAACAAGAGTTGGACATGGGTGGGGGCCTGCTGGCAGGTGCACCACAGTGCTGGGGGGTGGGGGTGCTGGGGAACATGAGTTGGACATGGGTGGGGGCCTGCTGGCAGGTGCCCCACAGTGCAGGGGGGTGGGGGTGCTGGGGAACATGAGTTGGACATGGGCGGGGGCCTGCTGGCAGGTGCCCCACAGTGCTGGGGGGTGGGGGTGGTGGGGAACATGAGTTGGACATGGGTGGGGGCCTGCTGGCAGGTGCCCCTGCACTGCTAGGGGGGTGGGGGTGGTGGGAGAAATGGATGGGGGCCTGGCGGTGGGTGCCCCTGCACTGCTGGGGGGTGGGGGTGGTGGGAGACATGGGTGGGGGCCTGGTGGAGGCTGCCCCTGGTGGCTGGGGGGTGGGGGGTGGTGGGAGACATGGGTGGGGGCCTGGTGGAGGCTCCCCCTGGTGACTGGGGGAGGGGGTGGTGGGAGACATGGGTGGGGGCCTGGTGATGGGTGCCCCTGGTGGCTGGGGGGATGGGGGTGCTGGGAGACATGGGTGGGGGCCTGGTGGAGGCTGCCCCTGGTGCCTGGGGGGTGGGGGTGCTGGGAGACATGGGTGGGGGCCTGGTGGTTTGTGCCCCTGCACTGCTGGTGGGTGGGGGTGGCGGGAGACATTGGTGGGGGCCTGGTGGGGGGTGGGAGACATGGGTGGGGGCTTGGTGGAGGCTGCCCCTGCACTGCTGGGGGGTGGGGGTGCTGGGAGACATGGGTGGGGGCCTGGTGGAGGCTGCCCCTGCACTGCTGGGGGGTGGGGGTGGTGGGAGACATGGGTGGGGGCCTGGTGGTGGGTGCCCCTGCACTGCTGGGGGTGGGGTTGCTGGGAGACATGGGTGGGGGCCTGGTGGAGGCTGCCCCTGGTGACTGGGGGTGGTGGGAGTCATGGGTGGGGGCCTGGTGGTGGGTGCCCCTGGTGGCTGGGGGGTGGGGGTGCTGGGAGACATGGGTGGGGGCCTGGAGGAGGCTGACCCTGGTGGCTGGGAGGTGGGGGTGCTGGGAGACATGGGTGGGGGCCTGGTGGAGGCTGCCCCTGGTGATTGGGGGGGTGGGGGTGCTGGGAGACATGGGTGGGGGCCTGGTGGTGGGTGCCCCTGGTGGCTGGGGGGTGGGGGTGCTGGGAGACATGGGTGGGGGCCTGGTGGAGGCTGTCCCCGGTGGCTGGGGGGTGGGGGTGGTGGGAGACATGGGTGGGGGCTTGGTGGAGGCTGCCCCTGGTGACTGGGGGGGTGTGGGTGGTGGGAGACATGGGTGGGGGCCTGGTGGTGGGTGCCCCTGGTGGCTGGGGGGTGGGGGTGCTGGGAGACATGGGTGGGGGCCTGGTGGTGGGTGCCCCTGCACTGCTGGGGGGTGGGGGTGGTGGGGAACATGAGTTGGACATGGGTGGGGGACTGCTGGCAGGTGCCCCTGCACTGCTGGGGGGGTGGGGGTGGCGGGAGACATTGGTGGGGGCCTGGTGGGGGGTGGGAGACATGGGTGGGGGCTTGGTGGAGGCTGCCCCTGCACTGCTGGGGGGTGGGGGTGCTGGGAGACATGGGTGGGGGCCTGGTGGAGGCTGCCCCTGCACTGCTGGGGGGTGGGGGTGGTGGGAGACATGGGTGGGGGCCTGGTGGTGGGTGCCCCTGCACTGCTGGGGGTGGGGGTGCTGGGAGACATGGGTGGGGGCCTGGTGGAGGCTGCCCCTGGTGACTTGGGGGGGTGGTGGGAGACATGGGTGGGGGCCTGGTGGTGGGTGCCCCTGGTGGCTGGGGGTTGGGGGTGCTGGGAGACATGGGTGGGGGCCTGGAGGAGGCTGACCCTGGTGGCTGGGGGGTGGGGGTGCTGGGAGACATGGGTGGGGGCCTGGTGGAGGCTGCCCCTGGTGACTGGGGGGGTGGGGGTGCTGGGAGACATGGGTGGGGGCCTGGTGGTGGGTGCCCCTGGTGGCTGGGGGGTGGGGGTGCTGGGAGACATGGGTGGGGGCCTGGTGGAGGCTGCCCCTGGTGGCTGGGGGGTGGGGGTGGTGGGAGACATGGGTGGGGGCTTGGTGGAGGCTGCCCCTGGTGACTGGGGGGGTGTGGGTGGTGGGAGACATGGGTGGGGGCCTGGTGGTGGGTGCCCCTGGTGGCTGGGGGGTGGGGGTGCTGGGAGACATGGGTGGGGGCCTGGTGGTGGGTGCCCCTGCACTGCTGGGGGGTGGGGGTGGTGGGGAACATGAGTTGGACATGGGTGGGGGCCTGCTGGCAGGTGCCCCACAGTGCTGGGGGGTGCGGGTGCTGGGGAACATGAGTTGGAGATGGGTGGGGGCCTGCTGGCGGGTGCCCCACAGTGCTGGGGGGTGGGGGTGGTGGGGAACATGAGTTGGACATGGGTGGGGGCCTGCTGGCAGGTGCCCCACAGTGCTGGGGGTGGGGGTGCTGGGGAACATGAGTTGGACATGGGTGGGGGCCTGTTGGCAGGTGCCCCACAGTGCTGGGGGGTGGGGGTGGTGGGGAACATGAGTTGGACATGGGTGGGGGCCTGCTGGCAGGTGCCCCACAGTGCTGGGGGGGTGGGGGTGGTGGGGAACATGAGTTGGACATGGGTGGGGGCCTGCTGGCAGGTGCTGCTGCACTGCTGGGGGGTGGGGGTGCTGGGAGACATGGGTGGGGGCCTGGTGGAGGCTGCCCCTGCACTGCTGGGGGTTGGGGGTGGTGGGAGACATGGGTGGGGGCCTGGTGGTGGGTGCCCCTGGTGGCTGGGGGGGTGGGGGTGCTGGGAGACATGGGTGGGGGCCTGGTGGAGGCTGCGCCTCGTGACTGGGGGGGTGGGGGTGCTGGGAGACATGGGTGGGGGCCTGGTGGAGGCTGCCCCTGGTGGCTGGGGGGTGGGGGTGCTGGGAGACATGGGTGGGGGCCTGGTGGAGGCGGCCCCTGGTGGCTGGGGGGTGGGGGTGCTGGGAGACATGGGTGGGGGCCTGGTGGAGGCTGCCCCTGGTGACTGGGTGGGTGGGGGTGCTGGGAGACATGGGTGGTGGCCTGGTGGAGGCTGCCCCTGGTGGCTGGGGGTGGGGGTGGTGGGAGACATGGGTGGGGGCCTGGTGGAGGCTGCCCCTGGTGACTGGGGGGTGGGGGTGGTGGGAGACATGAGTGGGGGCCTGGTGGTGGGTGCCCCTGGTGGCTGGGGGGTGGGGGTGGTGGGAGACATGGGTGGGGGCCTGGTGGTGGGTGCCCTTGCACTGCTGGGGGGTGGGGGTGGTGGGGAACATGAGTTGAACATGGGTGGGGGCCTGCTGGCAGGAGCCCCACAGTGCTGGGGGTGGGGGTGGTGGGAAACATGAGTTGGACATGGGTGGGGGCCTGCTGGCAGGTGCCCCTGCACTGCTGGGGGGTGGGGGTGCTGGGAGACATGGGTGGGAGCCTCGTGGAGGCTGCCCCTGCACTGCTGGGGGGTGGGGGTGGTGGGAGACATGGGTGGGGGCCTGGTGGTGGGTGCCCCTGGTGGCTGGGGTGGTGTGGGTGCTGGGAGACATGGGTGGGGGCCTGGTGGAGGCTGCCCCTGGTGACTGGGGGGATGGGGGTGGTGGGAGACATGGGTGGGGGCCTGGTGGTGGGTGCCCCTGGTGGCTGGGGGGTGGGGGTGCTGGGAGACATGGGTGGGGTCCTGGTGGAGGCTGCCCCTGGTGGCTGGGGGTGTGGGTGCTGGGAGACATGGGTGGGGGCCTGGTGGAGGCTGCCCCTGGTGACTGGGGGGGTGGGGGTGCTGGGAGACATGGGTGGGGGCCTGGTGGTGGGTGCCCCTGTTGGCTGGGGGTGGGGGTGCTGGGAGACATGGGTGGGGGCCTGGTGGAGGCTGCCCCTGGTGGCTGGGGGTGGTGGGAGACATGGTTGGGGGCCTGGTGGAGGCTGCCCCTGGTGACTGGGGGGGGTGGGGGTGGTGGGAGACATGGGTGGGGGCCTGGTGGTGGGTGCCCCTGGTGGCTGGGGGGTGGGGGTGCTGGGAGACATGGGTGGGGGCCTGGTGGTGGGTGCCCCTGCACTGCTGGGGGGTGAGGGTGGTGGGGAACATGAGTTGGACATGGATGGGGGCCTGCTGGCAGGTGCCCCACAGTGCTGGGGGGTGGGGGTGGTGGGGAACATGAGTTGGACATGGGTGGGGGCCTGCTGGCAGGTGCCCCACAGTGCTGGGGGTGGGGGTGGTGGGGAACATGAGTTGGACATGGGTGGGGGCCTGCTGGCAGGTGCCCCTGCACTGCTGTGGGGGTGGGGGTGGTGGGAGACATGGGTGGGGGCCTGGTGGTGGGTGCCCCTGCACTGCTGGGGTGTGGGGGTGGTGGGAGACATGGGTGGGGCCCTGGTGGAGGCTGCCCCTGGTGGCTGGGGGGTGCGGGTGGTGGGAGACATGGGTGGGGGCCTGGTGGAGGCTGCCCCTGGTGACTGGGGGGGTGAGGGTGGTGGGAGACATGGGTGGGGGCCTGGTGGTGGGTGCCCCTGGTGGCTGGCGGGTAGGGGTGCTGGGAGACATGGGTGGGGGCCTGGTGGTGGGTGCCCCTGCACTGCTGGGGGGTGGGCGTTGTGGGGAACATGAGTTGGACATGTGCCCCACAGTGCTGCAGGGTGGGGGTGGTGGGGAACATGAGTTGGACATGGGTGGGGGCCTGCTGGCAGGTGCCCCACAGTGCTGGTGGGGTGGGGGTGGTGGGGAACATGAGTTGGACATGGGTGGGGGCCTGCTGGCAGGTGCACCACAGTGCTGGGGGGTGGGGGTGCTGGGGAACATGAGTTGGACATGGGTGGGGGCCTGCTGGCAGGTGCCCCACAGTGCTGGGGGGTGGGGGTGGTGGGGAACATGAGTTGGACATGGGCGGGGGCCTGCTGGCAGGTGCCCCACAGTGCTGGGGGGTGGGGGTGCTGGGGAACATGAGTTGGACATGGGTGGGGGCCTACTGGCAGGTGCCCCACAGTGCTGGGGGGTGGGGGTGGTGGGGAACATGAGTTGGACATGGGTGAGGGCCTGCTGGCAGGTGCCCCTGTACTGCTGGGGGGGTGGGGGTGGGGGTGGTGGGAGACATGGGTGGGGGCCTGGTGGAGGCTGCCCCTGCACTGCTGGGGGGTGGGGGTGCTGGGAGACATGGGTGGGGGCCTGGTGGAGGCTGCCCCTGCACTGCTGGGGGGGTGGGGGTTGTGGGAGACATGAGTGGGGGCCTGGTGGAGGCTTTCCCTGCACTGCTGGGGGGTGGGGTGCTGGGAGACATGGGTGGGGGCCTGGTGGAGGCTGCCCCTGCACTGCTGGGGGGTGGGGGTGGTGGGAGACATGGGTGGGGGCCTGGTGGTGGGTGCCCCTGGTGGCTGGGGGTGCTGGGAGACATGGGTGGGGGCCTGGTGGAGGCTGCCCCTTGTGACTGGGGGGTGGGGGTGTTGGGAGACATGGGTGGGGGCCTGGTGGTGGGTGCCCCTGGTGGCTGGGGGGTGGGGGTGCTGGGAGACATGGGTGGGGGCCTGGTGGAGGGTGCCCCTGGTGACTGCGGGTGCAGGGGGTCATGCGTTGGTGGGCAGTAGTGCAAGTTGACATGTGGGTTGGCTGGGGGTCATGGCCATGGTGGATGGTGTGCCTGCAGGACATGTGCAGGGTAGGCCCCTGTGGTGTGAGCCACCTGTAGGGGCCGTGGATGGTGTAGAGGGAACACCTGGGAGGACCCACACGTGCAATTCAAGTGTGGTGCTCCCCGCGCACCCCTGTAATACACATACCCTGATGGAATCACGTGTGGAACTTCCCGCGCACCCTTGAAATGCTCGTACCCTGCTCGCACGGGCCCAATCACGTGTGGAACTTCCCGCCCACCCCTGGAATACACGTACCCTGATGGGATCGCGTGTGGAACTTCCCGCGCACCCCTGGAATACACGTACCCTGCTGATGTCGCATGTGAAACTTCCCCCGCACTCCAAAATACACGTACCATGATGAAATCGCGTGTGGAATTTCCTGCGCACCCCTGAAATACACGTACCCTGCTGAAATTGCGTGTGGCACTTCCCGCGCACCGCTGAGATACGCGTACCCCCAATCGCGTGTGGAAATTCCCGCGCACCCCTGAAATACACGTACCCTGCTGAAATCGCGTGTGGCACTTCCCGCGCACCCCTGAGATACGCGTACCCTGCTCGCACAGGCCCAATCGCGTGTGGAAATTCCTGCGCACCCCTGAAATACACGTACCCTGCTGAAATCGCATGTGGCACTTCCCGCGCACCCCTGAGATACGCGTACCCTGTGGAAATCGCGGGTGTAACTTCCCGCGCACCCCCGAAAAACACGTACCCTGCTCAATCGCGTGTGTAACTTCCCGCGCGCCCCCGAAATACACATACCCCGCTCGATCGCGTGTGTTGCTTCCCGCGCACCCCCGCAATACACGTGCCCCGCTCGCACAGGCCCAATTGCTGTACGTTGCCACTTTTGTAATGCACTGGGACTCTACCGCCTGCCTTCGTGTGGCGGACGTGTTTCAGCTTGTGCGTGTCTTTGGCTGCGCGTGGCTTTGCCCTATTCGATTCCATGAATACGTGTGGTTCGAGTGCGTGTGGGCGTTCCGTCTGCTTCCCTGCAGTACATCCCCAGTTACGCCCTTATTTTCGCGCGTTGTTCCCCATTCTGCGCGTTACGCCCCGTGCCCCGCCCACTTTCTGGTGTATGCGCCGAGGTTGTGCACTTTCACTGTGCGTGTCGCGCACGCCTTTCGGGATGTTGCAGTGACTTGTGCGCCATGTACGGGTTTGGCGCACATCCCGAGGTGTACACGCGCAGGGACTTCCATGAATCGCATGCGTGCACGTGCGCCTGTTTTTTTCTGCTTGCGCCTGCTTGCGCCTGCTTGCGCGAAAATTTTCGACGCACGTTTGTTCCATGAATCGGCCCTTAACTGTCCGAGGTATCCCACCTCGGCAAGGCAGTATTGCAATTTTCCTTTGTCCACCTTGTACCCCTTGGTCGCTAGCACATTCAGTAGTGCTATTATGTCTTCCCTGCACTTTTCTTCTGTTTGACTGCAGACGAGTAAATCATCTACGTATTGAATAATGGTGCTTTCTACATCTGTCTTCACGCAGCACTCTGTTAAAGATGCTAGGGCTCTCGCAATACCACTGTGGGAGTCTGCGATGTTCATATCTGTTGTTCCCTAATGTGAACGCTGTCAGGTATTGGGATCCTGGGTCAAGTGGAATGGAGAAGAAAGCATTCTTCAAGTCAATTAGTGAAACATGTTGATTCTTTTGGCACACTGCACAATATTGATGCCGGGTTAGGCACTAATTGGAACTCTTTTTAATGACGTCATTGAGTGGGCAGCGATCCTGGATCATCCTCCACGCCCCTCCTTTTCCTTTCTTAATCGGGAAAATCGCTGTGTTACATGGGGGGTTTGATGGCATTATGATGCCTTGTTTCAGGAGTGCATTTATGGTCTCCCTAATTCCCTCCTCGCTTCTCTTGATATGGGATATTGTTTTACTCTCGACATTGCACCTGGCTTGAGTTTTATTTTTATTGGTGTCACCTCATGCAGTAGCCCTACATCATGGGGACCTGTGGTCCAAATTTCAGGTACTACTTTTGCCATGTCTTCCTCAAATATAGTCAGTGGGGCCTTGATGCTAGCCATCAGTGGGTAATGTACCTCTCTGTACTGGATCATAATATCACATGGTATGCTTATTTCCATTATTATTTCTCCATCATCCTCACCATCAGTGAATAATTCCTCGTCTGTTATATCTCGCAGCATTATGTTTGAGTCTATGCATAACACACTTCTCCACTCGCACCCATGTGCGTCCAGTCCTATGGCCACAATACGTTTTCTGGATAGTTGAACTGCCTCGATGCCTATGGACATTATCATGCCTGGTACGACGTCTGTGTGTGCAATTGGGCGGAATATGAAATCTGATGGTGTTCTCCATTCTTTTCTCGTTATCTTTGGCACCGCTCGTGCTAATACCTTGATGCCATAAATAAACATGCTTATATCAATGGGTATTCCTCGCACCACAACTTCGTTTATTACTGTGCTGATCATCAACATGGCTCGTACTGGGCGTACTCCTGGTGTTGAACACACTATTCCTCGTTCTGTAAATGAGATGGTCATATTTAATTTGCTTAACAAATCTCTCCCCAGCAAATTGATTGGCGCGTCTTTGTGGTACAGTAAGGGTGCACGCACAGTTTCCCCCCCCCCCACTGTTATATCAAGATCTTTAGTGTAAGGAACCCTGCGTCTCTAAATTCCAACCTGAGAGCGGAAAGCGCCCTTCCATAAGACATGATTTCTCCACTCCTGAGTCTACCATGAAGATAAACTGCTTATTTCCTATCTCTGCCCCCACTAGTGGTTCCTCTTCTGCACACAGGGTGGTGGATAGGACTGGACACGCAAGTGTTCCCTGTGGGCTGTCCTAATCTGAATGTCTTTCTTGCCCTGGCACTGAGAAGACATTGTCTCCAATCATGGTCACGCCACGGTATGGTGTGGGCGCACCGTTTGCAGATGTTGCATACCAATTATTGTTTGCGCTTCCCACTGCATTTTGTCTTGCCATATGTTGTGGTGGTGGTTGCTGTCCTTGCTGCATCTGAGGTTCGTTATAGCATTGGTCTCGCTGTCTCCCACATCCCATCGGTAGTCCATAGGGGCTACCTGGGTCTGGGCACCCCCAACCTTGTTCGTTCTCCATGGGCTGTGGCCCCTGGAAATACCCTGAAGGCCGCATTCTACTCTGGAGTAGTGTCCCCATCTCCCTCGGTTCCAGCATGACCCTTGTTGTCCACCTCTCATCCCCTGCCCACCAAATCCTCTACTCCCCATACCTCCAAATCCCCCTCTCTGGCCACAGTACCCACCTCTTCCTCTTGCTGGTCTTTCTTGCCACTGCTGCCCACCGTATTGCTCTTCTCCGTTCCACTGCCCTTGTCCTCCTGTGGCCCGCAGCGCTGCTATTGTTGTTGGTCTGTTTCCTGCTCCTTCTCCCCCGTTGTTTTCTCGGTCTGTGGTTGCACTGGCATTGATGGTGGCGACCTTCACTAATTTATTCTGTACCAGTTTTGAGCGAGTTAACTTGCTGATTATTAACTTATATCGTCTATCATGACAAAGTGGCTCTACCTATGAATAGAGCAAGATTATTATACATTCTAAAAGACATTCCCTCGTCTGTTATCACCTTGGCTCATTTGAAGTGGTTTGAAATTAATGAGGATGATTTGTCCAATGACTGTAGGGTGCATTCCTACTCAGAATTTCTTTGGGGTATGGTTTTGGGGGCACAAGAGGTTTTAGTGAGAGGGTACGATATAGTTGTTCCCAAAAGAGGGTTGTGTGATGAAATGGGGGGAAGTGGTTGATCCTCTCAAATTAGACAAGAGTTAAACGGGGAGCTTTTAAAGTTTTCTGTGAAGTAGATGCATCCGGTTGGAGACATGTTTTCTCTCAGAATGAACCTACACATTCAGAAAAAGAGTGGAGTTGGTTACCTAACATTCATTCCGATTTTGGGTGGAGACCGTGTTTTTAAGGATAAAATAGTGTCTCTCTGTTGTTGGAATACCAGGTGGTTTAAATGTTTTATGAACTGTTATTCTTAAGCTGCTAAGTCCCAGATAATGGTCGATCTAAATCTGTCTTTTCCTGACACAGCCACCAGATTTTGAGGGTGTCTTGAATACGTGGGATAATGGATGTCTAATAACTGGCTTGACCTAAACACAGAAAACTGAGGTGCTGCTGGTGGGACCTATAGCTGGCCATCTGATCTGGGTCCTCTTACATCTCGTTTCCTCTGTGACAGACCTTGGAGTAAAAATCTCAGTGTCTCTATCTGCTGAACTCCAGATGGGTGCAATCGGTCAGAAAGGGTATTTTCAGCTAAAAATCGTGCGTACGATCCTTCTCCATCTTCCGTCTCAATATAAAGCTACAGTGCCATCCTCTCTTGTGATGGATTATTGTAACACCTTACTCTTGGCGCAACCCGTTTATCACAGCACATAGAAATGTTGCAGATTCTGCAGCGAGAGTGCCACCTCCACGCCTAGGTGCTGTCCTATTTCTCTGGTGCTTGGCCTTCTTCACTGGCTTCCTGTGGTAATGTGTGTTCAATTTAAAGCACTCTGTTTGGTCGACCGCGAGGCCTATGGCTCTGGAGCAGAATATTTGCAGGCAACATTTCATCTGTATATTCCGGCTCGGACGCTTCGCTTAGCTGATGCTCGTCTCAGCGATTGGACGCTGTTCTTTCTCAATGGCTGCGGCTCAGCTGTGGAATTCTATTCCACAAACCCAACATTGAAGAGCATTATAAGTTTCAGCGGTTGCTGAAAACCTATCCTTTGTAGTTCCTCACTCTTGCTTGCCTCACTCTTGCTTTTTAGCGTCATGTTGTTTAGCATGAAAGCTGTCTGAAGCAGCTCTGTGGGTGTGGCTTGAAGGCTGGTTGGTCGATCCTGTGAAAGCTCTGCTTGCATTCCACAGTTCCATACAGCCTTTCCGCTAATCAGTCCCCGGCTGGGGTTCTCTCCCTGCGGCGTATGCTGCTGTTCCTGCTTGCCCCGTGGTGGCTTGGTGTTGCTTAATTGCTCTGTTGAGGGCCAGTGGGGCCATGCCAGGTAGTATTGCTGTCGCCGGGGGGGGACGTGGAGGCCGGCTGGAAGTCTGGCGCTATTACTTCTGCATTTGTATAGTGAGCCCACTTCTCCATCGCTGGGGGCCCGATGGGTCTGCTTATTGTTATCCTAGTAGACGACAGCTTGGTATGCTGTTGTTGGGGGGGGGAGGGAGTGTGAAGACCCTAAAATGGGGGTGAAGTTTAGATTTGGATTTTGAATTTGTTCTCTTCTTCATTTCTCCTTCCTCTTTCCTGAGGTGTTTGATCTAGACATGGCACCCTGCGTGAGATTCCCTCCCCTCAGAGGAACCAAGCAGCTGTAGTGAGGACTGTTAATATCCACAAGAGAAGCATTGATCTAGACATGGCACCCTGCGTGGGATTCCCTCCCCTCGGAGGAACCATGAGGACTGTTAACATCCACAGGAGAAGCATTGATCTAGACATGGCACCCTGCGTGGGATTCCCTCCCCTCGGAGGAACCAAGCAGCTGTAGTGAGGACTGTTAATATCCACAAGAGAAGCATTGATCTAGACATGGCACCCCGCGTGGAACTTCCTCCCCTCAGAGGAGCCAAGCAGCTCTAGTGAGGACTGTTAATATCCACAAGAGAAGCATTGATCTAGACATGGCACCCTGCGTGGGATTCCCTCCCCTCAGAGGAACCATGAGGACTGTTAACATCCACAGGAGAAGCATTGATCTAGACATGGCACCCTGCGTGGGATTCCCTCCCCTCGGAGGAACCAAGCAGCTGTAGTGAGGACTGTTAATATCCACAAGCGAAGCATTGATCTAGACATGGCACCCTGCGTGGAACTTCCTCCCCTCAGAGGAGCCAAGCAGCTCTAGTGAGGACTGTTAATATCCACAAGAGAAGCATTGATCTAGACATGGCACCCTGCGTGGAACTTCCTCCCCTCAGAGGAGCCAAGCAGCTCTAGTGAGGACTGTTAATATCCACAAGAGAAGCATTGATCTAGACATGGCACCCTGCGTGGGATTCCTCCCCTCGGAGGAACCAAGCAGCTCTAGTGAGGACTGTTAATATCCACAAGCGAAGCATTGATCTAGACATGGCACCCTGTGTGAGATTCCGTCCCCTCGGAGGAACCAAGCAGCTGAAGTGAGGACTGTTAACATCCACAAGAGAAGCATTGATCTAGACATGACACCCTGCGTGGGATTCCCTCCCCTCAGAGGAACCAAGCAGCTTTAGTGAGGACTGTTAACATCCACAAGAGAAGCATTGATCTAGACATGGCACCCTGCGTGGGAATCCCTCCCCTCAGAGGAACCAAGCAGCTGTAGTGAGGACTGTTAATATCCACAAGAGAAGCATTGATCTAGACATGGCACCCTGCGTGGGATTCCCTCCCCTCGGAGGAACCAAGCAGCTGTAGTGAGGACTGTTAATATCCACAAGAGAAGCATTGATCTAGACATGGCACCCTGCGTGGGATTCCCTCCCCTCAGCGGAACCAAGCAGCTGTAGTGAGGACTGTTAATATCCACAAGAGAAGCATTGATCTAGACATGGCACCCTGCGTGGAACTTCCTCCCCTCAGAGGAGCCAAGCAGCTCTAGTGAGGACTGTTAATATCCACAAGAGAAGCATTGATCTAGACATGGCACCCTGCGTGGGATTCCCTCCCCTCAGAGGAACCATGAGGACTGTTAACATCCACAGGAGAAGCATTGATCTAGACATGGCACCCTGCGTGGGATTCCCTCCCCTCAGAGGAACCAAGCAGCTGTAGTGAGGACTGTTAATATCCACAAGGGAAGCATTGATCTAGACATGGCACCCTGCGTGGGATTCCCTCCCCAAAGGGAAGCATTGATCTAGACATGGCACCCTGCGTGGGATTCCCTCCCCTCAGAGGAACCAAGCAGCTCTAGTGAGGACTGTTAATATTCACAATAGAATCATTGATCTAAACATAGCACCGTGCATGAGATTACCTCCCCTCCTAGGAACCAAGCAGCTGCAGCGAGGACTGTTAATATCCACAAGAGAAGCATCGATCTAGACATGGCACCGTGTGTGAGATTACCTCCCCTCATAGGAACCAAGCAGCTGTAGAGAGGACTGTTAATTTCCACAAGAGAAGCATTGATCTAGACATGGCACCCTGCGTGGGATTCCCTCCCCTCAGAGGAACCAAGCAGCTGTAGTGAGGACTGTTAAGATCCACAAGAGAAGCATTGATCTGGACATGGCACCCTGCGTGGGATTCTCTTCGGAGGAACCAAGCAGCTGTAGTGAGGACTGTTAATACCCACAAGAGAAGCTTTGATCTAGACATGGCACCCTGCGTTGGATTCACTCCCCTCTGAGGAACCAAGCAGCTCTAGTGAGGACTGTTAATATCCACAAGAGAAGCATTGATCTAGACATGGCACCGTGCGTGAGATTACCTCCCCTCATAGGAACCAAGCAGCTGTAGTGAGGACTGTTAATATCCACAAGAGAAGCATTGATCTAGATATGGCACCCTGCGTGGGACTCCCTCCCCTCGGAGGAACCAAGCAGCTGTAGTGAGGACTGTTAAGATCCACAAGAGAAGCATTGATCTAGACATGGCACCCTGCATGGGATTCCCTCCCTTCGGAGGAACCAAGCAGCTGTAGTGAGGACTGCCCCCATGGCTCTCAATCATGCTCTTCTGTGACCGACAATGGTGGAGTAACCTCAGAATCCCCTGCTGGGCTGGGAGATGTTGCCAAAATAGGTGATTCGGGTCCCTTACTGCACAACCCTATAACTGACGCTTGTGGTGGTGCTGAGTCGTCTGGTCTATTGTTCTTTCATTTCCCCCAAATTATGTTCTGATTTAAGGGAGGAAATCACTACCTCTTCTGGGGAAATTCTGAGTTGTAATGGTGAACACCCTGGCAAGATGGACCAGCGTTCCTCCATCCAATGGCAGCTAGCAAAGGAAAGAATATCCTTGGAGCTCCTCCAATGTCGAAACTCCTATGATTTTTGTTTATGGCTGGAGTCACTGGCCAGTTGCCACACTGGTACGTCCTGCCATGGTGGATAACTTCTTCAAAAGATTTCTTGGACCATATTCTATGGTGAATATGGGCTGTCAAACCTTGCAGCAGGAATTTGTTCCTCCTGTGGTTGAGGATACAAATAGCCAGACTAAGTTAGGTGTGTTGAAAATCACCCAGGCGCCAACAGTGGGAGATGTGTTACAATCCTCTGACGCTTCTATGTCAGCATCCACTGTTGATGGTTCAGACAGGTCAGCTCCGAAGGGGCTGGTTCTGGTGGATACCGATCTGGGCCCAGCCTCCTTTTCTGCTGTTACTGGAGTCTGCACCAAACCTAAACCCAGTCCTCTTAGATTGGATCGACTCGGGAAAACTGGGATGCCACATATTGCAGATAAGTCACAAAGAGAGCTTGTTCTAGATCCAAGAAACATTATTATCACCAACATATTGCCACCAACGGAGTCAGAACCCAGAGAGGCACTTGGGAACAAGGTGTTGGCCAGGCTTTGTGAAAGAATTGGACAAGGGATTGGCAGAGGATGGTATCTGAAGGTCCTGCGTAGGATCAAGTTGGGGGAGTGCTGTACGCAAGCCAACAGGGACTGTATACTCATTGGCTGCAGCCACAGTATCTTCCGTGCCAACAAATTATTTCCTTAAACTATCCTGCAATTTGAAATTGATAGAAACCGTGTGCTCTATGAATATATTACAACATAAAACATGAATCCTCAAATGTTGACAGATTAAAGGATTGTAAAATTGTCCTTCTGCAAAAAAAACATGGTTATGTCCGTCTCCTTTGATGGCTTCGTAACTGCTGAAAAAAAGCAAATAAATGAAAAAGCCGCCCATAGTGGCTTATTAATAGCAGTAAAGAATGACGTAAATCTGTAGGCTGAAGAATGGTAGTCACCACTTATCTTGCCCCATTCTGTTCACCAGGTAGTACAACGTTTTTATTATTTTAATTAATATTGGATATTTATTGTACACACCTACCATACATCTTTCCTTAATGTACAAGAGAAATAAACCTCTTTTGTCGTCCTTAATAACTATCAATAATCACTATGGTTAATCAATAACATACACTGGATACAACTGCTATAAACAAACATGTTGTGTTTTGCTGCAACTGTTGTGCATAAACAGGTTATCATATAATGTTCTGTTTTAAACAGAATTTGCTGCTTCTTGCCCTTCTTTCCCCAAATGAAGTCTCAATGGAGACGTGGAATCCCCGCTCGGTTCCAGTCCACTGGATATAAATACTGCAACCTTTCTGTTAGTCGTTGCACTGTCAGGAATACCTTTTTTACTTTAAGAAAACAAATCCTTTAAAGAAGACTTACCGGTGTCCTGGGAGCCCATTTCTCCAGGATGATGATGAGCTGAACCTCACTAGGCCCTCCTGCACTTTGTTTTCTTTGCGCTACTGTGTGGAAAAAATTAAAGCTTTGGGATCATATTGAATCATTGGGAAGATGAGTGTGTTAAAACTGTGTAAGAGATATGCAAATACACTAGTTGGATCCCACCCACCATTGACATGACTTCCCAATGTGGTGAAATCTACATCTTTGTCTTTTAGATCTAGTCTGTTAGATTTTAGGTTAAAACGCCTCCCAACTTTGGAAGTACTGGGCTCGTGTTTGGGATGGAGTATCGTAGAAGAACCTGCAGATTATTGAAACCATCCAGCATTTTATTTTTAAAAGGTGGGATTTTGGTACAGAACGTTGTTTTATTCATATATGGATATTGTATTTACTGAGAATGTATGGAGATGATTGAGCACAAAACCTTTATCCCTAAAATTGTTGTGATTGCATTTTTAGATGAGATCTCTGTACTATTGGGAGACATCCCTTCTCTTTCAAAAGAAGTCATTAGCATAAACCAGTGATTTTATTGTGTGTGAGAAATGTTATATTATGGTGAATAGAGGTGGGTGTTATTGATTTTATTGGGAATGCTTTATGGAGTGTAATTGTAAGAATGTATATCTGTTTTGTGATTTATTATGAAACTGTTAATGTATGAATTGTTTTATTAGAAATTTGTGAAACGTTTTATTTTAAAACATGACACAATAAACAATAATAGTTTATTTTGTAGCATAATCTTGGGTCCTAAAAGTAGTGTCTAACTATGAACAAAACACAGTATTTCAGCTGACTGTCACATCTGATCCGTCACTGTTGTATTATGTTTTATCATTGGGGCGTTCTCTACCACTCATTGAGATACTTGTCCTGGATGGATGGGACTTCAAATTCCTAACAGTAAGCACATGATAACAATTTACTAGACCACAACGCTAGTACTGAGAACCAGTCTGCCTGTTAAATGTTATGCCTGTGATTTTGAACATCTATTGGTAATAATGTGAATCTCCTTTTAATTCTGTAGGCAATTGATGCCCAGGAAAATGCAACAACGATTCTGTTAATTTACCTGATCGACTAAAACAGTTCAAAGCTTCACTGATAGTGTATCTACACATCTCGGAAGGATGCAAGTCAAGGAACTCATTGGATTTTCAAAGTAATAAGGACTTGGGATTGGAGAAGCCTATTGAATACTTAAGGGCTTTCTCCCAAACACCTGCATGGTAACTTCAAGAATCCTATCACTTATATACAAATACATATGTACAATGGTTCTCTCATCATAATAATAGTGTATTAAGTTGTGTAAAAATAGCTTATTGTTCATGATTGAACATATTCAATATAGTGGGTGTGTGAATATACAGGTATTTTACGTAAAGAGTTTGTTAATCCCCTGTGAACGCAAATTGGCAATTAGTGTCCATGCACTGAGTGTGCAGAAACCTTCAGTAGGAATCAGTGTTTTTTGCCACCTGAGCTGATGTACAGACGTGAAACCTCATTTGTGCCCTGGTTGCAGATAAAGTTAGTCTGAAGGGTGTTCTTATTTACCAACAGAGAACACATACAGGTGTGAAACCTCATCTGTGCACTGAATGTGGGAACATGTTCAATGGGAAGGAACCTCTTGTTATTCATCAAGACATACATACAGGTGAAAAGCCCCATCAGTGCCCTGAATGTGGGAAACGGTACAGTTATCAGAGACATCTTATTGACCACCAGAGAACACATACAGGTGAGAAACCTTATCACTGCACAGAATGTGCGAAAAGCTTTGGTCAGAAGATATATCTTAAGTACCACCTGAGAACACATACATGTGAGAAACCTCATCAGTGCACTGACTGTGGGAAGAGATTCAGTCAGAGGAGTAATCTTATTATCCACCTGGCAACACATACAAAGGAGAAACTACATCAGTGCACAGTCTGTGGGAAAAGGTACAATCAAAAGAGTAGTCTTATGTATCACCTGAGAACACATACAGGTGAGAAACCTTATCAGTGTACCGAATGTGGGAATGGCTTCATAAGAAAGGAGTGTCTTATTTCCCACCTGAGAAAACATACAGGCGAGAAACCTCATCTGTGCACTGACTGCGGGAAAAGATTCATTCAGAAGAGCAGTCTTGTTTGCCACCAGAGAACGCATACAGGTGTGAAACCTCATATCTGCACTGAATGCGGGAAAGGTTTCAATGCAAAGGGATCACTTAATCGCCACCTGATAACACATACAGGTGAGAAATCTCATCCATGCAGCGAATGTGGGAAAAGCTTCAGTGTGAAGGGATCTCTCATTAAACACCTGAGAATACATACAGGTGAGAAACCTTATGAGTGCACTGAATGTGGGACATTTTTCAATGCAAAGGGACTTCTAATTCGTCACTTGAGAACACATACAGGGGAGAAATCTCAGTGCAGTGAGTGTGGGAAAAGTTTCAGTCAGAAGGGTTCTCTCATTAAGCACCTGAGAATACATACAGGCGAGAAACCTTATGAGTGCACTGAATGTGGGAAAAAGTACAATCGGAAGGAAGGTCTTGTTCAGCACTTGAGGACACATACAGGCGAGAAACCTTTTAAGTGCCCTGAATGTGGAAACGCATACGGTCATAAAAGCAGTCTTATTGACCATCAGAGAACACATACAGGTGAGAAACCTCATCAGTGCACTGACTGCGGGAAAAGATACAGTCAGAAGAGCAGTCTTATTGACCATCAGAGAACCCATACAGGTGAGAAACCCCATCAGTGCACTGACTGCGGAAAAAGATACAGTCAGAAGAAAAGTCTTATTTACCACCTAAGAACACATACAGGTGAGAAGCCCTATGAGTGCACTGAATGTGGGAAAGGGTTCAAAGCAAAGGGACCTCTTATTCGTCACCTGAGAACACATACAGGTGAGAAATCACATCAGTGCTCTGAATGTGGAAAACGTTTCAGTCAGAAGGGAGATCTCAGTAAGCACCTGAGAACACATACAGGAGAAAAATCTCATCAGTGCTCTGAATGTGGGAAAAGTTTCAGTCAGAAGGGAGATCTTACTAAGCATCTGAGAACACACACAGGTGAGAAACCTTATCAATGTTCTGAATGTGGAAGAAGGTTCAGTCATAAGTGCAGTCTCATTGTCCATCAGAGAACACATACAGGTGAGACGCCTCACCAGTGCCCTGACTGCGGGAAAAGATACAGTCAGAAGAGCAGTCTCATTGACCATCAGAGTACACATACTGGTGAGAAACCTCATCAGTGCCTTGACTGCGGTAAAAAATACAGTCAGAAGAGAGCTCTTACTTACCATCTGAGAAAGCATACAGGAGAGAACCTTGTAAATGCACTGACTGCGGGAAAAGGTTCAATCTAGAGATGCAACCTGTTAACCACCAGAGAACACATTCTGATGCACTCACCTCTTCTAAAAGACTTTAGTGCAGTGAGACTTAAATAATAATTGAGATTCATGAGTAGTGACCAAAACCGTAAAGGCACATCCCCTCAGCGCTTCAGTTTTGATTGGCAGCTAAACAACTGTATTGCACAGAACCTATCACAAATATTGCTGGTTATGACTGACAGAAGCACTGGTCTTTGGAAATTCACCCCTCCTGGCATTTTTTTGAATGGTAGACCCTGCATCTGTTGCAAGTAGCCATCCTATGAAACAGTGCCTGAGGGCCAAAGGCAAATGGAAAAGGGAGGAATTCTTAAAGACATGGTGGTTGAATTAATGAACATAGACTCGTCGGCTACTTTGGAGCACTGTCATATTTTTGTACCAAGAAAACATTTTTCACTTAAGTAGTTGTATTTGGTGCCATAGAACATGAGGTTAACAAGCACTCTAGAGCAAAATAAATCAGAGAGCTTGTTACACCATCTCTACAGATGCACTGCATACTGACCACGTTTACGCGCTAAACCATGGACAAATATTCCCCAAATAATTAACAATAAATCATCCAAAAAATAGCAGACACATTGGAGTTCTTCAATTGTGACTGCCTGATCTGAACAGGAACTATAAGGCAATTAAAACACGGTTCATGAATGACTAGTTGCAACTTTATTTGTATACCCACAACTTCATAAACAGGAGTAAAATAATGCAACTTCAATATGCTTCCTGGAACCCTTGCAATCTCACAAATCTGGACTCCATTTATGCTGCGCCTGTACAACACTGCTTTAACATTCACTTGAAATGTTTTGGTCTTTTATTGTCTACGTGTATTTTTCTAGCAAGTGAGGACAACAATGTTATTATGTTGATGAAATTATTGTTTTTAATGTGTGTTTTTTTTATCAATTGGTATATTATGAATTTGTTAAGGAATTGATTTGTTGTTACTCGTGTAACTTGAATTACTTTTATCTGTGTTTGTTTCTATAGTGCAAAGGTTAAATTAAACTATAAGTACTTAATAAACACAATAAAAAAAACATAAACTGCTCTGAATTTCTCAGGCGAGTGTGTTTTGTATGGAACTCCTTTGATCTTAAATCTGCAACCTTTGTCCTTTTGTGGAAAATTCCTCATCTCTAGCCCAGTCCTATCAGGATCATGAAAGTCTCTAACACTATTGCTGCCCATTACTGGGCCACATGAGATTAGCAGACAGTTCCCTGGCCTGGGATTGTCTTATATGGGTACACATTAAAGAAGAGAGGGTGCAAAGGACACTGTTTAAACACTTTTTTAGAAGAACTTTGTTGAGTGTGATGAGCAAGCTGAATATGTCAAAGGTTTTTCATTGTATCATGTGTACATTTCTATGACAAAGTACCTTTTTGTGTTAATTGCAGGAACTGTCAATTGAATAGAAATATTCACTGTGCTCAGATGAAATCCAAGTCCTGCATCACCTGTTTTCATTAATTGGGTATTCCTCCATATGTTAGTTTTATTGTTGAATGGGTGTGATTTTGAACTCTTTTATGTTCAGTTGTGTAAGTTACATTCATGTATTTTCTTCACTGATTTAGGCACTCTTGTTGATTTCTGTTTAAATGTCTTGCCTGCCGTCCCAACCAAAGTACCCTGATTTCACTTTCCTTTTTTGTGTCTTAGGTATACCATTTCTAATAAAAAGGACATTTCCTCTTGGATCCCAGTTATTCTTGTGCACTGGTCCCATATTGAACTGTTTTACTCTTTTAATGTTTTGTTTTTAAATTAATTTGTGATCTGGATAGATGTATGGCTCCTATTGATTATTTCCTTCAGGTTTTAGAGTTAAACATGTGTCCGACAACATTTTCCACTAGAGTACATGGAATTAAACATTTTCCTTAAGCTTGTATTTCCCTCAATTATATGAAGTGAGTTGATGGCAGAACCAGCTCCCGCCACGATTTGAAGGACCGCTCTGTGTCTTGACAAACTCATTCAGCTTTCCCTTGCTGTTGACCCTTTTAGAATCATAAAGATTGGCTCTCTTGTGGGCACTAATTGCAACTCCTGAAACCTTATCTGGGCTTGCAAAGTCTGTTCTCCCACTGGCCTTCTTTTGAGGTGGGCCATGTACTATTCATGTGTTACTCAACCTTTGTTGGCGAATGTTTGATGCTGTTCTTTTTTAACTGCCCACTAGATGGCATTGGAGTAGCAGAGAAAAAGGGGTATGATTCCATAGAGATCCTGGCCTTGCCACGAACCTTCCTCTATGGTCTGGTGATGTGATTAATACAGACATCCTGAGGCATTCTGATGAGTTCTCGCCCTCAACTGAGCTCTGCGCCTGGGGAGCACTACACTAGAGTCTGCTTAGCACTGTCTGATCTCTGCAGATGAACACCTATTATTGTTGGGAAACTGAGGGATTGGAGATGGTGAGGGGGATGGGGGTCAAAGAATTGGTGTTTTGGGGCAGACAATAGATGTTCACAGATATTTTAAGGTTGGGAGCAGGACATTATTGCAGGATCCGATTGCACAACATAGTTTTGGTAGGGTTCAATGTTCTTAGAGGTCATGTGGATTTAGAAATTAATTTCTCACGGATAAGTGATATAACGGGCATCAGAAGTGGAATCCTTTACTCTTCCACTGTATATAACTACTGCTCTACCCACTAAAGGTTCCTCACAGACCTCTGCTATAGAAAGGCTCACTTACAATGAGCAGCCTGGTATGCTTGCAGTAACCTGGGGTTGACAAGGCGCATATGGGTCACAACCAGTGCCACTTTGCCCGATGGGCTCATTCTTCTTTGCAGGTTTATTTTGTTTTATTTGTTTTTGTCTTCCTGAAATTGAAGTTTACTTGTATTCTTTTTTTCCGTCTAGCATTTCCTGTGAATTATACACACACACACACACTCTTCTCCTCAGTGGCTGCATTGTTTCCAGTCTTGCTCTTGATTTCCTGAACTCTATTCCTGCATCCTCAATGCAGTGATTTCTTCTTGAAGAACTGCCAATCCATCCTTGTCTGCTCATGTAGCCTAGGACCATCCTTCCTACATTCCCAAGCTCCATTTATTTTCACGCTGTATATTTGATCTCATCCTTCAACCTTTGCCTTTGCTTTTCCAGTCACACCTAGTCTTTTTGTTTCCAGCTGTCTACATTACCAATCGTTCTCTGTTCTTGTCCCCTCTCCCTCCATGTCCAGACCAGCCTTGGCTTAGGTTCCTCTTTTATCTATTTCTGGTTTCTCTCTGGTGTCTCGCTCAAAGCATTTACGCTAGTATTGTCTCTCTTGACTGACTTCTCGTTCGCTCTTATGCCTGCATTCGTTATCAAGCTCTTAACTTCCATCTATGCCCATTCCCATTACATCCTCTTTCTCGCTCATTTGATCGTTCAATCACCTCCACTTCATAATGCCCTTTTCTCTCTTCTCTCTCACTGACACCTCTTCCCCATCCTCTGTGACCCCCACCCCCCATTTACATCGCAGATAATTGTGTGTCCTCCTCACTCCAGTTTAACAGTATTTCCTCTTGCTCCCATTCCCTCACACCTCTTCTTTGACCATTTGACCTCGCCTATTCTCTGCACTTTCATCACCTCTGAGTGCCTTCTCCGCTCTATCATTACTTTAATCTCTCTCTTAGTCACATCTGTGTGCACTTCTGTTCTCCTTTGCTTTTTTGTTCGGTGTGCGAAGATAGCTCAATGCCTCTATCACTGTTTATTCACAACAGTACTGTATCTACATACATTGGCATGCCTGAACTGTGCAATAAGGAGTCTGCACACACAGTTGTGACAGTTTCTGCTCTGTTGCCTGCCTTATAGGTTTTCAGTTCGGACCTGCGCATTAGCAGCCCCTGCAAACATTGTAGCATTGTACATTATTAGCCCTATCAAGCTGGCTTTGCTGCAAATTCTGGCCCCTGTTGATTAACAACTTCTGCAAACCTACCACCCGCACACCAGCAGTTCCCAAGGGCAGGCAGCCAGCCGCATGTAAGCAGCCTCTGCTTTACCAGGAGCTGTGATAGTCAAAGAATTGCCTCTAAGCTGGGGATCCTGCCAACCAGCACGCCCATTAGAATCCTATGTAAACGAGCATCCTTGCATCTTAGCAGCACTTATAAGCTTGCAGCCCTACATACTAGCTGCCCTTGTTAAAGAACCATGTGAATTGCCACCCCTCTGCTGTGCATATTAGCAGTCCCTAGAAATGAGTAGTCCCTCTCAGCCCACCCTGCAAATTAGATGTTTATTTATTTATTACATTCATATATGGCTTTACGCCAAAGCGCTTTACATTACAACAGGAATACATTAGAATATAATAAAATAGAAGCATAAATGCAAAACATGAGACAAACCGTCAGAAACAGTATTTAGAACAATTTATCTAAAACAATAAATGAGAAATAGGACAGAGAAAGAGCAAGAGGGAAGTAATGGGGGAGTCAGGACAGGGATGAGGAAGAAGAAATGTCAAGGGGGGAGGGAATGAAGCTTAAGAGGAAGTGGAGAGGATGGGGAGGTGTAAGTGACAGGGGAAAAAGGGGAAGTAATGATGGATGTCAGGGCGGGGGATGAAGAAGATCAGATTGTACGAGGAAATGGAGCGAATAGAGAGAGGTAGAGAGTTCCAAAGTAGGGGGGCTAGGAGCTGAAACAATCGGAAATGGGAAGACGCACAAGGAGGCGGAGGAACAGAGAGTAGGAAGAGATCAGCAGAACGGCGAGAGGGAGCATAGAAAAGAGAGAGGAAAGGGAAGGCGGAGCGAGATCATGAAGAGATTTAATAACAGGATAGGGGAAGTTTAATTTAAGTTGGGAATGAAAGGGAACCCAGCCAAGATAAGAAAGCGAAGGGAAAATGGAATCATGATGGGAGAGAAGGCAAAGGGAACGGATGGCAGAGTGGTAAAGGGATTTGAGGAGGGCAAGATGAGAGGCAGGTAGACCAAAGAGGAGAATAAAGCAATAGAAAAGACGAGAGAAGATGAGGGAAGAGAATAAGAGTTTGGCAGCGTGGAAGGTGAGGGAGGAATCGATTTTGCGGACATTGAAGAGGTGGTAGCGACAGGCGCGAGCGGTAAGAGCAATCTAATGGGTAAAAGAGAGGGAGGAGTCAAAGTGGAGGCCTAGATTGCAAGCAGAGGCAGAGATAGGGAGATTGGTAGGGGAAAGAGATTAAAAGGAGGAGGAGATGGGGGGAAGCTTGTTGGAGGGAAAGAAGGTGAGATGACATCCAGTTTTTGACAACAGTGAGACAGGAAGAAAGAATAAGGTGGAGGTCAGGAGTGAAAGAAGAGAAGGAGTGGAAAAGCTGGGTGTCATCAGCTTAGAAATGGTGAGAGATACCGAAGGAAGAGATGATGGGGGGCAAGATGGGAAGTGTAAAGTGAACACGGAAAGGACCAAGTACAGGTAAAGTATGTTAATGTTAAAGGTATTTGTACCGCGCACCACCACCACCAAAGTCATCCCCAGGCACTCTGGCGGATCTGAGAAGGAGAGTGTGGAAAAAGGGGGTTTGGAGGAGGGTTAGTAGGGTGTAGTTGGGAATAGGAAAGTGAGATTTGCGATGTTGTATTGGCACCTTTTGCTGAGCCTAAGTGCAGTTAACGGGTCTGTGCGAATTCCCATGTGCTTTTGTTCCCGGTTATGTGTTAATCTGTCGTTGCAATGTGTTGAAGTGCGTGTAGATTGCTGTGCAGAGAGGTGGTTGCCTCGTTTTCTGTATGAGAGTTGTATGTGGAAAGTTGAGAGCTGGGTTAGCAGGTTTTTGCATTTTGTTATGTTTTGTTATATTAACAATTTTGTTAATTTGAATTATTTGTTAATGTTTTTCCTTTTTAATTTTTTTAATTGTTTTGTCCCTCTCTTCCTCTCTTACCTTTTTGTCTTTGCTTTTCTGCGGTCCCTCATTCTGGGTCGGTGATGTTTAGGTTAGTAGACTCCAGTCCCTCCCTTCCTGTCCTGTGTGGTGATCTTACATACCTAGGTTTCTTCTGTGGTTTAGCGTTCTGGGGCATGGGTGGTCAGGGTGTCCCCTCTGTCTTATGCTTTGGTGAGGAGTTGATTTAGGGGTTATGATTTTCTCAGAATCTTGTTCCTGATGGGTCTGTTTCCTAGTCAATGTTTCCGGAGCAAAGAGCCAGGTTTGGAGGTTCTGAATTCCAGGTGATCCTTTGTGTTGCAAATGGTTTTTGGTTGGTGATTCTAGGATTTTCCTGCCAAGTGAGAGAACTATAATCTGCCGAATGTTCTTTTATTGTATGGTTTTGGTTGTAAGCTACTGTTGTTGCTTGATCTGAGTAGTCTTGTCGGATGGTAGAGGGTTATTTTCTCTTTTAGGAACTCTGCTCCTTGGCCCTGGACCGTGGATTGCTCTGTGTGGTATGCACATCGTTTTGAACATTATTCAGTGTTTTATTGGTAGCCAGTGTAGCTGTTTCAGCGCTGGGGTAATGTGTTCTCTTCGCAGTAGCTTGAGCAGCAGTCTGGCCGCAACATTTTGGATGAGCTGGAGATTTTTAAATAGTCATTTTGGCTTTCCTAGCTATAGGCTGTTGGTGTACTCTATTCTAGACATGATGAGTGTGATGATGGTGAGTGTTTTGGGGGTGAAAGAGAGGAATGGTAAGATCCTTTTTACTGCATGTCAAAGGAAGATTTTTGTTTTTGTTGATTATAGCGTTTACTTGTGGCACAAGTGTTAGTTTATTATCCATCAGGGCTCTCAGGTTCTTTACTATCGTTGATGGAGTTGGTGCTGTTCCTAGGTCCGTCGGCCATGTGATGTAGTGGTTGGTTTCCCCGCTTTTGGATATGTCCATTATTTCTGTTTTGCCCGGGCTGAGTTTGAGGCTTTTAGTGTTCATCCAGCTGTATTCTTGTAGGCAGTCTTCCAGTGTTGTTTCCTTCCTGTGTGTCTTGTATTTTGTAAACAATCTGTGTCGTCAGTGTAGCTGTAGCAAGTGAGACCGTGTTTTTTAATGAGATTGATTAGTGGCATCAGGTAGATGTTGAAGAGCAGTGGGGAGAAGGAAGATCCTTCTGATTCCGTTGCAGTGGATTTGAAAGGCTTGATTTATACAGTTTTTGTTCTGTTTGTTAAGAAGGATTTAATCCATAGCAGGGCTATGTCAGTGATTCCTAATTATTCCAATTTCCTGATGGGGATTTCACGGTTGACTGTGTCAAATGCTGCTGAGAGATCCAGGAGTATTAGAGCTGTGTTTTTGTCAACAACTGCGTTAATCTTAAGATCGTCCCAGATTGAAAGCAGCGCTGTTTCCCTTCCTCATCGGTCTGCAGCCTACTTGTGCTTGGTCCTCCAGGTGGTGCTCTTCTATGAATGCTTGTGTTATTCCGTAGACGTATGTTGATGGCAGAGGTCCTCACCAGCTGATTCAAGGTGTGCGGCCAGTGCCCAGGTGTCATCTGGCAGGCCCTTGAAAAGTGGTTGGGGTGGGGCTGATGGGGTTTCCAGGGTTGGCTCAATTGTAACAGGATGTGCTGCCTGGACTGATATTATGTCGTGTGTATCTGCAGGGGCCCCCTCCCCTGCAGGGATGGCATCTCCTACCTAGGTGTTTTGCAGTGATAAAGGAGGGAGGAACTCTCACGTTAGGTTGAATGGAAGTAGTACTTGTGGTTAAGTAGGCTATGAGGCAGCCTGAGGCAACAATGATGTGTCCTCCTGCAGGTACTTAGGGTGGGGGTTGAGAGGGTCCCCATGCAACGAGAAAGCGATGACGAGTGTACTGGCAAGATGCTCATGAACACAGCTGTCATTGCTTTAGATGTTCCTTGTGGGACGCCTTCCCCAGCCGTTAGTAACAGCTGCTGCTCTGCCCCCTCTTAATGCTTCAAGTGCATAACCCTGTCTTTTATATCACTTTGTGTTGTACTTATCCTGGGGGCTTGTTGCAGCTCTGCTACACGTTCCTGGTCCTGGGCAGTTGTGACATTATAACCGTAGGCTGCAAGAGACAAGAAAGGGACCCATCAATCAATACAGCCATTTTGTGGGACAGCATAAGGGTATGTTGCTGAACCAAATAACTTTGACTTTTATTTACCACCCTTGCACTATACACTTTGACATGTTACTTTCCACATGTTTGTTCTGGTCTTTGTAGGATACATACACATTGTTCTGTGCCAAGTGTGACCAGTTGTGGCCACACATGTGTTACCTCTGAGGTGAGAGGCCATTACCTGGTCAGATAACAGCCAGGACCCTAGAGAATTATGTGAGCCATCTGCAGGCCCACCATATGTATTGCAACAGCAAATGTGAGACATCCATATAAGAAGGTAGCTGTACATGGCCTTGCAATGGTGATCTCGTTTTCAAGTATATTAGGAGGCTGAGCCATCAGGCTATTGTAGCAAATGCAGACTGCATGCTGGATGTGACTTGGCACTTTATAGTGCCCCTGGCCCACATATGTCCTTTGGGGAAAATGCTCACATGACCCACTACCTGCCATAGGGAGGATAGAAGTAGATGGATAGCAAGCAGGGAGCTATGGCCAACTAACCTGTTCTAACATGGCAAAGCAAAGAAAAGTTGCCTCACTGACATCCACTGCTTATGTGTTCGCTGTTTCTGAAGTGTTTTAATACACCTCTAAGATTCCTAAGTTAGCCTTGATTTGAGAACAAATATTGCTGTTAAAGTAATTGTCAGGCACCCTGTACTCTTAACTGCTGGCCCTAAATCGGACAGCCCTTGCTTGGCACTGTTTATTTGTGTGCATGAACAGCATGCACACATGCTGCCTTCACACTGGATAGCAGTACACTTTGCACCCTCGGTTCGACACGGGGAATGAACATTTAGATTATGGGAGCAATGCAAGAAGATAAGCCACACAGCCTATCTCCTACCAGACATGAACTGGAGCTTCTCATATCCATGACCATCCGCTGTTACCCAGGCTGATCTACAGGAGTGGCCAGAGCTCCACAGGGCTGCTGCAGGCACACAAACAGCCCTGTAATGGAGTGTGCCCCATCTGAAGGCTCTAGTCTGCCTTCTGTCCAGTGACATGCTGGGGACATCGCAAAGCATGTTTCTACCTTGCTGGCATTGTGCTGGAATATTGGAAGCTGTCACTTGAGCTGGGGCTGGTGATGTACTCCTATCTGCTTGAGCATTCAGTCTACCAAATCCATCACCTGGTAAATAAGCTACAGGATGCAAACGGAACACCAGGAGGTGGGGTAGCTTGCATTGTGGGAGCTGGTGGCCTATCCAGAGCGGTTTGGATGCTTTTGTACATAACATATCCCTGTTGGGAGAACCCCGGCTCACAATTTTTGTAAGCTTTTCCTTGCTATGTTTGTCCTGAATTATGTGAGTTGCTTTCAAGTCGTTAAAGAGGAAATGCCGTCACAGGGAGAGTAAACACAGTCTATAGATTGTGACCATGTTCCATGCCTAGAACTCTGTCTGGTGCCCATGAGCCGGGTGACTAAGGGAGCTAGGTATCTAGGCAAGCCAATTAGCGAAAACTACATTTCCCATAATGTATTTTAGGGACAGAAACAAATCCCTGACCAGATCCAGGAAGTGGAATTAGTGGCAGGGGAGCGGGTACACCTTGCAAAATACCCAGTCGGGTCACTTAAGCCAGGGAAGATATCTGGAAACTTGTCCCGGGGCTCAACAACCAAAATTGTACTGTGTCGCAGATGGCCTTAAGTAGACCCCACACTCTGGACTGGGGCATTAATATAACAGATAAGCACAGACAAAATAGTCCAGAAGAGCTTCATTTATAAACAAGGTATCAAAAAGGAATTTTATTAAACCTGATACATCATTTAAACAGACACATTAAAGGTGACCTAATCAGCACTTAAAGTATTATTTACATTGCCAAAGAGCTAACCATTAAGAACGTACCAATTCATACACTTGACAATAAATCATTCGCCCATTCAACCACATTCAGCTGCCATACATTCAACAATTCATAGAAATTCTACCCAAATACAGTACATATGTGGTAGGACCTACTGATGGTCGCAACTAAAGAAAATGCCATTTTATAAGGTGCGTACAGATGGCCTTAAGAACACACCAAGTGTCGAAGATAGTTCAATGGCTTTTATTAAAGGCTAAATTAGGGTCTCACTAATGGCTGTCCCTCTCTCTACTCTTCCCCTGGTCTCCTTCCACCCTAGCCGAGACTTCTTTAAATGTCAAGGTGGTCATTAGAGATTGGTAACCCCTACTATGTAAGATATGGCTTGCTAGTGGGGTAGGCCTAGAGGCCACCACCTTATCTTTCTTGCTCCCTCCGGGTCTTCTAGACAAAACCTAATTTGGGGTCCCACAAGAAAAATGAACTTTAAGTATTGTTGGCTTGCAGTCACCCAGGTCTCATTTGGGCTTTACGCCTCGCCCTGATGTTATATCCTTCCTTAATTTGTCCTTACTATTAATCTCTTCTCTTCCTCCCTCTGATGTTTTTCTGACTAATGCTACACTATCCTACTTTCTACTTTCTCAATTCTTCCCCTTCCCTCTACTCAGCTAGTCCCTGCTTCACTACACTCTACTCCAGCCCCTCCTACTACTCTCCACTGTCTCCCTCACTATTCTCCACTACACTCAACCCTTTAAAGTTTGACATGAACACACTCTAGCACCCAAGTACCACTTTACCTCACCAGCTAACACCTTACCTTGCATATGCTGTTTGAGATACTCCTCTATGCTCGGCTGCACCATTCTCCATTGACTTCACCCAAACAACCCACACTGACCTGTCACCTGCTTCGCTTATCATTCTCCACTTCTCCCTGTGCCTCACATTGCTTCTGGTGCCCACCTGGTTGCCCAGGCCATTGTGGCTTGGCTCTTAGCCTGGAATCAAGGTGCATATGTGTGAGGCTTGATAACACCGCTTAGCTCCACCCCCCTCTCACAAGCGGGTCTGCCAGAGTTTTGTATTGGTGGCCTGTAATCAAAATCTTCACTTTCAAAGTTATTTTTCAAGCGATTGGGAATATCCTGGGTGCCGGTCTGCAGAATATATTGATCTGCTGGCTCTCTTTGTTGCACCTTCATTTTTGGGTGGGTTATGTGCGTCTTCCTCCAAAAGGACTTCTTCTGGGCTCTCCAATCCGGATATGAGGAGAGCAAAAGTGGTACTTTGCATTTGAAGCTGGGCACGTTTCGATGAGACGTTCATGACCATGGCTAAGGACGTTGGGATTCCTCCTCAACGGTCTGACCCAGAATTCAGAATCCTGGGTTGAAGGTAAATTGGTCAAATGCCTGGCGTGCTTGGGCTGCTCATAAGTTTGGTCCCTCAGCAGAGCTTCCGTAATGGACAAAATGGACTTCCGTCTCTTAAAATGGCTGTCCAGTTGGTGGATCAGTAGTGTTGTTCTGTACTTTGAGCTTGACTGTTCTTACAAGGCCACGCCCACAGAAAGCCTGTGCTTCGCGTTGTTCCTGCTTACTGCAGTGCAACGCTTACTGCGGTTTCCGAGATTCAGTAATTGTTGCCCTGAATTTATGTCCTTCATATGTGCAAAAAACCCAGTGTAGCTCTTTTCACGTTCCCGTCCCTCTTTTCTCTCAGGCTACTTTCATTCTACCTTGAACACTTGTACACAAGACCGTAGTTCTGATGTGCGCAGCGACACGTCACGTTCCTGGGGCTCCAGCGACTCAACGTGTGCTCGAATTCCCGTGTCCTGCCTGTGCCCTCCGATGACTCTCTCAGGAAGGACAAGGTACAAGAGCAAGGAACAACAGCATTAAAGACAGTTAAGCAGTTCGGTTGACTACCAGTTTTGTCATGCTTTATATTGAATTGGTTTCTAGAACATTGGTACGCAGTTCTATTCCACAGAGAAACTTTGTATTTTTGCAGTTGCAGCATGAGTTGCCACTATTCCGTTAGTTCACATGGCCACTCTCCGTGCCTTCAATTCTCCTCCTCAGTTGAATCCAATACAGTGGACCCGCGAGTTACGCAGCGGGAGCAGAACATTAAAATTACACGCCCAGCGTATGCTTACTGTTTTCTGCCGCTCCGAGTGAGCTTGGAAAGAAGTCAATTACGAAACGAGAGGAAAAGTCACAGAAAAAGTAGCATCCTCAATCTCTTCAAGTTTTCAACACAACCATAACACGCAGCACCATCTTCCCTTGAGTCATTATCATGGGAAACTCCCCATCTGTTTGATTTTCACCAAATTCCAATTCAATCTTCCAAAGAGCAGTTTCTTCTTCTGCACTACGGATGACATCTTCTCTTCAGGACATGTGCCCCCTGCCACTCCGCAGGATGGAGAGCTCACTAAATCTCTAAAGCAGGTGAGCTCATTGACTGTCTGTTGGTAACTGGTCCATAGAAAACTCTCCTAAAGGGGTTTGGGTGGGGAGATCCGGAGCACCGGCAATAATAGAGGAGTAATTAGTGTTTCTTGTTACAGTATTCATCTGTCACACGCCTGGAAGGAAATGTTTTCTCTGAAAACACTTGTCTAGGGTCTGGGCATTCCTGCAGAGGTCAGGTAAGCATTACAGAACGTGAAGCCATACTGAAAACTACTCTGCCTGAGCGCCATGGAAACCCAGGAGGTGGATCAATTGGCACAGTTGTTGGGCGAGTTACGGGCTGAGGTCCAGGCTGCTCATTCAGAGACGAACACTCTGAGGAGGGAGTTGGTCGTCAACCGAGATCGGACCGACGAGTTGGACCGAAAGCTATTGCAGACGCAAGAAGGACAGGGTTTCCTCCCAGGTGGTAATCCACCTGCCCCAGTGCCAATGAGGCCTACAGTTCCGGTCCAGTTGGTGGTACCTGGCAATATTCCCTTGGCACCCCCTGAAAGATTCACTGGAGATCCAAAGAGATTTGCGTATTTATGAACCAATGCAGGTTAGTTCTTCCTATGTAGGCCGGGGGTATTTACTACTGATCAATCTAAGGTTGCTTTTGTGCTTTCATATTTAGGAGGCTATGCTGCTGACTGGTCAATCCCACTGGTCAATCGAGAAAACCCCTAGCTACGCAACTTCAGGGCTTCCAGCGGGAGCTGGAGAAGCTTTTTGCTCGCCAAGCTGTAAGTGATGTCAATCCGGCACACACCAAAGTCAAAGCTCAGCATGTAGTGCACAACTGAAACCTTTATTTATTTTTGTCTAAAAGTTCAATATTCTGAACGATATACCACTCATATCACACCCTTCTCCTGGAACCCCCCCCCGGTCACACTGAACCAGGAATCAGGCTGGTTTGCAAAGGTAAATATTTATTTATGTATTTAAAATGTAATCACAATATGTTTTAACAGATAAACAACAGTCACCAGTGAGGTGACAGAACACTGAATAATATCTTTAATACGCGAGGAGTAAGTAATGGAGCAGAAAATAATACTTTTGTGTTGGTTCAGATCAGATAGCACTGTGGTTAGCAGTTCCCCCTGCAACACCCCTCAACCCCCCAAAAGGCAATTTAAAGAGGTAGGAGGACGGAGCAGGTATTCAGGAATATCACAAATCAAACAGAATATCAGTCCCACTTTCCACCTGCGAACACAAGAGAAAAACGGAATTGACTTTTCAGCTATCAAACTGACTTTCTAGATTGTCTTTAGAATGGACTGGCCAAAAACACCAAATATGGTTAAAATTGCTGAAATGGTTATAAATTCCTATGGGAGCCGCTTTGAACAGTTGCACACAAGCACAAGCAATGATTTGGTCAGCAGAAAACAATGGAAATCTCAAGGTCCAAGTCGGAAGCAGTTAAAAGCTATTTTACACGTGTAAACTTTTCAGATTTTCAAAATCTTTACTTATGGAGGTTTTACTAAAGGTCATTTTTGTTTTTAGGCGTGAGAATGAAAAACAGAAATGCACTTTTAAAAATGACAAATTAGTTTGCTTACACTAGGGAATGACTATGAAGAAGCAAATACCACACAGGGATTACAGTCACTGGATCAGGGTGACCACCTGATAAGGAAACCCGACTTCGTCAGATGAGAAAATGGGCAGCGCAAAGATAGTTCTAACAGTACTGGTTCTGAAGGAAAGATAGGATGGGTTGGAGCTAGGGATAAGACAAGGCAAAGATACTCCTAACAATGCGGGTTCTAAATGAAAGATAGGATGGTACTGAAACAGGGATAAGACTATGTAAAGTACATATGCTATGGGACACAGTTCTTCCTATTAATACTCACTGGATAGGTTTTAAAATGGGACCGTCCGCTCTGGTCAGGATTGGGTCTGGTCTAAGAAAGACAGCACTTCAGGCACCGGACTGTTTCCTATACGCCGGTCGCCGGATTGTCACAGGATCTGCTCTCCTAGTCTGTGGGTATTTGGATCAGCTGGATGGCGAGTTCCTCAGGCAAGCCTAGTGTTGGCAAGCCAGAGAATTACTGGATACTGGTTAAAAAGGCCTTCTCACACCACACAGCGCTTTACTGTGTGGGGAGAATACAAATGAGGATTTGGGGCCTTTCTGGAAATCAATAGTCTCTATTTCTGGCAAGAGACTGGCATCTGGATCTGGAAGAATATTTAAAGCTGGATGTAGAAAGCTGGATCAGAGTGCTTCGCCTGAATCAGGAAGGTGGCTGGATCAGTCAGTCCCTATCTGCTCTCAGCTGTCTCTATTTATGCCTTAAAAAGGACATCACAAAAGGGTGTATGGGCCGGTTTAGCTAAGCTTTCCCCTGTGAAAGTTGATTGGGTCAGAGTCTACTCTCTGCCTTGATAGGAGGAGAGAAACAGAGTGTCAACTTTATGGTGTAATTTTATGATGCTGAGAATCCACCCCTAGCCACTGGAACACAAAGTCTAATTTTGGCAAAATACATATTTACACATGTGCAACCTCTATAAAAAACACATATACAGATTGCATATTTTACATAGCAGCTATTCCTCAAAACCCTGTAGCTGTGGGATCATGTCTCCCCTTTCTACAGACATTTGCCCTTTTCACTATGAACACACTTTTCAATTTTTGTGCAAGTTTCCTCAAATATGCGTGTTTAACATGGGAATGAGTGTATAAAGTTTCACAATTCTAGCGGAAATACAGACCACATAAACCCACATTTATTGCCATTCCTGTTCAGTATAAGCTACACGGTTGTACTAGGTTTTCAAAGGTAGTGCTAAAAATTAGGTTAATTAATCTGCCATTTTCAGATTTTGCACCCCTTTTGATAATAAGTTATACACCTTCTAAAAATGTCCATTACATATCCTGTTAACACCAAAAGGTCAGTATTTGTCACTCCTTGAAGCATGTGGTGGCCCCCTCCTTTGGAATTTGCTTCTGTCAACCAGGAGTTTCCTGTGTTGCAGCAGTTTTATGGCCTTTTACACCTTCAATGTCCTGGGTTGGAGGATGGTCATTGTTCCTTTGCCTTCTGTAGACCAGATTCTGTTCAAACCCCGCAATTAACACCTCCCTGTGAGTTTTTTGCTGAGAGGCAGGCCCTCCTTCTGGTAGAAAAAACCTGCCTTTCACGTTCTTGCAGCTCAGCCAAGCTACACAACTTTTTTTTTAAAATCCAGCAAAACCCACATTTGTTGCATCACATACAAATACATTTCTTTCTTGGCCTTAAAATCGGTGGAATCAAAAGCACAACTAAGATCTATATTCATTTTTGGCAACAATCCTTTTTCTGTTAATTCAGCAGGCTTTTGAGTTTTAGCTCACTTTTAAAGTTTCATCAGTAACTTATCTGACAGCTGTCATTCAGGTCGCCCTGGGTACTGCACCCAAATTATAGAAGAGGCTGTGTGTTTTCAGACAATCCAGTTTGTCTGAAGAATGTTTTTCTCTTCACATGAGGACTTTGTATATACACAATGTTTCATTAGATACATGACTTTTAACACCAGGCAAGATTTTAAATGTGGGAAAGTGTTGTGTTATAGGCATTTAGGAGTTTTTAGCAACAAAGCACATATCATTTGTAGGCACATATTTGGGTTTCACTTGCAAAGTGCTGCTTTTCTCCCTGCGTCCTGTTTGCTGGTCATGGAGCCCACTGGCATCTTTTCTGCAGGGTGTGCTGTATTCCACTGCACATGCACCAGGGGTGGCAGGTTGTGCATCCCTCTTTTTGTGCGCTGAAGCACATGGTTTTTGTAGGTTTTTGGCACGCACAAGGGTTTTGCTGCCATTGTTGCTGTTTCTTTCCCCACAACTAGCATGGTGATGCCGCATAGCACAGCGGAGTGGGTCAATACATCCTACAGAGCCCCCCCTCCCGACATGATTTTGACCGCCCCTCAAGGGGAAGTCAGGAGATTGGGTTGTTCTTTTCTTTTGTCCATGTGGAGAAGTTCAGCTGCTTCTCCCGTCAGTGCTGAAGGGACACACTCTCCTCGCCAGTTCTGGTCAGGAGTCTTGCTGGTTCTGGTTGGGAGTATGGAGCGGCACTCCGGGCTTCGTGGGTCTTTCCTCCCGGTCCCCGAGTGGTCCTCCTTGGTAATCCTCTGGATAATTCTTAGTCCAGATGCTAGAAGATAAAATAGAGCCTGGTTATTTCCCACTACTGTGTCCACACGTCATTTGGGGATGTCAGCAGTGGGAAAGACACTTGCATTGGTTATAATTGGCATTATTCCCCCTCTTCGTTCCCGGTTGGTCCCTCAATTTGCCGCAAAGTATGCCTGAGATGGCAACTCTTCAGCTGGTTTATGTGGAGCCACTTGTCTTCCCCTTCTGCCAAACTGCCTTTGGCAAAGCATTGCTAAAGGCGACTGGTGAGATTCTGTCTACAATTCCAAAAGGACCCCACCAAGTTGGGAGGAATTTGCGTTGTTTGGCTTGGTTCCTTTGGAAATTGTACAAGTAGACCTGGTCTCCTACTTGGTATTGCTTTTTAGTTGTCTTGAGATCATAGTGGGTCTTCATACCATAGTGGGTCTGCAGATCTCTCTAGATTCCGCTGAGCATAGGCAAAAGCATGTTGATGGTGTTTTCTCAAATTCTCAACATACTCATGAGTTGTGGAGGCATTTATCAACGTCTGCTCTTTGGTTCTGCAGAGCAAATGCTGGGGTAGCACCATCCTTCGTCCAGTCATCAGTTCAAATGGAGACATTTCTGTTGCAGAAGAAGGGGTAGATGTGATGGCCATCAGGACAAGGGGTAATCGAATGTCTAAACTTGGCCCAGAATCTGCCACAAACTTTTTTAATATGCTCACAATGGTTTTGTTGTACCTCTCAACTCCACCACAGTAGGCAATGTGTAGTTTCCTTTTGACCCCAAGTATCTCCCACATCTTTGTCATCACTTTGCTAGTGAAGTGACTACCTCGGTCTGACTCAATCCTTTGGGGTAGTCCAAAACCTGAGAATATGTGATTGATCATCAGGGCAGCTGCTGTTTCTGCCTTGCAATTTGGGGCCGGAGACATTCCACCCATTTAGTGAACAAGCATGTTACGGTCAACATGTAATTATTTCCCCTAGAGGAGTGAATCACATGCCCGATAAAATCGACTTGCAAATCTGACCAAGGCAGTGTCATCCCCCTCTTTTGGAGGGGAGTATGATGTGTGAGTGATGTTGGCTGAAATTGTGCATACACAAGACACTCCTTCAAGTATTGATCGGGGCCCTGCCCCATGTGTGGCCAGTATGCAACCTCTCGCAAGATTTGTAATGTCGTATGAAACCCCCGATGACTGGCTGTGGCTGCATCATGGGCGTGACTTCGCATCAGGCTTCAGAATGAGGTGTGGACCACCCACTGGTCATGGCCAGCTATAGATCTCCTCACCGACAAACCGTCTTAGATTCGGAACATTTTTGGACATTTCATCAACACTCTGAGGTCCTCTTTCCCAATGTAATCGGTATCCGTCAAGGGAAAGTTCTCAGGGTCCTCAATGTGTTGATAAAACTTACCAATTATTGGATCCCCCCTTTTGAGCCGTAATCAAATCAGCATCTGGGATCTCCTTACTCCATTGTGCAGGTGAGAGTTCATTGTGAGCATTTGTCTTGGACCTAGTGATAGCATTGACCTGGATTTCCCCCAACATGGACTTGATCTCAAGTAGATCCCCTTGGATGGTTTTGGCCAGCTGATCAGCTAGGTCATTTCCAGTTTTGTCTGGTCCCTCTACTTTAGAATGACCCTTGATCTTTTTCCAGTAGATTTTCATCCCATTCGAGGCGACCAGATCATCAACATTTTGTATTAATTTTCCGTGTTTTAAAGGTTTATTATTAGCACATAGCATGCCTCTGGTTTTCCACTTAACCAGGTGCTCCACGAACCTGTTCCGTAAATAATCTGAATCAGTGATTATGACCAGTTTGTGGAGTTGGTGTTGGACAGCAGTGAGGATGGCTGATGCACAGCCATCAACTCTGCCACTTGACTACTTCGGGGACCGATTTTGTACCCAACGGAGGGTCCTGCGGCATCATTCACACAGGTGTTGTCAACATGGTAGGAACACCCATCCACATAGACAGTGGGCATTCCCTCACACTTGTCTTCTTCATAGACTTTGTGTGGGGAATTAAGGTATGCCTTCTTGTTGTCCTTGATTTTTAGACTTTCGTCCTCAAGACAGTTTTCTCTGGCACAATCATGCAAGTCCTTGCGCGAGGGGACTCTTCTTGTTTTGCCCATATCTGACCTCCTCAGGAAAGCCTTGCATTGACAGAATCCAGGAAGTAATTCGGGAATTACTCACATTTCCGGCCCGGATTCTGTCACTTTGAAGATATTGCAAAGTTTGGTGTGGAGTCTCCACTATGATGTGTTCCACCTGGATAAACGGTTGGTAATTCTTCAACGCCCACACTGTTGCCAGGAGTGCCTTCTCACAATTGTTGAATGTTTCCTGCATAGAATATAAAGTCTTACTCGCATAGGAGATTACTTTATTGACCTTGTCGTGCTTTTGATATAATACTGCAGTCAAGCATGTATTTGAGAACCCTGTCTCCAAGAAGAACTCCTTGTTTTTGACAGGGTAAGCTAGGCAAACCGCTTGTGAGAGGCTTCTTTGGAGTTGTCTTACTGACACAGCTTGTTCTGGACCCCACTCCGACTTGACCCCCCTTCAACAGATGGATCAGGGGACTTGTGATCTCTGCATAGTCCTCAATGAAGATTCTGCTGTAATTAGTTAGTGGTTGTCTGTGTATATGTATTTGTGTAAGTTACATTGTCTGGCCAATAATAATCACCATCATATTCATTAAGTTCATAATCATTACTCATATATATATTAGGAAGTAGCCAGGAGACACTTGGGCCTGCGGTGGCGTGTTCTGAAGGTTGCATTACAATTGTACCATTGGCATTAATGTCATATGTTTCTTTCCACATCGTCTTTACCCCGGTCCATATCAAGTGCGACCCTTCTCGTATCAAGTTAGCCTCGCTCCCCCCCTTGTGCATGTCATTAACCAAAGATAGAAGGGTATAATACCAAGCCATAAAGAACAACATTACTGACAACAAAACTGCAGCACATTTTAGAACACATTGAACATTACTGAACCTATTAGCCCTAATGGCATCCCTATCACTATCTAGCATTCATTGGTTCTCCGCGATTGTGGTTCGTTGGGCCATTTGTCACCTGGAGGGGCGATATAAATTCGCTAAGTCACAACAATATATACATGTATTTACATTTCTGTTTCAACTTCATATTTAATCATCATTTTTATTCATGTTTGCTCATTTCTTCATTACACATTTATTTTTACTATGGAGAGAAGGAGAGTGAAAGAGTGATGGAGAAAAGCGAGAAACAATAATCGAGAGGAAGAAAGAGCGAGAGAGAGAAATAAAAACGCATGTCATAACTTTTTTTTTTCTTTTGCAGACACCTTTTCATCAGACATTTTAGGTTCTATTTTTCAATTTCACTTGCAGTATTACTAGCATGTTCTTGTTCACTCTGTGTGATTGCACTATAGCGCGCCCTTCTCACATCTGAGAGGTGCACCCAATATTTCAATCCTTTGACCTTCACCGCAGTGGGTGTACTATATATAACCTCGTAAGGGCCATGAAACCTGGGTGAATTCCATCTCCTCACAAAACTGCGAACATAGATCTGTGCTACTGGCATCAGTGGCCCACTTGGGCTGTCTATGGCTGGTGTGGTAGTATCAGTTGCCACATTTTCAGTAAATGGTGGTGCTATTTGTTGCGCTATGCTTCGCACTGCGCGCGTCAACTGGGTTAGATTAATAAGATATTCCTTGAACTCCTCCCCCAGCACTGTGGCAGCCCTGTGCGCATCCGATGCTCTCCTAATCGGAGATACTGGCGTGTGTATTCGCCTCCCAGTCACAATTTCATGGGGGCTCAGATGGTGGTCCTTACATGGCTGTGTCCTGAGCTGGAACAGTGCTAGGGGTAAGCAATATACCCAGGTTTTTTTCAGTGTATTACACAATTTCGATAGCTTACTCTTCAGTAATCCGTTGATCTTTTCTACCATCCCATTCGCCATCGAATGATAAATGGAACATAGTTTGTGTTTTACCCCCAAGAGTGATGTCACTTCCTTAAAGAGGTCATTCACGAAGTGCGTACCGTTGTCTGATCTTATCACATCGCATATTCCCCATCGGGAGAACACTTCCCGAACAAGGAATTTTGCTGCACACTTTGCGTCTGGGTGGGGACATGGGCCCGCTTCCACCCATCTTGAAAAGGGGCATACCACCACAATCAAATATCTTGCTCCATTACATCGCTCTCCCATATCAGCATAGTCTATATGGAGCTCTCTAAATGGTCCTGTTGGTCGGTACAGAGTACCGCGCAGTGTTCTCAATGTCATCCCTGAATTATATGTTTGGCATGTTATGCATTCTACAATTAATTTTGACAGGTGCTCCTGTAAATTGGGGACGAACCAATGTTCCTGGATGTCTGCGGCAATGTGTTGTTTTGCTACATGGCCGGGGAAATGCATCTGTTGGAATGCTATTCCTAGTAATTCTACGGGCATTACTACCTTTCCTGTTGTCTCCTGCCTCCAAATGAGGTCTGTGGCTGATTGTTTACATCCCTGTTTGTTCCACAAATCTTGCTCCTCCTGTGGTGCTCTTCTTTGCAACTCTATTATCTGTGCTATTGGTGTGTTACTGTAGGCTTCTTCTAGTGGTTCTATAATGGTTGCCTTTACAGCGTATTCGAGTGTTGGTGTTACATTGAAATTCGAGGCCTCCTTCGCCGCTGCGTAGGCTGCCGCGTTTCCCAATGAGATTGCATCTGTGTTGTTGGTATGGGCTTGGCATTTCACCACTGCCACTACCGACGGTACTGCTAGTGCGTCTATCAGCTCATTCAATAGTTCGGCATGCTGTAGTCGAGAGCCATCCGCTCATCTGAACCCCCTTCTACGCCACCGGGACAGTCCTGAATGTACTGTCTTAGTTGAATATGCTGAATCTGAGTATATTGTTACTGTGCATCCTTTAGCTGTGTGCAATGCCGCAATCAGTGCAGTTAGTTCAGCTGCCTGTGCTGAGTAATGGGACGGGAGGCGCTTTTGGACAATTGTTTCGTAGCCATCTTCCTCCATACGCACTACCACCATCCCTACGTGTTTTTCCCCCGTTTCTGGGTTTATTGATGCTGACCCATATATGAAATATATTTCTCCTTCCTTCAGGACATTTTCACTTGCTTTTGGGATGTCATCACCTTCCCCCTCATAGGTGGCACAATCGTGTTCCTGTATGTCCTATGTTGTGCATGGCTCTGTGATGAATGTTGCTGGGTTCACTGTCTTGCATCTGACCACGTGTACATTGGGGCTAGAAATTATTATTTCATATGCAGTTGCCCTCTGGATTGTCAATGTTGATTTTGATCGCTCAAGAATCGCAAATAAGGAATCACAATGATGGCACTCTTTTCAATCGCGAAGGCCGCAGCTGCGAGAGCCTGTTTGCATGCGAAGTGGCCTTGCATTACTGGATCTAGAATCCCACTGTAATAAGCCAATGGTTTGTGACCTAGTGATGTTTTTTGTGTCAGTACTGCTGTCATCAGTGTTCCATTACAGTGTGAGAACAAGAAAAACTCCCTCTCATGATCTGGGTTTGCGAGAACTGGAGCATCAGCAATGAGGTCTTTTAATTTAAAATACTGTGTCATCATTTCATGTGTCCATTTTATTGCGGCTCTATTCTTCTGTGCTTCTTTTAAGGGACGTGTGTACGCCGCATAATCGAGGATCCATGCTCGCCAATAGTTACAAATGCCAAGAAACTTTTGCATGTCTTTCACTGTTTTTGGGATGATTATGTTGCGGATGGCAACTGCTCTGTCTGGGAGTATCCGTTTCCCATCTTTTGATATTAACTGTCCGGGGTATACCATCTCGGCGAGGCAGTATTGTAATTTTCCTTTGTCCACCTTGTACCCCGTTTGCTTGATACCTGAACTGCCTCGATGTCTATGGACATGATCGTACCTGGCACAACATCTGTGTGTGCAATTGGGCGGAATATAAAATCTGATGGTGTTCTCCATTCTTTTCTCGTTATCTCTGGTACCCCTCGGGCTAATACTTTGATGCCATAAATAAACATGTCTTTGTCAATGGATATTCCTCGCACCACAACTTCATTCATCACTGTGCTGATCATCAACATGCTCGTACTGGGCACACTCCCGGGGTTGAACATACTATTCCTCGTTCTGTAAACGAGATGCTTATATTCAATTTGCTTAACAAATCTCTCCCCAGCAAATTGATTGGCTCGTCTTCGTGGTACAGTAAGGGTGCGCGCACGGTTTTTCCCCCCACCGTTATATCAAGAACTTTAGTGTAAGGAACTTTTAAAATAGCCCCAGAAAACCCCTGCGTTTCCAAATTCCTGCCTGACAGCGGAAACCGCCCTTCCATAGGACATGATTTGTCTGCTCCTGAGTCTACCATAAAGATAAACTGCTTGTTTCCTATCTCTTCCCCCACTAGTGGTTCCTCTTCTGCACGTAGCGTGGTGGATAGGGCTGGACACGCAAGTGTTCCCTGTGGGCTGTCCTAATCGGAATGTCTTTCTTGTCCTGGTACTGAAAAGACATTTTCTCCAACCACTGTCACGCCGTGGTATGGTGCGGGTGCACCATTTGCAGCCGTTGCGAAACAATTGTTGTTTGTGTTTCCTACTGTCTTTTGTCTTGCCATAGGTTGTGGCGCTGGCTGCTGTCTTTGCTGTATTTGAGGTTCGTCATAGCACTGATCCTGCTGTCTTCCTCCTCCCATCGGTAGTCCATAAGGGCTACCTTGGTGTGGGCACCCCCATCCTTGTTTGTTCTCTATGGCCTGCTGCCCTTGGAAATACCCTGAAGGCCGCATTCTGCAATCTCTTGAATAGTGTCCCCATCTCCCACAGTTCCAGCATGACCCTTGTGGTCCGCCTCTCATTCCTTGCCCACCAAATCCTCTACTCCTCATACCTCCAAATCCCCCTTTCTGGCCACGGTACCCACCTCTTCCTCTTGCCGGTCTTTCTTGCCACTGTTGTCTGCCATATTGCTCTTCTCTGTTCCAAGGCCCTTGTCCTCCTGTTGCCCGCAGTGCTGCTATTGTAACTGGTCTGTTTCCCGCTCCTTCATCCCCCTTGTTTTCTCTATCTGTGGCTATGCTGGCGTTGATGGCGGCGACCTTCACTAATTTGTTCTGTAGCAGCTTCGCCTTGTCTGCCAGCCTTTTTTGTGCTATCTCCTTTTCTCTCTCTTTGATCCTCCTGCAGTGGTGCACACTTATACTCTGAATTTCAGGCTAACCCTTGGCTTCTATCCCAGCTATTTTATCCAAGGCCTTTTGTACCTTCTTCGGGAGCCTTTTTTTGATGATAAAATAGAACAAGGCGGTGGACTGATTCCACGCCGTGCCAGTTTCGTTTCTCCATAAATCCTGCACCCGCAGTATGAATTGCGTAGGATCCTCGTTCTCCTCCATTGTGCACTGCATCACTAAATGTAAATCTGGAATATCTGGAAACGTGCGCCGCAATGCATCCCATACTTGTGCCCGAACATTATTGAACGCCGACCCATCGTGGCGGTCACAACTCATTGTTACTCCGGGGAATCCGGCCTTTTCCCACACTGCGTCTGCCTGGTCACCAATTGCTGACACTAATAAGATTTTCACATCCCCTATTGCTAGTGGCACTCCTGCCGTGTTCTTCTCAAAAGCATGTATCCATTTCCCAGCCCCTCCCGATAGTGGGGGGAGGACTTTCAGCAAGTTGTTTTTATCCATTTGAGCCCACGGGATGTAGCGTTGCCTACCCACTCCTTTATGTATCAATGGCATCTGTAACTTGTGTTTCCTGTCCACTTTACTTACCGTACCTTTCTTTATTTTACTTACCATCATATTCCCTCCTCGCTGTCTTAATTTACCCTGCCATAGTGGTGGTGATGGTGTATCTGGGTAATGGTGGTTTGGCAGTGGGGACCCTGCCACGGCAGCCTCCTCTTCATATTCGTCTAAGTCACTCCCTAGTTCTTCTATTTCTGATTCTTGCTCATTGTTTTCTTCGTGTCCTCCCCCTCTCTCACTTTCTGGGGTGGGTGGGTGTATAATCCTCACAGGTTTGTCATTTAGATGGAACAAGAACTCCCCTGACCGCCACTCTTTCTACTCTTTCTCTTGCCCTTGTGGTATGCGTGTTCCTTGTGATGATACTGATCGCGCTGGCTCTGAGATTGCTTGCACCACTTCACCTGCTGTGCTCAATGTTGGTGTTAGATCCGCTACGGATAATGGTGGCACCTCTCCTCCCCCTGGCAGCATTTGGCCTCTATCGCACAATGCTCTTAGCCGCGTTATTTCCATCTGTGCATGCGCTAGCTGGCGGTCTAATTCTCCAGTGAAGTGTGCCAAATTCAAGGGGGGTGCGCTTGTTGGGCCATACAAACCTCCTTTATCATAGGGTGGTGGTGCTGTGGCAACTGCTCCGGTTGTGGGTTTGGGAGTGGGACATGCTGGTATGTACAGGGGCTCACTGTATCCTACTGCTGGCCTTGACATTAAAGGATATATTTTGGTTGTATCGCCTTCAGCTGTAGTGGTAGTGCACTCGCCCTTTGGCATTCTGCTCATCTCTTCCTGCGTTTTCTGTTTCGTTCGTTTTTTCTTTATTTACCTTTGCTTTAGGCGTAATTTCTTCAAACATTAGCCGCAAGTCTAGTACTTCCCTTCTGTTTTGCAGTTGTTTCCCCTTATACCTTGCTAACAAGTGTGTGGATACTAAATCTAATACTCTTTTGTCGAATGACCCACATTCTGGCCAAATTGGTGTCACACTGTCCCCTTTTATCTCCGTCAACCATTGGTCGTGGTATTTTTGTATTTTCTCACTGTATAACGGAAGGTGCTGACAAATATGTGCTAGTGGTGTTATTCCCCCATGATGATATGTTTCCTTTCCTCCCTTTGTCTGTACCTACCTTTCGACCACCCTTTCCCCTTAATCACTTCTTCACTTGTCTTTCTTTCCTTCTAGTTGGATAATACACCACAAGTCTTCTCAGTTACTTGTAATTTGTATGCACATATATGTATCAAGATAAATATATCAATCACTTGTCAAAGTTAACCTTATGGTTGTTGCATGTTCAAATTCAACAGTTCATTTTTGCATATTTTGCCACTTTAACCACAAATTAATCACAATACTTGGATATCCTTGACAAAAAATGGACAGAACATAAAAGCACATATAACACTTATCATGCACATGCACTGCCTGCGTGCGTTTTCTCCCCGCTTGCTCTTTTTTCCACCCCTTTCCTGTTTCACCTACTCTTCTCATTCACTCCTCACCTTTTGCACCCTCTTACTCTTTTCCAAGAATCCTTTCGTACCGAGAAAAAGAATGTTCTAAATAACTACTCCGAGTCTACTCCAAACCCAGACCGGACAGGAAGGATACCATGAGAGGGGCCATGGGGGGGAGTGCTGTCATTACCACTGTGATGAGGCACAAGTTGTGCCACAAGCAGGCTCCCACCAGAACCCTGAGGGCCTTAAAACCACTGCAAAAGGGCTCCTGGAGCCAGTCCTGGCACCTTTGGCACCAGGCTCATATGTAGGAAGGAATGGCTGTTCAAACTAGGTCCCATTTATGTACATGGGCCTTTAAATCCAACATGGAAGCACCCACACAGCCTAGTTCTAAGAACCAAGCCATGCGGTCTAGTGTTTTGGGTGTGGCAGGCCTGGCACTACTTTCCCTGGCACTACTTTACCTGGGCTATATAACCCACACCCTGACTGCAGAACACGCTTCGTGTTATTCTGCAACCAGCAGCGTGACGCTCACCGTGTCCAGCTCCTGATCTTCAGCATCTTCCTGTAATCCTGCAAGAACAAGAACAAGATTATTCTGTGTTACCTGAGAAAACACCATCCAGCACTCAGCATCGCAACCGGGCTGCAATCTGTGGAAACCGAGAGAAGAAGAAACATCACTCACCTGTGAGTACTAGCTTAAGGACTTCTGGCGAACCGCTACCACAGCTGCTGCTCGAACATTGCAACCTGCAATAACGAGAAAGGGAAAAACAATATTAGAATGCGCGCTTCCAAACCATCGAATTCCATCAGTCTTACCTGAATTCCACCGCACTACGCCACACTTCCATCCGGAGCACCACAGCAACATCTGCAAAGGAAAAGAGACATATCCAGGTTTGCTTTCAATATTAAGCAACCGCACAGCGATATACTTACCTTAACGGATTCAGAGGGCCTGTTTTTCATTGTGCTCTCATCCATTCGCAGCACCACAGCGGCCTGTGAGGAGAAGAAAAAGAAAACACAGGTTAGCTTTAAAAGACAATAAAGGCACTGTGCTTCGTGCTTTCTCTTATCTAGAAACGTGCCTCTTCATCTGGCACACCAGCATCAAAACCTTTGCACCTGAAAAGAAGAAGATAACGACATTAACGAATTCCCACCATAAACAGAACAAAGCTGTACAATTAACAAACCTACCTGCCTCCCAGCAGATTTGGGGTCACAGGAGTCCTGGGCCGAAGGAAGGCGTACTGCACCAGTGAAGCAACTCGGGCAGCTCGCCAACAAACATCAAGCGCTCCTGCACAAGAAACGCAGGACGGATAGTTCACCCTACAAATAACTAAAGTGAGAAAAGAACCCAGTGGGAAGGGAATCGGTCTGAGGGAGGGGGGAGATTCACCCATTAGAGACAGTTATCACAAATCCTCCCTTCTGTAATTGCAGATTCAATATACAGCACTGGGCAACTACGCATCCAGGGTTCCAGATCTCAGAGCCTTCCAGACGCCCCCGGGGATATCAGGTGAGCGTAACAGAGAACCAGAGCTTTGGAGACAGAGAGCTTCTGGGGGCAAGTGAGAAAAGAAAGAATACCTCTGAAGAGCTGCAGCTGATAGTTTGACTTCTTAGAGACGTCAGAGATGTGAGGAGAGAAGGAGAGTGTGGAGTTGAAGATGACCCCAAAGTTCTTAGCCTCACAGGAAGGAGCAGGAATAGTGGCCGGAGGGTACTTTATTACGTAACATTTCAAAACACACAGGAGTGAGGCAGGGTTACGTCTTGGCACCCTGCCTCTTTAATCTTTATGTTTCTGATTTAAATGAGTTTGTTGATCAAGTTACCTTTGTCTCACCGAAATTGGTCAATTTTAAATTTGTTTGGCTCTCATATGGAGATCTTATTTTATTGTTCGGCTGCACCCCTATACGGTTGCAGCGATTGATTAATGCATATGCTGAGTTTGCCAAGCACTGCGAAGACTAATATGACAAATTTTACAGGGTGGAATGGGTCTGACAAATTGAAGAGGGTCGATAATGTCATTACGTAGGTTTCCCTATAGTTTGTAAATCTCATAAAACCCAAATTAAGGTTCATATGAAATCCAGGGCTGTTGCTCTCACTAATAAGCTATGTAAAATTACTGCTAAATATGAGAAATATTCACTCATTCCCCTTTTAAAGTTTCATGAGGGAAAATTGTTCCAAAGTTATACCAATCAAAGCTGTGTGTCCTGGGGTTGTAGACTTTCTTCCTAAATCGGTTGGTTTGATTTGGCATAGGGTATTATGGATTCCAAAGTCAATGCCCTTGGTTGCCATCAGGTTTGAACTGGGGATGTCTTCTTTAGCTGTTAGAGAAAAGTGGAAAATTCTGTTGTTTTACTTAAAGATTTTGTACCCTGTTAAATACACAGTGTACGTGGACCTGAATACTATTCTAATGCGAAAAAGAGAAAGGGTTATGATGGTACTTGCTGAGTATTGTGATAACTTATTAAGTTATAAGCCCAAGTAGGTATGGGTAGTGAAGAACTTGTGGCCCTGCCTTGTAAAATCAAGTCCTTTTGGTACCTAATGGATTTGATGACTTCCATAGGTATGAATCGTTGAGCCAAATTTTCTTTAGTTTGATCACAAAATCTTGGTGTAGTTGCCCCATATTTTAATATTTACCCTAATAGGTTTGTTCGTAATGAATGTTTAAGATGTTGGTGCAATTCACATCCCAACAGACATTGGTCCTCATTACGAGTTTGGAGGTAGCCAGGCCGTTTTTACCAGCAGGCTACCCCCAAACTGGGTCCGAAATCCAGATAAATGGGAATTACCAGGACATTCCGACCTTTGCGGGCCCGGTAATTCCCATTCGCGGGACCCGGACCTGGTACGTCCCCATTCCTATTTGAGCCCCCATAGGGCTCAATGGGAATCAGGTGGATGCTAACAACCATCCCGTTCATAACAGGACCGTTGTTTGGATCCTGTTCTGCTAGCGGGTGCTGCTCTGGACGTCTGGTCTGACCAGGCATCCAGAGCGGCACCCGCGAGCAAACTCAGAATGTTGCGGCGAGGTAAAAACGGTGCCGGTAGCACTACCGGCGCCGTTGTTGCCTTTCCGCAACACTCATAATGAGGCCCATAGTCAGGAAATGTACAATCCGTGGGTGTAGCAAGGGCATTCTTTAAGTGTTACAATGATCCAATGATCTGGAGACCGTGAAACATTTATTGAGTTTTTGTCCCGCATTGATAGTGTTTCGTACTTTTAAAGCATCTTGTCCATTCATTGGATTTCATTGATTGTGATTATCTGCGGCATAGATGTTTAAGTGGTCTCCCCTCTTTGGTTCGATTACAGTGGTGGGCTTTGTGAAATGTCCAAATTGGGTGACCATTGATCCAATGTTTTGTTGTATTATTCTAAAATTCCATGGAAATGTTACGGAAAGGTATTTATGAATGTATGTATTGTTTGTTTTATTACTATGGATTTTATTTGTGTATGAATTGACTGTTCAACATAATTTTGAAACCTGTGATACTGTAAATGTTATTTCTGTGATGATGCACTTGCTAAAGGTTATGTTTTTAACCAATAACAATCAAAAGAATCAGGGCGCTGTCACATTGCATCAGTGTCTAATGGAAGCCCTGCCTTGCTGTGGGGGTTCGGTATTGTGTGACCAAGGGGCCAGCAGGGAGTCCCTTAGGGGCCTAATGGGTTTGTGAAAAACCAGGGGGTGTTTCACCATCTAATCCTCGGGGATCCCATACTCAGGTGGCCAGGCAAGGGCCATTGCTTTTGGATCCCAGCCCTGGGTGCGGACAAGCGAGGGAGGATCACCTGAGTGGGGGGTCCTCAGGGAGAAACATCCTATGGCGAGATTCAGTATTCACTGCAATGCCTTACCCCTGTTACCAGTTGGGATAGTGACAACTAAACCTCCCACAATTCCCCTTCATCACACTTGTCCCAATCACCTGTCGCTGTTTATTATATGCTCACACACAAGTCAGGGATCTCCTTCCCCTACAATGAATGTGGCGCACAATATAAACACTTTTATTTATATCATTCAGGTCCTTTTTGATGAGGCCTCCAACCTGTCTTACACCCAACCCCAACAAATACCCGGTGCCACAATGGACTAGGAACCGGGCCGGATAGTTTTATAAAGATATTTATTAATAAATGAATTTAAGTCAAATTAGAACAAACAGATTACAACAGCCGCCAATGTTGTGGCAGCACAAGAACAAAATGACTTTGGTAAAGTCTCCACACAGAGATGACACTAGAATATGCAGTGACAATAGCTTCCTTTACATCACCCCCCAATACAAGCAAAAAACTGTTCAAAGTGCACAATGAAAATGAATGCAAACAGGGTTATACTTTTATCCCAGGAACCCTCACCCTGCAAACATCCAATAGACTTGGCTCTTTTGAATGGGAGGCAGCGGCAGGGAGTGGGAACACAATGTGAAAATCGGATTTGGGGTAAGATTCACAGTAACAATATGACAGGAAAAAAGGTAAGGGGAAAATGTGTTTTGGTGCCTGGTCAGGACAGAATGGGAAAATCAGTTTTGGGTTGGGATGGCAGATGCAATGTGAGAAAGAAATGCAAAGGGAAATTTGTTTTGCAGATCACAATGGGAACACGGACAATTTCCTTTTTACCTAGCACAATGGACACAGGGACAATTGAGTTTTGCAGATCACAATGGACACAGGGACAATTTCCTTTTTACCTTGCACAATGGACACAGGGACAATTGAGTTTTTACCTTGCACAATGGACATAGGGACAATTTCGTTTTACACCTTCCAATGGGAACACACATAGAAACAGGGCTTTTTGGGATTCATTCTTTTGGCAACTCTTTAGGACTACACCGGCTCACAACACACTGGGAAAAGATTGTTGGTTTCAAATGCCAACAATGCAGATCCTGTGAATGCAATAGGGGAATTAATTAGTTTACTTTCTGAAATATGCTAATGATGTTCACAGGCAAACAGGGGATATTTCAATGGGGAAAGAACTAAAACAATGCTAAAAGTATACAGGACTTATACAATCTATGGCTTGGGGTAGTTCTACTTACATGAGAGGTCTGGACTGGGCATCAGGAAGCGTCAGAGCACACCGCTGGAACAGCCAAAGGGGGTCAATCAATGGTCTCTTTCCTTCAAAGGGCCCCAATCAGCTTCTATGGGGGTCATTATGAGGTAGGAGGTAACCATGCCGCTATTAGCGGCATGGCTACCCCCTTACCGGGTACTGGGTCTGGGTCCTTTGAATGAGGAATTACCGGGCCATTCCGACCTTGGAGGGCCCGGTAATTCCTCATTCAAGGAACCCGGACCCGGTACATCCTCATTCCCATTCGAGCCCCCATAGGGATCAATGGGAATGAAGAGCATGCTAACAATGGGTGCGTTAATAACGGGCCCATTGTTAGCTTGCTGGCCTGCTCGCGGGACCCGCTAAGGCCACCTGGTAAAACCAGGCATCCTTAGCAGGTCCCGCGAGGAGACCTCGTAATAGGGCGGTAAGGGTTTAATGGCTCTGGCACCTTTACATGTGCTGTCAACCCCTTACCACCCACCTCGTAATGAAGCCCTATGTCTCCTAGCTCCTGGCTCCACTGCAAGGTTAGGCCTCTCTCTACTGGGAACGTCACGCCAGATTTCGGCAGCAGGTCCTCTCTTGAATTTAGTGGGAAAGTCTAGCTCTGAGGCAAGCTGGCTTAGTTATAGGGCAGATGACATCACTAACTTGACATAATTCCTGCAAAAGGGATTGGCTAGGCTACACTATCGCACTCCCACCTATGTGCTGATAGGACAAGGGGATGTAGAACTGCTTTGGGACAGATAGGGGAGGGGAGAGCATCAACATCTCACTTTAACAGGTGGGCTCGGTCTGCATTAGAACTTGAAAATCACACCACATGGCAAATACCTTTACTTTTCACATCTTGACATGTATGAACACATTTTGGAGCACTACACTTTAATGTGAGTCAAATGAGACTAGTCCGGAGCAATGTTCCCTCTAAGCTGTGCACATGTGCGCTTGTCCAGCTTCCTTCTGGGTGCCGCTCAGAAGATTTTTAGCAGCGCACGAAGACAATTCTCACCTATTCAAACAGATTTAATATAGCACAAGCCACAGCACTTACCTGAAATGTTCTTTCTCTTAAAATAGGCAACTAGTCTTGATATTTTGCTAATTTGCATTACACTACTATGCACCTAAAATCTCTAACAGCAAAATACAACACAACAGGTTAAAAACTAATATGAAAAACTGACTCCATGAACAGAAGAATCTAACCAATCTAACCAGTCCGCCTGCACACATTAACCAAAGGTTTTCCCTCCCCACCCATGACTCCTAAACCTGGCTCAGGAACACTTTTACCTTATGACTCTAACTTCTGCCCCAGAGTACATTAAGATACTACCGGACAACCTTGACTCTTCCTCTCTTGGCTCTGCAAAAGGATAGCAGACGTGTACCTACATCCACTTGTTTTCTTTGTTGTAACATGAATAACATTCACACGCCAGAATTTCAGTTCATTGTGCCTTACCAGAAGCGTCATCCACACTATATAATCGAACTACCAGCTCGAATATCGGATACTGACTGTAAGTAAGCAGGCTACTCGGATGTGTAACCAAATCCCATACTTCTTCTTCTTTGCACACATGTCACGCAAGTGCTTTGAAGCAGCCTCTTGTAAGTTAACAGATTAGAGAGCAAATACGTGTTTGGGTTTTATAAAAATGTTGAAAACCAAATGTGATTATCAGCGCCTCCTACTTTAGCATTACTAACATTACCCTATCAGTAGAGAGCAACATTGCAATATCATTTACTTTGTCTACAAGGGATAATGGGTACGGACTATGCCTGGGGTTACTCATCCATGGTATCAGGGCACCGGATAGTCAGACAGGAGAATGCTTTTCACACAATATGCATTGTTTCCAAGTGTTCAGAGTTCATTTGGGCATAAACCTTCACACATTATATGGTAACTCGCTTCTATACAAACATGGTTTCACTGAGCACTTGTGTAATCCTACACAATTATATAAGGGTGGAGAATGTTGCAAACAACTTGTACGCACTGCAAAAGAATTGTGTACATGCAGATTCATGGCATTCTTAAAATGCACATCATATGTTGAGGCATTTAAATATGCCTTGCTTGCAAAGTATTGTGGGTCTGAAAATATCCCAGAGAGTGTTTACTGCTACAATCCCACACTTTTTACAGTGCTCTATCAACTAGTATTGGAGGCAAGCACAGGGGCCGGGGACGGGTATGGGTGGAAGCATCAATCCTTACAGGTGATGAACGAAGCAGCAAATTTCAAAGACCAAGTCAGACGTTTTGGCAGTACACTGAAGGAAATGTGTTGCGTGTTTGCTAAAGGATAGGAAATTATAATACTCATCTAGACAACAGCACCTTCTTTTTTTCCATGCTCAACTGCTGAGGACTTTCAATGTAACCATGTGTTCTGTGTATGCAGTCGTTAGCATCTCCCTGCATTTTATTGAACTGATCACAAAGAATTACAGAAATGGGATCCACAGTTACAGAAGAAGGCACTCAATCTGTTGTATCTCTGATGAATTGATGCAATTAACCTAAAAGACATGTATAAGTGATTTCCTTCAACAGGGCACCATAATAAACCCCAGTAAGTCTCTTGTTTAATTTTATCTAGGCTGTTGTGCGGAAGGGTGGACAAAACTACACACTTTATTATGTGCCCTGTCATTTCAATCCAGGGCTACAAGCAGGGCTCTAATCAGATTTTGGTCCCTACATGGAGTCAAATGATGTTTTAGGGAGTAAAGAAGCAATTAGCTTTGCCAATAGGGATACTTTCTGCTTGTTAAAATGTTCTTTCCCCATAAAATTCCTTTTGAGATCGGGCATTAATATTATTAGAGTTCTTTCCTTTCTATGCCACTGCTCTAGTGGTCAAGAATTCGAAAAAATATCAGTGGGGCTTTGTGGGTTGAAGCAATATGTTCATTGTTTCTCATTTCGGTTAGGCACATTTTCCTTTTTTAGGGAGTAAAAATGCATGGTGCATATGTCTCTTAGCTCTAAGGCTTAGTTATCACTACCCAGAGGAGAACGTAATGTGGATAGTAAGCAGAGACGCAGGAATTTTGGATCATAATATTCTAAGCTGCAGTTATTCTGATGCAACTATCATCCTTACACAAATGATTAGAAGCACGTTTTCCTGGCCCATGAATTACTTAATTAAAGTGGCACTTGAACTCCTTTCAGCATGTTTTTGACACATTGCTTTTAATTGCCATTAATCAATTTTTTCAGCCACATCAGTTATGACAAGAGTTATTTGAGGGCCACAAATGCCAGGGACGTCGTTTTCAGCAGTAACAGGCTGACAAGCCAGCCTATTCAAGGAGTGGCACTCACCTACACCAACCCACCACCAAGAGCCAACCTACCTAACGGTCAACGAACAATAACACACCAGCCTTGATAAAGACACCTTGGACCGAAACACGTGTTGGCTGACCACTTGAGATTACTGCATCAAGAATAAAATTCCCTTTTTTTGAAAAATCTGAATAAAAAAAAATGTCTTTAAGAATACATATTGTTTGCACAAGATATCTGGGAACACAACCAAGAGATATTTGTGTTTTGTAATACAAATAAGTGATTTTCCAGTGGCATAAAACATGCAGGGCCTCAATATGACTTGGGGCAATATATTCCGGCGTAAATCTCACAGAATAACGGCCAAACAAATTACTGATACCGCCACTGGGTCTGGAGGAATTTACACTGGATTATAACTGGTGGTGGCTGTCTAATTCCCCATTCATATTGAGTCCATTGGACTCACTGTGGCTTTCTGGCTGAATTACTGCAGTGGAAATTCCATAATTTGGAGTAGTGGCTAAGTTCCCAGTAATGGAGTTACCGCCAACTTTTCCACTTACTGCCAAATTCGTAATGAGGCCGACATTTTTCTCTGCGCAGAAGTACGCTTGCAAGGTACTGTGGCAGATATGAAGTCTTGGACTGGTTTTCTGTATAATCACATATGACATTTTATTTTAGCCTATGTGTTTGGTAAAAGGGTTGTAAGATTTTTAAATAATTGCAGTGGCTGGGAAGAGGACATACCTTTCCAAACTCTCTTCTGCGACTGTAACTCACAAAATGGCTTACTTCATTAGTCAGTTGCGCACATGGAAAATAATGTGCACTCAACAGCCAACCTGTTCCGCACATAGAGAAAAATATTTAGAGGGAACATTGGTCAGGAGTCAGGAGTCTGTATTACATTCCTGTGCAGGAATACAGTTTTTCTTCATTTACTCCAGAATCATATCAGTGAAAAATATGCCATTTTATGGGCATCATATAAATCATACTTGGCATGCATTTATCAACTTTAAAATCTTTGAGAATCACGAGAAGGGCCAAATCACATTTTCATGTATAACTTCTGTTGTGTTTATCCCACTAAAATCGTTTTTTTACATGGTTAGAAGGGGTTCACTTTCACTTTCACCTTTCATAAATTCCTAGAATGACTGTTGTGTGATGTACACTTTCCAATTCACATGATAAAATGCATTTCTCCTTTTGAAAAGCAATGTGTTGCTCCACCACTAATTTGCTTATAACCCCACCTTTTTTAAAGTTTCAGTTCCCTTCTTCAGGCCTGACATCAGCAGAAGGGTCTGTGTTTAGTTTAGCCTGCCCCTTCAAGGGATGATGATTAAGCCAATTCACTTTTTATGGGAGTTGTGACCCAGAAGTCACCAGTGCTGACAGAACAGACCTAATGTTATCTGGCCCACACCTTGTTTCCCATCTAAGAGCATGTCATTTCTTATATTTAGGCCAGTATTGGTGAGACATAGTGCTGATTGATGATTACACCCCAGGCCTGTCCTCAGGACTGCAAGGGGGAGGTCCTGGAGCTTGGGTTCATGCTCGGAGAATCACAGTCCCTGTACCCTGCAGCAAATAGCCTGTAAACTTGCACCTAATTTGGAATTTTAAATGGCATCTATCTATTGCACACAGTTTCAACTATATGTGCATATTGTTTCTGAATGGTACATGAGAACACCGTGCCCAGGCTTGCAAGTCTGGTGGGCATGTTGCTGAGCATATTATTAGTCTAGACGGAAAAAACAAATTACATCTTTTTATTTAATGTCCATGAAAGAAAATGCTCTATTTCACTGCAGCTGTTTGGGCACACCAGTCTGGTATTTCCTTTAAGATACTGTGCAGTGTGCTTTCAAGGAATATTAGTACAGATTTTCATGCATTTGTCAAAATTTCCTTGCCAGATGTATTTCCTTCATGAGAAGTATTGCGCTCATTTTAGCATCTTTACATTTCTAAGCCCAGTTTGTTTCCTTTTGAGTCGGGTTCACTAGGCCTTATGTCCAACATTATTTCTGCGCAGTCCTTTCATTTTGGGGAGCCCTCATAACTGACTCCGGCCTTTTTATTCATGGCATTCAGGGCTATTTCACCCCAGACACCTGAGATGAGAAAGAACAAACCATGAGGGTTCAGGATTTCCTGTTTGACTTCCCAACAGCTAGATCACGTTAATGAGTCCAGGCAGGGTCCGGCACCTCTCCCTAATTATCCCCATCTGATACCCTTTGAGCACAGTAAGACACGAGAAGGGCCAGCTCAGCCAGGGCTGTGGGAACTCACGCTACAGAGATCAGAAGGTAGAGGGGCTGATCAACAGCAGAAAATCAAATATAGAAATACCTGGCGAAAGAACCATATCCCTAGAGAGCCTGAAAGTTTTGCCATGAGAAGCCAACAAGCTGAATGTTAAAGGGCCAATGAACCAGGTGGAAGATTGCTGACTCCCCTCCTGGGACAGACAGAGTGTTTGGGAGGAAGCAAGGACCGAGGACGGATGACGGACCTTGACAGAAAGTCAAACAGACACTTCATAAAAACACAGCTGGTGAGTCTTTGGGAATCAAGAGCCCAGTTTGTGAAAGGTGCATGTGATAAAAAGTAACGAGCAAGGTTGCACATTGAAGAGAGAGCGTGAACAGAAAGAAGATGATTGTTCTGAGAGTGACACAAGTTAACCACACAATCATTTGAAATGAAGCGCAATATCAAAAACCTTGACAAGTTGCAAAAGTATCTCCGGCAAAAAGGAAGCAATCGAAAGAGCATTGAAATCAACTCGATGAAAAGCAAATCACAGGGAGATGTTATTGGAAAGTAAACTATGTTTGTGAAATCTCGTTTAGTGTTTTCTGAACTTTGTAAGCCTATGAAAAGTATAATCAAGTAGAAGGTTGTTAGAAGGGAGGAACTACAATACCCAAGAGACATTTCAAGCGACAGGCTCGAGCCCGGCTGAGGGAAGCCTGTATGGGAATGGAAAAGGTTGAAGTGGTCATGCAGAGGTGCAGTCAAAATCCTCTGCAGTTTCAAAAGGCTTCGACTAAAGTGAACTCTGATACTTTGTTGGTGTAAAAACATGGGCAAGGGAACCCCAAGAAAAGAAGTAAGCTTGTAGAGAAATTTAAAGCAGCCGAAGTGGTCATGCCGAGGTCTAGCCAAATCCTTGCACATTCGAAAGTCTTTGGCTAACATGAATAGAGGTGAATTTGTTGAAGTAGAAGCTTGGGGAAGATAGCCCCAAGAGAAGAGGAAGACTCAAACCTGACGGAGGGAAGTCTAATTGTAAAGTGTGAATTGTGAACAGTGCATGCTGAAAAGAAGAACCACTCAAATCTGACTGAGGAAAGTCTGATTATAGGGGAGACCCGGACTCGGATGAGGAGAACTCCAGGGGTCTTATTGAACTGGGAACTGTGAACTATGAACTGTGAATTGAGAATCACAAACTGTGAGATACCTAAAAGACGCAGGTAACAGCCAAAGTGTGACCTGCTTAAAGAACTGTGTCACTCACCTGTCCTTGTCACAGACCCGAAACCCACGTGTTTGGAACGTGGGTTAGGAAGATATCTTGGACAGTTCAAGAAGCCATTCTGAAATATGATTTTGGATCATGATTTGTCCTTTAGACACATCTCTTCCACTTTTTGTATATTGAGAGAGAGGGCAAGGTTAGGTTTTGTTAGTATAGGCCATTTATAATTTGACTCAGAGTGACTAGGACTGTTTGCTTTTCATTTGATGCTTGAGACTATTCCCATCTTAGACATAGGCCCAGATAGGCAATATCCAACCCCTTTAAGAAACCAGCAAGATTTTGAAAAACAGATATCTTTTGTGTCTGTCTAACTACTTGATACCATGACTTTCTCACAGGTTTCATGGTTGTTCTGTCACTTCTGTTTCACTGGTTACCTTCACAGAGTTTCCTCACTTCCTTCTCTGCTCTCTCTCTCCCTTACACCCCTCCCCCTCCTTCTCACTTTGTCACTCTCCCTCGCCACACTTCTTCCACTGATATTTCTGCTTTCTCCCACTTCTCCCATCACCACCTTTCATCTGGTCTCTCCCCTCTCTATGCTCCACTTCCTGGTGTCACCGCTCCCCTCTATCCCCCCACACTCCTTCCCCTCTTCTTGCCACTCTCTCTTTGATATGATATGATAGCTTATTTATAATGTGCTTAATACCCAGAGGTTTCTAAGCGCGGACCCGGGGATCGAACGTGTGTTGCACCATGTCGTCTTGCTTCCAAGGTGAGCATGTTGCCCCTAAGATATCCTCCAAAGCTTTCTATCTCATACTCCTCACCCTCCTTCTCACTTTGCCACTCTCCCTCACCACACGCCTTCCACTGATATTTCTGGTTTCTCCCACTTCTCCTATCTCCACCTTCCATCTCGTCTCTCCCCTCACTCTGCTCCATTTCCTGGTGTCACCTCTCTCCCCCGCCTCTCTCCCCACACTCCATCCGCTATTCTTGCCACTCTCTCTCTCTCTCTCTCACACACCCCTCGCCCTCCTTCTCACTTTGCCACTCTCCCTCGCCACACGCCTTACACTGATATTTCTGGTTTCTCCCACTTCTCCTATCTCCACCTTCCATCTGGTCTCTCCCCTCACTCTGCTCCATTTCCTGGTGTCACCTCTCTCTCACGCCTCTCTCCCCACACTCCATCCGCTATACTTGCCACTCTCTCTCTCTCTCTCTCTCTCTCACACACCCCTCACCCTCCTTCTCACTTTGTCACTCTCCCTCACCACACGCCTTCCACTGATATTTCTGGTTTCTCCCACTTCTATCTCCACCTTCCATCTGTTCTCTCCCCTCACTCTGCTCCATTTCCTGGTGTCACCTCTCTCCCCGCCTCTCTCCCCACACTCCATCCACTATTCTTGCCACTCTCTCTCTCTCTCTCTCTCTCTCTCTCTCTCTCTTTCTCTCTTTCTCTCTCTCTCACACACACACCCCTCGCCCTCCTTCTCACTTTGCCACTCTCCCTCTCCACACGCCTTCCACTGATATTTCTGGTTTCTCCCACTTCTCCTATCTCCACCTTCCATCTGTTGTCTCCTCTCACTCTGCTCCATTTCCTGGTGTCACCTCTCTCCCCCGCCTCTCTCCCCACACTCCATCCGCTATTCTTGCCTCTCTCCCTCTCTCACACCCCTCGCCCTCCTTCTCACTTTGCCACTCTCCCTCACCACACTTCTTCTACTCATGTTTCTGGTTTCTCCCACTTCTCCATGGGGCGGAGATAGGTGGGGGTGGAAATCTAAAAATAGCAGGGTAGAGGGTCAGAAACACAACAATAGGATCACAGCAAGCGGCCAGGCAGATAAAAACAATGAGCATGCTGGGAACGGCCAGATGAAAGATTAAGAAATTGAAAAGTAGGTGGATGCACAGTTAAAATCACACCAGAGAGTAGAAAAAACAGTTTTAAAGTATTAATTTAAAAAAAATCTTTTTTGAAATAGGGTAATAAGAAAGCAGTAGAGAAGCCATCCATATGTGGAACAACACGATGACATTCAATTTATGCAGAGATTAGAGGCAGGTGGGAAAGGGATCAGGAGACAGTTGGAGCAGCCGTAGAGTCCGGCGGAGGTGGAAATACCAATTGCAGTCAAGGTGTGATCGCGGTCCAAGTGAACAGGGGAACAAAGTCAGTGGAAGCTTTGGGAGCATTGCCGAGTAGTGGCAGGGACAGGTACACACTCCAGCTACAGACAGGGCCAGACAGGGAAGTCACTGGGGCCTTTACGAAGCGCCTGGAGAAGGAGGCTGGCTCAGTCTGTAGGCTCCCTGGATAGGGCAAAGAAGGCTGCTGCGGCCAATCACACAGAGGTAGGCGGGTCAAAGGGCAAAGGGCACCTGCTGATGCATTGAACAAGGTGGAAATAGCGTCGGCCATATTGGAAGGACCACAGGAAAGCTCTGCATGCAACCAGGGCAGGTGACAGCAGGAAGCAGATGACCAACTCTCAGATAGGGTGGCAGTGGAGGGTGTGTGATGACCCAAGTGTGAGGGATGAGCCATTCCTTGAAGGAGAAGGTCTTGAGCACATACATATTCGTATATGCATTAACGTTTCTTAGCATTGGTGTGTGGTTTAATGTACAGGTTTCCCCTGGACATTATATCTGGGAATAGGAAGTGTAATGAAAATTCACATTTCTATATGGAAAATCAATGACATTTGCCCAAAAAACAGACAGGAAAAATATAAATCTTCATATTCCTGTAAGGAAGATGTTTTTCTACTGAAATATCCTGTTTGCAAATGTCTTTATGAACGCATAATGAAATTCAAAATGATAACATTGGAAAGATCTATTCAAGCGCTTCTGTGGCACACTAATTACAAAAGATTTGTTTAGTAATATAATAGCAAAAGATCAAAACTGATCTCTTATTCTTTGGGGAAATTAAATATTAAGGGCTTACACCTTGCAAATGGATTTTGCAATTAGCTAATAGTCTTAGGTTTCAATGTTTAAACTGTATTATGCATTATGATTGTGTTTTACTTTATCTCTATATATGCAATGCACTCTGTGCTTTTCATACTTTGCCCGTGTCCTGATTGAGTGCTGTCTCATGTGCCCTGGAGGATGTTGGTCAGATAAGCCACTTGTTGCCCATTTCAAAGAGGCTAAACACACTTGCGAAGATATTTTCTGGTTTGTGATACGCACAACAAGGGCGCATCCACGAGGGGGTGACAGAGATTTGTCACTCAAAAAACTAGAACAGAAGTGGATCTATGATCTCAAAACTGCCCAGACTGGATTAAAAATAGTGGTCGATTGGAATTTATTTGTTCATTAATACCTTTTGAGACATATATAACACATGATGGTTCATTCACATTAGGTACAGTACATATCACAGCAGGATGCACAGTCGATGTGGAGTATACTGGACATGTTGTTGGTGCCCATATGGGACATCTATGCAGTTAATTATGTAGGGCACACCATGCAACTTACTCCATCAGGCCCGTAGGTTTGGACATTTCTCTCCGTGTTTTGTGATGACAAGTGTCTCCGAGCTTGTATTGTTTAGATACTAACGCATTGTCTTGCTATCAATATGCATCACAGATGGGGAGTAATGCACCCCATTATATTGCATAAAAACTTGTCTTGCTATATACACATGCCAACACTATACAGCAAATAATAATCATTCAGACGTTTCTGGCGCTTTGATTGCACAGTTCGCGGGACTCATCAACAGGCAATCAAAACATTTCAAGATGCCGCTCCCACTGTTCTAGGGACTCAATTAACAACAGTGGCTAAAACTCGTCATTTATGAACCCGTTTTTGTTGTCTCGCACAACGCGGACACAGACACAGATGAGCGGCCCCTTTAAATACTTACATAACGCACATGAAGTCCTTCGGAGCCTGGAGGTAAGCGTGGGATTCCGCAGGCCTTCTCCCGGGTGCTCCATTTCCCTGGATTAATTGCTTTACACTTTACAGGCTTGCATACACCGAACGCAGGTTTAGTCATCACTACGTATCGAGACAGGCATACACTACCTGATCGTGTCCCCAGCATGGATTCATTGACTTGTGGACATCAAGTAAGTGTTGTGTTTGATACAGACTTGGGATTCACTCATACCTGTTGCTTACAATACAGCATATGGCGCTAGCACACATTATGTTATTTGTTGTGCCCCACAGGACAGTATGATGCATTATGGGTAATGCAGTCCACAGCTTTCTTCCCCTGAAGGAACGTGATCCTTCCAATCTATTACTGGAAGGAACTCTTGCCCTCTTCATCTACCAGAGACGGTAACACACTGTTAAAAAAAAAATTCAGTTGTTTTTCCAGATGTATCTAACTTTGCTTTATCTTTTTGTCTATAGTTGCAGATTCATCCAGATGTGGAACTGATGCTCCTGTTCTCATTAAAGTGTAAATCAATTTGCCCTCCACACCTAAAAGAAATTAATATAAGGTTAGTAGGATTACTAATCCTCTTTTCACAGTGCTTTTGGCATTTTGTGATCACCCATAAGGCTTCTTAGATGATTTCCTAAACCAAGTTCTTTTTATCTGCTTTTAGGTCCCAACTATGATGCACAGGTTCCATTCATCAAATATAGTTGACCACTTTCATTAATCTCGTGCGTCCTGAAGACGGGTCTCGGGACTTCACTAGAAAAATTTAGGCTACTAAAGTGCTGTTCCCTGCCCCAGAAACACATTAGAGTGTAGACACTGTCAATCCATGTTTTGTAAATATCTGTACATGGTTTAAGTCACTGTTACTAACGTCACATAACCATTAAATGCACATCCGTTACATCTGCATTTGACATAGAAACAGCTGAACATGTGGGTTTCTTTCTATCTTTTATGTTCTCTGTGCTGTTCTTCAAGCAACGCTTGCATTTATTAGTGTTTTAGTTAACTGTCTGAGATATATGAATTAAAATATGTTTTTTTGATATTATGCCTTTGGTTGAATATGTAACTTGATGATATTTAATATCACTTGTTGAGTAGGTTACCTACAACTGTAGTATGGTTGAGGTACTCCTCAAACACCACAGCCCCCTTCAAAAAAAGAGGAACCCCCTTTTTCGCTGAAATCTTTTTCTTACCGGATGTTGGTTTTATCCTCATGTCAGCAAGTCTTGCTTCAGTTTGCTCTTGCATCTCATTTGCCCTGGAGAAAGTTACTCTTGTTCTCTGGTCAGCAAGTTGTGCTGCTGTTTGTTGTTGTGTTTCAGAAGCTCTTGCTATTGATTTTCGCTTTGCATCAGATGGAGCTTGTCCAAGTGATGTTCGTTTTTTGTGCGGCATGTTTCAGTCACTTAATGGCTTCAGCACATTTGAGAAATGGTCTAAGAAAGATTGATTGATTGTGCTTCCTTCTTGTGAATGAATTTATGTAAACTGAAACCTTGCTCTTTCCCATATTTGGAGTAGCGTGATAAATAACATTTTCTTTTTTTATAAAATTCCCTTTAAAAATGCTTTAATAAACACTTTCAAACTGTATACAGCAGTAATACTTTTCAAAGGAATAACCAACACATCGAACATTTTGCTTCAGACACTTTTATAAATGTTGCCTCCTTCTAGTGCCTACTGTAGTGAATCGGGGTGAGCGTCAGTAAATGAGGTTGTCTACGGAGTGAATTTTTTGCATCCGAACAGACTACAATCTTGTCCCAGACAAACGAGGAATCCATGCAAAATTTGGTAGTAGTGGGTTCAACTGTGTGGATTTGTATAGCCGGACAAACATACACACACACATCCCAATTTCTTTTTTGCATATAGGATTTTTGCATCCAAACATAGCCTACGATATTGCCCCAGACAAAAGAGGCATCCATGCAAAATTTGGTAGACGTGGGTTCAACAGTGTGGATTTGTATAGCCGGCCAAACATACACACACACACACATGCATACATTCAGCTTTATATATAAAGATGTACTAGCATGATGTGACATCAACAATAAACATTACAGAAATAATAGTACAGAATTCTGCTGACTTTAAATATTTTGTAAAACTTAGGAACTCTATAAAGGGGTTCTTAAACATTCCACATTTGATATATTGTGCATTATAAAAAATGAATGCATCAGAACATATAAGATTATAAAAGCTCTATAAATGGAAATGTATGTGTATGATGGTTATCGGAATTATTTCAAGTGTACTTTCTGCAGAGGTACCTCTGAGTGTATTTATGTTAACATGTATGCAAACTCGCTTTCTTGGTTACATTTTCATTTAGATTATTTCATATATAACACGGAATAAGAGTTGGAACTTACTTTGGACGCAAAAACAATGGGTATGAAGAGTGAAAGAAAAAGGGAAGCTTAGTTCATGTTCATGTTTTGCATTTTCATCATGCCATATCTTTTCAATTTATGGTCAGTTTAAAGGAGGTGATAAAGAAAACATTATGAATTATTGTATGTTATAGGCACAACATGACATTTCAAAATCCTTTTTTAAATTATGTAAAGGATATTATCCTAACTTTTTTAGAGACTTTTTGTGGGACAATCAACATGAACATATAATGAACTGAATATTGACAATTTATTTCTACTATGGTTAGTAATATTGAAAACAAAAGAAACACTTTATTAATGTATTTTAAGAGAATATAAAGACAGCAAATATATGGAAATGACACAGATATTAGACAAATGCACCGATGCATATTAGAAACTTGTAGCATAACAAAACCTTTGAAATTCAGTGAACAAAACATTACTTGTGAAACAGTGAAGGGCGAATGCTCTAACAACACAACCCGTCCAATTCAGGCGAAAATCCTTGATTAAAGCGATGTTAAAATCAAAACCCCAGAAATATGGCAGGCGTTGGAAGCAATGTCGCCTTAACTGTGGACCCCCTGTTGTGCAGCCCATGACCACAATTGAGAGTGGGTACTGTATGTGTTGTGTTACTGTCCACCTCAACTCTAGAGGGTTTGGCCTTAATGTGCTTAAATATCCTACACTGAGCCCCATGTTCTTAACACACAATTGAGTTCTTGGAAACAATATTATATGTAGTGTATCATTCCTAGAGCACTTTGCTAAAACATTGTGCTAAGAAGTTTTTTCAATGACTTGAGAGATTAGTGTTGACCCTGTTGGAGGCAACACTGGGTGCGAAATGATGAGCGTATTGTACTCTATACAACTTGATCTCTGGTTCCAGATTCTGCCCATCTATGCAACTAAAGGAACTACTGAGAGTTGCAGGCCAGGCTTTGACTGGAAATAGTCATTGATTTCAGAATCAAACTTATTCTGCGGACTTTAGTACAAAGACTTCTAGTGTATCTACTGCTGGCTGGCTGCCTGAACTGTCAAGAATATAGTCACAAGCCTAACTTTACAAATGTGGAAGCATACGTCTGTTATCTCTCTCCCCACATTCACCCCTGGGTTCTTTGCCAGGCTCCCTCTCTGGACAGGAGTTTCTTCGCATCCCCTTTCACCTGCTTGTTCCTAAGCGTGTAGATCAGTGGGTTGAGCACTGGTGTCAGTAAACCATAGAAGACAGAGATGATTTTTTCATTCTCAGTTGAGATCATTGACCTGGGTCTCATGTACATCACAATTGTTGTTCCGTAGAATAGAATAACCACTGTCAGGTGTGAGCCACAGGTGGAGAACGCCTTGTGTCTGCCGGCGGCTGTTGGGCATTGGCATTCTCAAGATGGTAGAAATGATGTGAATATAAGTGACGATGATTAAGGACAGAGGAGCCACAAGAACAATAACGCCAACGCCAACGATCACATACTCAATGAAGCAGATATCTTTGCATGCTAGCCGTAACACAGCTACCAATTCACACACAACATGGTTGATCATGTTGTGTCCACAGAATGGCACGGTCATTGTGAAAGACACATGCACCATGGCGAGAAGGAGTCCGCTGGTCCAAGTTGCGATTACAAGGTTGATGCAGAGTGCCTTACTCATAATGCGTTGATAGTTCAGTGGGTTGCATATGGCAACATAGCGATCCCAGGCCATCACCGCCAGAAGGAGACCTTGGGTATCACCCATTGTGAGACCAAGGTACATTTGGGCAACACAACCAGCAAATGTAATGGTGTTCCTTTTAGACAGAAAACCTTTCAAGCATGCTGGGACATTAGTGGATGAATAACAAAGATCCAGATAGGACAAGTTGCAAAGGAAAAAGTACATGGGCGTGTTCAATCGAGCGTCTACTTGGATGACTGTGATGATAAGACCATTTGCAACAAAGGTGAAGATGTATATAATGAGAAACACCACAAATAGCACAATACCCATCTGGGGTGGAACGGAAAATCCTAAAAGAATAAACTCAGTGACCCGGCTTTCATTTCCTCTATCCATCCTCTTCTCTCTGATAACCTAGAAAGAAAATATAACAATCATTGCTTGTGGTTCATAAGAAGTACAAGATGATTGATCAAATTATCAGATGACAAGTTGTAAAGATTCATCCCACCCATCTCATTTTACTGGAGGGAGTGGGATTGATCCGGTGTGGCTTCTTGGGAGACAGGTTACATAGCACAGCCAGTGGAGGGGCACAGCGTAGTTTACCAATACCGACACTCATCTTAATTGTGGACTTCCAGATCTCATCCCAACAGCAATCGGCAACAACTATACCAGCACGCATGGCTGAGAATTCAGCCTGCTGGGTCCCAATCAAATAATAAAACCACAGAACCATTCTGTACTCTGCTAGTGACCATGTACATAAGTATCATATCATCAGACCCACCAACAAAAAAGGCATCTCACGCAAGCTGATATGCCCAATGTCAACATACTTTGACTTCTCAGTCCTTCCGCTAGGTAGACCACACGTCCATACCTAATCAGCTTCGCATCTCCATGCACCAGAGGAAAGACCAACCAAGCCATCACACTGCTTCCTTAGAAGCTTGCCCATGAATACATTAGATTACATCATCTCGGTGACATCCAGTCTCAATTTCTTGGCAGAAATCGGCACTGTCCTTGGCACACTTTATCGTATATTAACATAGCCAACACTGACACATTTCTAAAAGAGTGCATCAACCGACCAATGCCCTCTGCACCTTGCCACGCAAAGACCTGGTCAGAAAATTAGACATTAACATGCCAGAAGCATTCTAGTGAAAATCACAAATATAAGAAGACCTCGCCATGCTGAAAATCATCTAGTCTGCATATAGGAACCTCAGCTCCATGGCCTAAGTCATCCAACCATCACCAGACTTTCACCAAGACCAGCAGCTCATTCTGCACAATCCAACATTGCACCAACCTTCTCTTGGAACTCGTGATTTTTAAATTCACACTGATCAAACTTCACTGACTATTACTACAAGCACGCAACACCTTCAATGCAGACTACAACATCTACAAATACGTCACTATGTGTGCTCCTTCCTAAACAATGAAAGCATCTCTGGTAGTCAACATATCACTAGAAGTCTGGACACAACATGAGCTACAGAGATGCAATAAAGAGCCAGGAAGCAAGCATTCTGGCCTACGCCTTCTGCAATGAAATTGAATTGAATGAATTCATATTTTATTTCTATTGCGCTCGTACACAAGTGTTTCAGAGTGCGACAAGGCAAGGGAGGGGAACAGGGAAGGAACAAAACAACGCACTTACTAGGCCCAGTGACATTGAGAATGCGCAAGTGCATGGGAGGGGGGAGGGGGAAAGTGCATTGAAGGGGGGAGAAGTGGAAAGTGCAGAGCAAAGGAGAAACATATAAATAATAGTAAATAATAAAGGCAACAAACAGTGGTAGTGCAGCCAGCAACTGTGAAGTGCTGGGTTTAAGGAAGCAGACAGGGTAGGTCTGATAAGTGCAGGAAGAAAAAGGGGGGGACTGTATGGGTACATATACAGACCGCAGTGCAAGGGGTGGCCCGGAGGCAGTGCGGGAGGGTGCCAGGTTGAGCAGATACCTTGGCCCGGAGGAGAGAGGGTGGCCAGGTGCACTGTACCAAGAGAGAACAAATCAGCAGGGGATGGGGGTGGGGCGAAGGCAGAAGCAAAGAGGAAGGTCTTAAGGTGCTTCCGGAACCGGAGATGGTTCTCCTCAAATGGGAGAGTGGCAGGGCAGCTGTTCCAGAGGGAGGCACCAGCCAAAGACAGAGATCTTCCCCAGCTTGTTTCTTTGAAAAATGGCTGATCTTGAGGGAATTAGAGGTAGAGGTGCAAAGAGCTCGAGAGGGGCGGTATTTGTGAAGGGATAGCTGAAGGTATTTTGGACCCGGGCCCCAGAAAGCCTTGTGGACAATGCAGAGGGTTTTGAATTTCATCCTTGCAGTCCTGTTCTGGATTAGTTGCAGAGGGCGGAGAGTAGAGGCAGGTAGATTTAGAAAGAGGATGTTACAATAGTCCAACCTAGAGAGAACCAGAGCTTGGGAGACAGTGAGCTTCTGGGGGAAGGAGAGGAAAGGCAGAGTACCTCTGAGAAGGTGCAGTAGGAAGTTTGACTTTTTAGCGACATCAGAGATGTGGGCGGAGAAGAAAAGTGTGGAGTCAAAGATGACCCGAGGTTCTTAGCCTCGCTGGTGGGGGTAGGAGGAGGGCCAAAGGAGGCCGGCCAGAGAGTGAGGGGAAAGGATGGTGAAGGTGTGCTGATGAGGAGGATCTCCGTCTTGCCGGCATTCAGACAAAGATCATTGGCGGAACAACAATCTTGAATGGCAGTAAGGCAATCAGAGATGAGAGAAGGAGAGGATGTGGCAGAGGGCAGCCTGAAAATGAGTTGGGTGTCATCAGCGAAGCACTGGAAATTAGAGCATAAAATGGCAATGCAGTGAGAGTTGCCAGGTATTTGTTGAAAAGCCAGGGCGAGAGGTTAGACCCCTGGGGAACACCACAGGTAGAGAGGAAGATAGATGATAGGAAGGACCCAAGTTGGACTTGGGAGGGTCAATCAGAGAGGAAAGAGGTCAGCCAGGCCAGAGCCTGATCAGTGATACCCAGGTTATCACAGAGACGGTTGAGCAGGATGGTATGGTTGACCGTGTCAAAGGCAGAAGATAGATCGATTAGGATGAGGACAGAGGGAATGTTTGAGTCAATGTTGGAGAGCAGATCTTTGCAGATGTTCAGGAGAGCAGTTTCCGTGGTTCTGGCATATCTGAAGTCAGACTGGTGGTCATGAAGACAGTCAACAGAATTAGAATGAAGGTTCAGCTGAGAGATGGCCAGCTTCTCCAGGAGTTTGCCCAGAAGGGGAGTAATGGAAATTGGGCAATAGTTAGCCAGACAAGAAGGATCAGCTGTGTGTTTCTTGAGAAGAGGATGCTCAAGGGAGTGCTTCAGAGGGGAGGGGAAGGATCCTGAGACACAGGAGTGGTTACAAAAAGGCTGGAGCAAGGGTGTCAATGTGGTCCTTGATGGTTTTAGAGGAACAGGGATGAACCGGTTTTGATGAGGCTTTCATAGATCGGACTTGTCTAGCAACCTCATTGGGGTGAAAAGAGGAAAGGATGAGAAGGAGGGTGCGGGTGGCTGAAGGAGGGTCAGAAAGCATAGAGCGGGGGCGGGGAGAGGGTTGACAGGATGTCCTGGGTTTTATAGATAAAGTAAGAGGCAAGGGCATTGCAAAGAGCCTGGGAGGCAACAGGAGGGGATTGCAGCAGGGTCGGCCAGCTCCTTGCAGATTTTCAAGAGTTCGGCTGAGTTGTTAGATGCCGCAGAGACACGGACTTGAATGTGGACTCTTTTCTTGGTGAGGACAGAGAGTCGGTATTGCCTTTAGAGCAGGCGACAGGACAGTTTGTCAGAAGATGAACAAGAAGCTCTCCATTTCCTCTCAGCTGTCCTACAATTACGTTTAGGTGTAGCTAGTTCAGAGGCATACCAGGAATTGCACTTGGCATTGGACTTCAAAGGATCCTCATGACAGGGGCAAGAGCATCAAGAGTATCAGAAATTTAAGAGTAGAGCAGAGAGGGCTGTGTCAGGATATCAGGCAGCCAGAGTTGGAAGGCGTGAGTGAAGGTGGTGGCAAAAGCCTCAACTGAAACACGCTTCATGAGCTGGATGTCCGAGAAGATAGGTGGCGATTTGGGTTAGGCCTGGCTTGGGGGAAGAGAGGGAGAGACGAGAGGAGAGGAGGGAATGATTGCTCCAGGAGAGAGGACCGGTCAGAGGGATGGAGAAGGGGAGGTCAGAGGAGATCAAGACATTGAGTGTGTTCCCTAAAGAGTGAGTCCGGCCAGAGGGGAGGATGGCAGGGAGAGGGAGTCACAGAGTTCATGGAAGAGTACAGAGGAGGAACAAGGAGAGTCTAAATGGATATTGAGGTCACAGAGGAGGAGGAGTTCAGTGGTAGAGGCCAGGAGGGAGGAGGAGAAGTCCGCCCACTCAGAGAGAAATGAGGTGATTTGACCAGGAGGCAGGTAGATAGTAGCCACAGTAAGATAATGGGTAGGGGAGAGAGAGAGCCTACAGACAAGGCATTCAAAAGAGAAGTAGGTCTGAGTGGGAATGATAGAGGCAGAAATTCACTCGGGAAAGATCAGGGCTACGCCCCCACAAGACCGGGAGGATCTGGGTGCGGAGAGGATCTTGTAGCCATCAGGGAGGAGAGTGTCAAAGCTCGTGACAGAGCAGGCCATGAACCATGTCTCAGTAAGGCCAAGGACATCAAGGTCTAGTTCTTCAAAGAGGTGGCAGATGTCAGAGGAGTGTTTGACAGCAGAGCGAGAGTTGAGAGTGGCAAGATGAAGAAGGTTGACAGCCTTAAAGACCTTCCAGGGAGGGGTACAGATCAGACGTACACTCTGCAGAGGATTGAGAGCCCTAGAAGAGGCAGAGGAGGAGAGAGAGGGCAGTGTAGCCAATGGGGAGACGAGGGGACAGCAGGAGATGAGAGGAAATTGATGAGGTGAGGGAAGTGCCTATCAAAGAGGAGGAGATTGGCCACAGAGCATTGGATCATGACAGTGCCATTAAGGTAGACATTATTGATGTCCTTAGAGTATCAAAGGAAGCCATGAGAACTTTCCAGCGACTGCCACCATTAATGGGAAAGGAGGAGATAGGACAGAGCACAGAGATCAAATGAAGAGTCCATAGATCTGTCGAAGGAACGACAAAGAGAATGTCGGTAAGGACCTGTCTGGAGGAAGCATTGGAGTAGGTGTCGAAGATAGGGAGACCAGGGTTAGAGGCCAATTTATCCTTTTTGAACTTCTTCCTGCCAGACGTAGTGAGAAGGGAAGGATAGTCAATGGAGAAGCAGTTGGAAAAGATAGGAGAAACAGAAAGCACCATGGGGTGGAAGCAAGTAGAAGATGGAGAAGCTGGGGGGACTAAGGCAGGTAGGTGTGGGACAAAAGAGAGTGGTGAGGTCACTGGGCCTGCAAGTTACAAATAAGCAACAGTACACAAGCAAAATACAGAGAATTTAGCAATGGGCAGCAAGATTTGACTTTCACGCAAGAAGCAAAAAATAGCAAGATTTGACTTTCTATCCAAAAGCAAAAACAGCAAGATTTGACTTTCTAGCAAAAAGCAAAAACAGCAAGACATGACTTTCTAGCAAAAGGCAAACATCATGCCCAACCCCTCCCTTATGCAAATGTGCAAATCACTCAAGCCCACTCTCTTCCATGAGCACTTTTTTTGGCACCCTGTACGATACATGTCCCTGAACAGACCTCGCCCAGTGTTCCTCCTGACTACCCCCAACTACAGACTAATTCCCCGTTCCCACCCCACTTGTCTTTCAGCGCTGTCATATGTTTCCCAGCAAATGTAAATATTCACTTTTGCTTAGTACCCCAAATGATGTACTATAAGGACTACAACTGTGACTGAGTTATGGCACTCTGTTGCTTCCCAAGGTTAGGTTCACTCTTCATAAATAGACCAAATAAAATATTTACGATGAATTAATCCACAATGAAGTGCAACACCAATAACACATTCTTCATGTAGAAAACCCTGACCTCACCTTCCACTCATCCCTCCATGCAGCACCCCCAGATAGACCAAGGAGAAAGATATCACCAAAAGGACCTAACCAGCACTCTCGCAGTGCTAAAGGTGGCATCCTCCCATCCTGCTGTGTTAAAGCCACCACAGGACAATCACTCAGATCACCTGCACACAAGCCACCTTCCTCAGGGTGCATGAGAGCGTAATGCTCTTTCCTATCAGCCGAAAGGGCCATTTCCTGGACCCATATCACACTATTTGGCACCAGCTGGTGAGATAGGGGAGGATGGCTGATGGGTGGGTACTTTTCCTAGAGCTCCATGCCTGTTTCTGTATTCTACTTGCCTGTGATAGCGCCATCAATAAAGTCTCCTTTTAACTGTGGATGGCTGCCCGGTTCCTACGCTGATTCCTGTACTTACCTGCAAAGCTGGATACTGCATTTACCAACAGGTAATGGCTGGAATGTGCTCTTCCATGAGTGGAGACAGCAGCTACATGTTACCCCTACCCTCAACAAGCAAACCTTCTTGCCATTGCTTTGAAACGGAGCATGTTGCTTTATCTGTCCATCAGCAACCTGTAGGCACTAGGAGGGTGGCACATGCACCCTTGTGAGTTCTAGGGGTGGCCCGAGGAGATTGATACTATCCTTGTGATGTAGTGACCCCACAAGGAGTGGGATAGGGGCTAACTTTTGGAACACCCGCCTGTTAAAGTTAAAACAGACACAGCCTTTCCTTGTAAAGAAAATAAGGATTAGTGCAGCTGAAATCAGCAGACACAAGCCCCACGGTACACACCTTCTATAAGTTCACCAAGCACGGGCAGCCTTTACATACACATGTGCCTGAGCAGCTAGAAAGTACAATGAATGAATAATGAATGCATACATCATAGCCAGTGCTGGGGAATACATAGAACAGAGATGAAAGAGCTTGGTCCTGTAAATGACTATTATACAGCATGTGGGTGTTAGAGGAACAATTAATTCATGTAACAGAATAGGTATGGCTATCCCAGGGGCATATATCACCCATTCATCCCCTTCTGTGCATTGTCAAACTGGTATACAGCCTGCTCCAGGGGATAGGGGACATGATGGGATAAAGCCTGTTCCAGGTGATTGGCATTCCTTTATGTTCCTGTTAAGGTGGTATGCCAGGATGCCATTTCTTGCCATCTTTGAAGCAGTTATGTCACAGTTGGGTAAAAGAGACACTTTGCCAAAAGAGACATTTTACAATCCTTGAAACAACAGTTGTGTAGAAGAGACACTTTTGTTAGCATTGAGAAACTGTTACTTGAAAGACACATTCTTGCCCTCCTTAAAGGAATAGTTCACTCAAAAATTATATTGCCTAAAAAGAAGGGCCATGATCAAAAATATACAATAAAAATATTTATTAATAAAGTTCCTATGTAAAGTCACACATTTCAAGCACTAGGAGGCATCCATTTTGCGAAATGGATGAGCCTCCTCTGCTTGCCCTTGCAGCACTAATGAAGCAAAAGCCAGCCAGCTGTAATAAACAATAGCTACCAGCAGGTGGTGTTTGCTTTATTATTTCCCGAGAGCAGGGATTAACACAAGCTGCTGCTGGTAAGTGCTTTTAATGTCATTATTTTTTCAAAGCACTGCAAAATAAATGCTGCAGTGTTCTTTCTAAGTTAGAAAGAAAACTGCAGCATTCATAACGCTGTATTTCTGACTGCGTTGAATACAGCTGAAACCGACACAGTCAGAAATACAACATTTTTGTATTTGTAAATGCTCTGGTTTTCTTTCTACATTTCCTGTGCTTCTCCGAGCCGGAGGACCCGGGAAACATAGAAAGAAAACCGCTGGGTCCGGAGGGCCCAGGAGACTGAAAGTGAAAGCTGCCGCAGTCATAAATACAACATTGTTGCATTTGTAAATGCTCTGGTTTTCTTTCTATGTTTCCCGGGAGCCCGCAGTTAGGAATACAACATTGTATTGTTTTCTAACAACTGCAATCACAAATATTGTTTTCTGTGCTTTCCTGGGCTTGGGGAGCACCGGTAATGTAAAATGAAAGCGAAGCCAGCCTCCTCCATGTCCAGCTCTGCTCTGGCTGCAGTAAGCAAACGCTCCCAGTAGGGGGCTTTTGCTGCTTGTTTAGTGCTGCCAGTGCAGTGCTTAACATGAGCTGAGGAGGCTGCCTGAAATGACAAAATGGATGCTCCCATATAAACGCTTTGAGCCTCGTTTGCTCAAAAGTTTACATAGGAACTTTCTTTAAAATTAAGTTTTATGTATGTTTTTAATTATTGCCCATCTTTTGGGACAATAATATTTTTGAGCGCCTTATTCCTTTAAGGAAACATTTTTGAGGAAAATACCTTTTTCACCATCCTTCCTGAAATAATCCAGAAGAACGGAATGACCCTCTGGGTGCAAGGACTTCTCTTCTGGAGAAACCATTTTTGCTAGATGTATTCATTTTGTTTAACCTCTGAACATTTTGGTTAAACATAAGTCCGAGACACCTTTTCCTTAAACTTCTTAGTTCTTCATTTCTAGTGTGGGGGCCAGATATGTTTTGGACAGAAGGACAGTTTATATAATTTTGATGGTGAGACACAGACTGATCTTTCATTGTAGTTTCCTAGGCAGGGAAACTCTCTTTAGGATAGGGTCAAGAGGCCTGTATTCAACCCTTTTCTGTTAATAAAGACGTCTGTGGTTGAAAACACTACCACTTTGAGCCTGTCTCTCATTTCTGACCCCCTCACACACCACAGAGGTGTCTGCAAACAGAGGGACATCCCTTTCCCTTTCTGTGTATTGTCAAAAGCTACTATAATAACAGTGGCATTTCTAACTCTTACCTTAACAAAAGAAATAGACCACAGATGACTGGTAAATGGGTTTCACTTATCCTTAACTGCCAGTTCATTTAAAGACAAAATCCCCTCTGGTATACTTTGTATACTGGCCTCCCCCAAATTATAACAGTACTCTGAAGTAAAATTAAGAGCCCAGAGCTCACACTACATACTCCTAATTAAAACACTCCAGATTTACTCCACACAAGTGCTTTGGGGTTTATTTTTATTTTTATTTTGTTCTGTTCTACTTCTGGCCAGACACCCGTTGCAGAGATGATAAGCAGGTCTCCCTGGACTGGACGGATTATTGGTATTACAGAAAGAATGTTTTGAAACTGGTAATTCCTGGGATGGGGAGTTCTATTCCAAAAACAAGCACACAGAACACCACCAAATAAAACACAGACTGCACTTTCAAATGAAACCTTCATCACCACTATTATTTCTATGTATTCCCTCAGAGGATAAGCATGTAACCACACTATCCGGGCCCCATGGGGCCACAGCTACATACTCATAATCAAACAATGTGTTAGTAATTTGGGCGACATGGCTGATACCTAACTTGTACAATTAGTATGTCCAGTACCAATGAGCATTCAGGCTGCACGGTCATGGGGAAAAGGGGTGGCTTCCACCAGATGGCCAATCCCTTTCCCCTTTATCTTTATGTAACTGTGTTTCGGCCCAAAATAAATTATAGTTATTCTTTGTGTAGGGACCACGTTATTTTACTGTACAGGAACAGCTATGTGAGGAGGTGTTAAAAATGAGGAAGGGATTCCAAGTCCACCGTTACCCAAATAAATATGGGATAAAGAGCATTAGATGACTGATGCTGCCCAAAGTGGGGAATATCCATCAATTTCAGATGGTGAGGTCCTTCTACTATATATGTGCCGTGCCAGCTGGTTGTATCGGAGGAATTGAACAAAGGGCATATTTTGTAGGGATGGGCTAATCGTCTCGAGTCAGAATCAAGCTCATCTAAATATTGAAGGTTCGAATTGTCTCATAAGAATCGAACCATTGTGAGCTGAAACTTGAAATTGTTCGAGCCTTATGAGTAGCTGATGGTTTTATTTGCCTGGAAGAAGCCTCTATGGTAACACTGAATTCTGGGATACTGGTAGTTTAGGAAATGATGCAATAGGGAGACCCTTTCCTGTCTGTAGCCATTCCATTGCAGGGAGAGCAGGGAGACAGACCTCAGGCCTGATGTTCTTCATTCCAAAGCCATTATTACTCAAACTCCTGATCAAGTTGAAATGTTCTACTTAATGTTTGTAGTTTGTACTTGAATCCTTTTATTTTATTTTGTTAAATTAAAACTGTATTTTGGATTAATTTTTGTTAACTTCATTTTAATGTAAATAAAGTGATCAAGATCTGTTTCATGAAGCCAGTGCTCAGTCAGCAAGCTGTTGACTCTGTCAATTCCCTTTGGTCCTGACATGGGACCATTCATTTCACAACATTGTTCACACTTGCCTTTTCTTTGTTTCATTTCAGTTATTTTTTCATGATGCCACATAAGGCTTCCTGGAAAGAATGTTGTTTTCTCATACAATACTGTCTCAATGGTAGCAAATTACTATAGGCAATGTTATCCTTTCAAGATTCTGATGTAATGAGGATTATAATGTAGCAGGGTGTTTGTGAATCATTTCTTTCTGGCAAGGGTGTAGACGTCCTGGCTTTTTAAAATGAATTGTTCCAGCTATGTCAGGGCCCAGGACCTCACTGGAGAAGAAGGGCCTCACTGGTGGGGAAGGACCTCACTGGAGGGGAAGGCCCTCACTGGAGGAGAAGGACCTCATTGGAGGGGAAGGACCTCACTGGAGGAGAAGGATCTCACTGGAGGAGAAGGACCTCACTGGAGGGAAAGGACCTCACTGGAGGAGAAGGGCCTCACTGGTGGGGAAGGACCTCACTGGAGGAGAAGGACCTCACTGGAGGAGAAGGACCTCACTGGAGGAGAAGGACCTCACTGGAGGGGAAGGACCTCACTGGAGGAGAAGGACCTCACTGGAGGAGAAGGGCCTCACTGGTGGGGAAGGACCTCTTCAGGTGCTTCTCCGCATTTCCTATGCTTGGAAGAATGAGAAAAAGGACCTTTCTTGTCCCAGAGCCCCTGGAATTGGACTAATAGCAACACAAGAATCATATCAGCCAGATCGCTGTCTTATCACTGTCAAACTGCTTTGAGCCATCTTCTTACTAGTCTGACCCCGTTAAAAAACACAGGGCCCTCTGGTGCTGCTTTTGGCACTCTTTGCTCTTGGAACCACTGTGTTGCTCTGATTCCATAGCCCTTCAGCTTGACTAAAGAAGATTATCAATACAACCAACCCACTCAAGTCGCCTTTCGAACAAGCAGCATCTTTATATCGCTGATTAAGTTTCTGGGCAAACCGACCGTTGTGTTTGCATTGAACAGCAACCTAACACCATTGCATTAAACCGCTCCATCTTGAATTGCACATCTGGTATCCAGCATCTTCACTCTTGAACCATCTGTCGACCCCAAAACAACCCTGGTGGCCCTCATGATCTGCATTCTTCAAAAGTCACTTTCAACCGCAGCGAAAATAAGATGTACCCTGACTCGACAGCTGCTCCCTATTTGGATCATCGTGACCACCGCATTCGAGCCTGGTTAAAACCACTTACACAGTGTCAAGCGACCAGTTTCGACTATTTCCAATCTGAAGAACAGAGAGAAGGCATTACTGACTCATAACTGCCCTCCTGGTCCAACTTCAGGTCCAGATTAGGTCACATTTAATCCCTTTTCTCGTGCATGACATACCTTTTCCCAACATTGTGGTTATTAATTGACTTTTACCCATGTTTCATTACCCAGAGTGCTGCACCTTGATACCTTGCATATTATGTGTTCGTTCTACAGGGATGGGTTTTGTGTAGTGTTGCTCTAGTTAGTTATTGTTGCATCTAGAGAGAAATGTGATTGCTAGCATACACCAAACTTAGAATTCTGAACTTTAGCTTGCACTGCATCTGGAAAGAAATGTGATTGTTAGCATACACCAAACTTAGAATTCTGAACTTTAGCTTGCACCTCATCTAGATAGAAATGTGATTGGTAGTATGGGCCACACTCGTATGGAATTCTGAACTTTAGCTTGCGCTGCATCTAGATAGAAATGTGATTGCTAGCATACACCAAACTTGGAATTCTGAACTTTAGCTTGCGCTGCATCTAGATAGAAATGTGATTGGTAGCATGGGCCACACTCGTATGGAATTCTGAACTTTAGCTTGCGTCGCATCTAGATAGAAATGTGATTGGTTGCATGGGCCACACTCGTATGGAATTCTGAACTTTAGCTTGCGCCGCATCTAGATAGAAATGTGATTGGTAGCATGGGACACACTCGTATGGAATTCTGAACTTTTGCTTGCGCCGCATCTAGATAGAAATGTGATTGGTAGCATGGGCCACACTTGTATGGAATTCTGAACTTTAGCTTTTGCCGCATCTAGATAGAAATGTGATTGGTAGCATGGGCCACACTCGTATGGAATTCTGAACTTAAGCTTGCGCCGCATCTAGATAGAAATGTGATTGGTAGCATGGGACACACTCGTATGGAATTCTGAACTTTAGCTTGCGCCGCATCTAGATAGAAATGTGATTGGTAGCATGGGCCACACTCGTATGGAATTCTGAACTTTAGCTTGCGCCGCATCTAGATAGAAATGTGATTGGTAGCATGGGCCACACTCGTATGGAATTCTAAACTTTACTTGCGCCGCATCTAGATAGAAATGTGATTGGTAGCATGGGCCACACTCGTATGGAATTCTGAACTTTAGCTTGCGCCGCATCTAGATAGAAATGTGATTGGTAGCATGGGCCACACTCGTATGGATTTCTGAACTTTAGCTTGCGCCGCATCTAGATAGAAATGTGATTGGTAGCATGGGCCACACTCGTATGGAATTCTTAACTTTAGCTTGCGCCGCATCTAGATAGAAATGTGATTGGTAGCATGGGCCACACTCGTATGGAATTCTGAACTTTAGCTTGCGTCGCATCTAGATAGAAATGTGATTGGTAGCATGGGCCACACTCGTATGGAATTCTTAACTTTAGGTTGCGCCGCATCTAGATAGAAATGTGATTGGTAGCATGGGACACACTCGTATGGAATTCTGAACTTTAGCTTGCGCCGCATCTAGATAGAAATGTGATTGGTAGCATGGGCCACACTCGTATGGAATTCTGAACTTTAGCTTGCGCCGCATCTAGATAGAAATGTGATTGGTAGCATGGGCCACACTCCTATGGAATTCTGAACTTTAGCTTGCGCCGCATCTAGATAGAAATGTGATTGCTAGCATACACCAAACTTAGAATTCTGAACTTTAGCTTGCACTGCATCTAGATAGAAATGTGATTGGTAGCATACACCAAACTTAGAATTCTGAACTTAAGCTTGCGTCGCATCTAGATAGAAATGTGATTGGTAGCATGGGCCACACTCGTATGGAATTCTGAACTTTAGCTTGCGCCGCATCTAGATAGAAATGTGATTGTAGCATGGGACACACTCGTATGGAATTCTGAACCTTAGCTTGCGCCGCATCTAGATAGAAATGTGATTGGTAGCATGGGACACACTCGTATGGAATTCTGGACTTTAGCTTGCGTCGCATCTAGATAGAAATGTGATTGGTAGCATTGGCCACACTCGTATGGAATTCTGAACTTTAGCTTGCGCCGCATCTAGATAGAAATGTGATTGGTAGGATGGGCCACACTCGTATGGAATTCTGAACTTTAGCTTGCGCCGCATCTAGATAGAAATGTGATTGGTAGCATGGGCCACACTCGTATGGAATTCTGAACTTTAGCTTGCGCTGCATCTAGATAGAAATGTGATTGGTAGCATGGGCCACACTCGTATGGAATTCTGAACTTTAGCTTGCGCCGCATCTAGATAGAAATGTGATTGGTAGCATGGGCCACACTCGTATGGAATTCTTAACTTTAGCTTGCGCCGCATCTAGATAGAAATGTGATTGGTAGCATGGGCCACACTCGTATGGAATTCTGAACTTTAGCTTGCGTCGCATCTAGATAGAAATGTGATTGGTAGCATGGGCCACACTCGTATGGAATTCTTAACTTTAGCTTGCGCCGCATCTAGATAGAAATGTGATTGGTAGCATGGGCCACACTCGTATGAAATTCTGAACTTTAGCTTGCGTCGCATCTAGATAGAAATGTGATTGGTAGCATGGGCCACACTCGTATGGAATTCTTAACTTTAGCTTGCGCCGCATCTAGATAGAAATGTGATTGGTAGCATGGGCCACACTCGTATGGAATTCTGAACTTTAGCCTGTATCGCATCTAGATAGAAATGTGGATGTCAGCGTGTACCGCACCTAGATGGAATCCCATAATTGCAAGGACAGCAATGCCAACTAACCAACCAACTAACAATTTCATCCCTCTGCATACACCTCTCAAACTCTAACCTTACACAACCATTACAACAACCTCATTGCATCTAGATAGGAATATGAATGTTAGCATATGCCACACTTAGATGTCATCCTTAACTTTAGCCTGCGTCCCATCTAGATAGAAATGTGAATGTTAGCATGTGTCACACTTAGATGTCATCCTTAACTTTAGCCCTCGTTGCATCTAGATAGAAATATGAATGTTAGCATATGCCATACTTAGATGTCATCTTAACTTTAGCCCTCCTCGCATCTAGATAGAATATGAATGTTAGCACGTGCCACACTTAGATGTCATCTTCAACTTTTGCCTCACACATCTAGATAGAAATATGAATGTTAGCAAGAGCCACACTTAGAAGTCATCCTTAACTTTAGCTCCCGTTACATCTAGAGAGGATTATGAATGTTAGCATGTGCTACACTTAACTGAAACTATGAGTGATGACAAGTGCCACATTTGGTTGGAATAGTGAATGATAGCAAGCATCACACCTGATCACAATTGCCAGGACAGCAATGACAACTAACCAATCCACTAACAACTTCAGCCCTCTGCATACACCTCTCAAACTCTAACCTTACACAACCTCAAGCCTAAAACGCAGCAATCCGTACAAACTTCACAACAATGCAACAACAAAACAAACCACACATAGACTTGCACAACAGCACACGACGACTACGGACCGTAAAACACCTCCAAGCCCAGCCAACGGACCCACCGGGCTGAGGCTGCCAACAGCACATCACTGCTCTCTTGCACTTTTCCAGCTTATTCCCACTAACCCACCCCCCCTCCTCCCTTTTTCAGAGCCGCCAGAGCACCAGGTGACCCCTCCGGTGGTGATAGTGCACGGTACAAATATCCTTTAACATTAACATTAACATATGCTCTGTTTAATTAAAGTATTTATATTTTTATAGAATCTTGTTTGGACATTGCTTTATTTTGGACTGTTGTACTTTGCGGTTCGAGTTGCAACTATTTTACATCCACACCCCTCTGGGGAGTAAATAGCCTGCCCTCATCCCACGTGACCACAAAAGGTGAATGAGGTACGTCTCTTAACTGTGCTTGTTTCACCTTTATAATTGGGATCACTCTTGTTTTTTAAAAAGCGAGATGGCTGAGTAGGCAGTTTAGCTACTTCCCGTTCTTCTATTCCTATAGTACATGGCTAAGTAGGCAGTTTAGCCATTTCCCATTCTTGTATTCCTGTAGTACATGGCTGAGTAGGCAGTTTAGCCACTTCTCATTCTTGTATTCCAGTAGTACATGCTGATTCGGCAGTTAAGCCACTTCTCATTCTTGTATTCCTGTATTATATGGCTGAGTAGGCAGTTTAGCCACTTCCCATTCTTGTATTCTAGTAGTACATGGCTGAGTGGGCAGTTTAGCCACTTCTCATTCTTGTATTCCTGTAATACATGGCTGAGTATGCAGTTTAGCCACTTCTCATTCTTGTATTCCTGTAGTACATGGCTGAGTAGGCAGTTTAGCCACTTCTCATTCTTGTATTCCTGTAGGACAGAAGTCATTTTGTCACACTGGTGGGCAGCAGTTGGGATTTGGCAAAGACTATGCCTACAGCTTAGTCATCCGAAATAAGTACAGGGTGTGGTTATTGTCAGAATAACTGCCAGGCAATATTGTGTTGCAAGGGAACTTGATATGAGGGCTGCACCCACCTTGCCAGTAGGGGAGCTGAATGGGCTATGCCGAGAATAGGGACTTATCTGTGGAAGTAAGGTTAGAAAGGCTACACTGCTCAAGAGGGTGTTAGGAGAGCCCCAGGGGGCCAGTATCAATCTGGAGCTCACAGGCCAGGTGCCCTTTTCTCTGGAGCAAATAGGGGAGGGGTGGGGCATTCTTCCTAGAGTATCTTTAGTGTAGATTCTCAGACATCTCAAGTGCCCTACCAGTCTCAGGCTTCAGTTAGGTCCTGTGCTTCAGGTATGTAAAGCGCTTCCATCCAGTCCCAGGTAAGTCTCCCTGTGGACGAACTACAGTCTAGGAAGTTCCTGCTGAAGGAATAGTGTTTTGGCTCTAGAGAAATAGAAGCATATGGTTAAGAGGTGACAGCAGATGATTTCCGCCACCTAAGCAAAATAGAGACAGAGGGAGGCAACTGCTTTAGAGGAGCAGAAGCAATGGGATTTTGTGTTGCTACACAAACTTGAGCTGAAAGACCTGAAGGATGCCGGCAAACTAACTTTCAGTGTGTACGGAAGTAAGTCTAGTAGCATCTACCCAAGGGAAACCTAGGCACCACATCCCTAAGGACCTACTCCAAACCTATTAAGTGGGGAATTACATCTTGTATTGGTTTGAGGCACTAGAACTCACCTTCAACGTCCAGGGGGTAAAGGAAGAGTTATGAGAGAAGCCATAGTAAGCTTGCTACTGGAGGCTGGAACTGATGTTGTGAACTCCTGAGGAAAAGCACATTCATAAGAAAGGAAGCCGCCATCTTCAGAATGTTCTGCAAGACCCCAGAGCAGTACCTCAGGAGAGCTAAAACAAAAAAGGAATCAAACATTTGAGCAGTTTACACACCAGTCCTTGAAGTATCTGAGTGGATGGGTGCGAGGTTGGCATATTGGAATTTGAGGGCATGTTTAATTTGGTTGCAAGCAGAATATCCCTTGTAATTGTGAGATAGAGGTACACAAGCATTAAGTGGACAAGAGTATCACATATGCTAGTGAGATTGCACATGCTGCAGGCATGTGTGTGAGAACTTGCATCTAGAAAAGGGCTCAGGCAGCTATAAACAGGTCAGATGAGAGCAAACTGATAATGCTAGTGTGTCAGTACATTTTCTAACCTTGTAAGAGATTTCAATCCGGCACACACCCAAGTCAATGCCTAGCGAGTAGTGCACAACTGAAATCCTTATTTATTTTTGTCTAAAAGTTCTTTATTCTGAATGATGTACCACTCATATCATGCGCCTCTCCTGGAACCACCTTGGTCACACTGAACCAGGAATCAGGATGGTTTGCAAAGTTAAAATATTCATGTATGTATTTACAATTTAATCACACTTTGTTTTAATGGGTACGCAGTAGTCACCAATGGGGTGATGTAACCCTGAGTAATCTCTTTAATACACAGGGAGTAATAGGCAGCAAAACAACTCAGCACAGAAATAATGTTTTTGTGTGTGTGTTCAGATCAGATAGCACTGTGGTTATAGGTTCCCCCTGCACATCCCTCAACCCCCAATAGGCAATGTAAAGAGATAGGAGGAGAGAGAGTAGGTATTCAGAAATGCCAGAATTCAAATAGAATATCAATCCCAATTTCCTCCAGCAACACAAGAGAAAAACGGAATTGATTGGCAAGCTGTCAGAATGGCTTTTAAAGTTATCTTCGAATGGACTGGCAAAAACACTTAATATGGTCTAAATTGCTGTTATTGTTATAATTCTTATGGGAGCCGCTTTGGATAGTAGCACACAAACACTAGCAATGATTTAATGCCAAGAAATAATTTGAACTCTGAAAAATGAAGTCAGGAGCAATCAAAAACTGTTTTACACGTGTCAGACTTCCCCAAAAAAGAAATTTGCGGCAAACATTTCACTGCGCGATAATCATGATAACGGGAGAGCCGTATGGATTTGGGATGTGGTTATAGATGCAAATTAAAGCTATGGATGTTAGCTACACGCAGAAGTTGAAATCTTCTTTCTACCAAAACTGAGGAAGTTATGGACGTTTTAGTGGAGGTCGTTTTTCGAGATAGGTGCAAGAATGGAAAACAGGAATGCACTTTTAAAATGACAAAAAGGGTTTCTTACTTTAGAGGATGACTATGAATAAATGAATAGCACACAGGAACGCAGCCACTTGATCAGGGTGACTTCCTGCAGAGGAGCTCGCCTTCTTCAGATGGAAAATTATCAGCCCAAATATACTAGTACAGGAGGAAGATAGGATGGTTTGGATGGAGAGTTCAGACAATTCAAAAATATTTCTAACAACACAGGTTCTGAATACCAGATAGGTTGGATTTAAGATAGGGATTGACTATGGACAGTACATATGCTAGTGACACAGTTCTTTCTATAGATACTCACTAGATATGTTTTTAAACGGAACCGTGAGGATTCTGGTCCATCAAAATTCTGGGCAGGGAACTGGATCTGCCCAGACTGGATCTGGACAGACTGCTGGGCACATCGGATTGGGCCATGTCAAGGCGCTCTGGACACCGCACGGCACCGGACTGGATCTGCAAGGCACTCGGGTCACAGCACGGCACAGGATTGGACCGGATCTGCCCTTCTTGGTTATGATGAAAATTATTTTCAGCAGGCAAGCAGTACAGCGGATCCCGGCGGTATTTTGGTTCCCCTTATGTTTGTGGGATTCTGGTTCTGGAATTTGAGGCCTAGCTGAAAATGGTTCAGCTATGCAATGGCCCTTTCTGCTTTGCCAAGTTTTTGGAGTCTGGAGCAAGGAAGATGGAAAGTTCAGCAGCACGGTGCTCTTCCAGCATCGGGATAGTGGGTGAATCTGTCTGTCTTTATCTGCCCTCTGCTGTCTCTATTTATGCTATGATGAAGGGGGTGTGTGTGCTGGTTTAGCCTAAGGTCACCCCTTTGACAGGCGATTGGTCAGAGTCTCCTCTCTGCCTTGATAGGAGGAGAGCAACAGTGTGTCATCTTTATGGTGTGGGCTTATGAAGCTACAAATCCACCCCTAGCATCTTGAACACAAAATCTCCTTTTGGCACAATCCATATTTACACAGGTGCAACCTCTATAACAATCACATATACAGATTACATATTTTGTGTAGCATCTACATCTCCAAACCCCGTAGCTGTGGGATCGTGTGTCTGCTTTTCACAGAGTTTTGCTCTCTTCATCAGGACCACAATGTCCAAGTTATCAGCAAATTTCTACAAGTGTGCGCGTATAACATGGGCATAAATGTATATAGTTTCATACTTCTAGCAGAAATACATTTGGTGTAAAATCATATTTTCTGCCGTTTCTTTCCAGAACATGTCACACGATGTTTCCACCTCTTGAAATGTGCAACCAAATTTTGATTTACAATTCTGTTATTTTTACATTTTTGACAATTTTAAGTGGTAAGTTAGAAATCTTTAAACAAAATGTTCTTTGTGAATGTTCAGCCACAGATGGCTGTTTGGGTCTGTCTCTTTTTGTCTCCCTTCAGTTCAGAAGCGGTCTACTCCCTGTTCTCTTGGCAGAGGCCATTTTACAACTGTCCTCACACCTGGCATTTCCTGCTTTGCAGTTTGCCATTGTTTCCTTCCCCACTGAAGACCAGGTTCTTCTCAAACCCTATAATTATCGCTTTGGTGTGATTTCCTGGTGGGGGAGAGTCCTTGCCTCTGTGAGGAAAGCTGTTATTCCAGTTTGGGAGCTTTAGCCAGCTTACTTTAATTGTTACTTCAGTTGAATTTTCCCTTAGCATAAAACAAACCTGTGGGATCAAATGACAGCTAAACACTTATTCAAGATATTAAACCATGGAATCAAAATAATTACAAGACGGGTTACTCTCAATACCAGGCTTCTTAGATTGCAAACATTTGATTTCAGTTTATACATGTTTAAAGTTTAATCAGGCAGGCTACTTTTGCTGTGGAAATCCCTTGATGCTTTCAGCTTTTCAGGACATAATTGTAGCACCCAGTAAGAATTTTAGATGTCTGAGGGTGTTTTGTACCGGCATTCTGCAGTTTCAGTAACAAAGAAGAAGGGATTTAAAGCAAGTTTTGGGGTTTCCTTTAGCAAAGCACTGCTTTTTCCGTTGGGAATGATGCAACCAGGAAAGGCCATTTGTCATAAAGCCAGAAATTGGACCTCTGAAAGCAGCTTTTCTTTCGCCCAATCACCTTTAGACATTTGCCTACAAAAGTGTGGGTCTCCCACTCCCTCTTTGGGTCATCTTTGGACTTGAACCCTTCAAGAAGAGTTCGTTTAGACCCTGCTGGAAGAGCAGTTACTTCAAGATACCTCCAGTTGTGATATGAAAGCAGCTGTATCATGGCAGAGACAAGCTCTGGTCCCCTACCATACTGAGGGCCCATCATTGGGGGTGTCCTGCTGCTGGAGCAAGATCTCTGCCAGCTACGCTGGTACCCAGGAATTCCTTAGCTTCCCTCGTGCTTGGGAGAACAAGAAGAAGGATCTATCCTGACCCTGAGCCCCTGGATTGGGACTCACAGCCACCTGAGAGCCAGATCAGCCAGGCCCCTGCGCTTTCACCATTGAACCGCTTTGAACCCTCTTCAAACCCGTTCAACCTTGGTCATACCAACAGGACCCTCTGATGTTACTTTTGGCACTCTTTAGATCTTCAAACCACTGTCCTGCCTGTTGCAACAGTTATGGAATCTCCTGCTCCAGCTCAAGTTAAGAGGCTTGTCACTGCGACCACACTGTTCAAGCAGCCTTTCCAAGCACCAGCACCTTCGTCGCCGATCAAGACGATGGTTGAATTGACCCTAGTGTTTACATCGAACAGCAACTCTCCAACACTGTATCAAAATGTCCTGTTTCGAACTGCACATCCCATCTCCAGCAGCTTCGCTAGTGAACTATCTGCTGATGATGAACCGATGCTGGCAGCCCACAGAAGTCACATTCTTAGATCATCCCTTCCAACTGCAGCAAACTTCAGCTTGTCCCCCCCCCTTGACACGTGCACCCTGTTTAGAACACAACTACTACCACATTGGGGCCTGGTTCAAATCGCCTACATAGTGCAATGAAACCTGGTTTGTTGCTATGGAACTGCCAAGAATAGTGAGAAGGTGATATTGACTTCTAACTGCCCCACTGGGCAAACCTTGGGCTCTAGAGACTGGTTAGGTCACCTTTGATCCATTTTCTAACTCTAGATACAGCCTTTTACCAACATTGTGCTTATTAATTTCCTTTCGCCCCTGTCTGATTAGCCAGCGTGCTGCACCTTTCTATCTATTGTATATTCTATGTTCTTTCCACAGGGGAGAGTTTTGTGCAGTGTTGTTCTAGTTAGTTATTTGTGCATGTGATATGCTTAATTCAAGAATATATTTATTAAACCGTGATTGGACATTCCGTTATTTTGCACAGATATACTTTGCAGTTTGGGTTGCTACTGTTTCACAGTACACACCACTCTTGAGAATATAGCCTGCCCTCGGTACATATTACCATAAAAAGCAAAGGCGGTATATCTCTTGACTTTTTCCTCTTTCACCTTTATGATTGGAATCACTCTTCTTTTGTAGAAGTGCGAGGGGTGTAGGCGGTTTAGCCACTACTCATCATGCTGTTCCCATCTGTTTCTTTGTGAGAACAAAACAACTGTCCTTCTTCCTCAAAGTGCATGTTGTGATGAGGTGAGCCAGCTTTTGTAGTTTGTTTTCTGAATTATGGGGGATTTTTTTACAAATGTTTGATCTTCAAACTTGAATCCACATGCCATTGCATGAGATGTGTTTGCTTTATCGATGCATGGTGTAAGTCAAATCATTAACATACCCTTATTTAACATTTAGTATTTTTATGAATTGACAATGTGAGTTAACCAATTTTGTATGTACACGTTATTTGAATTTTGATTTTATATATATGCGTTTATATATATTATTTGTGTTAGATTTGTTGTTTGGTTAATTCAGAATGTAATTATTCTGCATGTGTGCTCTCTGGATAAGGGACTGTGTCCGAGACCCAAGAAAATGTCCATCTTCATAAGACATTGTAAATACTTTGAACACCATTTATGCATGGGTATTGAAAAACGGATATTCAATTGTTTATATGATCTTAAGGAATGTTGTTTCGATATATTCATGAAAAATGTGGTTTGTTACTGAGATTGTAGAAGAACCTACAAGTGGGCAGGGTACAGGTGTTTTTCAATGTGATCCGTTCACAATCGTAGCTTTTGTTAAACTAAGTAAAAAGGTGAGGCGAGGTACAGGAGGAATACCAACAAATCATGTCCAGACACATTTTCAAACGAAAAAGGTGTAATTGTGAATTTGTCATCTCACCAACTGTCTCAGCCAAAAGGGGTCATTACAACCCCGGCGTTAAGGGTTAACAACAGCGTTAACCCTTAACACCGGATTCCCACTTTAACGCCTGCTTTTGGCAGGCGTTAAAGTCCATGGGCCTCATTACGACCCAGGCGGTAAGTTACCGCCTGGGCTGTGACTTTACCACCATGGCGTAAACTACGTTTACGCCATGGTGGTTGGCGGATTTACCGCCCCATTCCAACCTTGGCGGGGCGGTAAATCCCCATTTTCCCATTTTCCCTTCCCCATTCACATTTTGCCCCATAGGGCATAATGGGAGTGGGGAAGGCGTTAATTACGCCACCGTAAATTACGGTGGCGTAATTAACTCCATGGTCCCTTAGCGCCATGGATTTTAACACCTGCTAAAAGCAGGTGTTAAAACCTCTATGGCGCTAAGGGACCTCGTACTCAGGCGGTAAGGGTCGGCGCTGTTTACGCCGCCGTAAACCCTTACCGCCTGAGTCGTAATGAGGCTCCATGGCGCTAACCCGCCATGGTGCTAATTACGCCGCCGTAATTTACGGCGGCGTAATTAGCGCCTTCCCCACTCCCATTATGCCCTATGGGGCAAAATGGGAATGGGGAAGGGAAAATGGGAAATGGGGATTTACCGCCCCACTCACCTTGGAATGGGGCGGTAAATCCGCCATCCGCCATGGTGTAAACATAGTTTACACCATGGTGGTAAAGTTGGTGCACTTAGCACCAAGGTTGTAATGACCTCCAGAGTGTTGATTAGGGGATGACGTTGTGTTCCGATGTATGCCTCAGATCAATGTCAAGCTCAAATAGATTTTGAAAAATGTATTAGAAAATGAGAATAAGGGTGTTTTGCTGAAACAGAACTACAGGAAAGTACTGAAGCAAGTTCAGAATGTGATTTTCTTGACATACACCCTAAAAGTACCTTTAATCCTCAGCTAGAGAATGCACCCCTAAACTATTTTCACAGATTGGTTATTGATGATTTGAAACAGATGAAGTGAGTGTGTATAGAGCATAAGAACTACTCAAGAACAAACCAGGACACATTAATGCTTTAATCTCCACTTAGTCTTTAAACTTGCAGAGAAAAGAGGACCCTCAACGGTGCCGAATAGGTTTGAGCATGACAAGGAATTTAGGCGGGTGTTTTCAGATTCTTCAAGCTATTTACAATTTGATCAGGATCTGAACAGAGAAATTCAGACCTTGATTAATCACTGTTTAGAGCAGGGGTCTGAAACCTTTGGCTCTCCAGATGTGTTGGACTACAACTCCCATGAGCCTCCACAATAGACTATGCTAGCTATGGGCGATGGGATCTGTAGTCCAAAACATCAAGTGAGCCAAATGATGCAGACCTTTGTTTAGAGGAAGCTGTAGAAAAATGGCATATTACCTCTCTTACTAAAACGTTTTTATCAGTACAGTATCTGAAAACTCCTGTATTTTATATATTGCCTGAGCTCCATGAAAGTCTAATTCATTCACCGGGACACTTCCCTGTGGCAAGTGCTCACGTTTTATTGCAACCATTAGGAGTATTTGTAGATCCTGCTGAACCCGGGGTGCATCTGGGTGCACTTAACTAATTACACAAATGGCTGGTTGTCGGTTACAGAAAAGCATGACACAGCCGAAGGCACTATCATTAGCGTGTAGGGTGGATTGACATCCTTAGTGTAGTGTGGTAGTGTCCTAGGATTAAGGGTCTTGCATGAATAGCCATGTTTTGAGGCTCCTGTGGAAGCACCAAAGGGAGGAATCGGACCTTAGAGAAGGCAGGAGTGCATTCCATTGTTGATCAAGTTTAACAACCCTTAGTACACACTAGTAGTCCATAATTGAAGGACACCACGCATTTCTACAGATCCTTTCCGTTTTGGTTTTGACGCATTTTGGTGGCATATCACCAACATTTCACCCACACCATTGCTACAGAGAAGAGAGAGGGTAAACGGATGCCGTTAGCTGTAGCTGGCATCGTGTTTGGCATGACAACTACAAATGCTGTGGGATAATCACCCAATGCACTAAATGTTAATTCTTGTAATACTACACCAATATTTAACACATTTTCTCCAAATCCGGAGTCCTGTACCATGTCACGTGTCTGTGTCAAAGCTGGGGCCGCACAGTGATCTTTCAAAAAAATGAAATCAGTCATCTCGTCATCCCGGTATATGGGACTTTCCTGTGTGACTGCCTTTCTCTGCTGTACTGTAGATGCTGAGACCCACGGCATGGAGATCCCTGTGGAGTGCCACTGTGAGCTCCTTCTGCTCCGTGTCTGTAGCCAGTCAAGCGGAATAGAGTTAAGCTTTGGTGCAGTGCCTACCTTCTGAGGCCAAGTTGACCCTCTCCTTGGCATTGCATGGCATATGCATTGCCCCAGGGGTGATTTGGGTGCTGCACACTAGCCAGCCTGCGGGGGCTGTGGACAGAGTGTCTCCCCACAGTATACAAAGGGGCAGGGCAGGTTCTGGAGCAAGCGGCGGTTGCGACTAGCGTCACGCTTCCCGCTCTCTCACCCTTTGCTTATAACTGGCATTGAGAGGTTTTTAACATGTTGGGGGCATGGAAAGAAGGGGTTGGTGGTTTGAATCCATATGAGGTAATCCTAAAGAAGATGGATTTGCACCTTGAAAAAAAGGTTAGCGTCATACAACAGAGATATTCCTTCTCTGCTAGAGACCAGGAGCCGAGGAAACGATAGAGGATTGTGTGACTGCACTCAGGGAGCTGGCAAATAAGTGTCATTTTGGAGAGACATGCAATGAAAGTATTAGAGACCACTTTACGTTAGAGGTCAAGGAAAACAAAATACGAGAAGAGGTGTGGGCTGAGGGGTCTCCCACTTTGGACCAGGTGTTGGATCTCACGAAGAGAATTGAACACATGTTGTCATGTGCGAAAGCTGCCTTGCTAGAACTGGAGAGGAAGGAGCTGAAAAGTTCCGTTTCTTACGGTGAGACACAAAAGCAAAAGAAAGATGTGGGGTGTGAGAAAATCACTCCCTAGGAGTGACACTCTGGGTGAGAACAGAGATTGTGCGCATGAGAACATGATAGGTGTGGAAGTATTTCCCATTTTGTCAGTGGTATAGACCGTCCTGGTCATCAGGTGATGTGTGGGAAATGTGCCAGAAGATGGACATTTTGCTAGGTACTGTCATAACTTTCAAGATGGATCCGTTAGAGAGATTTCTGATCTGGGCGAGTGCACAGTGGCTGAAGATGGTTGCTCAGAAGGAGAAGATGTAGGCAATTGCTGGCCAGTGAGTGAGGTTGGTCCGGCTGGAGGTATTGACAGACAGCCTCACGGTATGATTGCAGTGAATGGTGTTGGAGTGCCCATGTTTATGGACTCGGGTTCGGATTATACGATCATCAACAGAGAAGCGTGCCAGACTAAATTCTTTCAAACTAAAGTAACGCCATCAAATTTTATGGCGAGTGCATGAGGGGGTGCACGCATTGGTAGCATAGGATGCTTTGCGGCTGTGCTGGAGTGGCATGACAGGCAGTCTAATGTTAGAGTCTATGGCCCTCATTTCGAGTAAGCTGGCCCAGAAAGAACTCTGGAAAAATTGCCATTAATACCAGATCCAGCACTTTTTCCAAACTGGCTCACTCCGAGTTTTCCGGTAGGGGCAGTTACCTACCGGCAGGCCTGACCTGCTAGGAGTTTAGGCCCCTACTGGCAAGGAATTGCCCCTATCACCGACACCGTTACTACAAGTGCTGGTGATAGGGGCAAACCCAATCCATGGAGTCCTACTGGACTCCATGGAATGGGAAATGAGTGCCGTTGCCAGCACCCATAATGTTCCAGTAACACTGAGATAACGGGCACCAGTAACCATAAGGCATGTTTGCCGTAACCCGCCGGTAACACCAGAGGGTTACCAGCAAACTCGTAAAGGGGCCCATGTGTCTGAAAACAGAGGATGCCTACTGGGCTGGAATCAACAATCAGATATGAACATAGTGATTTATCCTAAGTTTCCAGGTTGCATAGTGACTATAACGGCCAGGTCTAGTGTGAAGCCTGAGGATAGATCTAGCAAAGTGTTCAGTGAGTGTCTGGGATGTCTAAAGGGTTATGTGCAAAAGATCAAATTGAAGGGACGAACCCTGTGGTATCAAAACGCAGATGCATACCGTTGGCTTTGAAGGATGAAGTTTCAAAGGAGATCAAAAGGCTGATACATGAAGATATAATTGATCCTGTGGTAGCTTCAGAGTTCTGTGCTCCTGTCGTTGTGGTAAGAAAAGGAAGTAGAGCGGTAGGATTGTGTGTGAACCTTAGAGTCCTTAGAAAGTGTGTGTTGGTGTATCGTTTTCCACTACCGAATTGTGGGAAGTTGCTGGGAGTAATAGCTGGGAGTAAAGATCTTGCCTCAGCTTGTCACGAGGTAGAAGTGCAACCTCGAGGCGTGTGATCTTACCACCTTCATCACACATGATGGAACTTTTAGATTTAAGAGGATTTAATAGGATGCTGTTCGGACTAGCGCACACTGCGGCGGTCTTTCAGAGAGTGATTAACTCCATTTTGGGGGGAATAAAGGGCTTTGTGTTCTACCAGGATGACATTTTGGTCATGGGTACTGATTAAGGGGATCATGCAGAGGTTACAAGAGGCGGGTTCAACCTTACAAAAAGCCAAATGTAAATTCAGGGTATTGGAAATAGATTATTCGGGGCACAAACTGACTGCAGAAGGGGTAAGTCCCAAAGAGAGCTTGGTCAGGTGGTGCAGCCCCCATGGATAAACAAGGCGGGCTTTCATTCCTAGGTGTTGTGGAGTGTTATTGAAAGTTCACACAGAATCTTTCTGATTGTTGTGGTAACATCAGAGCTCTATGTAAACAGTATGTGGCATTTGGATGGACAGAGATTTGTGAAAAAGAGTTTAGGTAAATGAAGGATGTGATTCCTAAGGCACCCACATTGCCATCCTTTGGCTCTGCCATGGAAGTGTGCATTATGACAGATGCCAATGCCACAGGGCTGGCTGCTGTATTGCTACAGAGAGATAAAGGCACTGAGAGGACAGTGGTCTTTGCGTCTAGGGTATCGAGAGGAGTGGAACCTCGCTCCTCGGTTATTGTGAAAGAAGCAATACGTGTTCTGTGGGTGATAAACACATTTAAAGCTTTCACGTGGGGCAGGAAATGTGTGGTCTTTTGTGATCACAAACCACTGGTTTCAGTGTTTACCTTTACGTGTCTGGGTGGCATATCCAGAGGGATAGAAAAATGGGTTACTTCCTTGCAAGGCTATGGATTTGAAGTACAGAATGTACCAGGCGAGGAGAATATTTTTCCAGAAATGGCATAAATACCACTGTGGCAGTAACAGAGGAGGGGGTTGAGTCGTCTAATGAAGTCTTTGTGGTGTGTCTGGGGGTGGTAACTAGCGAGGACTGGGAAGCAGCTAACAGAGCGCAGGAAGACTTACGGAGGGTGAGGGGCTTGTTGAATCTAACTGGGCTAACTGGAATACAGAGGTTGCTCTGGGGTTTTTTCAACATGTCAGAGATGACGTGAATGTTCTTTAGGTGCAGGATGGATAATTCCACCTTCAGGAGTAAGGAACTGGTTTATGGAGGAAGCACAGAGTGGACATCTGGGCATTGTCAAAACCAAGGGACGGCTCAGGTCAGACTACTGGTGGCCCAATTTGGATTGTGAGGTAGAGGATTTGGTAAAAATCTGCAGTGAATGTGTGGCCTCAGACAAAGTGCTCAGGACTCTGGTGCAGCCTCTGAGGCCTCTGGAGTTCCCCGCTTTGTGGTGTTCGACATTTTAGGTCCTGTGTCTTGGAAAGGTGTCAAGAAGTTTGTTTTAATTCTGGTAGACTTACATTCAACGTGGGTTGAGGTCAAGACAGTACAAGTAGCAGATTCTAGGGCTTCTGTTGAGTTCTAGGATGAGGTGTTTCATCGTGAGGGTTTTCCCAGTAAAATGTTAACAGACAACGGAGTTCAATTTACTTCTAGAATGATGAAAACATGTCTAACAAACACTGGTGTTGAGAATCACACGAGCGCGTTGTTCCATCCATCCACAAATGGGGCACTTGGTAGGTTTAACTGCACATTCATGAAGAACATCGGAATGGCTGTGCAACGGGGCAATGATTGGCAGGAAAACATAAGGAGGATGCTGTATGCCCACAGTATGTCACTGCATTCTATGGAAGGGTTGATACCCTTTGAGGTGTTGAGAAGGAGAAAAGCAGCTACCTCTGTGGGCCCCCCTTGGATAGGACGGATGACATTTGTTATATAGGCGGCAGAGGTTTTGAGAGTGTGAGTGATTGATGGAAATGAGAAGATGAAGGAGAGGTACGATCTTGAGAAGAAAACATGCCTAACCAGGCTGGAAGAAGGTTAAAGAGTAGGAGTTTGCAGGCCCTGTGGTGTCTTGAAAGGGGAGTGTACATTTAAGGGGCTGTGTGAAGTGAGGACAGTGTTCAGGGATGCAGTTCAAATGGAGGATGGTAAGGTGTTCAATAAGCAGAACTACTGGTTCTTAACAGCGCACACCTCTATAATATATGGTCTATCACTTTTAGAGTGTGTTGCATATATTATGTTAGTTCAGGGCACGGGGGAATAAGAGACCCTGGCACAAGGTCACACATTGATAAGAGAATAAAAAGAGTCCTAAAGGTAAGGACCCTCATGCGCCCAGCACACCACTTATTCTGGTATCAGTCAACAATTAAATCATAGTATCTATGAAAATTCAAAGAACATTCACATGAAATGATGTGTATCTAAAAGCACAAAACATTGTAATCAGAACAAAAATGAACACAAGGGTTATCAATTCCAAAAATAATATATAAACAGAGCTCTGCACGTTTCTGGTATCAAATACTTCTTTCAGGAGCAAAAACTTAATAAGATCATACATCCAAATTGCATGTCTAAAAATCAAGAATAGAGTTCATTCGCTGATTGCTTTCAACTACATGGTTCTATAATTAGACACATGTTCTAGGGCATTTCAGTTCTCATATTAGGCAGTGAGGATGTACCTGGATTCAATGGAATGCCAAGTCCAAACTTCTGATTAGGCTTTCAAGCACTGAGGAGTCGGTTGCAAAACACTTAGGTTTTTGAGCTGAAGAAGGGTTTGATACCAGAAACGCGTACAGCCCAGTTCATATATTATTTTAGGAATCGATAACCCTTGTGTTAATTTTTTTTCTGATTACAATCTTTTGTGCTTTTTTGATATACATGATTTCATGTGCATTACCTTATCAAGGTGTGGAATAAGAGCTGGATTGCCAGAAGGATTGCCAGAAGGATTGCCAGATGTTGGGGAGAGTGTTGCGGGACATTGGTTGTCACACAACAAACATTGTATAAAAGAAGGGAGGTGTGTTAGTTGTGTTTTTACTTGAGTATTTTATTTATTTATGCATTTATATAATGCCCAATCCCTGGGGTATCACGGCGTTTGTCACAGAGAGCATAGAAGAAAGGTTACAGCGATCTGTGATACATCAATCATACTTATCGAAAAGCTTGATTTTTACGTGTTTTTTAATGCATTGTAAGATTGTTCATTTCTGATATTCGTGGGGAGGGTGTTCCAGAGGGATGGTGCGGTGACCCCAAATCTAGAGCCTCCAGACCTTCTGCTTTTGAAGCGGGGGGGGTGACCAGATAGATAGACCAGACCAGACCAGATAGATACTGGAACTGGAACTAAGTACTTGTCCTAGATGTTTCTCGGAGAGTGTGTCATTGAGGTAGGTAGGTGCCTCTTTATAGATGCACTTGTGAGCAAGAAATAGGGTTTTCAATTAATTTTATTTGCACTTTAATTGGCAGCCAGTCAACCTCTCGTCTGATGGCCAAGATGTGGTTGGAACACTTAAGTTCAAGTGCAGCTCGCGGTGCTTTATTCTGAAGTAACTGAAGTTTGGCTAGGTTAGAGGCAGAGGTGCCCATTAGAAGAATGTTGCAATAATCCAATTTGGAGAGGATAAGAGCATGTGCAAGCGTGAGGCAGTTGTTGGGTGCCAGGAATTGTCTGCTCAGAGATATGAGCTGGGAAGGGTAAGCCGTAGTAGCGAACAGAGCATGTATGTGTTTCGTCATAGTTATTTCTGCTTCTAGATGGACTCCTAGGGTTTATACCTGTTTTGGGCATGGATGGTGGTACCATCGATGCAGAGGAAAGAGGAGGAGGAGGAGGAGGAGTCAAGGTTTCTTAGGCGGTCGGGGTAGCCTACGATGAAAGCACAAATTGTGTATGGCCATCCAGTTTTGTATGGTGCTGCATACTGAATTGATTGTGTTGGTGTCTTGGGCAAAGTTGCCCGTGATAGGGATGTGTATTTGGGTATCTTCTGCAAAATTGGTGTAGATGACACCTGTTAGGAAAGATTTCATAATTGTAGGTAATTTTCCTTCCATGTGGCAACCCCCAAACTTTTTGCTGTTGTTTTACACCCTGATCTAGACTTTGCCAGAGAAGCGCAGCCTTCCGCCGCACTCCTCTGGGCTTTCGCTCACTTCTTCTGGGTAAACTGACATGCCCTTAAAACAGTCAGTACTGGCAGACTTTGTTTCCCTTAGTCCTTTCCTCATGTTGCAGCTTTTGAGCAACATGAAACAAGAGTGCACCGTAACTTACATTACCGCGCTCTTGGGTCTCTAGTCATTCCAAAGGCCCTAGAAACTCTCGCTGGACTTATTATGAAATGTGCAAGTGTGTCACGGATGGGACTGGTGGCAGCTATCGTTTCTTTGTGTTTTGAACCCCTTTTTGCCATGTTAACCACGCTTCCCGTGTTTGGCCCAAATGGGTGGCCTGGCCTCCAAAATGGGCATGCCATGAGGTTCTTTGTCCTGTCCGCTGACCGTCTTGCCCCTTCACCTTCCCCCAGGTCGAGCCGACCCGGGGCAGTCCTTATTTGGTCATGCACTTTCCCGCGAAACACAATGCTTTCGCGGGCTTCTGCATGCCTTGTGTGTGCCTCCAGGATGTGGGCTGGGATGTCTGTTCCCAATACACATCCTGGGTGCCAGAGAGTCTAGAGTGTCCTGAATGCCTGGGACCACCGTGGTCTGTGATAGGTCCACGTATGGTGTGAGTGTTTGTGAGCGGATCTCTCATTGGGCCCTTTCCGTTTTGGCGCGAAGGGAACTTTGGATAAGAGGAGGCTGAAAACACCACTACCATGTCGATCTCCTGAGTTCTCACGAACAAAGGATAAGGAGCCAAGTGTCCTGCAACTAAGAAGCTGAGTCGAGGAATCTCTGGTGACCCGCTGAAGGTTTGGCACCGTGCACTGCTGTCGTCCTGCGAGACCACTCGGCCCCTGATCGAACGAGAAGGTCTGCAAAGGCGCTTCGACCCTTTAGAATAGTGGGAACAACTATTCTCGGCATCTTCACCAAATCCTGTACGTAAGCCTTCGGAAGAGTCCCTGGGCCATCCAGTGGACTGACCAGCCTACACAGGAACCTTGCTCTGTCACCGCTGTCTGGCTTACTGCTAATCCCGTGTCCTCGGCACTCTCACACGATTCGTACACTTGCCGTTCCCAGGTCTGAAGTGAGACGTGTGCTGTGGACCGGAATACCCGCGGTTGCCGAGTTTCCCTGCTGTGGTAACAAACCTGTGCGTGTTCGCTGCATCTGGGACACCCTCGACCCTGACTCCTGCTGTCGCAGAATCTACACGGCGTCGAGACGTCCCTCTGATCGCATCTGAACCTGCCAGTACCGAAACTGAACCGGAGAAGCCTGGGCTGCCTGCATCGGGGACCGGTGAGTAGTCAATACCCTAACCAGTCACCCTCCCACAGGAGCCTGTGGCTTTCCATCGCTGTTGTAAACAGCAAACCCTTTCCCACACTCATGCCCTGCTTCTGCCCCCAAGTGGAGGCCTTGCCTGAGTCACTGGGATTTGTTCACCATCTTTTCATCCACCTTTCAGAACCGCCTGATTTCCCTGAAGAGACTCTCCTTTGCCCGTTGGCACCAGCGTGTGCAGGTACTTTTGAGCACAAGGCTCCACTCTTCGTAGTGCTCGGACTTCCTTCTAGTTAGGTGGCCTCTGATGTCGAACTGGGTCTAACGATTACTTGCACTGCCTGTTTTCCTCCCCATCTAGGTGGTCTGCATATTTCGTGCTTCTAACTCTTTAGACCCCTCTGTCTTGTATATATAATTGCATTGATTGTGATGTGTTGGTTTACTGGAGTTTTACCGTGATTCTTTACTATGGTCGATGTTACAAAGGCCTTGTAATAAATGTGTCTATATTTTTAATATAACACCTACCTGGAGTAATTTGTAAGCGTCCTTGCTTTGTGTGCTCATTGCAGGCTTTCAGTCACCCTCACCCCTCTTGAGACCTAGTCTTGACCGCCGCCATTGCTACCCTGATTGGTCTGGCTTGTCCAGAGGTTACCCTGTTCCAAGAAACTAGGCTGGCCTTCTGAACCTCTGCCCTTCCAGGACAGAGTTCAGAAATCCATCTTAACAACACCCAAAGAGTCAAGAAGGTCGAAGAGAGGCTTGGTATATTTATTATATAGTGTGGGTGAGAGGCTGGATCCCTGTGTTGCTCCTAGTAGGGCAGGGATAGGATCAACAGTGGCTTCCCCAATGAACACTCTAGTGGTCCGATCACTGCAGAAAGAGTGTATGCACGCAGTGTTTTCTGGTGAGAAGTGGAAATACTGGCTAAGGTGCTGACAGAGGGTTCCGTGGTTGACTAAGTTGAAGGCAGCAGATAGGTGTACTAATAGAAGGATGCCTAAATTGCCTGAGTCCCTGATGTTATCCATTTGTTTTTTTTTAGGTACAAGAGTGCTTTTTCTGTACTAAGTTTGGGGCGGAAACCGGATTGCCTCCTTCCAAGCAGATGATTGAGCTCTAGAAATGGTTGGACTTGTGTATAGGCCACTCGGTCTAGTATCTTGAGGAGAAAGGGGACTGTGGTGATGGGACGGTAGGAATGAATGAGTTGGGGATGTGTTTTAGGAGTGGGGTGATCCATGCTGATTTAATGTTGGATGGGACTTCATTGGTTAGGAAAGAAGCATTTATGAAATCTGTGATAATAGGTGATAGAGTGGGAGCACAGAGTTTCACTATATGCACCGGACAGGAGTCAGCTTTGCAGTTTGATGGTTTTAATGAGAGGATGGTGGCAAGCACTTCCACTTGTGTGACTTGGATACTTGAACAGGGCAATAGAGGTGTGGTGCACCACAATGGGGAGATTGGGTGTATGTGAGTGCTTTAGTGGCAAGACTAGCTTGTTTGGCACTCATTTTCACCTGCAGGGAGATGATTTTGTGTGCTACGGCATCTTGAATGGTGGTACACCAGGCTTTGTCTGCAAGGGTGGGAGGAGTGATGGGAATGGAAGTTTATTATGCCAAACTCCTGACATTCTTACTCTAAAAGCTACTGCTCTGTCTCATTACCAAGTAAGTGTTTTGGTAGACTGTTGTGTCTATTTCTGGCAGTGACACATTTGAGCATAATTTATGCCTTATGGTTTACTTCGAAAAAACTAAAACAGCTGTTCTGGTCATTGCTTGTTTAAAGATGTCATACTTAACAACATATTACTGCCCTCTGGGACTGACACCTCCCTCTTCTTGACTAAGGATACCACAGACACGCTTGCTTCCATTAGACCTACCACTTACAGGGACAGCTTCTTCACAGCCTGTGACAAATTGACTTGTGCCCTGCAGGAGTATAAGGATTAGATGAGGCTAAAGCACCTACTTAGCCCTCACACTTCTACAAACCAAGAGTTAGCACAATGATAAAGGTAAAACAGGCACAGTTAAGAAACTTTCCTCCTTCGCTCTTTGTGGTAACATAGGCCGAGGGAAGGGTATACACACAAGGGAAGTGGGGGGGGGCGCAGTGAATGTGGTTCTGTAGCAACCCAAACTGCAAAGTTTAAAACTCCAAAATAACAGAATGTCCAATCAAGGTTCCATGAAATTAAATATACTTTAATCAAGCACACCATGATGTGCCCATAGTACTTTTGAATGCCCTTACTGTGCGCCCATAACACCAATATTGCCTAACTTGCAGGCCTAACCTATAGCACTATCATTGCCTAACTGTGTGCCTACACTGTATGATCTTAGTACCATTATGATTGCACGGGGGCCCCACTGCAGATTGCCAAACTTATGTAGAGGAATATCCATACCGCTCTACTCTAAACTATGTCCATACCCTTGATTACTGCCATCTATTCCCTCGTTGCTCTTAGCTCACCATCTGCTCCTCATCCGCCACCTACCTTACCTCATTTGCCTGCGACATACAGCGACACCAGGTGTCTCCATCCGTGACAGCACATCGATACGAGAAGTACGCCCTGTATGACTAACAGCCTGTTAGCTACTCAGAATGGATCACAACCTCAAGTATGCATACCGTCCACCCCATTCTTACCACAAGGTCTATCAACAGCCACTAACCCCCCCAGAATGCCCTAATAATCCTTACCTTAATGCACCAGACCTCTGGATTCAACACTTTGCCAAAACACTGACACCTAACAAACCTTGCACAGTCAAACTAAGCAATGAAAGACTAGGATCAAGATTCTATCCACTTCATCGTACCCCTACAGCTACTAACATCACCAACACTCCCCCGCCCATAATCAAGGTTGCACTGATCAAAGCTAGATCCTTGCAAGCCCACGCCCTTGACATCTCTGACACCATAAAGTCCCTAGACCTTGATTTCTTAGCAGTTACTGAAATGTGGCTGCATGCTGCGACCGGGCCTGCGCTCTATTCTATTACCTGACTCGAAAGAGACCCCAACCAAGCCAAAGGCAGAGACGTCGCCTTTATCTTCAAAACTGCATTAGGTCTTAGAACTATCTCCAACCAAACTCTCCTCTCAGCCAAACTCCTATCTGTTTAATTACCCACATCAACCTCTCGCACCACCACCATTCACCTCGTTTACAGACCATCAGGATCAATATCCACATTTGAAGAAGACATCCCTCTTCTCCTATCCAACAATACCAAGCCAGGATCCCAAATTATCTTACTTGGTGACCTCAACCTAAGATTGCAGGATGTTAAAGAGCTTAAAGCGGCTACTCTCGCTAGCTCCATATCTGAACTAGGTTTCACACACTGAATCTCAGAACCTACCCACATCAAAGGTAGGACTCTAGATTGGCTCATGGACCTTAATTGTAACATACAAATCTTGTCTAATACACCATGCGCCTGGATAGACCACCACCTGATTTGCCTTACTAAAAAGGACAATGGCAACCAGAACAACACCCCTAACCTCACCCCTCCCACTCAAACTAGGAACTCCTGCAACATAACAGTAGAAAGGTTACTCCCACTTCTTCAGCCAATATTCAATGCCACTAACAATAAACACTTAGGGCCTCATTACGAGAATGGAGGTAATGAAAAAAGGAAGGTGGAATGGTAATACCGGCATCGTTAACGGGTCTGGGGCATTACGACCCGACAACCCACCAATACCGCCACCGCCCGTACACACTCCCCTTCGCGGAGTAAATACCGGGATGCCGGTAATAGGAGGACATCACAACTCACGCGGGCATGCAATTACCGGCATCCCGAAGGCAGTAATTAGTGCCTGCACTATGGCGGCCATACAGGCATCGCGGACCACTCGTAAACAGCAATCTGCAATCAAGGCAACTGCCACAGGTGCACCCAGTCACCACAGGTGGAGTCAATGGAGCCTGTCCCAGTATAAAAGGAGTACACCCACACACCACACCCCTTCCTACACCAAAATGATACCACTAGCTGTTGCAATCATGGCGCTGGAGGACATGCCTATACTGCTACAACTACAGCAACAACAGCAACTACAACAACAAATACAGCCATCACAAAACATGCAGCACAGAGGAGACGCAGGAGGAGAAGGAGGTTGAGACAGGGCCAGCAATTACCACCAGTGCAGCCAGTAGTACCTCGTAGGCAGCCACCAATCCCTTGCATCAGACTACCTCGAATCAGACCTAAGCAGATCCACACCCTTTGCATTTGTATTTGTATTTTATTTATAACGCGCAAACCAACAGGCCCGGAGGCATCAGGGCGCAATTTGTACAAGGTTACAGATATGCAGGTATAACAGGGAATCATTAAACATTTACACATGGGATCAGATATGCAGTTATAACCAAGAAACATTATATACATTTACAAGAGGATCTTATATACATATGTACAGTAGTGTCAGTGCCGATAGGTGATAGTAGCGGTCGGCAAGTCAGGGTAGGTCAGGAAGAAGCGCGAAGCCGGCCTTAAAGCTGGTTGAAAAGCCAAGATCTAGTATTGGCTTTGAAGGTATTGAAAGAGTCTTCCGCTCTAATTGTAACAGGGAGGGAGTTCCATAACTTGGAAGCTAAGACGGGGAAACTTGAGCCCCCTGCTTTTTGCAATTTAAATCTGGGGATCGCTAGACAGTGGGATTGGGCTGTTCTTAGAGGTTGGGAGGTAGAATGGCGCGACAGTCGACTACCAAGGTAGATCGGGGCTTTGTTGGCTAGGCATTTGTGCGTAAGGGCGAGTGTTTTGAGTGAGATTCTCTGTTTGACAGGTAGCCAATTTAACTTACTTCTGGTTTCTGTGATGTGGTGGTGTCGGGGAATGTTTAAAGCGGCGCGAATGGCGTTGTTTTGTGTCGTTTGAAGTCTGTTCAGGTTCTCTTGGCTGGTGCCAAGATAGAGAGCACTGCAGTAATCAATTTTAGCCATAATAAGGGTTCTCGCTAGCGTAACGCTGTTAGACGTAGTGAGGAATGGTCTGCAAGCTGCGATAAGTTTGCATGTGTATGCAGACGCAGATCTGACAGCATTAGTTTGTCGGGTTAATGAGAGTGTGGCATCAAGGAAGAAACCTAACGTTTTGGTATCTTTTGAGACACAAATGATATTACCATCTATGTTGAATGACTGATAGGACGGCTCTAGTCTGCTCAGGCGTTGTGCAGTGCCCAAGATCACGAGCTCCGTCTTGTCATCATTCAAGCACAACTGATGTTGGGCCATCCAGGCTTGGATGACCAAGTAGACGTCGTTAAGGGCCTTGGTGTCACCTAGATAATCACCAGTGATGGGGATGAGTATCTGGGTGTCGTCCGCATAGTTAGTATAGGAGACAACCAGATAGTCAAGCACATCAAAGAGTGGTTTCGTGAAAATGTTATAGAGTGTAGGTGACACACAAGATCCCTGAGGAACGCCACAGTGAATCGGGGAAGGGTCCGCGGCTGCGGATGGGGCAAAGACTCTCATGGATCTGTTGCTCAGGAAAGATTTGATCCAAGCCGCAGCCGAGGAAGAGAAGTTGGCAGCGGAATGGAGGTGCTCGCACAGGATCTGATGGTTGACCAGATCGAATGCGGCTGAAAGGTCGAGAAGTAGTAGCATTGCTAGTTTGCCTTGATCCTTTAGAACCTCGATTTGAGTTTTAAGGTCTAATAATGCGGTCTCTGTCCCGTGTCTGGGGCGGAAACCAGATTGTCGTAGACCTAGCAAGTTATTAGTTTCCAAGTAATTTTGAATCTGAAAGTATGCGGCACGGTCTAGGATCTTGAGCAGAAATGGTACAGTGGTGATAGGTCGGAAGTTAGTGGGAATGTTAGGGTCTAGGGAAGGTTTTTTAAGCAGTGGGATAACCCAAGCGTCCTTCAGATTGTCCGGGACGATACCTGTTTGAAAGGAAGAGTTGATGAATGCCGTGATGAATGGGGCCAACTCATGCGCTGAGTCCTTGATAGTAGAGGCTGGGCACGGGTCACCTTGGCAGTTAGTTGGCTTAATTCTAAGAATTATATTTTCTACCTCTGCAACGGTAAGCGGAGAGAATGCGAATGGTGTGATATTGGCAGAGTCTGGCAAGGGGGCCTTAGTGAGGGAAAGAACGCGGTTGTCGCGCTTCAGGCTGTCCTGTTTATCTTTGATTTTGTCTTGTAGTGTGGAGATTTTATTTAGTAAGGCTGCTTGGATGTTGGCACACCATTTACTATCTTTCACGCATGTGTCAGGGGGGGCGACTGGAGTTTCAAGCTCTCTTAGGATTTTAAAGAGTTCCTTGGTGTTCGAGTCGGCTTGTATAATGCGGTTGTTGAAAGATTCCTTTTTTGCCGTGATGATGGCATCTTTGTAGGAGAGTGAGGCTAGAAGGAAACTGTCTTTATGCTCGTCTGAGGGGTGGCTTTTCCATCGATTTTCAGCACAGCGTTTAGCTTTGCGGAGCAATCTTAACTGTGGTGTGAACCATGAATTAAGATAAGCTTGAGGTTTAGCCTTTCTAAGTTTGAGAGGTGCTATAGAATCAATGGCAGTTCGCATTGTTTGGTTGTAGGTGTGTGCTAGTGAGGTTGGATCAGAGTAAGAGTTGGTGGCTGTGTTAAGGGACGGGAGTAACAATGGGAGGAGTTTCTCCTTGGTTATATCTTTTTTGCTTCTAGTTGGGAGTGCTGGGGCTAATGGTGACGGGATTCGTGGTGTGGCTTCAATGTTGAAAGTTATAATGTGATGTACTGGTTGAACCGAGGCACCATCACCATCATAGTGGACATGATACACGACGACATTGTCAGCCTCATAGAAATACGCACTGCCATCCCCCTGCTACTAACGGTGATGTCTGTGCTCCACTTCCTGGCCACAGGCACCTACCAGCACACAGTGGGCCAGCTACATGGCATTTCACAACCACTATTTTCACGCATGCTGACCCAAGTGCTGGATGCCCTCCTGTAGCAGGCTAGCACCCACATATCCCTACCACGGACTGCCCAGGAGATAGCCGACACCAAAGTAGGCTTCCATGCACTGGCAGGCATGCCCAATTGTGTTGGTGCCCTCAACTGCACCCATGTAGAATTGGTAGTCCCCCATGCCGTAGAGGCGGTATACCGCAATTGCAAGCAATACCACTCCATCAATGTGCAGATGGTATGTGACTCTAACAAGATCATCACACATTGCTGCGCACGATATCCCGGATAGACACATGATGCCATGGTGCTGCCTAACTCCACGCTACCCTGTCACATGGCGCGACATGCTAGACGATGTGCCTGGCTGCTTGGTGAGTTGGCTGACTGGGCCATGGCAGTGCATCGGGGTTGTGATGTGTTGGGATGCATACTCCACCTGGTGTGAATGGGGGGGTGCATACTCCACCTGGGTGGGAATGGTGGGGGGGATGCATACTCCACCTGGGTGGGAATGCTGGGGGGGTGCATACTCCACCTGGGTGGGAATGTGGGGGATGCATACTCCACCTGGGTGGGAATGGTGGGGGGGATGGATACTCCACCTGGGTGGGAATGGGGGGGTGCATACACCACCTGGGTGGGAATGGGGGGATGCATACTCCACCTGGGTGGGAATGGGGGGATGCATACTCCACCTGGGTGGGAATGGGGGGGTGCATACACCACCTGGGTGGGAATGGGGGGGCATGCATACTCCACCTGGGTGGGAATGGGGGGATGCATACTCCACCTGGGTGGGAATGGGGGGGTGCATACACCACCTGGGTGGGAATGGGGGGGCATGCATACTCCACCTGGGTGGGAATGGGGGGCATGCATACTCCACCTGGGTGGGAATGGGGGGTGCATACACCACCTGGGTGGGAATGGGGGGGCATGCATACTCCACCTGGGTGGGAATGGGGGGATGCATACTCCACCTGGGTGGGATTGGGGGGATGCATACTCCAACTGGGTGGGAATGGGGGGATGCATACTCCACCTGGGTGGGAATGGGGGGTGCATACACCACCTGGGTGGGAATGGGGGGGCATGCATACTCCACCTGGGTGGGAATGGGGGGATGCATACTCCACCTGGGTGGGATTGGGGGGGCATGCATACACCACCTGGGTGGGAATGGGGGGGCATGCATAATCCACCTGGGTGGGAATGGGGGGGATGCATACTCCACCTGGGTGGGATTGGGGGGATGCATACTCCAACTGGGTGGGATTGGGGGGGCATGCATACTCCACCTGGGTGGGAATGGGGGGGTGCATACACCAACTCGGTGGGAATGGCGGAGCATGCATACTCCACCTGGGTGGGAATGGGGGGATGCATACTCCACCTGGATGGGATTGGGGGGATGCATACTCCACCTGGGTGGGAATGGGGGGCATGCATACTCCACCTGGGTGGGAATGGGGGGGATGCATACTCCACCTGGGTGGGAATGGGGGGATGCATACTCCACCTGGGTGGGATTGGGGGGGCATGCATACTCCACCTGGGTGGGAATGGGGGGGTGCATACTCCACCTGGGTGGGAATGGGGGGATGCATACTCCACCTGGGTGGGAATGGGGGGGATGCATACTCCACCTGGGTGGGAATGGTGGGGGGGTGCATACACCACCTGGGTGGGAATGGGGGGGCATGCATACTCCACCTGGGTGGGAATGGGGGGGTGCATAGTCCACCTGGGTGGGAATGGGGGGGATGCATACTCCACCTGGGTGGGATTGGGGGATGCATACTCCACCTGGGTGAGATTGGGGGGATGCATACTCCACCTGGGTGGGAATGGGGGGGCATGCATACTCCACCTGGGTGGGAATGGGGGGATGCATACACCCCCTGGGTGGGAATGGGGGATGCATACTCCACCTGGGTGGGAATGGGGGGGTGCATACGCCACCTGGGTGGGAATGGGGGGGATGCATACGCCACCTGGGTGGGAATGGGGGGGATGCATACGCCACCTGGGTGGGAATGGGGGGGATGCATACTCCAGCTGGGTGAGATTGGAGGGGGATGCATACTCCAGCTGGGTGAGATTGGGGGGGGGTGCATACTCCACCTGGGTGAGATTGGGGGGATGCATACTCCACCTGGGTGGGATTGGGGGGATGCATACGCCACCTGGGTGGGAATGGGGGGGATGCATACTCCACCTGGGTGGGAATGGGGGGATGCATACTCCACCTGGGTGGGAATGGGGGGGATGCATACTCCACCTGGGTGGGAATGGGGGGATGCATACTCCACCTGGGTGGGAATGGCCGGTGAGTGGAGAATGCACGCAGAGCTAAACACTCCTGACCTGAACCTCCCAACCCGAACATGACACATCACTGGCACACATTGGAGCAATGCCGGATATCAATGACAACATGTAAGACGCACAACCTGGCCACCATGGGTATGTCAAGCAATGCATGACTAAACATGATTGCAACTGTGCCAATGTGGCTAGTGTGACCATGCACAGTGTAGTATACACAGCAAAAATGTGAGGCAAAAAGGTGTCGTGCAACCACAGTACATCCACATCAGCATGCAAGAATTCACCCTGCATCATCTGTACAACGCCATCCAGACTACCACACCATATTGCAGTATGGAATGCATCTAAATAATATTTGTGCATACGTATAGGGACATGTGCATGTCGACAGCCAATAGCTGGGGCCATGGCTGTGAATCCTGAAGGTGGCAGCTCAGAGTGACTCACATACACATATTTGTATTCGCTTGCAGGTGATGGAGGATATCCATTGAAGCCGTGGCTTCTTACCCCTGTGCGGAACCCACAGAACAGCCATGAAGAGGAGTACAATAGGGTTCATACCTGTACCCGTGTTGTGATTGAGCAGACCTTTGGGCTGTTGAAGGCGCGGTTCCGCTGCCTATGCAGGTCTGGTGGAGCACTCCTTTATAGGCTTGAGAAGGTGGGAAAGATCACCATGGTCTGTGTCATGCTGCACAACATGTGCGTCAGGAGAAATGTACTACTGCCACCTGACATTGACATGCATGGCCCGGGTGCAGATGATGAGGATGAAGATCGAGGAGAAGCAGCACCCCTGCCAGTATGTCATGCACAAGATGGCTGTGCAGTACGCCAATCGCTGATTGGCAAGTACTTCTGACCCACAGGGACGTCGATAGAAATGTGTCAGTGACACATTGTACACTGGGACCATGTGGACATGCACACAGGGAATGTGGGGAGTTGGGCACTGTGCACTGTCATGAATTAAAAGGATACACACGAAATGAACAATGTCCAGGCATTGAATGATTTTTCACACAACGGGTGTATTAATATAAACTACAGAAATGTGCTACCCCTCCACAACACCAAACTCCCAAAACCCACCAATGAACTCCCCATACCCCCCAATCAACTCCCAAAAACCCCCAATGGACTACCCATACCCCCCAATGAACTCCCCATACCCCCAAATCAACTCCCAAAAACCCCCAATGAAATCCCCCTAATACACCCATACACCACCGACACCATCTTACCCATTCCCATTATTGTCCCACACTATTTCCTTGATTTTTTCTTCTCCGGGGGCAGCATTTCTGAGTGCCTCGCACTCCGTCTTGTTGGACGCACAGGGCTGGAGGGTTCATAGGTAGCGGGTGTGGAGGATGGGGGTGTGGCGGATGGGGTTGAAGGCGTGGTGATTTGCACGGCTGGTGCGGGTTGTGGCTGCTGCATGTGTAGCAGGATAGACGTGAGGACCTGAGTGACGGACCCCAGACTGTCTCGCATCATCAATGCTGAGGCATTGATGGCGGCTGTGTTTGCCGCCATGGCCTGCGCATTTTCATGCCTTGTGTCCTCACCATCCTCAACATATTGTCGGAGAAGGTCCAACATTGAGTCCTGTCTAGCCTCCACCCTTGCTAGCCGTGCCTCAAGGTTGGTGGTGGGAGCAGCAGTGGTTGAGGGTGCTGCCACCGGGCCTGCATTGGCAGTGCTGTCCTCAGGGAGGGTGCTGAGGTCTGAATCATGTAGCATAGGATCCGCACTGCAGCTGGTGGGTGAGGGCTGAGTGTGGGGTTTGGGGTGGACACGGGGCTTGGGGAGTGTGGACATGCCACATGGGTCAGTCCATCCTCGCCCACATACTCGTCCACTGCAGTTTCTATGTCACTCAGTGGGGCAGTGGCTGCTGCCTCGCCCACCGAACTTGTTGCTGCTGACATTGTGCCAATGGCCTTGCCTTCCACTGGTATTGCCAGCTCTCTGGTCCCGGTGTGAGGCGTTTATGTGGGGTCCTCATGTGTGGCCATGGCCTGGGCACTCACCCTGGGCTTCGGTGTGGCCTGCGAGGCTGCCCCAGAGGTGGTCTTGGCTGTGGGAGTGGTCTTGTGCCGGGACGTGGATGCCCTTGTGGCTGTTTCCTCACTGGCATCCTCTCCATCGGTGCCTGGGGGGTAGAAGAGATGCAGGGCATCAGTGATGGTGTTACATGCAACATGCATTATATGGTGCTGCAGAGAATTTCTTTGATCATGCATTCATATCTTACAGTTGTGTCACACAGGGTAGTATGAAGGGGCCATTGTGGCATGTGACATGACGTCTCAGTGTAGGGATGCTGCATGGTAGGTGGCATGCCGTTGTATTGGGCTTTGTGTGATTTATTACATGGGCACGGTCTGTGTGTGTTGGCTGTGTGTTGGTAATGGGATTGGCACTCAGCATGCATTTCAGTGTGGCAGGGTTTGGGCCTCCATCTGGACAAGGATATGTTGATGTGGGTGTTGGGACATGCATTGCCTTGCCAAGACTCTCTTCCACATCACTTGTGCTACGTCATGGTTTTCCCCTACAGGGATCTGCAGGGTCACTCACCTCCATCGGCAGATGTTGCCGCACCCGTCTCCATCTCCCCAAATCCCTCGATGTTCTCCATCTGTATGAAGGTATTGCACGTCTCCTCCCAGCGTGACAGTTTGGCAGGTGAGTGGGGACCCCCGCCTGTGGCCATGGCCTCCCTCCTATTGCTGGCCAGGATGTTCTGTACCCTGAGGCGGAGGTCATACCACCTCTTTTTACAGACCTTGACTGTCCGTGGGGTGGTACCGACTGCCGAGACCTTGCGGGCTACCTCCTCCCAGATCTCCTTTTTGCGTTGCTGCACCTCCTTTTTCAGGTTTTTCTGGTTGATCTCTTCAGCATGGGCAGCTAGGGTGTCCGCCAGCATAGTCAGTTCTTCGTCTGAAAAACGCTTTTTGCGCAAGCGGGGGGTTGATTTCCTGGTAGCCTTTGACATGTTGAAGGGATTGGCACTGGTCTCTCCTGAAAACAACTGGTGGTTTGGGAGGATTGCAATGGATTGTGTTCCGACACAATGACGTTACTTCCGGGTCCGGTATTATGAGCCCGGTATTAGCATGATGTTATTACCGGGTCGATATTAAGGGGTGCCTCCTAGGCGGAGGCGGTATCGGTGGGTTCCATGATGGCGCTATCAGGGGGTTGGAGGGCCTTTAGCGCCATGGCAGTATGGCCATTACCAGCATGGGGGTTCGTGCATGCTCGCGCACTTGTATCACCCGCTATTAGTGGCATCATACGAGCACGGACCCGCTAGTTCCTCTATGCCAGTTATGACCCCGATTTTACCGCGCTTCTCGTAATGAGGCCCTTAGACCCCACTGTCCTAGCAGACTTATATAACCAAACTCTACTTAACACCCTGAATACCATTGTCCCACTCAAATTACGCAAAGCTAAACCACTCGCTCATTTAAATTCGTGGTTCACCCCACACCTCAGATCGCTACGAAAAGCCAAAAGAAATGCAGAAGCACTCTGGACGAGTCCCTTGACTGTCACTAATAAAGAGAACTTCTTATCAGCCTGCATAACCTACAAAGAAGCAATCCTACAATCCAAAAAACAAACTTATAACACCTGTATCGCACAAGCCAAATCAAACACGAAGGAACTCTTAAACGTACTTAAAGAGCTGGAATCACCAGCACCTCCACCGATCACATGCATCAAGGATGCCTCATGTTGCTCTAACATACTGGCAGCGTTACTAAACAAAATAACCACACTATAAAACAAAATTGACTTGAAAAACTCCTCATTCTAAACAGTGCCCCCAAACCCACTACCTCTACGCCGCCCATAAATCTTTGCAAGCCTTTCAACTTCTCCCCTCTCACCACCAAAAAGGTGGAGGACATAATATCTGAACTAAAGCCTTCAAGAGGCCAGGGTGACATATGACAAGCACCCATCTTTGAGGAGGCTGCCAAAGAACTTGCACCCTTCATCACAGCTCTCATTAATACGTCCTTTGTATCAGGTATAGTGCCCAATAACCTCAAAGACGTTTGGGTCCTCCCGCTTCTTAAGAAGCCTGCCCTAGTCCCTGTCACTCCCATGAACTAGAGACAGATCACCACGGTCCTTTTTCTTATAAAAATCATTGATAGAGCAGCTTATCTGCAAATTCAGGAGCCCCTAGAAACCAACAACCTTCTTGGTCTCAGGCAATCAGATTTTCGGCCAAGGCACAGCACTGAAACTGTCCTTATTGACCTAAAGACGCAAATAGCAGAGATTAAAGACAAAGGTAAACTAGCCCGTCTCCTACTCCTAGACCTGTCGGCAGCGTTTGACTTAGTAGAACATAAAATACTATGCTCACATATCAGCACACTTCTCTCACAAAGCCACAATGTGGATCCAATCGTTCTTAGACAATAGATCACCCCACCCTCTAGTATGTATTCACAAAGCCATTGTTCGATGACCTAGACCATCTGGGTGTCACCTACACTAACTATGCAGATGACACCCAGATACTCATACCTGTCACTGGTGACTACAACACCGACACCAAACTGCTTAATGAAATCTACAACATCATCCAAGCCTGGATGGCAAAAGAATTGAGTCTGTCTCAATGACGAGAAGTCAGAGCTCCCCCTTCTAGGATCAAAACTTAAACTAAACAAACTTAGCAAGCGGTTTGACCCTTTCATCATTGATGCTAACTCCATTAAGGTCTCTAAAGAGTTGAAAACTCTTGGCATATATATCGACTCTGCATTAAACCTATCAAGACAGGTCAATGCATCTGCCTCATACTGCCTGCAGACACTTTCTCTCTACACCTAACTGCATTGCCATAGCTAGAGCGTTAGTACTATCCAAGTTGGGTTACTGCAAAGCACTCTATCTTGAAACTAGTCAATAGAACTTGAGAAAAAGTTCTACAAAACAACGCCATAAGGGCAGCTCTAAATATCCCTATATCCCATCACATTTCAGAGACCAGACGCAACATGAACTGGCTCTCGATCAAGCAAAGGATCGCCCACAAAACCCTCTCTCTGACCCACAAATTTCTTGCCGACCTTGCTCCTACATATCTGTCTAAAACATTGTACAAAATACCTCAGACTGCCCTATGCGATCGGCTCAGGCACACTGCCTCAAAGTCCCTAGCTACAAACAGCAAAAGGCAGGAGAGAACAGTTTCCCAGTACTCGCAGCTAAGTTATGAAACTCATTAGCCCTCTCTCTAAGATCTGAACCAGCCTTCCACCCATTTAGAAGAAACGCCAAAACCTGGCTTTTTGCAAAGGAACCTTAGCCCACTCTGCCTCTGACCTGCAACCCGTAATACTAGTATATCTGCTCTATTTTAACAAACTGATGATCTCAGGTATAAGCATTGCTTATCCTAGCTTATGTACATTGTATATTTATGTCAAAATCACAGTCATGAGATTGTTGAAAGCTGCTCAACTGCACCTTGTAATTATGTAATTTGCTGTATATATCAATGCCTCATTTTAAACATATTTTGTAACATTTTTGCCTGTACCTTTTTAACTTCTCTGTAAGAAATGTGCCCAGATGCCCTTGGGCTTGGAGCGCAATACAAATGAACAAACTAAACTAACTAAACTAAACTAAAGTAAACTAAACTATGCACAATAATAACTAAATAGAAAGCACTACAAAAACCCACCCTTGTAGACAGAACACAGAATATGCAAAGATGACAGATGCTGCATTCTAGGTAATGAGATGGGGGAGAAAAGGCAATAAAAACCACAATTGGAAAAGGGATTAATGTGGCCTGGCATTTCTCTGGAAAATTGACCACATGAGCAGTTTTCAGGCAATAATTCCTTTGTGATTGAAAGGTTTGAGCCTGGCGGAGGGAAACCTGTACTGAAATGTGGTAACCAGAAGGAACCAAACTTTCGTTGAACTTTATTACAAGCTAAAAGGTGACCTGGGAAGGAGTGAGAGAAAGCCTAGAGGTCCAGCAGATAAACTAGTGACTTTTCGTGGAAGGCCAAGTCGGCCCTGGTCCACAAAACAAACTGCATTCTTGTATCCGAAGCCAGAGTGTGTCGCAAGGTCCAAGTGTGCCACCTTACCCTGTGCTACAAAACATGGAGACAGGAGTTTACTCAGCCATTCTGACATTTCTTTTGAACACTGATTTTCCTTTTTACATTCCAGCACAGCCACCCCAGGAGAGCTGCAGGGTCCCTCTACTCCGCTGTTGCCACCTTGTGGCCATAATCATGTCCTCATGCGGCCCCAGACCCCCTCATGTTACTATGTTCCCCGTGCTCCCGGACTTCCCCCTTCCCTCCCTCCGCCCGCATCCCGGACATCCATCCTCTCGTGATTGGCCACTCGGGCCTTACACTTTGGTTGGGCCTGCAGCTTCACTGTGTGAGAACGCCGTTACCAGCACGGCGACCCCAGGAGAGCTGCAGGGCCCCTCTACTCCACTTTTGCCACCTTGTGGCCATAATCATCTCCCCATGCAGCCCCAGACCTCCTTGTGTTGCTCCATTTCCGGTGCTCCCTGGCTCCCCCCATCCCCTCCCTCCGCCCGCCTCCCAGACCTCCCTCCTTCCGTGATTAGCCACTCAGGTCTTGCACTGTGTTTGGGCCTGCAGCTTCACCCTGGGAGAACAGCATTACCAGCACGGCGACCACAGGTGAGCTGCAGGTCCTCTACTCCACTCTTGACACTGTGTGGCCATAATCATGTCCTCATGCAGCCCCAGACCCCGCTCGTGTTGCTCCATTCCCTGTGCTTCCCGGCTTCCCCCTTCCCCTCCATCCGCCCACCTCACCGATCTCCCTCCTCCCGTGATTAGCCACTCGGGCCTTACACTGTGTTTGGGCCTGCAGCTTCACTGTGGGAGAACGCCACTACCAGCACAGCGACCCCAGGTGAGCTGCAGGGCCCTCTACTCCACTCTTGTCACCTTGTCGCCATATTCATGTCCCCATGCGGCCCTAGACCCCATTGTGTTGCTCCATTCCCCTGTGATCCCCGGATTCATCCTTCCCCTCCCTCTGCCCGCCTCCCGGACCTCCCGCGTCCCGTGATTGGCCACTTGGGCCTTACACTGTGTTTGGGCCTGCAGCTTCACGGTGGGAGTACGCATTAGCAGCACGGCGACCCCAGGTGAGCTGCAGGGCCCCTCTACTCCACTGTTGCCACCTTGTGGTCATAATCATGTCCCCATGCGGCCCAAGACCCCCCTCCTGTTGCTCCATTCCCCGTGCTCCCCGGCTCCCCCTTCCCCTCCCGCCGCCCGCCTCCCAGACCTCCCTCCTCCCATGATTAGCCACTCAGGCCTTACACTGTGTTTGGACCAGCAGCTTCACCGTGGGAGAACGCCATTACCAGCACGGCGACCCCAGGTGAGCTGCAGAGCCCCTCTACTCCACTCTTGCCACCTTGTTGCCATAATCATGTCCTCATGTGGCCCTATACCCCATTGTGCTGCTCTGTACCCCCGTGCTCCTCGGCTTCCTCCTTCCTCTCCCTCCGCCTGCCTCCCAGACCTCCCTCCTCATGTGATTGGCCACTTGGGTCTTACACTGTGTTTGGGCCTGCAGCTTCACGGTGGGAGAACGCATTACCAGCACAGCAACCCCAGGGGAGCTGCAAGGCCCCTCTACTCCACTCTTGCCACCTTGTGGCCATAATCATGTCCACATGCAGCCCCAGAACCCCTCGTGTTACTCCGTTCCCTGTGCTCCCCGGTTCCCCCTTCCCCTGCCTCCGCCCACCTTCCGAACCTCCCTCCTCCCATGATTGGCCACTCAGACCTTACACTGTGTTTGGGCCTGCAGCTTCACCGTGGGAGAACGCCATTACCAGCACAGCGACCCTAGGTGAGCTGCAGGGCCCCTCTACTCCACTCTTGACACCTTGTGGCCATAATCATGTCCTCATGCGGCCCCAGACACCCTCATGTTGCTATATTCCCCATGCTCCCTGGCTTCCCCCTTCCCTCCCTCCGCTTGCATCCCGGACGTCCATCCTCCCGTGATTGGTCACTCGGGCCTTACACTTTGGATGGGCCTGCAGCTTCACCGTGTGAGAACACCATTACCAGCACGGCGACCCCAGGAGAGTTGTAGGGCCCCTCTACTCCACTCTTGCCACCTTGTGGCCATAATCATCTCCCCATGCGGCCCAAGACCTCCTTGTGTTGCTCCATTCCCGGTGCTCCCTGGCTCCCCCCTTCCCCTCCCTCCGCCCGCCTCCTGGACCTCCCTCCTCCCGTGATTGGCCACTCGGGTCTTACACTGTGTTCGCGCCTGAAATTTCAACGTGGGAGAACGCCATTACCAGCACAGCGAACCCAGGTGAGCTGCAGGGCCCCTCTACTCCACTCTTGACACCTTGTGGCCATAATCATGTCCCCATGCGGCCCCAGACCCCCTCATGTTGCTATATTCCCCATGCTCCCTGGCTTCTCCCTTCCCTCCCTCCGCCTGCATCCCGGAGGTCCATCCTCCCGAGATTGGCCACTCGGGCCTTACACTTTGGTTGGGCCTGCAGCTTCACTGTGTGAGAACGCCATTACCAGCACGGCGACACCAGGAGAGTTGTAGGGCCCCTCTACTCCACTCTTGCCACCTTGTGGCCATAATCATCTCCCCATGTGGCCACAGATCTTCCTTGCGTTGCTCCATTCCCTGTGCACCCCCGGCTCCACATCCCCTCCCTCCGCCCATCTCCCGGACCTCCCTCCTCCCGTGATTGGCCACTCGGGTCTTACACTGTGTTCGCGCCTGAAATTTCACCGTGGGAGAACGCCATTACCAGCACGGCGAACCCAGGTGAGCTGCAGGGCCCCTCTACTCCACTCTTGACACCTTGTGGCCATAATCATGTCCCCATGCGGCCCCAGACCCCCTCATGTTGCTATATTCCCCATGCTCCCTGGCTTCTCCCTTCCCTCCCTCCGCCTGCATCCCGGAGGTCCATCCTCCCGAGATTGGCCACTCGGGCCTTACACTTTGGTTGGGCCTGCAGCTTCACTGTGTGAGAATGCCATTACCAGCACAGCGACACCAGGACAGAGTTGTAGGGCCCCTCTACTCCACTCTTGCCACCTTGTGGCCATAATCATCTCCCCATGTGGCCACAGATCTTCCTTGCGTTGCTCCATTCCCTGTGCACCCCCGGCTCCCCATCCCCTCCCTCCGCCCATCTCCCGGACCTCCCTCCTCCCGTGATTGGCCACTCAGGCCTTACACTGTGTTTGGGCCTGCAGCTTCACCGTGGGAGTAAGCCATTACCAGCAGGGCGACCCCAGGTGAGCTGCAGGCTCCTGTACTCCACTCTTGCCACCTTGTGGCCATAATCATGTCCCCATGCGGCCTCAGACCCCCTCATGTTGCTATATTCCCCATGCTCCCTGGCTTCTCCCTTCCCTCCCTCCGCCTGCATCCCGGAGGTCCATCCTCCCGAGATTGGCCACTCGGGCCTTACACTTTGGTTGGGCCTGCAGCTTCACTGTGTGAGAACGCCATTACCAGCACGGCGACACCAGGAGAGAGTTGTAGGGCCCCTCTACTCCACTCTTGCCACCTTGTGGCCATAATCATCTCCCCATGTGGCCACAGATCTCCCTCGCGTTGCTCCATTCCCTGTGCACCCCCGGCTCCCCATCCCCTCCCTCCGCCCATCTCCCGGACCTCCCTCCTCCCGTGATTGGCCACTCAGGCCTTACACTGTGTTTGGGCCTGCAGCTTCACCGTGGGAGTAAGCCATTACCAGCAGGGCGACCCCAGGTGAGCTGCAGACTCCTGTACTCCACTCTTGCCACCTTGTGGCCATAATCATGTCCCCATGCGGCCTCAGACCCCCTCGTGTTGCTCCGTTCCCCGTGCTCCCGGCTTCCTCCTTCCCCTCCCTCCACCCTCATCCCGGACCTCCCTCCTCCCGTGATGAGCCACTCGGGCCTTACACTGTGTTTGGGCCTGCAGCTTCACCGTGGGAGAACACCATTACCAGCTCGAGAACCCCAGGTGAGCTGCAGGGCCCCTCTACTCCACTCTTGACACCTTGTGGCCATAATCATGTCCCCATCGGGCCCCAGACCCCCTCTTGTTGCTCCGTTCCCCGTACTCCCCGGCTCCCCATTCCCCTCCCTCCGCCCACCTCCCAGACCTCCCCACATGATTAGCCACTCTGGCCTTACTGTCATGATTCCTGCCACTCATGTCCCCAGCCCTCCAAGATGTCAGGCTGGAGCCAGGCCACGATAACCTACATGGCCCTCAAGGGCCTCTCCATCCCTCCAAAGAACCACTTGGAGTCAGACTTGGCGCTTGTGGCACCAGACTCTCTCACTCCCATAGGATAACATTGGGGATTGGACTTGTAGTGCATTGATGGGGACAAGATGGATGCCCCCACATACTTTGGTTCCCAGAACTGCATGTGCAGTCTAGTCTTTTGGGTGTGGTTCAGCCCAGAGACACCTGGGATACCCAGAGACTATTTAAGCCACGCACAGGCTGAGAAACATGATTTGTGTTTTCTGCACCTGCAGCGTGACACTCACCATGTTCGGATCGGTCTCCAGTAGGCCTGCATCTTTCTTCTGCGCTCAGCTCCTGCAAGAACAAGAACACCGTTAGGAACAGCCTTACCTTGCGGCGCTTCTGCCCATCATTCATTGCTCCTTCTGTTCTTCGGGCATCTTCGGCGGTGTCATTCCCATCCCGGCAGGCCGCTTCCTAAGGAAAAGGGAAAAGAACAGAAAAAAGGCGTTAGTAAGCATTCTGCAAATGTTCGCTTATTTTTAAATACTGTACGAGCTTCAGACGCTTACCTGAATTCCAGCTGCTCTGGGGGAACTCTGTCTCCGGAATTTCTCATCCATCTGCAAGAGGGAAAAGACACTCTAGGTTAGCGTGGAAACATCTAGAGGCTCTGCATACCGCGTGTACTCACCGCATTTGTTCTTCATAACCGGCATCCAGGCTGAAAACGTTGCGGCACCTAAAAGACACAGGAAAAGAACTCAGTTCAATACAAATACGAAAGAGGTGCATCGCGCATCGCACTGTCACTCACCTTCAGCGCTACTCATCTCAGCAGCATGCCGCCATCCCCGGATGCCGGCCATCAACTAAGGTAGGAAAGTAACGAAGTTAGAGAACTGTTCAAAAGACTCATTATACTTACCTGTCAGACTCTTGCCAGTGAAGTAACTAGGCAGCAACAAGCCTGCATCAATCAACGCGCCCCTGCGCTGAAAGCAGGATGGACCGCACACTATCCAAGAAAACAAGGTGAGCTGTGGATCAAAGGGAAGGGTTGGACCCCGGGGAAGAATGGGTTCAAGCACACAGAAACAATAGGGAGTTAAACTCTACCAATCCTGTGTTTCAGGCCCAGTCTCCAGTCGAATAGCCTCCAGGGAAGGGTTCGAGGTCGTAAGAGGTCAGAACAGGCTGAGTGATGTCCCCGTGGATACCAGGTGAGCGATACAGAACACAAAGTCTCACATCAACATCCACCTGGGAATCATGGAAACGTCAGAAACCGACCAGTTAGCCCACATGTTGTTGCAGCTACGTTCTGAAGTACATGCGGCCAGGCAGGAGACCAACACCCTGAGGAGAGGGCTGATAGTAGCCAAAGAACGCACTGATGATTTGAGCCAGCAACTTCTCCAGTCACAAGCAGGGCATGCACCATTGCCGGGAAGAGTGCCCTCGATGCCAGTGCCATCAGCCAATCCCGTTCAGATAACCCTTCCTGGGGTAGTTCCCTTGGCCCCACCCAAAGGTTTACGGGGGATCCCAAGAGGTTTGCAACGTTCATGAACCAGTGCCACCTGCACTTCCTTTGTAGGCCAGGGGCCTTTCTGAATGACCAATCACGGGTCGCTTTTGTGCTATCCTACCTGCGTGTTAGCGCCGCGGACTGGTCTGTACCCTTTGTGGCCCAAGACAATCCTTTGCTGCATGACTTCAGGGGGCTTTCAGCGGGAGATGGAAAAGCTGTTCGCCCGTCATACTCACGGGCAGGCATTAGACAACAAACTTCTGTCCCTACACCAAGGGAATCAAGACCTATTAACATACATAGCCACGTTCAATAGACTCGTAGTTGAAGCAGAATGGCCAGCGGAGAAGAGAACCACGTTATTTCATCAGGGGTTGCGGGGGGAGCTCAAGGATGTTCTCGCACAAGCAGTGAACCCCCCGAAAGACTTCTCAGAATTCATTGACCTTGTTGTTCAACTGGATCATAGGTTGCAGGACAAAAGAGCAGATTGAACCAGACCGGACCCTTGCCCTATATATGTGCGTTCAAAGGACAACACTGCCCGATCAACGGAAGGGTCAGGAGAATCAATGCAAATCGGGAGGGTCAGATCCCCCTTGACTAAAGCGGAAAGGGATAAAAGGATACAGCAGCAGTTATGTCTGTACTGTGGAAGGTCAGGTCATTTCCTTAAAGAGTACCCTGTGAAGGCACCGAGGAGGATGATAGGGGCCACGGACAAGGAAGATGCCATCAAGGAATCAGAAAACTCCCCAGCCCGGCAAGTGTAGGGGTCCACTTGTCGAGCGAAGAAAGTGAACTACAGACCTCCCATTTTGCACTATCTGTGGTCTTGATCAATCACCAACAACCATCTCGGATGCATGCAGTAAGCGCGTACATAGACAGTGGAGCCGTTGGGAATTACATCGACCAGGATCTTGCGGCAAAGATGGGGCTTCCGTTACACCCTAAATAAACCACCAACACTGTTACCACTGTCGACGGCACGGAAATAGCTTCTGGTCCAGTATGCCAATGCACTGCAGCTTTAACCCTTCTGTGCTAGGATGGACACCAAGAATCTATCGTTTTCGACCTCATTAAGGCACCACAGTTCCAGTTGATTTTGGGAATGCCAGGGTTGGTAGCTCACAATCCTCGAATCGATTGGCGAGCAAAAGAATTGGCCTTTCCCGAGACTTGCGCCCATACATGTTATCGCCAAAAGAAACAACCAATAGACACCAGAACCTCCACGCTTGCGACTGTGGCATTCGGCACCCTACCAAGTGAATACCAGGACTTTCAAGATGTCTTTCAGAAAGAACAGGCTAATACCCTGCCACTGCATAGACCATACGATTGCCAAATCGACCTGATACCCGGCGCACAAATCCCTTGTGGGTGAATTTACGCACTCACGGAACCAGAAAACCAGCACCTGAAGGCCTATCTTGACCAATACCTGGCCAACGGGTTCATCCGTCCCTCGAAGTCTCCAGCAGCCAGTCCTCTATTCTTCGTACTGAAAAAGGAGGGGGACTTGAGAACGTGCATCGACTATCGTGCACTGAACCAGATTACTGCAAAAAACCACTACCCCCTGCCACTGATCCCTGAATTGCTTGATCAAGTCAAAGATGCCCATATCTACACAAAACTAGACTGAGGGGGGCATATCACCTTGTTCGCGTAAAACAGGGGGATCAATGGAAAACCGCTTTTCGCACCAAATACGGCTTGTACGAATATCAAGTAATGTCCTTTGGCCTTTGCAACCGCCTGCTGCATTTCAATACTTCATAAACGATATCCTACGGGAATTGATTGATGTCTGTGCTCTAGTGTACATCAATGATATCCTAGTATATTGCGCATCAAAGCAGGACCATGTTAAACACGTCCGATCCATATTGGAGAAACTCTGTCAACACCAGCTCTACGCCAAGCTCGAAAAGTGCTCATTCCACGTCTCTGAGGTGGAATTCCTGGGCTTTATTCTCAGCCCGAATGGGATCCGAATGGATGTACACAAGGTAGATGCTATCCTGAACTGGCCATCCCCAAATTCATTCAAGGGGGTTCAAAGTATGCTAGGTTTTGCAAACTTCTGCGCTGGTTCATCCCAGGATTTTCGTAAATCGTGCATACCATCACGTCATTACTAAGGAAAAGCAACAAAAGGTTCCAGTGGACAACAGAAGCCGAGGAGGCTTTCCAGGAACTCAAAGCAAGATTCACATCTGCCCCAATCTTATGCCACCCTCGCCCTGATCTCCTATACCTGGTGGAAACAGACGCCTCAAGCAACGCTATGGGAGCCGTCCTCTCACAAAAGGACCCCGAAACGGGCCAGTTACACCCTGTTGCCTTCTGGTCGCGTAAATTCACACCCCCTGAACTCAATTACACTATCACAGACAAAGAACTCCTGGCCATTAAGTCAGCCTTTAAGGCATGGCGACACTACCTCTTGGGTGCCAGACTCACAATCACTTTAATAACTGACCACCGGAACCTCCAGTACCTAAAAACGGCAAAGGCCCAATCCTCACGACAACTACGTTGGGCTTTTTTCTTTGCTGAATATGACTATGTGGTTACATTTCGACCAGGGGTGAAAAACGGGAAGGCCGATGCCCTTTCCCGTATGGGGGTGGAAGAGCAAGGGTATCAGACCCCTGACCCAATAGCAATCATCCCAAGTGGCAAGCTCGTAGGAATCACAGCAACCATAATTCAGAAAGAATTACATGAAGAAATCAAAAAACCTGATGAGTCCGGAGCAATTACAAGCCTGGAGTGCACAAGGAGAACATTACATGATAAAAGATCAATTTATTCTTACCAAACCAAGAACTACGAGAACAAGTTATGTCCGGTTATCATGATTCCTTGATCGAGGGCCACCCCGGAATCGCTAAACCCTAGCCAAGGTAAAACGAAATTATTGGTGGCCCATGTGGCGTAAAGACATTATCCAATTCATCCTATCTTGTGGAGTGTGTGCTCAAAACAAGTCATCCAAGCAGAAACCGGCTGGGCTATTACAACCATTGGAAATCCCACCAGCACCCTGACACGCGTTGTCCCTCGATTTTATTACTGACTTACCACCCAGTCAAGGGTTTAACACTATTCTTGTGGTCGTGGACCTATTTTCAAAAATGGCACATTTTATTCCTCTTAAGTGGCTCCCAAATGCTTCCACTCTGGCAAAGGTATTTCTTGAAGGCATTGTACGGCTCCATGGGTTTCCTTCAGTTTTGGTCTCAGACCGAGGTACTCAATTCGTATCTAACTTCTGGAGAAAATGCTGCTTTATTGCCCAGATCGACATCTGGCTATCAACCAGTCACCATCCCCAAACGGATGGTCAAACTGAGAGGACAAATCAGACGCTCAAGCAGTATCTGCGTTGCATGTTACACCAAGCTGAAGGAAGCTGGTTCGACCTATTATGGATAGCTGAATATGCTTATAATAATTCCCTACACACCAGCACTGGGCAGACACCCTTTTATATCATGTATGGAAGGCACCCACGTATTTCTGAGTTGGACGTTCCTACAACCCTGAAAATGCCAGATGTCAAAACCTTGCACACAACCTTTTCTCAATCCTTTAAAAGGGCAGCTGAACACCTACTTCAAGCTAAGAATCGCCAAAAGAAGTTTGCTGATCAACAACGAGCAAAGGCCCCCAACTACCAAGTGGGAGACAAAGTCTGGCTGGCGTCTAAACACATGTCCATTAAAGGAACCCGAACTTTCCGTCCAAGATACCTGGGTCCATTCACCATCACCTCTGTGATAAATCCTGTGGCGGTCAGACTAGCTTTGCCGTCAAACATGCAGATTCATTCTGTGTTCCACGTGTCTCTCCTTAAACCAGTTCAACCTGGGACCCGGGTAGCAACGCCACTGCAGCCAGTAGTAGTCGCCGGGGAGCCAGAATTCGAAGTCAAGGACATCCTAGATTCAAAGTACGTCAGATCGATATTGTACTACTTAGTAGACTGGAAGGGGTATGGTCCACAAGACAGGACATGGGAGCCTTGTGAGTACATCCATGCACCTCGCTTGCTTAGATGATTTCATTAAAACCATCCACCCAAACTAGGACCAGACAGAAGAGCCACCTTGAGAGGGGCCTTGGGGGGAGTGCTGTCATGATTCCTGCCCCTCATGTCCCCAGCCCTCCAAGATGTCAGGCTGGATCCAGGCCACGATCACCTACATGGCCCTCAAGGGCCTCTCCATCCCTCCAAAGACCCACTTGGAGTCAGACTTGGCGCTTGTGGCACCAGACTGACTCACTCCTATAGGATAACATTGGGGATTGGACTTGTAGTGCATTGATAGGGACAAGATGGATGCCCCCACATATTTTGGTTTCCAGAACTGCATGTGCAGTCTAGTCTTTTGGGTGTGGTTCAGCCCAGAGACACCTGGGATACCCAGAGACTATTTAAGCCACGCCCAGGCTGAGAAACATGCTTTGTGTTTTCTGCACCTGCAGCGTGACACTCACTGTGTTCGGATCGGTCTCCAATAGGCCTGCATCTTTCTTCTGCGCTCAGCTCCTGCAAGAACAAGAACACCGTTAGGAACAGCCTTACCTTGCGACACTTCTGCCCATCATTCATCGCTCCTTCTGTTCTGTGGGCATCTTCTGCGGTGTCATTCCCATCCCGACACGCCGCTTCGTAAGGAAAAGGGAAAAGAACAGAAAAAAGGCATTAGTAAGCATTCTGCAAATTTCGCTTATTTTTAAATACTGTTCGAGCTTCAGACGCTTACCTGAATCCCAGCCGCTCTGGGGGAACTCTGTCTCCGGAACTTCTCATCCATCTGCAAGAGGGAAAAGACACTCAAGGTTAGCGTGGAAACATATAGAGGCGCTGCATACCGCGCTTGCTCACCGCATTTGTTCTTCATAACCGGCATCCACGCTGAAAACGTCGCGGCACCTAAAAGACACAGGAAAAGAACTCAGTTCAATACAAATATGAAAGGGGTGCATCGCTCATCGCGCTGTCACTCACCTTCAGCGCTACTCATCTCGGCAGCACGCCGCCATCCCCAGATGCCGGCCATCATCTAAGGAAGGAAAGGAACAAAGTTAGAGAACTGTTCAAAAGACTCATTATACTTACTTGTCGGACTCTTGCCAGTGAAGTAACTAGGCAGCAACGAGCCTACATCAATCAACGCGCCCCTGCGCTGAAAGCAGGATGGAGAGCACACTATCCAAGAAAACAAGGTGAGCTGTGGATCAAAGGGAAGGGTTGGACCCCGGGGAAGAAGAGGTTCAAGCACACAGAGACAATAGGGAGTTAAACTCTACCAATCCTGTGTTTCAGGCCCAGTCTCCAGTTGAATAGCCTCCAGGGAAGGATTCGAGGTCGTAAGAGGTCAGAACAGGCTGAGTGACGTCCCCGTGGATACCAGGTGAGCGTTACACTTACACTGTGTTTGGGCCTGCAGCTTCACCATGGGAGAACGCCATTACCAGCACAGCGACCCAAGGTGAGCTGCAGGGCCCCTCTACTCCACTCTTGCCACATTGTGGCCATAATCATGTCCCCATGCAGCTCAAGACCCCCCTCGTGTTGCTCCGTTCCCCGTGCTCCTCAGCTCCCCCTTCCCTTCCCTCCACCCGCCTCCCAGACCTCCCCCTCCCGTGATTGGCCACTTGGGCCTTACACTTTGTTTCGGCCTACAGCTTTACCGTGGGAGAAAGCCATTACCAGCACGGCGACCCCAGGTGAGCTGCAGGCCCCTCTACTCCACTCTTGACACCTTGTGGCCATAATCATGTCCCCATGCGGCCCAGACCCTGCTCGTGTTGCTCCGTTCCTCGTGCTCCCCAGCTTCACCCTTCCCATGCCTCTGCCCACCTCCTGGACCTCCCTCCTCCCGTGATTGGCCACTCGGGCCTTACACTGTGTTTGGGCCTGCAGCTTCACTGTGGGAGAACGCCATTACCAGCACGACGACCCCAGGTGAGCTGCAGGGCCACTCTACTCCACTCTTGACACCTTCTGGCCATAATCATGTCCCCATGTGGCCCCAGACCCCGCACGTGTTGCTCTGTTCCCTGTGCTGCCCGGCTCCCCCAACCCTCCCTCCGCCCACCTCCCGGACCTCCCTCCTCCCGTGATTGGCCACTCGGGCCTTACATTGTGTTTGGGCCTGGAGCTTCACCGCGGAAGAAAGCCAATACCAGCACCGCGACCCCAGGTGAGCTGCAGGCCCCTCTACTCCACTCTTGCCACCTTGTGGCCATAATCATGTCCCCATGTGGCCTCAGACCCCCTCATGTTGCACCGTTCCCTGTGCTCCCTGGCTTCCACCTTCCCCTCCCGCCGCCCGTCTCCCAGACCTCCCTCCTCCCGTGATTGGCCACTCGGGCCTTACACTGTGTTTGGGCCTGCAGCTTCACCGTGGGAGAACGCCATTACCAGCACGGCGCCCCCAGGTGAAATGCAAGGGCCCTCTACTCCACTCTTGACACCATGTGGCCATAATCATGTCCCCATGCGGCCCCAAACCCCGCTCGTGTTGCCCCGTTCCCCGTGCTCCCCGGCTTCCCCCTTCCCCTCCCTCCGCCCTCCTACCGGAACTCCCTCCTACCGTGATTTGCCACTCGGGCCTTACACTGTATTTTTGCCTGCAGCTTCACCATGGGAGAACGCCATTACCAGCACTCGACCCCAGGTGATCTGTAGGGCCCCTCTACTCCACACTTGCCACCTTGTGGCCATGATCATGCCCCCATGCGGCCCTAGACCCCATTGTGTTGCTCCGTTCCCCCGTGCTTCCCGGCTTTCCCCTTCCCCTCCCTCTGCCTGCCTCCCGGACCTCCCTCCTCCCGTGATTGGCCACTCAGGCTTTACACTGTGTTTGGGCCTGCCGCTTCACGGTTGGATAATGCATTACCAGCACAGCGACCCCAGGTGAGCTGCAGGGCCCCTCTACTCAACTCTTGCCACCTTGTGGCCATAATCATGTCCCCATGCGGCCCCACACCCCCTTGTGTTGCTCCGTTCCCTGTGCTCCCCGGCCCCCCCTTCACCGCCTTCCGCCCACCTCCCGGACCTCCCTCCTCCCATGATTGGCCACTCTGGCCTTACACTGTGTTTGGGCCTGCAGCTTCACTGTGGGAGCACGCCATTAAGAGCACGGCGACCCCAGGTGAGCTGCATGGCCCCTCTAATCCCCTCTTGAAACCTTGTGGGCATAATCATGTTCCCATGCGGCCCCAGACCCCACTCGTGTTGCTCCGTGCCCCGTACCACCCGGCTTCCCCCTTCCCCTCACTCCGCCCACCTCCCAGACCTCCCTCCTCCCGTGATTAGCCACTCTGGACCTACACTGTATTTGGGCCTGCAGCTTCACCCTGGGAGAACGCCATTACAAACACGGCGACCCCAGATGAGCTGCAGGGCCCCTCTAATCCACTCTTGATACCTTGTGGCCATAATCATGTCCCCATGTGGCCCCAGACCCCGCTCGTTTTGCTCCGTTCCCCGTGCTCCCGGGCTTCCTCTTCCCCTCCCTCTGTATGCCTCCCGTACCTCCCTTCCCCCATGATTGGCCACTCGGGCCTTACACTGTGGTTGGGCCTGCAGCTTCACCGTGGGAGAACACCATTACCAGCACAGCGACCCCAGGTGAGCTGCAGGGCACCTCAACTCCACTCTTGACACCTTGTGTCCATAATAATGTCCCCATGCGGCCCCAGACCCCCCTCGTGTTGCTCTTTTCCCCGTGCTCCCCGGCTCCCCTTTACCCTCTGTCTGCCCGCCTCCCAGAACTCCCCCCCCCCGTGATTGGCCACTCGGGCTTTACACTGTCTTTGAGCCTGCAACTTCACCGTGGGAGAACACCATTACAAGCACGGCGACCCCAGGTGAGCTGCAGGGCCCCTCTACTCCACTCTTGACACCTTGTGGCCATAATCATGTCCCCATGTGGCCCCAGAATCTGCTCGTGTTGCTCCGTTCCCCGTGCTCCCTGGCTTCCCCCTTCCCGTCCCTCCGCCCACCTCCTGTACCTCCCTCCTCTTGTGATTAGCCACTCAGGTCTTACACTGTGTTTGGGCCGGCAGCTTCACTGTGGGAGAATGCCATTACCGGCACGGCGACCTCAGATGAGCTACAGTGCCCCTCTACTCCACTCTTGAGACCTTGTGGCCAAAATCAAGTCCCCATTTCGCCCCAGATCCTGTTCTTGTTGCTCTATTCCCTGTGCTCCCCTGCTTCTCCTTCCCCTCCCTCCGCCCACCTCCTGTACCTCCCTCCTCTTGTGATTAGCCACTCGGGTCTTACACTGTGTTTGGGCCTGGAGCTTCACTGTGGGAGAACGCCATTACCAGCACAGCGACCCCAGGTTAGCTACAGGGCCCCTCTACTCCACTCTTGCCATCTTGTGGCCATAATCATGTCCCCATGCGGCCCTAGACCCCATTGTGTTGCTCAGTTACCGTGCTCCCCAGCTTCCCCCTTCCCCTCCCTCCGCCCGCCTCCCGAACCTCCCTCCTCCCTTGATTGGCCACTCGGGCCTTACACTGTGTTTGGGCCTGCAGCTTCATGGTGGGAAAACGCATTACCAGCACAGCGACCCCAGGTGAGCTGCAGGGCCCCTCTACTCCACTGTTGCCACCTTGTGGCCATAATGACTAATCCCCCACACTAACGTGAGATGGGGGTTTAGATTCTATTAAAGACAAGGAGGCGATTATTATGCATTACAATCTTTACTCTGAAACCACAGCAGCAAAGAAAAAACTTTTACAAACAAAAAAGTTTCAATAACAGAACTAGATAAAGTTCAATGTCAATGCATGGGGAACTCCCCAAACCATCATGGAGGATAGGTCATACCCTGCAGGGGACCAATGAGCAAGGACCCTCCTTTATATATGTCCATTACTCTAACGCCAACCCCTCTTTCTGCAGCTGACTTGCACCAGACGCCCAATGGAACGGTTGAACTGCGTAGCGCAGAGAAAAAGGATCCAGCGAAACCGGAGATCTCAACCTTTCCGCAGCCTGAAGCAATGAAGAAGTTCTTCTGGATAGGACTTCTCACCCGAAATCACGCACTCCAGAACTTGTAACTGCGATCCACACTCCTGAGCAGAACCTCAACTCGTACCTGTAAGAACAACAAGCAAGAAGGGTGGGTGGTTGGGAAGAACAACAAACCAAAGAATGTTCTCACTTGAACCACCTGTGTACATGCGTATCACAATTCTCATATCATATCATATCATATCCAGGGTGGGTGGGAGGGATAATAATCGCCTCCTTGTCTTTAATAGAATCTAAACCCCCATCTCACGTTAGTGTGGGGGATTAGTCATTCTATGACAAGACAGGAGGCTCATATTATGCAAGTTCAAAGCCCTTGCATCTCATTAGTAAGTACAAAATGATCCAATATAATAGATAATATAATAAAATTAAAGGAAAGGTAACATTTTTTTAAATGCTTTCATTAAATCAATCTGTTGACCAATCAGAGAATTGCCCAAGACTAGGTTGCCCGAAAAGCTGTCTTATAAGGCAAAGTCAAATCCACTGCAAGAAAAACAGGAATGTGCCAAATCCAGCGTTCCTTACAGGCCACCAAAACCAACTGGTTAAAAGAGGGGAAAACATTGAACAAAGTTTTCCTATACTAATAGGTTAGGACAAAACCATCTGAAATAAACACCTATGTTGTTCAATCAAATATTCAAAACACTTAAATTCGTACCATTTTTGGGGACCTAGAAAGCAAACCAATGAAAACAAACACCTAGCTCTCCTGGAGATAAAGAAAAGTACCCCATAGGGGTGAAAGTCTTATAGGTTCCATACCATGCATTAAAGGAAGATATCGCATTAGAAACAGGGCATGTCACAGAACTACACCGGGGAACCAAGAGGGAAAGACAAATCTTCAAAAGGGTAAAATGGGAGTAAAAAATCATTTTTATAAATTTTGTAATAGGACAATCCATCCTGAGCGGAGCTGGAAAGCAATAGAATGAATCTACAATTGTCTTCAGACATATGTGTATACTAAGGAGGGAAGTCTTCTGGAGGCAGAAGCAGAATGGAAGAGAGGGCCCCACCTGAGAAGCTAAACCCGTCAAACCGCCAACACGGAGACCCTCAGACCTCCCGAACTCTTGAAGAAGGACTCTGCTACCATGACAAAAGGCAGATATTATAAACCTGATCCTTAAGAGGCCAAACTTGGCAAGAAGAAAAAATGTATCCGACATCCAATCACTACCATTATAGTGATATCTAAACTCCTTTGTAGGTATGCCCGGTGCTTGAACCTTGATCCCTCCTCCCTGGTGATAAATCCCCTAGCGGATCAAAAGTAACCGAAGGAGGACACCAAATTTCCAAAATCTTAGCAAGACTCTAAACTGCAAAGAACTGATCACTAAATGGTTAAACTGAAGGTGTACACCAGAAGAGGTCCAACCTATATTTCAGCCAATTTGCAGATCTTTGAAGCTCACAGCACCCTGAGCTGGCACCTTACTGCAAACAAACTCTTGTGAAAACCCCAAAGGTCCACCTGCCATGCAGGTGACTATGATAATCAAGTCATCAACCAAATATATATCCCAGCACTCTGGTAATCGTAGCGGCAGACACCGTCTGAAAGTTAATGTATAGACTCTGGAACGCATCGTGATAGAGGGTCATAACGTGGATGGGGGATAGTATCACTCCCAGACCCCTCTATCCCACCAAGGAATATTGAGCCTTCCCAAAAGAGGAGAAACCTCCCCCACTTATCCAAAGGAAAAACCTTGCAATCCAGAAAGAAAACTACCCTGAGGACCACATTAAAGCCCCGCTTTACACCGTTAAGAGAAATAAATACCCACTAGCGCCTCTAACCAATCCCCTGACTGGACAGACTCCAGTTAACTTATTGAAATACCAGAGATTAGCACAAAGGAAAGTAAAAGACGGGAGGGAAATGCTCAGTGCGAGTCTGCACTGGTCACCCGCCAGAACTCCTGTAAAAAGGAAAAAACTGAAACCATTGGATACTCCCAGAGCTGTAATATTATGATGCAAACTCCCCCAAGGATGGCAGGAAAACTGAAACCATTGGATACTCCCAGAGGCGTAATATTATGATGCAATCTCCCCCAAGGATGGCAGGAAGGGGAATGAGGGGGAAAGAACTCTGGATAATTATCAATGCCCTGTAAATGCAAGGTTGAGAAGAAATCTGGGACCACTGTCCCCTCAAACCCTGAGGTCTGAGTCACTGTATTCATGTGAGGCTGACTGGCCACTAAGGGAATCAGGGGAAGGAAAAACTAAGCACATTGTCCATAGCAAAACAGTACTTATACAGTACTACGAACCCTCAGGTATATGATTGGTGCTTAACACTACTACGAGCGTTGTGTGGTGTGAGGTGTTCACTTATCGATCTCAGCTGGATAAAAGACTGATGTAGACCTTTCCAAAATTAGGAACCTGTATCAGAACGGTCAGCACGGATATGAAAACAGCACTCTAAAGAGGTTAAGCAACGCTCATGAGGGTACAGAAGCCTGCGTGTACTCCTCGAGCAGAGGAGAAGTTGCAACACACTGTTAGACGGTTAGCTGAACCATAGGCCAAGCTTTGGGAGGAAAAACATGAGGCAGGCGCCAGCAAGTTATTATTTGGCAACTCGTCTAACTGATACCATCAAGTGTTTCCAAACACTCCATCCAAGTAAAACATGGTTGCTCAACTTGTCATGTAAAAAACTGAACGGTTACCCTCGAGCTGACCCGGTCTCCACCAGAAACCAAAAGAATAAGGAATGTCCAATGGGACAAAAGTAGGGGAGAACAAACGTCCCCACTAAAGAGAGCCTTAAGCCCTACAGACCTCAATAGAGGCATAACGCATCATCTTTATTCTTCCTCATGTTGAGAGAAAATACTGTAGCTTAATCAGCACTGGTATTGGGTGGAGCAATTGAGGTCGGGAATCAAAACCTAAGGAAAGGACTGAGTTGTCCTGAAACTAACTAAGGTAAAGGGTGACAGAATTTTTAACTAAAAGATGAATGATAACACCAGATAGATGGTTAGAGAGGAAGGTACAACCCCATATGGGTCTGTTTACAACCACTTCCACACTCTTTTCTTTAAAGCACTTAATAAATAAAGAATATATAATATATGAAATATATATAAAATATCCAAAGAAGAGGGGTTACGCCCTCACAGGGGACCGAATCCCCGGCCCTTATATAAGCTGATACTCACTGAGCTTTCTGGGCCACTGACAATTCTGAAAAAACGCAAATGTGTTCCAGTCAACACTTAAACATATTGTTTATCAAAGCGTACACTGAGCAAGTGCACCTCAACTGCTCACCCCAGCAGGGTGAGGCAACCAATAGTACACGAGGGAGCACCTCGCAGTAGGAACAAGGCGAAGCCTGAAACCGAGCAGGTTACTGCACGCCTACAAGACCAAACAATGGCGTCAGCCATATGCAGCACCTAAACAAAGCTGCCGACCTTAAGGAAGGAATACACTGAGCAAGTGCACCTCCAACTGCTCGCCCGAGCAGGGCGTGATAATCAGCAGTACACGAGGGGGTAACCTCGCATTAGAACTCAGGCAGAGCCTGAAACCGAGCAGGTTATGGTGCATGCCAGTTAAGGTAATTACCCAAGTTGCCCACTTTAAGGGAGGAAACACTGAGCAAGTGTACCTCAACTGCTCACCCTAGCAGGGTGTGGACACAGCCGTATACAAGGGGACCCCTCGCAGAAACCCCAGGCAACCTTGCCACCGAGCAGGTGACTGCACCTTTCCAGGGAAGATAACCCAAACAAAAGAAAACTGTCAAGTTGAAGGTAGGATACACTGAGCAAGTGCACCTCCAACTGCTCGCCCGAGCAGGGTGTGATAATCAGCAGTACACGAGGGGGTAACCTCGCAATAGAATCAGGCTGAACCTGAAACCGAACTTATGGCACCTACAGTGAAGGCAAAGCACATAACTTAAGAAATAAGTAAATGAATAAATAAACAAAGAAAATAAAATAAAACTGCAGACTGGCAGTGCATCGGGCTCTTGCGCTGGATGGTCAGACTTTGACCTAACAAACCCACAGTCTATCAGTAAACATTCTTTTTTTTTTTTCCAGCACTAAAGGTAAGGAAATGTGTTGTGTCACCAGGGATACGAAATTACAAACATTTAACAAAACCACATTTTTACTATTAAAATGTTTGTGCTATAATCTTTCTGAAGAAGTCATGAACCAACCAAATGCCCATTAGGAAATCCCTGCTCAACTGAGCAAAAAAAGGTGACAATCAAATACCTCCATTGTAAAATACAATTATTTAAAATATAACAATTAAAATATCTAATCTTAAAATATACAAATAAACATGCGCTGGTCGGCCGCAAACCCGGGTCTTCCTGCATGGGAGACCTGCAGCCCTATATTTGAGCTAACTTGGCTCAGTACTGAAACAGAGGCTTTTGTTACAAACATAAGCCACAGGGGCAGGCCGAACCCAAAGCCTGCAGCACCTGGAATCCCCAGGTGACCATAAATCTGTCAAGGGGCACGAATTCAAACAGGCGAAATGAAGAGGGAACAGTGTAAACAACACTGCTCTCGCGCACGCCGGGAGCGAGTTGATTAATGCACTAGAAACACCTGAGTTTACAAGCGCGAGAAATTTTTAAAGAAGAAATAAATTAGAGAGCTCCCTCGAACTCACAACCTCATGGACTGTAGTCCGAAATTCAACCATTGCACCACTGCTTCAGCTGAAACAGGAAGTATGAGCATAATACATATTTTCTTTTTGAAAGACACCAAAATGAAACCAACGGCCGCACGCGGCTATCCAGATACATTGTATCAAATACACAAATTCCTTTATAATAAAAGGTAATTAACACATATTTACCATATAAATAATATATGTCATATTCAAACTAATAAAGCCTACTACTGACAAACAATGTAAGACACAACTGAAAGGGGTGACTTAGCTCTGTGGTGTCAGCAGCAAAGAAAGAGGGGTTGGCGTTAGAGTAATGGACATATATGAAGGAGGGTCCCTGCTCATTGGTCCCCTGCAGGGTATGACCTATCCTCCATGATGGTTTGGGGAGTTCCCCATGCATTGACATTGAACTTTATCTAGTTCTGTTATTGAAACTTTTTTGTTTGTAAAAGTTTTTTCTTTGCTGCTGTGGTTTCAGAGTAAAGATTGTAATGCATAATATGAGCCTCCTGTCTTGTCATAGAATCATGTCCCCATGCGGCCCCAGAACCCCTTGTGTTGCTCCGTTCCCGGTGCTCCCCAGCTCCCCCGTCCCCTCCCTCTGCCCACCTCCCGGACCTCCTGTCATGATCTCTGCTTCCAAAAGATCAGGACTTGCCCGACTCCCTTGGAAGCAGACCCATAACCCCGGTTCTAAGTGCCAGCCAGTCCCAATTGGGACCTTTTGGACCCTGTCCTGGCGCCAGTGGCACCAGGCTCATAAAGATGCCCAGTCCCAGCGCTGGAAGCGCCGGGCTCATAATGCTTGGGTGGACTTACCTGCAGCAGACCATGCTGCTTACTTACCTGCCAGTTGAACCCCTGATCCTCTTCTGTTTGGGACTACTTTTCCTGTTGGGTGGGGCAGGAGCCACTCCCTAGGTTCCGAACACTGGAACTCTTCTGGAAAGCAGGAACTCTTTTCTTACCTAGGCGTGGCTGTGGAAGGAGACACCTAAGCACTACAGGAGGCTATTTAAACCACACCCGATGGATGAATCTTGCTTTGTGTTATTCTGCATTCTCTGCAGCAGAACGCTCATCGTGTCTTCTGCTTCTGATCCTGGGCCTAAGGGAACAAAGGCTTACCATCCTGGAATCCAGTCTTCAGCAGCACCTGTAAAGACAAAGAAAGAACAGGTTAGCACTACGGTCTTCAGTGGCAGCGCATCTCTTACCTGGTCCATCGGCTGTCACCAACGCCTCGCGCTGCATTCCGGCATCTGAAAGACAAAGGCTTACCTACTCTTCGCATGCTCCGGAGGTCTTCGCACTGCATTCCGGCATCTGAAAGACAAAAGCTTACCAGCTCTTCGCACGCTCCGGAGGCCTTCGGCGCTGCATCCCGCATCTGAAAGACAAAAGAAGGTGCGTTTAAAGACATTGGGCAACTTTATTACTCACGTGCCATTACTCCTTCCCACGCCGAATCCAGTGGGTATTCCAGCACCCTTCAGCTTCTCTAAAGCTCCGAACTTGTACCTGCAAGATAAAAGGGACAGTTAGTGCGCATCGTGAACCAGGCTACAAGCGCTTACTTACGTGCTTCCAGGCGCTTCTATTCCTCACGCGGGTTCGATCCTCAACTCTCATCAGCCCGCCATCCGCCATCGCCGGAACCCTGCAAAACAAGAGATATCATTACAAAAGACTTTTAAGACATTTGAAGTGCCCAGAACTTACCGTTTGTGCAGTTAACGACGGACAGCAGTCCTCTGAGGTCAAGAGGCCTGCACCCTTATCCAGTGAAGAAACTGGTTACGGCACCCTGCCCCGAGGCAGATGGAGAGCTCGGCGTTCACTTACCTAAGGTGAGGGCGTTAACCTTTGGGGTTCTACAGGAGAAGAGAAAGGGAAGAGGAGAGAGGCACCCAATAACCCCAGTTCATTAATCCCATATTTTCTATCTGCAGACATCTTACTCTTCGAGTCAGACATACAGTGCACAGAGGTCCAGCCCAAAGAGCCAACCGTGTGTTACACATCACCTTTGAAGATACGGCATTCACCCAGTCAAGACCGGCGCCTCTGCGGGAATCAGGTGTGCGTTACAGAACACAAAGCCTACCGCAAAACTCCCACCCAGGCGCTATGGAAACCTCGGATACCGACCAGCTAGCCCAGTTACTTGGGGAACTAAAAGCAGAAGTGCATGCAGCCCGTCAGGAAACGAATGCTCTAAGAAGGGAACTGATTATTTCCAAGGAGCGAACAGACGATCTCGCTAGACAATTGCTACAGTCACAAGCCGGACAAACTCCGTTACCCGCATCAGGGGCAAATCTTCCTTCAACATCCTCTACGAACCCAGTGCAGATCAACCTACCTGGGAATGTACCTCTGGCTCCGCCCGAACGATTTTCTGGTGATCCAAAGAGGTTTGCAGTATTTATTAATCAGTGCCGGTTGCACTTCTTATGCCGGCCAACAGCCTTTCCAACTGATCAAGCTAAGGTAGCTTTCGTGCTTTCGTACCTTAGTGGCAATGCGGCAGACTGGTCGAACCCTCTAGTTAATCAAGATGATCCGGTTCTCCATGATTTTCAAGCTTTTCAGCTCAGTATGGAAAAACTGTTTGCAAGACATTCACAGGGGCAGGCCTTGGACAATGAGCTCCTTTCATTGCGACAGGGTAATCAAGACCTTTTGGCTTATATTGCGTCTTTCAACAGACTGATAGTGGAAACTCGATGGCCTGAGGACAAAAGGATTACGCTGTTTTATAGAGGTCTACGTGGAGAGCTCAAAGATGTGTTAGCCCAAGTAGTGAATCCCCCGCAAGACTGTTCGGACTATATTGACTTAGTCGTTCAAATTGACCACAGACTGCAGAACAGGAAGGCCGATCGTTCCAAGTTTGATGCTCGAGTATTTTCCAAACCACCAACTTCTACCAAAGGAGTAGACTCCGGGGAACCCATGCAAATAGGGGGCCTGAAAGGACCACTAACACAAAAGGAGCGGGAAAGGAGAAAACAGCTGCAATTATGCCTCTATTGCGGAAACTCGGGGCACTTTCTTCGAGACTGTCCGGTGAAACCAGCCAAGAAGGCAGTAGGAGCTGCAGTTACCAGGGTCACAAACTCTGAGCAGGGAAACGACCTCGCCCGACAAGAATAGAGGTCCTCTTGCCGAGCGTTAAAACCAGTTCCGTGACCTCGCATTTCGTGATACCTATGGTCCTCATTAGCCCTGAACATCCGGATCGATTACATGCGATTGAAGCTTACGTCGACAGCGGTGCCATCGGCAATTATGTGGATCATGAAATGGTTTTGAGGATGAATCTGACTCTTTGTCCAAAGGCTGTAAAGGACGTCATTACTACGGTGGATGGTACGGAGATAGCCTCCGGACCAGTAACGCATACCACCCAAGAAGTGACGCTAGTAAGTCAAGATGGACACCATGAGAAGATCGTGTTCGATGTGATCAAGGCCCCTCAGTTCCAGATTATTCTAGGAATTCCTGGGTTAGAGAAGCACAATCCTCAGATCGATTGGCGAGCAAGAACGGTTCAGTTTCCAGAATGCGTCTCTACTTGTCACCCTCGACCTGGTGTTGCACTGGCAGCAATTTCCTCGGAGGCTCCCCAGTTACCTCCTGAATACCTAGAATTCCAAGATGTTTTCCGGAAGGATCAGGCTAACTCTCTACCTCCTCATAGGTCTTATGACTGCCAGATAGACCTGATACCTGGATCTACTCCTCCTTGTAGTAGAATTTATGCCCTCACCGAGCCTGAGAATCTTCACCTCCGACAATACCTGGATCAATACCTAGCGAATGGGTTTATTCGTCCTTCCAAGTCCCCTGCTTCCTCAGCTTTGTTCTTCGTTCCAAAAAAAGAAGGGGACCTTAGAACTTGTATAGATTATCGCGCCCTGAACCAGATCACCGTTAAGAATAGATATCCGTTACCTTTGATCCCTGAACTCCTGGACCAAGTCAGAAAAGCATGCATATATACAAAGCTGGATCTTAGAGGAGCCTACCACTTGGTACGAGTAAAAGAGGGCGATGAATGGAAGACGGCCTTCCGCACCAAGTATGGGCTATTTGAATATCAGGTCATGCCCTTCGGACTTTGCAATGCCCCGGCCGCCTTTCAATATTTTATGAACGATGTCCTCAGAGAGCTCATAGATGTGTGTGTTGTTGTTTACATTGACGACATCCTTGTTTATTCTTCATCGGAAACTGAACATCGGAAACACGTGAAAATGGTCCTCGAGAGATTGCGTCAACACAAACTTTTCGCTAAGTTGGAAAAATGTGTTTTCAACGTGACTGAAGTTGAATTCTTGGGATTCATATTATCACCTAGCGGAGTGCGTATGGATTCAAAGAAGGTCGATGCAATTCTCAAATGGCCATCGCCATCCTCCGTAAAAGGTGTTCAAAGCATGTTAGGCTTCGCTAACTTTTACCGCAGGTTTATCCCCGAATTCTCTCGAATAGTCCAGCCCATCACCGCCTTGTTAAAGAAAAACAAACGTTTTGAATGGTCTACCGAGGCGGAACAAGCTTTCCAGAATTTGAAGACTAGATTTATCTCTGCACCGATCTTAAAACATCCTCGCCCAGAACTCCCCTACATCGTTGAAACCGATGCTTCGAGCCTTGCCATGGGGGCAGTTCTATCACAAAAGGACCCAGTAACCAATCAGTTGCATCCCGTGGCATTTTGGTCCTGCAAATTCTCGCCTCCTGAAATCAATTACACTATTACTGATAAGGAACTTCTAGCTATCAAGTCCGCCTTTAAGGCTTGGCGGCATTATCTTCTGGGGGCCCGACACACCGTTAGTGTGATTACAGATCACCGAAACCTGCAATATTTGAAAACCGCAAAAGCTCAATCCTCTAGGCAACTCCGTTGGGCACTATTCTTTGCCGAGTTTGACTTCATAATTACCTATCGACCTGGTACAAAAAACGGTAAAGCTGATGCCCTTTCTCGGATGGGAGTGGAAGAACATTTGATCAATCCTAAACCTGTACCTATCATTCCCGAACAAAGAATTCTAGGTGTAATCGCCACACAATCCATAGAGGAAGTTAAGGATAAAGCCAGGCTACTGGTAACTCCAGCAGACATACAGAATTGGCATCTGCAGGGAAAGGACTTTATGGTGAAGGACAACCTATTATATTTCCAAGAACGGTTATACCTGCCCAGCACAGATTTACAAAAAAAGGTAATCTCTTGTTATCACGATTCTTTAATGGAAGGACATCCCGGTATGACCAAGACCTCGGAAAAGATCAAGCGCTACTTCTGGTGGCCGTCTTGGAAAAAAGATATCAGAGACTTTATAATGTCCTGTGGAGTATACGCCCAAAACAAGAGTCAAAAGGAAAAACCAGCCGGCCTCTTACGCCCTATTGACATCCCGCCTCGCCCTTGGCATACGCTTTCTATGGACTTCATCACCGATCTACCTCCATGCTCCGGATACAATACGATCCTAGTAATCGTGGACCTATTCTCCAAGATGGCGCATTTCATTCCACTCAAAGGCTTACCAACAGCAGCAACTCTGGCCCGAGAATTTCTCGAAAACATCGTCCGACTGCACGGTTTTCCTTCAGTTCTAATTTCGGATCGAGGTAGTCAATTTATTTCTCACTTTTGGCGAAGTTGCTGTCGGTCGGCTCAAATTGATGTGAGACTTTCGACCAGCCACCACCCACAAACCGACGGACAAACCGAGAGGACCAATCAAACTCTAGAACAGTATTTGCGCTGCATGCTACAACAAACTGAAAAAACTTGGAAAGATATCCTTTGGATAGCCGAATATGCCTACAATAACTCTGTCCACTCGGGAACTGGGAAGACCCCGTTTTTTCTTTTATACGGTAGTCACCCTCGAACCTCGGAGTTGGATCCACTCCAAGATCTTGGAACACCAGCAGTAGACCACCTGCATTCTACAATCACCCAAGCCTTTAAGGAAGCCGTTTCTCACCTTCAAAGGGCTAAAGAACAATACAAGAAAGGAGCAGACCAACATCGGAAGGAAGCCCCCCAATATCAAGTAGGAGATCAAGTCTGGTTATCCACCAAATATCTACCTCTAAAAGGACCACGCACATTCAACCCAAGACACCTTGGTCCCTATTCCATCACTACCATAGTAAATCCAGTAGCGGTCAAGTTGGACTTGCCCCCTCACATGAAGATACATCAGCTCTTCCACGTCTCTCTATTAAAACCCGTGCAACCTCAAACCCGACTAACTACATCTCCAAAACCTATTCTAGTTGATGGAGAACTCGAGTTTGAATTTAAAAGCATCCTGGATTCCAAGATCTCCAAATCTAAACTATTTTACCTGATTGACTGGAAAGGCTACGGTCCCCAAGAAAGATCCTGGGAACCTGCAGAATATGTCCACGCGCCTCGTCTAATCAAAAGATTTCATCGAACATTTCCTAACAAGCCCAAACCCCCGGAGAAGCCCGGTTTGGGAGGGGCCTTGAGGGGGGGTGCTGTCATGATCTCTGCTTCCAAAAGATCAGGACTTGCCCGACTCCCTTGGAAGCAGACCTATAACCCCGGTTCTATGTGCCAGCCAGTCCCAATTGGGACCTTTTGGACCCTGTCCTGGCGCCAGTGGCACCAGGCTCATAAAGATGCCCAGTCCCAGCGCTGGAAGCGCCGGGCTCATAATGCTTGGGTGGACTTACCTGCAGCAGACCATGCTGCTTACTTACCTGCCAGTTGAACCCCTGATCCTCTTCTGTTTGGGACTACTTTTCCTGTTGGGTGGGGCAGGAGCCACTCCCTAGGTTCAGAACACTGGAACTCTTCTGGAAAGCAGGAACTCTTTTCTTACCTAGGCGTGGCTGTGGAAGGAGACAGCTAAGCACTACAGGAGGCTATTTAAACCACACCCGATGGATGAATCTTGCTTTGTGTTATTCTGCATTCTCTGCAGCAGAACGCTCATCGTGTCTTCTGCTTCTGATCCTGGGCCTAAGGGAACAAAGGCTTACCATCCTGGAATCCAGTCTTCAGCAGCACCTGTAAAGACAAAGAAAGAACAGGTTAGCACTACGGTCTTCAGTGGCAGCGTATCTCTTACCTGGTCCATCGGCTGTCACCAACGCCTCGCGCTGCATTCCGGCATCTGAAAGACAAAGGCTTACCTACACTTCGCATGCTCCGGAGGTCTTCGCACTGCATTCCGGCATCTGAAAGACAAAAGCTTACCAGCTCTTCGCACGCTCCGGAGGCCTTCGGCGCTGCATCCCGCATCTGAAAGACAAAAGAAGGTGCGTTTAAAGACATTGGGCAACTTTATTACTCACGTGCCATTACTCCTTCCCACGCCGAATCCAGTGGGTATTCCAGCACCCTTCAGCTTCTCTAAAGCTCCGAACTTGTACCTGCAAGATAAAAGGGACAGTTAGTGCGCAGCGTGAACCAGGCTACAAGCGCTTACTTACGTGCTTCCAGGCGCTTCTATTCCTCACGCGGGTTCGATCCTCAACTCTCATCAGCCCGCCATCCGCCATCGCCAGAACCCTGCAAAACAAGAGATATCATTACAAAAGACTTTTAAGACATTTGAAGTGCCCAGAACTTACCGTTCGTGCAGTTAACGACGGACAGCAGTCCTCTGAGGTCAAGAGGCCTGCACCCTTATCCAGTGAAGAAACTGGTTACGGCACCCTGCCCCGAGGCAGATGGAGAGCTCGGCGTTCACTTACCTAAGGTGAGGGCGTTAACCTTTGGGGTTCTACAGGAGAAGAGAAAGGGAAGAGGAGAGAGGCACCCAATAACCCCAGTTCATTAATCCCATATTTTCTATCTGCAGACATCTTACTCTTCGAGTCAGACATACAGTGCACAGAGGTCCAGCCCAAAGAGCCAACCGTGTGTTACACATCACCTTTGAAGATACGGCATTCACCCAGTCAAGACCGGCGCCTCTGCGGGAATCAGGTGAGCGTTACACCTCCATCCTCCTGTGATTGGCCACTTGGACCTTACACTGTGTTTGGGCCTGCAGCTTCACCGTGGGAGAACGCCATTACCAGCACAGCAACCCCAGGTCAGCTGCCGGGCCCCTCTACTTTACTCTTGCCACCTTGTGACCATAATCATGTCCCCATGTGGCTCCAGAGCCCCTTGTGTTGCTCCGTTGCCCATTCTCCCCGGCTCCCGCTTCCCCTCCCTCCGCCCGCCTCCCGAACCTCCCTCCTCCTTTGATTGGCCACTCGGGCCTTACACTGTGTTTGGGCCTGCAGCTTCACGGGGGGAAAACGCATTACCAGCACAGTGACCCAGGTCAGCTGCAGGGCCCCTCTACTCCACTGTTGCCACCTTGCGGCCATAATCATGTCCCCATGCGGCCCCAGACACCCTTGTATTGCTCCGTTCCCGGTGCTCCCCATCTCCCGCGTCCCCTTCTCCTCCGCCCACCTCCCGGACCTAAATCCTCCTGTGATTGGCCACTTGTACCTTACACTGTGTTTGGGCCTGCAGCTTTACCCTGAGAGAATGCCATTTACCAGCACGGCAACCCCAGGTGAGCTGTAGGGCCCCTCTACACCACTCTTGACACCTTGTGGCCATAATCATGTCCCCATGCGGCCCTAGACCCCCTTGTGTTGCTCCGTTAGCCGTGCTCTCCGGCTTCCCCCTTCTCCTCCCTACGCCCGCCACCCAGACCTCCCTCCTCCTGTGATTGGCCACTTTGTCCTTACACTGTGTTTGGGCCTGCAGCTTCACTGTGGGAGAATGCCATTACCAGCATGGCGACCCCAGGTGAGCTACAGGGCCCCTTTACTCCACTCTTGACATCATGTGCCCATAATCATGTCCCCATGCGGCCGCAGACCCTGCTCGTGTTGCTCCATTCCCCGTGCTACCCGGCTTCCCCCTTCCCCTGCCTCTGCCCACCTCCTGGATCTCCCTCCTCCCGTGATTGGCCACTCGGGCCTTACACTGTGTTTGGGCCTGCAGCTTCACTGTGGGAGAACACCATTACCAGCACAGCGACCCCAGGTGAGCTGCAGGGCCACTCTACTCCACTCTTGACACCTTCTGGCCATAATCATGTCCCCATGCGGCCCCAGACCCCCCTCGTGTTGCTCTGTTCCCTGTGCTCCCCGGCTCCTCCATCCCCTCCCTCCGCCCACCTCCCGGTTCTCCCTCCTCCCATGATTGGCCACTCAGGCCTTACATTGTGTTTGGGCCTGCTGCTTCACCGTGGGAGAAAGCCATTACCAGTTCCCCGTACTCCCCGGCTTCCCCCTTTTCCTCCCTCCACCTTGTGGCCATAATCATGTCCCCATGTGGCACAAACCCCCTCGTGTTGCGCTGTTCCCTGTGCTCCCTGTCTTCCACTTTCCCCTCCCTCCACCCATCTCCTGGACCTCCCTCCTACCGTGCTTGGCACTCGGGCCTTACACTGTGTTTGGGCCTGAAGCTTCACTGTGAGAGAACGCCATTACCAGCACGGCGACCCAGGTGAGCTGCAGGGCCCTTCAACTCCACCATAGCTCTCACCTCACACGCTTTTGGCGGGTGTCACCCGCCTTGTAAACAGCTGACTCACCCACCAAGCCTCCTGCACGCCCATTCGTTTCAATGGGCCTCTCACCCGCCAAAAATAAAATCGGGTGTTTTCACCCGCTTTTGCAACCCAAATGGTTGAGAGCTATGACTCCACTCTTGACACCTCGTGGCCATAATCATGTCCCCATGCGGCCTCAGAACCCCTCGTGATGCTGTGTTCCCCGTGCCCCCCCGGCTTCCCCTTCCTCTCCCTCCGCCCGCCTCCCGGACCTCCCCGCTCCCGTGATTGGCCACTCGGGCCTTACACTGTGTTTGGGCCTGCAGCTTCACGGTTGGAGAACGCATTACCAGCACAGCGACCCCAGGTGAGCTGCAGGGCCCCTCTACTCCACTCTTGCCACCTTGTGGCCATAATCATGCCCCCATGCGGCCCTAGACCTCGTTGTGTTGCGCTGTTCCCCCGTGCTTCCCGGCTTTCCCCTTCCCCTCCCTCTGCCTGCCTCCAGGACCTCCCTCCTCTCATGATTAGCCACTCAGGCTTTACACTGTGTTTGGGCCTGCAGCTTCACGGTTGGAGAACGCATTACCAGCACAGCGACCCCAGGTGAGCTGCAGGGCCCCTCTACTCCACTCTTGCCACCTTGTGGCCATAATCATGTCCCCATGCGGCCCCACACCCTCTTGTGTTGCTCTGTTCCCTGTGCTCCCCGGCTCCCCCTTCCCCTCCCTCCGTCCGCCTCCCATACCTCCCTTCCCCCATGATTGGCCACTCGGGCCTTACACTGTGTTTGGGCCTGCAGCTTCACCCTGGGAGAACGCCATTACCAACACAGCGACCCCAGGTGAGCTGCAGGGCCCCTCTACTCCACTCTTGCCAACTTGTGGCCATAATCATATCCCCATGCAGCCCTAGACCCCATTGTGTTGCTTCGTTCTCCCTGCTCCCCCGCTTCCCCCTTCCCCTCCCTCCGCCCGCCTCCCGGACCTCCCTCCTCCTTTGATTGGCCACTCGGGCCTTACACTGTGTTTGGGCCTGCAGCTTCACCCTGGGAGAACGCCATTACCAACACGGCGACCCCAGGTGAGCTGCAGGTCCCCTCTACTCCACTCTTGATACCTTGTGGCCATAATCATGTCCCCATGTGGCCCCAGAACCCGCTCGCTTTGCTCCGTTCCTTGTGTTCCCTGGCTTCCCCTTCCCCTCCCTCCGTCCGCCTCCCATACCTCCCTTCCCCCATGATTGGCCACTCGGGCCTTACACTGTGTTTGGGCCTGCAGCTTCACCATCGGAGAACACCAGTACCAGGACGGCAACCCCAGGTGAGTTGCAGGGCACCTCAACTCCACTCTTGACACCTTGTGGCCATAATAATGTCCCCATGTGGCCCCAGTCCCCCCTCGTGTTGCTCTGATCCCCGTGCTCCTTGGCTCCCCCTTACCCTCCCTCCGCCCGCCTCCCGGACCTCCCCCCTCCCGTGATTGTCCACTTGGGCCTTACACTGTGTTTGGGCCTGCAGCTTCACTGTGGGAGAACACCATTACCAGCACGGTGACCCCAGGTGAGCTGCAGGGCCCCTCTACTCCACTCTTGACACCTTGTGACCATAATCATGTCCCCATGTGGCCCCAGACCCTGCTCATGTTGCTCCGTTTCCCGTGCTCCCTGGCTTCCCCCTTCCTGTCCCTCCGCCCACCTCCTGTACCTCCCTCCTCTTGTGATTAGCCACTTGGATTTTACACTGTGTTTGGGCCTGCAGCTTCACTGTGGGAGAATGCCATTATCAGCACGGTGACTCCAGATGAGCTATAGTGCCCCTCTACTCCACTCCTGACACCTTGTGGCCAAAATCAAGTCCCCCTGTGGCCCCAGATCCCGTTCTTGTTGCTCTATTCCCTGTGCTCCCCGGCTTCCCCTTCCCCTCCCTCCGCCCACCTCCTGTACCTCCCTCCTCTTGTGATTAGCCACTCGGGCCTTACACTGTGTTTGGGTCTGCAGCTTCATGTGGGAGAACGCCATTACCAGCACAGCGACCCCAGGTGAGCTGCAGGGCCCCTCTACGCCACTCTTGCCACCTTGTGGCCATAATCATGTCCCCATGCGGCCTTAGACCCCATCGTGTTGCTCTGTTCCCGGTGCTCCCCGGCTCCCCCTTCCCCTCCCTCTGCCCACCTCCCGGACCTCCATCCTCCTGTGATTGGCCACTCGGACCTTACACTGTGTTTGGGCCTGCAGCTTCACCATGGGAGAACGCCATTACCAGCACAGCGACCCCAGGTGAGCTGCAGGGCCCCTCTTCTCCACTCTTGCCACCTTGTGGCCATAATCATGTCCCCATGTGGCCCCAGACCCCCTTGTGTTGCACCGTTGCCCGTTCTTCCCGGCTCTCCCTTCCCCTCCGTCCACCCGCCCCCCGTACCTCCTCCTCTCATGATTGGCCACTCTGGCCTTACACTGGGTTTCGGCCTGCAGATTCACCCTGGGAAAAAGCCATTGCCAGCACGGCGACCCCAGGTGAGCTGCAAGGCCCCTCTACTCCACTCTTGCCACCTTGTGGCCATAATCATGTCCCCATGCGGCCCCAGACCCCCTTGTGTTGCTCCGTTCCCCGTGCTCCCCGGTTTCCTCCTTCCCCTTCCTCCGCGCACCTCCCAGACTCCCTCCTCCCGTGATTGGCCACTTCGTCCTTACACTGTGTTTGGGCCTGTAGCTTCACTGTGGGAGTATGCCATTATCAGCATGGCGACCCCAGGTGAGCTACAGGGCCCCTTTACTCCACTCTTGACACCTTGTGACAATAATCATGTCCCCATGCGGCCCCAAACCCTGCTTGTGTTGCTCCGTTCCCTGTGATCCCCAGCTTGCCCCTTCCCCACCCTCTGCCCACCTCCCAGACCTCCCTCCTCCTGTAATTAGCCACTTAGGCCGTACACTGTGTTTGGGCCTGCAGCTTTACCCTGGGAGAACGCCATTTACCAGCACGGCAACCCCAGGTGAGCTGCAGGGCACCTCTACTCCACTCTTGCCACCTTGTGGCCATAATCATGTCCCCCTGCGGCCCTAGACCCCCTTGTGTTGCTACGTTAGCCGTGCTCTCTGTCTTCCCCCTTCTCCTCCCTACGCCCGCCTCCCAGACCTCCCTCCTCCCGTGATTGGCCACTTTGTCCTTACACTGTGTTTGGGCCTGCAGATTCACTGTGGGAGAATGCCATTACCAGCATGGCGACCCCAGGTGAGCTACAGGGCCCCTTTACTCCACTCTTGACATCATGTGCCCATAATCATGTCCCCATGTGGCCGCAGACCCTGCTCGTGTTGCTCCATTCCCCGTGCTCCCCGGCTTCCCCCTTCCCCTGCCTCTGCCCACCTCCTGGATCTCCCTCCTCCCGTGATTGGCCACTCGGGCCTTACACTGTGTTTGGGCCTGCAGCTTCACTGTGGGAGAACACCATTACCAGCACGGCAACCCCAGGTGAGCTGCAGGGCACCTCAATTCCACTCTTGACACCTTGTGGCCATAATAATGTCCCCATGCGGCCCCAGTCCCCCCTCGTGTTGCTCTGATCCCTCTGCTCCTTGGCTCCCCCTTACCCTCCCTCCGCCCACCTCCTGTACCTCCCTCCTCTTGTGATTAGCCACTTGGATTTTACACTGTGTTTGGGCCTGCAGCTTCACTGTGGGAGAACACCATTACCAGCACAGCGACCCCAGATGAGCTAGAGTGCCCTTCTACTCCACTCCTGACACCTTGTGGCCAAAATCAAGTCCCCATGCGGCCCCAGTTCCCGTTGTTGTTGCTCTATTCCCCGTGCTCCCCGACTTCCCCCTTCCCCTCCCTCCGCCCGCCTCCTGTACCTCCCTCCTCTTGTGATTAGCCACTCAGGCCTTACACTGTGTTTGGGCCTGCAGCTTCATGTGGGAGAACGCCATTACCAGCACAGCGACCCCAGGTGAGCTGCAGGGCCCCTCTATGCCACTCTTGCCACCTTGTGGCCATAATCATGTCCCCATGCGGCCTTAGACCCCATTGTGTGGCTCCATTCCCCGTGCTCCCCGGCTTCCCCCTTCCCCTCCCTCCGCCCGCCTCCCGGACCTCCCTCCTCCTTTGATTGGCCACTCGGGCCTTACACTGTGTTTGGGCCTGCAGCTTCACCATGGGAGAACGCCATTACCAGCACAGCGACCCCAGGTGAGCTGCAGGGCCCCTCTTCTCCACTCTTGCCACCTTGTGGCCATAATCATGTCCCCATGTGGCCCCAGACCCCCTTGTGTTGCACCGTTGCCCGTTCTTCCCGGCTCTCCCTTCCCCTCCGTCCACCCGCCCCCCGTACCTCCTCCTCTCATGATTGGCCACTCTGGCCTTACACTGGGTTTCGGCCTGCAGATTCACCCTGGGAAAAAGCCATTGCCAGCACGGCGACCCCAGGTGAGCTGCAAGGCCCCTCTACTCCACTCTTGCCACCTTGTGGCCATAATCATGTCCCCATGCGGCCCCAGACCCCCTTGTGTTGCTCCGTTCCCCGTGCTCCCCGGTTTCCTCCTTCCCCTTCCTCCGCCCACCTCCCAGACTCCCTCCTCCCGTGATTGGCCACTTCGTCCTTACACTGTGTTTGGGCCTGTAGCTTCACTGTGGGAGTATGCCATTATCAGCATGGCGACCCCAGGTGAGCTACAGGGCCCCTTTACTCCACTCTTGACACCTTGTGCCAATAATCATGTCCCCATGCGGCCCCAAACCCTGCTTGTGTTGCTCCGTTCCCTGTGATCCCCAGCTTGCCCCTTCCCCACCCTCTGCCCACCTCCCAGACCTCCCTCCTCCTGTAATTAGCCACTTAGGCCGTACACTGTGTTTGGGCCTGCAGCTTTACCCTGGGAGAACGCCATTTACCAGCACGGCAACCCCAGGTGAGCTGCAGGGCACCTCTACTCCACTCTTGCCACCTTGTGGCCATAATCATGTCCCCCTGCGGCCCTAGACCCCCTTGTGTTGCTACGTTAGCCGTGCTCTCTGTCTTCCCCCTTCTCCTCCCTACGCCCGCCTCCCAGACCTCCCTCCTCCCGTGATTGGCCACTTTGTCCTTACACTGTGTTTGGGCCTGCAGATTCACTGTGGGAGAATGCCATTACCAGCATGGCGACCCCAGGTGAGCTACAGGGCCCCTTTACTCCACTCTTGACATCATGTGGCCATAATCATGTCCCCATGCGGCCCTAGATCCTGCTCGTGTTGCTCCATTCCCCGTGCTCCCCGGCTTCCCCCTTCCCCTGCCTCTGCCCACCTCCTGGATCTCCCTCCTCCCGTGATTGGCCACTCGGGCCTTACACTGTGTTTGGGCCTGCAGCTTCACTGTGGGAGAACACCATTACCAGCACGGCAACCCCAGGTGAGCTGCAGGGCACCTCAATTCCACTCTTGACACCTTGTGGCCATAATAATGTCCCCATGCGGCCCCAGTCCCCCCTCGTGTTGCTCTGATCCCTGTGCTCCTTGGCTCCCCCTTACCCTCCCTCCGCCCACCTCCTGTACCTCCCTCCTCTTGTGATTAGCCACTTGGATTTTACACTGTGTTTGGGCCTGCAGCTTCACTGTGGGAGAACACCATTACCAGCACAGCGACCCCAGATGAGCTAGAGTGCCCCTCTACTCCACTCCTGACACCTTGTGGCCAAAATCAAGTCCCCATGTGGCCCCAGTTCCTGTTGTTGTTGCTCTATTCCCCGTGCTCCCCGACTTCCCCCTTCCCCTCCCTCCGCCCGCCTCCTGTACCTCCCTCCTCTTGTGATTAGCCACTCAGGCCTTACACTGTGTTTGGGCCTGCAGCTTCATGTGGGAGAACGCCATTACCAGCACAGCGACCCCAGGTGAGCTGCAGGGCCCCTCTTCTCCACTCTTGCCACCTTGTGGCCATAATCATGTCCCCATGTGGCCCCAGACCCTCTTGTGTGGCACCGTTGCCCGTGCTCCCCGGCTTCCCCCTTCCCCTCCCTCCGCCCGCCTCCCGGACCTCCCTCCTCCCTTGATTGGCCACTCGGGCCTTACACTGTGTTTGGGCCTGCAGCTTCACGGTGTGAAAACTCATTACCGGCACAGCACCCCAGGTGAGCTGCAGGGCCCCTCTTCTCCACTTTTGCCACCTTGTGACCATAATCATGTCCCCATGTGGCCCCAGACCCTGCTGGTGTTGCTCCGTTCCCTGTGATCCCCAGCTTGCCCCTTCCCCACCCTCTGCCCACCTCCCAGACCTCCCTCCTCCTGTGATTAGCCACTCGGGCCGTACACTGTGTTTGGGCCTGCAGCTTTACCCTGGGAGAATGCCATTTACCAGCACGGCAACCCCAGGTGAGCTGCAGGGCACCTCTACTCCACTCTTGCCACCTTTTGGCCATAATCATGTCCCACTGCGGCCCTAGACCCCCATGTGTTGCTCCGTTAGCCGTGCTCTCTGTCTTCCCCCTTCTCCTCCCTACGCCCGCCTCCCAGACCTCCCTCCTCCTGTGATTGGCCACTTTGTCCTTACACTGTGTTTGGGCCTGCAGCTTCACTGTGGGAGAATGCCATTACCAGCATGGCGACCCCAGGTGAGCTACAGGGCCCCTTTACTCCACTCTTGACATCATGTGCCCATAATCATGTCCCCATGCGGCCGCAGACCCTGCTCGTGTTGCTCCATTCCCCGTGCTCCCCAGCTTCCCCCTTCCCCTGCCTCTGCCCACCTCCTGGATCTCCCTCCTCCCGTGATTGGCCACTTGGGCCTTACACTGTGTTTGGGACTGCAGCTTCACTGTGGGAGAACACCATTACCAGCACAGCGACCCCAGGTGAGCTACAGGGCCCCTTTACTCCACTCTTGACATCATGTGCCCATAATCATGTCCCCATGCGGCCCCAGACCCACCTCGCGTTGCTCTGTTCCCTGTGCTCCCCGGCTTCTCCATCCCCTCCCTCCGCCCACCTCCCGGTTCTCCCTCCTCCCATGATTAGCCACTCAGGCCTTACATTGTGTTTGGGCCTGCTGCTTGACCGTGGGAGAAAGCCATTACCAGCACGGCGAGACCAGGTTAGCTGCAGGGACCCTTACTTCATTCTTGACACCTTGTGGTCATAATCATGTCCCCATGCGGCCCCAGACCCCGCTCGTGTTGCTCCGTTCCCCGTGCTCCCCGGCATCCCCCTTCCCCTCCCTCCACCCTCCTACCGGACCTCCCTCCTCCTGTGATTAGCCACTGGGGCCTTACACTATGTTTGGGACTGCAGCTTCACCGTGGTAGAACGCCACTACCAGCACGCGACCCCAGGTGATCTGCAGGGCCCCTCTACTACACTCTTGCCACCTTGTGGCCATAATCATGCCCCCATGCGGCCCTAGACCCCATTGTGTTGCTCCGTTCCCCTGTGCTTCCCGGCTTTCCCCTTCCCCTCCCTCCGCCTGCCTCCCGGACCTCCCTCCTCCCATGATTGGCCACTCGGGCTTCACACTGTGTTTGGGACTGCAGCTTCACGGCTGGAGAACGCATTACCAGCACAGCAACCCCAGGTGAGATGCAGGGCCCTTCTACTCCACTCTTGCCACCATGTGGCCATAATCATGTCCCCATGTGGCCCCAGGCTCCTTCGTGTTGCTCCGTTCCCCGTGCTCCCTGGCTCCCCCTTCCCCACCTTCTGCCCACCTCTGAGACCTCCTCCTCCCATGATTGGCCACTCTGGCCTTATACTTTGTTTGGGCCTGCAGCTTCACCGTGGGAGAACACCATTACCAGCACGGCGACCCCAGGTGAGCTGCAGGGCCCCTCTACTCCACTCTTGCCACCTTGTGGCCATAATCATGTCCCCATGCAGCCCCAGAGCCCCTTGTGTTGCTCTGTTCCCCGTGCTCCCCGGCTCCACCTTCCACTTCCTCCTCCCACCTCCCGTACCTTCCTCCTCCCATGATTAGCCACTCTGGCCTTATACTGTGTTTGGGCCTGCAGCTTCACTGTGGGAGAACTCCATTACCAGCATGACGACCCTAGGTGAGCTGAAGGCCTCTCTACTCCACTCTTGACACCTTGTGGCCATAATCTTTTCCCCATGCGGCCCCAGACCTCACTTGTGTTGCTCCGTTCCCCGCACTCCCCGGCATCCCCATTCTCCTCCCTCCGCCCTCCTACCGGACCTCCCTCCTCCCGTGATTAGCCACTCGGGCCTTACACTGTGTTTGGTCCTACAGCTTCACCATGGTAGAACGCCACTACCAGCACGCGACCCCAGGTGATCTGCAGGGCCCCTCTACTACACTCTTGCCACATAGACCCCATTGTGTTGCTCCTTTCCACTGTGCTTCCCGGCTTTCACCTTCCCCTCTCCCTCCCTTCGCCCGCCTCCCGGACCTCCCTCCACCCATGATTGGCCACTTGGGCTTTACACTGTGTTTTGGCCTACAGCTTCACGGCTGGAGAACGCATTACCAGCACAGTGACCCCAGGTGAGCTGCAGGCCCCCCCTACTCCACTCTTGCCACCTTGTGGCCATAATCATGTCCCCATGCGGCCCCAGACTCCCTCGTGTTGCTCTGTTCCCCGTGCTCCCGGCTCCCCCTTCCCCGCCTTCCGCCAACCTCTGGGACCTCCTCGAACTCCTACTCCCATGATTGGCCACTCTGGCCTTATACTTTATTTGGGCCTGCAGCTTCACCGTGGTAGAACACCATTACCAGCACAGCGACCCCAGGTGAGCAGCAGGGCCCCTCTTCTCCACTATTGCCACCTTGTGCCCATAATCATGTCCCCATCCAGCCCCAGAGCCCCTTGTGTTGTTCCGTTCCCCGTGCTCCCCGGCTCCACCTTCCCCTTCCTCCTCCCACCTCCCGTACCTTCCTCCTCCCATGATTAGCCACTCTGGCCTTACACTGTGTTTGGGCCTGGAGCTTCACCGTGGGAGAACACCATTACCAGCAGGGCGACACCAGGTGAGCTGCAGGGCACCTCAACTCCACTCTTGACACATTGTGTCCATGATAATGTCCCCATGCGGCCCCAGACCCCCCTCATGTTGCTCTTTTCCCCCTGCTCCCCGGCTCCCCTTTACCCTCCCTCTGCCCACCTCCCGGACCTCCACCCTCCCGTGATTGGCCACTCAGGCTTTACACTGTGTTTGGGCCTGCAGCTTCACTGTGGGAGAACTCCATTACCAGTACGATGATCCTAGGTGAGCTGCAGTCCTCTCTACTCCACTCTTGACACCTTGTGGCCATAAACTTTTCCCCATGCGGCCCAAGACCCCTCTTGTGTTGCTCCGTTCCCCGTACTCCCCGGCTTTCCCCTTCTTCCTCCCTCAACCCACCTCCCGGACCTCCCTCCTCCTGTGATTAGCCACTCGGGTCTTACACTGTGTTTGGGCCTGCAGCTTCACCGTGGGAGAAAGCCATTACTAGGACAGCGCCCCAGGTGAGCTGCAGGCCCCTCTACTCCACTCTTGCCACCTTGTGGCCATAATCATGTCCCCATGTGGCCCCAATCCCCCTCGTGTTGCGCTGTTCCCTGTGCTCCCTGTCTTCCACTTTCCCCTCCCTCCACCCATCTCCTGGACCTCCCTCCTACCGTGATTGGCCACTCGGGCCTTACACAGTGTTTGGGCCTGCAGCTTTACCGTAGGAGAAAGCCATTACCAGCACGGCGACCCCAGGTGAGCTGCAGGCCCCTCCACTCCAATCTTGACAACTTGTGGCCATAGTCATGTCCCCATGTGGCCCCAGACCCTGCTCGTGTTGCTCCGTTCCCCATGCTCCCTGGCTTCCCCCTTCCCCTCCCTCCGCCCACCTCCCAGACCTCCCTCCTCCTGTGATTAGCCACTCAGGTCTTACACTGTGTTTGGGCCTGCAGCTTCATCCAGGGAGAACGCCATTACCAGCATGGCGACCCCAGATGAGCTACAGGGCCCCTCTACTCCACTCTTGACACATTTTGACCATAATCATGTCCCCATGCGGCCCCAGACCCCGTTCGTGTTGCTCTATTCCCTGTGCTCCCCGTCTTTCCCTTCCCCTCCCTCCACCCACCTCACCAACCTCCTCCTCCCGTTATTAGCCACTCGGGCATTACACTGTGTTTGAGCCTGCAGCTTCACTGTGGGAGAACCCCATTACCAGTACAGCGACCCCAGGGGAGCAGCAGGGACCCCCTACTCCACTCTTGCCACCTTGTGGCCATAATCATGTCCCCATGCAGCCCCAGACCCCCTTCTGTTGCTCCATTCCCGGTGCTCCCCGGCTCCACCTTCCCCTCACTCCGCCCACCACCTGGACCTCCCTCCTCCCGTGATTGGCCACTCAGGCCATACACTGTGTTTGGGCCTGCAGCTTCACTGTGGGATAACGCCATTACCAGCACAGCGACCCCAGGTAAACTGCAGGGCCCCTCTACTCCACTATTGCCACCTTGTGGCCATAATCATGCCCCCATGCGGCCCTAGACCTCGTTGTGTTGCGCTGTTCCCCCGTGCTTCCCGGCTTTCCCCTTCTCCTCCCTCTGCCTGCCTCCCGGACCTCCCTCCTCCCATGATTAGCCACTCAGGCTTTACACTGTGTTTGGGCCTGCAGCTTCACGGTTGGAGAACGCATTACCAGCACAGCGACCCCAGGTGAGCTGCAGGGCCCCTCTACTCCACTCTTGCCACCTTGTGGCCATAATCATGTCCCCATGCGGCCCCACACCCTCTTGTGTTGCTCTGTTCCCTGTGCTCCCCGGCTCCCCCTTCCCCGCCTTCCGCCCGCCTCCCGGAGCTCCCTTCTCCTGTAATTAGCCACTCAGGCCATACACTGTGTTTGGGCCTGCAGCTTTACCCTGGGAGAACGCCATTTACCAGCACGGCAACCCCAGGTGAGCTGCAGGGCACCTCTACTCCACTCTTGCCACCTTGTGGCCATAATCATGTCCCCCTGCGGCCCTAGACCCCCTTGTGTTGCTACGTTAGCCGTGCTCTCTGTCTTCCCCCTTCTCCTCCCTACGCCCGCCACCCAGACCTCCCTCCTCCCGTGATTGGCCACTTCGTCCTTACACTGTGTTTGGGCCTGCAGCTTCACTGTGGGAGAATGCCATTACCAGCATGGCGACCCCAGGTGAGCTACAGGGCCCCTTTACTCCACTCTTGACATCATGTGCCCATAATCATGTCCCCATGCGGCCGCAGACCCTGCTCGTGTTGCTCCATTCCCCGTGCTCCCCGGCTCCTCCATCCCCTCCCTCCGCCCACCTCCCGGTTCTCCCTCCTCCCATGATTGGCCACTCAGACCTTACATTGTGTTTGGGCCTGCAGCTTCACCATGGGAGAATGCCATTACCAGCACAGCGACCCCAGGTAAGCTGCAGGGCCCCTCTACTCCACTATTGCCACCTTGTGGCCATAATCATGCCCCCATGCGGCCCTAGACCCCATTGTGTTGCTCTGTTCCCCCGTGCTTTCCGGCTTTCCCCTTCCCCTCCCTCTGCCTGCCTCCCGGACCTCCCTCCTCCCGTGATTAGCCACTCAGGCTTTACACTGTGTTTGGGCCTGCAGCTTCACGGTTGGAGAACGCATTACCAGCACAGCGACCCCAGGTGAGCTGCAGGGCCCCTCTACTCCACTCTTGCCACCTTGTGGCCATAATCATGTCCCCATGCGGCCCCACACCCTCTTGTGTTGCTCTGTTCCCTGTGCTCCCCGGCTCCCCCTTCCCCGCCTTCCGCCCGCCTCCCGGACCTCCCTCCTCCAATGATTGGCCACTCTGGCCTTACACTGTGTTTGGGCCTGCAGCTTCACCCTGGGAGAACGCCATTACCAACACAGCGACCCCAGGTGAGCTGCAGGGCCCCTCTACTCCACTCTTGCCAACTTGTGGCCATAATCATATCCCCATGCAGCCCTAGACCCCATTGTGTTGCTTCGTTCTCCCTGCTCCCCCGCTTCCCCCTTCCCCTCCCTACACCCGCCTCCCGGACCTCCCTCCTCCCCTGATTAGCAACTCGGGCCTTACACTGTGTTTGGGCCTGCAGCTTCACCCTGGGAGAACGCCATTACCAACACGGCGACCCCAGGTGAGCTGCAGGTCCCCTCTACTCCACTCTTGATACCTTGTGGCCATAATCATGTCCCCATGTGGCCCCAGAACCCGCTCGCTTTGCTCCGTTCCCTGTGTTCCCTGGCTTCCCCTTCCCCTCCCTCCGTCCGCCTCCCATACCTCCCTTCCCCCATGATTGGCCACTCGGGCCTTACACTGTGTTTGGGCCTGCAGCTTCACCATCGGAGAACACCAGTACCAGCACGGCAACCCCAGGTGAGTTGCAGGGCACCTCAACTCCACTCTTGACACCTTGTGGCCATAATAATGTCCCCATGCGGCCCCAATCCCCCCTCGTGTTGCTCTGATCCCCGTGCTCCTTGGCTCCCCCTTACCCTCCCTCCGCCCGCCTCCCGGACCTCCCCCCTCCCGTGATTATCCACTTGGGCCTTACACTGTGTTTGAGCCTGCAGCTTCACTGTGGGAGAACACCATTACCAGCACGGTGACCCCAGGTGAGCTGCAGGGCCCCTCTACTCCACTCTTGACACCTTGTGACCATAATCATGTCCCCATGTGGCCCCAGACCCTGCTCATGTTGCTCCGTTTCCCGTGCTCCCTGGCTTCCCCCTTCCTGTCCCTCCGCCCACCTCCTGTACCTCCCTCCTCTTGTGATTAGCCACTTGGATTTTACACTGTGTTTGGGCCTGCAGCTTCACTGTGGGAGAATGCCATTACCAGCACGGTGACTCCAGATGAGCTATAGTGCCCCTCTACTCCACTCCTGACACCTTGTGGCCAAAATCAAGTCCCCATGTGGCCCCAGATCCCGTTCTTGTTGCTCTATTCCCTGTGCTCGCCGGCTTCCCCTTCCCCTCCCTCCGCCCACCTCCTGTACCTCCCTCCTCTTGTGATTAGTCACTCGGGCCTTACACTGTGTTTGGGCCTGCAGCTTCATGTGGGAGAATGCCATTACCAGCACAGCGACCCAGGTGAGCTGCAGGGCCCCTCTACGCCACTCTTGCCACCTTGTGGCCATAATCATGTCCCCATGTGGCCCCAGACCCTGCTCATGTTGCTCCGTTTCCCGTGCTCCCTGGCTTCCCCCTTCCTGTCCCTCCGCCCACCTCCTGTACCTCCCTCCTCTTGTGATTAGCCACTTGGATTTTACACTGTGTTTGGGCCTGCAGCTTCACTGTGGGAGAATGCCATTACCAGCACGGTGACTCCAGATGAGCTATAGTGCCCCTCTACTCCACTCCTGACACCTTGTGGCCAAAATCAAGTCCCCATGTGGCCCCAGATCCCGTTCTTGTTGCTCTATTCCCTGTGCTCGCCGGCTTCCCCTTCCCCTCCCTCCGCCCACCTCCTGTACCTCCCTCCTCTTGTGATTAGCCACTCGGGCCTTACACTGTGTTTGGGCCTGCAGCTTCATGTGGGAGAATGCCATTACCAGCACAGCGACCCAGGTGAGCTGCAGGGCCCCTCTACGCCACTCTTGCCACCTTGTGGCCATAATCATGTCCCCATGCGGCCTTAGACCCCATTGTGTGGCTCCATTCCCCGTGCTCCCCGGCTTCCCCCTTCCCCTCCCTCCGCCCGCCTCCCGGACCTCCCTCCTCCTTTGATTGGCCACTCGGGCCTTACACTGTGTTTGGGCCTGCAGCTTCACCCTGGGAGAACGCCATTACCAACACGGCGACCCCAGGTGAGCTGCAGGTCCCCTCTACTCCACTCTTGATACCTTGTGGCCATAATCATGTCCCCATGTGGCCCCAGAACCCGCTCGCTTTGCTCTGTTCCTTGTGTTCCCTGGCTTCCCCTTCCCCTCCCTCCGTCCGCCTCCCATACCTCTCTTCCCCCATGATTGGCCACTCAGGCCTTACACTGTGTTTGGGCCTGCAGCTTCACCATCGGAGAACACCAGTACCACCACGGCAACCCCAGGTGAGTTGCAGGGCACCTCAACTCCACTCTTGACACCTTGTGGCCATAATAATGTCCCCATGCGGCCCCAGTCCCCCCTCGTGTTGCTCTGATCCCCGTGCTCCTTGGCTCCCCCTTACCCTCCCTCCACCCGCCTCCCGGACCTCCCCCCTCCCGTGATTGTCCACTTGGGCCTTACACTGTGTTTGAGCCTGCAGCTTCACTGTGGGAGAACACCATTACCAGCACAGTGACCCCAGGTGAGCTGCAGGGCCCCTCTACTCCACTCTTGACACCTTGTGACCATAATCATGTCCCCATGTGGCCCCAGACCCTGCTCATGTTGCTCCGTTTCCCGTGCTCCCTGGCTTCCCCCTTCCTGTCCCTCCGCCCACCTCCTGTACCTCCCTCCTCTTGTGATTAGCCACTTGGATTTTACACTGTGTTTGGGCCTGCAGCTTCACTGTGGGAGAATGCCATTACCAGCACGGTGACTCCAGATGAGCTATAGTGCCCCTCTACTCCACTCCTGACACCTTGTGGCCAAAATCAAGTCCCCATGTGGCCCCAGATCCCGTTCTTGTTGCTCTATTCCCTGTGCTCCCCGTCTTCCCCTTCCCCTCCCTCCGCCCACCTCCTGTACCTCCCTCCTCTTGTGATTAGCCACTCGGGCCTTACACTGTGTTTGGGCCTGCAGCTTCATGTGGGAGAACGCCATTACCAGCACAGCGACCCCAGGTGAACTGCAGGGCCCCTCTACGCCACTCTTGCCACCTTGTGGCCATAATCATGTCCCCATGCAGCCTTAGACCCCATTGTGTGGCTCCATTCCCCGTGCTCCCCGGCTTCCCCCTTCCCCTCCCTCCGCCCGCCTCCCGGACCTCCCTCCTCCATTGATTGGCCACTCGGGCCTTACACTGTGTTTGGGCCTGCAGCTTCACCATGGGAGAACGCCATTACCAGCACAGCGACCCCAGGTGAGCTGCAGGGCCCCTCTTCTCCACTCTTGCCACCTTGTGGCCATAATCATGTCCCCATGTGGCCCCAGACCCCCTTGTGTTGCACCGTTGCCCGTTCTTCCCGGCTCTCCCTTCCCCTCCGTCCACCCGCCCCCCGTACCTCCTCCTCTCATGATTGGCCACTCTGGCCTTACACTGGGTTTCGGCCTGCAGATTCACCCTGGGAAAAAGCCATTGCCAGCACGGCGACCCCAGGTGAGCTGCAAGGCCCCTCTACTCCACTCTTGCCACCTTGTGGCCATAATCATGTCCCCATGCGGCCCCAGACCCCCTTGTGTTGCTCCGTTCCCCGTGCTCCCCGGTTTCCTCCTTCCCCTTCCTCCGCCCACCTCCCAGACTCCCTCCTCCCGTGATTGGCCACTTCGTCCTTACACTGTGTTTGGGCCTGTAGCTTCACTGTGGGAGTATGCCATTATCAGCATGGCGACCCCAGGTGAGCTACAGGGCCCCTTTACTCCACTCTTGACACCTTGTGCCAATAATCATGTCCCCATGCGGCCCCAAACCCTGCTTGTGTTGCTCCGTTCCCTGTGATCCCCAGCTTGCCCCTTCCCCACCCTCTGCCCACCTCCCAGACCTCCCTCCTCCTGTAATTAGCCACTTAGGCCGTACACTGTGTTTGGGCCTGCAGATTCACTGTGGGAGAATGCCATTACCAGCATGGCGACCCCAGGTGAGCTACAGGGCCCCTTTACTCCACTCTTGACATCATGTGGCCATAATCATGTCCCCATGCGGCCCTAGACCCTGCTCGTGTTGCTCCATTCCCCGTGCTCCCCGGCTTCCCCCTTCCCCTGCCTCTGCCCACCTCCTGGATCTCCCTCCTCCCGTGATTGGCCAATCGGGCCTTACACTGTGTTTGGGCCTGCAGCTTCACTGTGGGAGAACACCATTACCAGCACGGCAACCCCAGGTGAGCTGCAGGGCACCTCAATTCCACTCTTGACACCTTGTGGCCATAATAATGTCCCCATGCGGCCCCAGACCCTGCTGGTGTTGCTCCGTTCCCTGTGATCCCCAGCTTGCCCCTTCCCCACCCTCTGCCCACCTCCCAGACCTCCCTCCTCCTGTGATTAGCCGCTCGGGCCGTACACTGTGTTTGGGCCTGCAGCTTTACCCTGGGAGAACGCCATTTACCAGCACGGCAACCCCAAGTGAGCTGCAGGGCACCTCTACTCCACTCTTGCCACCTTGTGGCCATAATCATGTCCCACTGCGGCCCTAGACCCCCATGTGTTGCTCCGTTAGCCGTGCTCTCTGTCTTCCCCCTTCTCCTCCCTACGCCCGCCTCCCAGACCTCCCTCCTCCCGTGATTGGCCACTTTGTCCTTACACTGTGTTTGGGCCTGCAGCTTCACTGTGGGAGAATGCCATTACCAGCATGGCGACCCCAGGTGAGCTACAGGGCCCCTTTACTCCACTCTTGACATCATGTGCCCATAATCATGTCCCCATGCGGCCGCAGACCCTGCTCGTGTTGCTCCATTCCCCGTGCTCCCCAGCTTCCCCCTTCCCCTGCCTCTGCCCACCTCCTGGACCTCCCTCCTCCCGTGATTGGCCACTTGGGCCTTACACTGTGTTTGGGACTGCAGCTTCACTGTGGGAGAACACCATTACCAGCACAGCGACCCCAGGTAAACTGCAGGGCCCCTCTACTCCACTATTGCCACCTTGTGGCCATAATCATGCCCCCATGCGGCCCTAGACCTCGTTGTGTTGCGCTGTTCCCCCGTGCTTCCCGGCTTTCCCCTTCTCCTCCCTCTGCCTGCCTCCCGGACCTCCCTCCTCCCATGATTAGCCACTCAGGCTTTACACTGTGTTTGGGCCTGCAGCTTCACGGTTGGAGAACGCATTACCAGCACAGCGACCCCAGGTGAGCTGCAGGGCCCCTCTACTCCACTCTTGCCACCTTGTGGCCATAATCATGTCCCCATGCGGCCCCACACCCTCTTGTGTTGCTCTGTTCCCTGTGCTCCCCGGCTCCCCCTTCCCCGCCTTCCGCCCGCCTCCCGGAGCTCCCTTCTCCTGTAATTAGCCACTCAGGCCATACACTGTGTTTGGGCCTGCAGCTTTACCCTGGGAGAACGCCATTTACCAGCACGGCAACCCCAGGTGAGCTGCAGGGCACCTCTACTCCACTCTTGCCACCTTGTGGCCATAATCATGTCCCCCTGCGGCCCTAGACCCCCTTGTGTTGCTACGTTAGCCGTGCTCTCTGTCTTCCCCCTTCTCCTCCCTACGCCCGCCACCCAGACCTCCCTCCTCCCGTGATTGGCCACTTCGTCCTTACACTGTGTTTGGGCCTGCAGCTTCACTGTGGGAGAATGCCATTACCAGCATGGCGACCCCAGGTGAGCTACAGGGCCCCTTTACTCCACTCTTGACATCATGTGCCCATAATCATGTCCCCATGCGGCCGCAGACCCTGCTCGTGTTGCTCCATTCCCCGTGCTCCCCGGCTCCTCCATCCCCTCCCTCCGCCCACCTCCCGGTTCTCCCTCCTCCCATGATTGGCCACTCAGACCTTACATTGTGTTTGGGCCTGCAGCTTCACCATGGGAGAATGCCATTACCAGCACAGCGACCCCAGGTAAGCTGCAGGGCCCCTCTACTCCACTATTGCCACCTTGTGGCCATAATCATGCCCCCATGCGGCCCTAGACCCCATTGTGTTGCTCTGTTCCCCCGTGCTTTCCGGCTTTCCCCTTCCCCTCCCTCTGCCTGCCTCCCGGACCTCCCTCCTCCCGTGATTAGCCACTCAGGCTTTACACTGTGTTTGGGCCTGCAGCTTCACGGTTGGAGAACGCATTACCAGCACAGCGACCCCAGGTGAGCTGCAGGGCCCCTCTACTCCACTCTTGCCACCTTGTGGCCATAATCATGTCCCCATGCGGCCCCACACCCTCTTGTGTTGCTCTGTTCCCTGTGCTCCCCGGCTCCCCCTTCCCCGCCTTCCGCCCGCCTCCTGGACCTCCCTCCTCCAATGATTGGCCACTCTGGCCTTACACTGTGTTTGGGCCTGCAGCTTCACCCTGGGAGAACGCCATTACCAACACAGCGACCCCAGGTGAGCTGCAGGGCCCCTCTACTCCACTCTTGCCAACTTGTGGCCATAATCATATCCCCATGCAGCCCTAGACCCCATTGTGTTGCTTCGTTCTCCCTGCTCCCCCGCTTCCCCCTTCCCCTCCCTACACCCGCCTCCCGGACCTCCCTCCTCCCCTGATTAGCAACTCGGGCCTTACACTGTGTTTGGGCCTGCAGCTTCACCCTGGGAGAACGCCATTACCAACACGGCGACCCCAGGTGAGCTGCAGGTCCCCTCTACTCCACTCTTGATACCTTGTGGCCATAATCATGTCCCCATGTGGCCCCAGAACCCGCTCGCTTTGCTCCGTTCCCTGTGTTCCCTGGCTTCCCCTTCCCCTCCCTCCGTCCGTCTCCCATACCTCCCTTCCCCCATGATTGGCCACTCGGGCCTTACACTGTGTTTGGGCCTGCAGCTTCACCATCGGAGAACACCAGTACCAGCACGGCAACCCCAGGTGAGTTGCAGGGCACCTCAACTCCACTCTTGACACCTTGTGGCCATAATAATGTCCCCATGCGGCCCCAATCCCCCCTCGTGTTGCTCTGATCCCCGTGCTCCTTGGCTCCCCCTTACCCTCCCTCCGCCCGCCTCCCGGACCTCCCCCCTCCCGTGATTATCCACTTGGGCCTTACACTGTGTTTGAGCCTGCAGCTTCACTGTGGGAGAACACCATTACCAGCACGGTGACCCCAGGTGAGCTGCAGGGCCCCTCTACTCCACTCTTGACACCTTGTGACCATAATCATGTCCCCATGTGGCCCCAGACCCTGCTCATGTTGCTCCGTTTCCCGTGCTCCCTGGCTTCCCCCTTCCTGTCCCTCCGCCCACCTCCTGTACCTCCCTCCTCTTGTGATTAGCCACTTGGATTTTACACTGTGTTTGGGCCTGCAGCTTCACTGTGGGAGAATGCCATTACCAGCACGGTGACTCCAGATGAGCTATAGTGCCCCTCTACTCCACTCCTGACACCTTGTGGCCAAAATCAAGTCCCCATGTGGCCCCAGATCCCGTTCTTGTTGCTCTATTCCCTGTGCTCGCCGGCTTCCCCTTCCCCTCCCTCCGCCCACCTCCTGTACCTCCCTCCTCTTGTGATTAGCCACTCGGGCCTTACACTGTGTTTGGGCCTGCAGCTTCATGTGGGAGAATGCCATTACCAGCACAGCGACCCAGGTGAGCTGCAGGGCCCCTCTACGCCACTCTTGCCACCTTGTGGCCATAATCATGTCCCCATGTGGCCCCAGACCCTGCTCATGTTGCTCCGTTTCCCGTGCTCCCTGGCTTCCCCCTTCCTGTCCCTCCGCCCACCTCCTGTACCTCCCTCCTCTTGTGATTAGCCACTTGGATTTTACACTGTGTTTGGGCCTGCAGCTTCACTGTGGGAGAATGCCATTACCAGCACGGTGACTCCAGATGAGCTATAGTGCCCCTCTACTCCACTCCTGACACCTTGTGGCCAAAATCAAGTCCCCATGTGGCCCCAGATCCCGTTCTTGTTGCTCTATTCCCTGTGCTCGCCGGCTTCCCCTTCCCCTCCCTCCGCCCACCTCCTGTACCTCCCTCCTCTTGTGATTAGCCACTCGGGCCTTACACTGTGTTTGGGCCTGCAGCTTCATGTGGGAGAATGCCATTACCAGCACAGCGACCCAGGTGAGCTGCAGGGCCCCTCTACGCCACTCTTGCCACCTTGTGGCCATAATCATGTCCCCATGCGGCCTTAGACCCCATTGTGTGGCTCCATTCCCCGTGCTCCCCGGCTTCCCCCTTCCCCTCCCTCCGCCCGCCTCCCGGACCTCCCTCCTCCTTTGATTGGCCACTCGGGCCTTACACTGTGTTTGGGCCTGCAGCTTCACCCTGGGAGAACGCCATTACCAACACGGCGACCCCAGGTGAGCTGCAGGTCCCCTCTACTCCACTCTTGATACCTTGTGGCCATAATCATGTCCCCATGTGGCCCCAGAACCCGCTCGCTTTGCTCTGTTCCTTGTGTTCCCTGGCTTCCCCTTCCCCTCCCTCCGTCCGCCTCCCATACCTCTCTTCCCCCATGATTGGCCACTCAGGCCTTACACTGTGTTTGGGCCTGCAGCTTCACCATCGGAGAACACCAGTACCACCACGGCAACCCCAGGTGAGTTGCAGGGCACCTCAACTCCACTCTTGACACCTTGTGGCCATAATAATGTCCCCATGCGGCCCCAGTCCCCCCTCGTGTTGCTCTGATCCCCGTGCTCCTTGGCTCCCCCTTACCCTCCCTCCGCCCGCCTCCCGGACCTCCCCCCTCCCGTGATTGTCCACTTGGGCCTTACACTGTGTTTGAGCCTGCAGCTTCACTGTGGGAGAACACCATTACCAGCACAGTGACCCCAGGTGAGCTGCAGGGCCCCTCTACTCCACTCTTGACACCTTGTGACCATAATCATGTCCCCATGTGGCCCCAGACCCTGCTCATGTTGCTCCGTTTCCCGTGCTCCCTGGCTTCCCCCTTCCTGTCCCTCCGCCCACCTCCTGTACCTCCCTCCTCTTGTGATTAGCCACTTGGATTTTACACTGTGTTTGGGCCTGCAGCTTCACTGTGGGAGAATGCCATTACCAGCACGGTGACTCCAGATGAGCTATAGTGCCCCTCTACTCCACTCCTGACACCTTGTGGCCAAAATCAAGTCCCCATGTGGCCCCAGATCCCGTTCTTGTTGCTCTATTCCCTGTGCTCCCCGTCTTCCCCTTCCCCTCCCTCCGCCCACCTCCTGTACCTCCCTCCTCTTGTGATTAGCCACTCGGGCCTTACACTGTGTTTGGGCCTGCAGCTTCATGTGGGAGAACGCCATTACCAGCACAGCGACCCCAGGTGAACTGCAGGGCCCCTCTACGCCACTCTTGCCACCTTGTGGCCATAATCATGTCCCCATGCAGCCTTAGACCCCATTGTGTGGCTCCATTCCCCGTGCTCCCCGGCTTCCCCCTTCCCCTCCCTCCGCCCGCCTCCCGGACCTCCCTCCTCCATTGATTGGCCACTCGGGCCTTACACTGTGTTTGGGCCTGCAGCTTCACGGTGTGAAAACTCATTACCGGCACAGCGGCCCCAGGTGAGCTGCAGGGCCACTCTACTCCACTTTTGCCACCTTGTGCCATAATCATGTCCCCATGTGGCCCCAGACACCCTCGTGTTGCTCTGTTCCCGGTGCTCCCCGGCTCCCCCTTCCCCTCCCTCTGCCCACCTCCCGGACCTCCATCCTCCTGTGATTGGCCACTCGGACCTTACACTGTGTTTGGGCCTGCAGCTTCACCATGGGAGAACGCCATTACCAGCACAGCGACCCCAGGTGAGCTGCAGGGCCCCTCTTCTCCACTCTTGCCACCTTGTGGCCATAATCATGTCCCCATGTGGCCCCAGACCCCCTTGTGTTGCACCGTTGCCCGTTCTTCCCGGCTCTCCCTTCCCCTCCGTCCACCCGCCCCCCGTACCTCCTCCTCTCATGATTGGCCACTCTGGCCTTACACTGGGTTTCGGCCTGCAGATTCACCCTGGGAAAAAGCCATTGCCAGCACGGCGACCCCAGGTGAGCTGCAAGGCCCCTCTACTCCACTCTTGCCACCTTGTGGCCATAATCATGTCCCCATGCGGCCCCAGACCCCCTTGTGTTGCTCCGTTCCCCGTGCTCCCCGGTTTCCTCCTTCCCCTTCCTCCGCCCACCTCCCAGACTCCCTCCTCCCGTGATTGGCCACTTCGTCCTTACACTGTGTTTGGGCCTGTAGCTTCACTGTGGGAGTATGCCATTATCAGCATGGCGACCCCAGGTGAGCTACAGGGCCCCTTTACTCCACTCTTGACACCTTGTGCCAATAATCATGTCCCCATGCGGCCCCAAACCCTGCTTGTGTTGCTCCGTTCCCTGTGATCCCCAGCTTGCCCCTTCCCCACCCTCTGCCCACCTCCCAGACCTCCCTCCTCCTGTAATTAGCCACTTAGGCCGTACACTGTGTTTGGGCCTGCAGATTCACTGTGGGAGAATGCCATTACCAGCATGGCGACCCCAGGTGAGCTACAGGGCCCCTTTACTCCACTCTTGACATCATGTGGCCATAATCATGTCCCCATGCGGCCCTAGACCCTGCTCGTGTTGCTCCATTCCCCGTGCTCCCCGGCTTCCCCCTTCCCCTGCCTCTGCCCACCTCCTGGATCTCCCTCCTCCCGTGATTGGCCAATCGGGCCTTACACTGTGTTTGGGCCTGCAGCTTCACTGTGGGAGAACACCATTACCAGCACGGCAACCCCAGGTGAGCTGCAGGGCACCTCAATTCCACTCTTGACACCTTGTGGCCATAATAATGTCCCCATGCGGCCCCAGACCCTGCTGGTGTTGCTCCGTTCCCTGTGATCCCCAGCTTGCCCCTTCCCCACCCTCTGCCCACCTCCCAGACCTCCCTCCTCCTGTGATTAGCCGCTCGGGCCGTACACTGTGTTTGGGCCTGCAGCTTTACCCTGGGAGAACGCCATTTACCAGCACGGCAACCCCAAGTGAGCTGCAGGGCACCTCTACTCCACTCTTGCCACCTTGTGGCCATAATCATGTCCCACTGCGGCCCTAGACCCCCATGTGTTGCTCCGTTAGCCGTGCTCTCTGTCTTCCCCCTTCTCCTCCCTACGCCCGCCTCCCAGACCTCCCTCCTCCCGTGATTGGCCACTTTGTCCTTACACTGTGTTTGGGCCTGCAGCTTCACTGTGGGAGAATGCCATTACCAGCATGGCGACCCCAGGTGAGCTACAGGGCCCCTTTACTCCACTCTTGACATCATGTGCCCATAATCATGTCCCCATGCGGCCGCAGACCCTGCTCGTGTTGCTCCATTCCCCGTGCTCCCCAGCTTCCCCCTTCCCCTGCCTCTGCCCACCTCCTGGATCTCCCTCCTCCCGTGATTGGCCACTTGGGCCTTACACTGTGTTTGGGACTGCAGCTTCACTGTGGGAGAACACCATTACCAGCACAGCGACCCCAGGTGAGCTACAGGGCCCCTTTACTCCACTCTTGACATCATGTGCCCATAATCATGTCCCCATGCGGGCCCAGACCCAACTCGCGTTGCTCTGTTCCCTGTGCTCCCCGGCTTCTCCATCCCCTCCCTCCGCCCACCTCCCGGTTCTCCCTCCTCCCATGATTAGCCACTCAGGCCTTACATTGTGTTTGGGCCTGCTGCTTGACCGTGGGAGAAAGCCATTACCAGCACGGCGAACCCAGGTTAGCTGCAGGGACCCTTACTTCATTCTTGACACCTTGTGGTCATAATCATGTCCCCATGCGGCCCCAGACCCCGCTCGTGTTGCTCCGTTCCCCGTGCTCCCCGGCATCCCCCTTCCCCTCCCTCCACCCTCCTACCGGACCTCCCTCCTCCTGTGATTAGCCACTGGGGCCTTACACTATGTTTGGGACTGCAGCTTCACCGTGGTAGAACGCCACTACCAGCACGCGACCCCAGGTGATCTGCAGGGCCCCTCTACTACACTCTTGCCACCTTGTGGCCATAATCATGCCCCCATGCGGCCCTAGACCCCATTGTGTTGCTCCGTTCCCCTGTGCTTCCCAGCTTTCCCCTTCCCCTCCCTCCGCCTGCCTCCCGGACCTCCCTCCTCCCATGATTGGCCACTCAGGCTTCACACTGTGTTTGGGACTGCAGCTTCACGGCTGGAGAACGCATTACCAGCACAGCAACCCCAGGTGAGATGCAGGGCCCTTCTACTCCACTCTTGCCACCATGTGGCCATAATCATGTCCCCATGTGGCCCCAGGCTCCTTCGTGTTGCTCCGTTCCCCGTGCTCCCTGGCTCCCCCTTCCCCACCTTCTGCCCACCTCTGAGACCTCCTCGACCTCCTCCTCCCATGATTGGCCACTCTGGCCTTATACTTTGTTTGGGCCTGCAGCTTCACCGTGGGAGAACACCATTACCAGCACGGCGACCCCAGGTGAGCTGCAGGGCCCCTCTACTCCACTCTTGCCACCTTGTGGCCATAATCATGTCCCCATGCAGGCCCAGAGCCCCTTGTGTTGCTCTGTTCCCCGTGCTCCCCGGCTCCACCTTCCACTTCCTCCTCCCACCTCCCGTACCTTCCTCCTCCCATGATTAGCCACTCTGGCCTTATACTGTGTTTGGGCCTGCAGCTTCACTGTGGGAGAACTCCATTACCAGCATGACGACCCTAGGTGAGCTGAAGGCCTCTCTACTCCACTCTTGACACCTTGTGGCCATAATCTTTTCCCCATGCGGCCCCAGACCTCACTTGTGTTGCTCCGTTCCCCGCACTCCCCGGCATCCCCATTCTCCTCCCTCCGCCCTCCTACCGGACCTCCCTCCTCCCGTGATTAGCCACTCGGGCCTTACACTGTGTTTGGTCCTGCAGCTTCACTGTGGTAGAACGCCACTACCAGCATGCGACCCCAGGTGATCTGCAGGGCCCCTCTACTACACTCTTGCCACCTAGACCCCATTGTGTTGCTCCTTTCCACTGTGCTTCCCGGCTTTCACCTTCCCCTCTCCCTCCCTTCGCCCGCCTCCCGGACCTCCCTCCACCCATGATTGGCCACTTGGGCTTTACACTGTGTTTTGGCCTACAGCTTCACGGCTGGAGAACGCATTACCAGCACAGTGACCCCAGGTGAGCTGCAGGCCCCCCCTACTCCACTCTTGCCACCTTGTGGCCATAATCATGTCCCCATGCGGCCCCAGACTCCCTCGTGTTGCTCTGTTCCCCGTGCTCCCGGCTCCCCCTTCCCCGCCTTCCGCCAACCTCTGGGACCTCCTCGAACTCCTACTCCCATGATTGGCCACTCTGGCCTTATACTTTATTTGGGCCTGCAGCTTCACCGTGGTAGAACACCATTACCAGCACAGCGACCCCAGGTGAGCAGCAGGGCCCCTCTTCTCCACTATTGCCACCTTGTGCCCATAATCATGTCCCCATCCAGCCCCAGAGCCCCTTGTGTTGTTCCGTTCCCCGTGCTCCCCGGCTCCACCTTCCCCTTCCTCCTCCCACCTCCCGTACCTTCCTCCTCCCATGATTAGCCACTCTGGCCTTACACTGTGTTTGGGCCTGCAGCTTCACCGTGGGAGAACACCATTACCAGCACGGCGACACCAGGTGAGCTGCAGGGCACCTCAACTCCACTCTTGACACATTGTGTCCATGATAATGTCCCCATGCGGCCCCAGACCCCCCTCATGTTGCTCTTTTCCCCCTGCTCCCCGGCTCCCCTTTACCCTCCCTCTGCCCACGTCCCGGACCTCCACCCTCCCGTGATTGGCCACTCAGGCTTTACACTGTGTTTGGGCCTGCAGCTTCACTGTGGGAGAACTCCATTACCAGTACGATGATCCTAGGTGAGCTGCAGGCCTCTCTACTCCACTCTTGACACCTTGTGGCCATAAACTTTTCCCCATGCGGCCCAAGACCCCTCTTGTGTTGCTCCGTTCCCCGTACTCCCCGGCTTTCCCCTTCTTCCTCCCTCAACCCACCTCCCGGACCTCCCTCCTCCTGTGATTAGCCACTCGGGTCTTACACTGTGTTTGGGCCTGCAGCTTCACCGTGGGAGAAAGCCATTACTAGGACAGCGCCCCAGGTGAGCTGCAGGCCCCTCTACTCCACTCTTGCCACCTTGTGGCCATAATCATGTCCCCATGTGGCCCCAATCCCCCTCGTGTTGCGCTGTTCCCTGTGCTCCCTGTCTTCCACTTTCCCCTCCCTCCACCCATCTCCTGGACCTCCCTCCTACCGTGCTTGGCACTCGGGCCTTACACTGTGTTTGGGACTGAAGCTTCACTGTGGGAGAAAGCCATTACCAGCACGGCGACCCCAGGTGAGCTGCAGGCCCCTCTACTCCAATCTTGACAACTTGTGGCCATAGTCATGTCCCCATGTGGCCCCAGACCCTGCTCGTGTTGCTCCGTTCCCCATGCTCCCTGGCTTCCCCCTTCCCCTCCCTCCGCCCACCTCCCAGACCTCCCTCCTCCTGTGATTAGCCACTCAGGTCTTACACTGTGTTTGGGCCTGCAGCTTCATCCAGGGAGAACGCCATTACCAGCATGGCGACCCCAGATGAGCTACAGGGCCCCTCTACTCCACTCTTGACACCTTTTGACCATAATCATGTCCCCATGCGGCCCCAGACCCCGTTCGTGTTGCTCTATTCCCTGTGCTCCCCGTCTTTCCCTTCCCCTCCCTCCACCCACCTCACCAACCTCCTCCTCCCGTTATTAGCCACTCGGGCATTACACTGTGTTTGAGCCTGCAGCTTCACTGTGGGAGAACCCCATTACCAGTACAGCGACCCCAGGGGAGCAGCAGGGACCCCCTACTCCACTCTTGCCACCTTGTGGCCATAATCATGTCCCCATGCAGCCCCAGACCCCCTTCTGTTGCTCCATTCCCGGTGCTCCCCGGCTTCCCCTTTCCCCTGCCTCTGCCCACCTCCTGGACCTCCCTCCTCCTGTGATTGGCCACTCGGACCTTACACTGTGTTTGGGCCTGCAGCTTCACCATGGGAGAACGCCATTACCAGCACAGCGACCCCAGGTGAGCTGCAGGGCCCCTCTTCTCCACTCTTGCCACCTTGTGGCCATAATCATGTCCCCATGTGGCCCCAGACCCCCTCGTGTTGCTCCGTTCCCCGTGCTCACCGGTTTCCTCCTTCCCCTTCCTCCGCCCACCTCCCAGACTCCCTCCTCCCGTGATTGGCCACTTCGTCCTTACACTGTGTTTGGGCCTGCAGCTTCACTGTGGGAGAATGCCATTACCAGCATGGCGACCCCAGGTGAGCTACAGGGCCCCTTTACTCCACTCTTGACACCTTGTGGCCATAATCATGTCCCCATGCGGCCCCAGACCCTTCTTGTGTTGCTCCGTTCCCTGTGATCCCCAGCTTCCCCCTTCCCCACCCTCTGCCCACCTCCCAGACCTCCCTCCTCCTGTGATTAGCCACTCGGCCCGTACACTGTGTTTGGGCCTGCAGATTCACCCTGGGAGAAAGCCATTGCCAGCACAGCGACCCCAGGTGAGCTGCAAGGCCCTCTACTCCACTCTTGCCACCTTGTGGCCATAATCATGTCCCCATGTGGCCCCAGACCCCCTCGTGTTGCTCCGTTCCCCGTGCTCCCCGGTTTCCTCCTTCCCCTTCCTCCGCCCACCTCCCAGACTCCCTCCTCCCGTGATTGGCCACTTCGTCCTTACACTGTGTTTGGGCCTGCAGCTTCACTGTGGGAGAATGCCATTACCAGCATGGCGACACCAGGTGAGCTACAAGGCCCCTTTACTCCACTCTTGACACCTTGTGGCCATAATCATGTCCCCATGCGGCCTCAGACCCTGCTCGTGTTGCTCTGTTCCCTGTGATCCCCAGCTTCCCCCTTCCCCACCCTCTGCCCACCTCCCAGACCTCCCTCCTCCTGTGATTAGCCACTCGGGCCGTACACTGTGTTTGGGCCTGCAGCTTTACCCTGGGAGAATGCCATTTACCAGCACGGCAACCCCAAGTGAGCTGCAGGGCCCCTCTACTCCACTCTTGCCACCTTGTGGCCATAATCATGTCCCCCTGTGGCCCCAGTCCCCCCTCGTGTTGCTCTGATCCCCGTGCTCCTTGGCTCCCCCTTACCCTCCCTCCGCCCGCCTCCCGGACCTCCCCCCTCCCGTGATTGTCCACTTGGGCCTTACACTGTGTTTGAGCCTGCAGCTTCACTGTGGGAGAACACCATTACCAGCACGGTGGCCACAGGTGAGCTGCAGGGCCCCTCTACTCGACTCTTGACACCTTGTGACCATAATCATGTCCCCATGTGGCCCCAGACCCTGCTCGTGTTGCTCCGTTTCCCGTGCTCCCTGGATTCCCCCTTCCCGTCCCTCCGCCCACCTCCTGTACCTCCCTCCTCTTGTGATTAGCCACTTGGGTCTTACACTGTGTTTGGGCTGCAGCTTCACTGTGGGAGAATGCCATTACCAGCACGGTGACCCCAGATGAGCTACAGTGCCCCTCTACTCCACTCCTGAGACCTTGTGGCCAAAATCAAGTCCCCCTGTGGCCCCAGATCCCATTCTTGTTGCTCTATTCCCTGTTCTCCCCGGCTTCCCCTTCCCCTCCCTCCGCCCACCTCCTGTACCTCCCTCCTCTTGTGATTAGCCACTCAGGCCTTACACTGTGTTTGGGCTGCAGCTTCACTGTGGGAGAAAGCCAATACCAGCACCGCGACCCCAGGTGAGCTGCAGGCCCCTCTACTCCACTCTTACCACCTTGTGGCCATAATCATGTTCCCATGTGGCCTCAGACCCCCTCATGTTGCACCGTTCCCTGTGCTCCCTGGCTTCCACCTTCCCCTCCCGCCGCCCGTCTCCCAGACCTACCTCCTTCCGTGATTGGCCACTCGGGCCTTACACTGTGTTTGGGCCTGCAGCTTCACCGTGGGAGAACGCCATTACCAGCATGGCGACCCCAGGTGAAATGCAAGGGCCCTCTACTCCACTCTCGACACCTTGTGGCCATAATCATGTCCCCATGCGGCCCCAGACCCTGCTCGTGTTGCCCCGTTCCCCGTGCTCCCCGGCTTCCCCCTTCCCCTCCCTCCGCCCTCCTACCGGAACTCCCTCCTACCGTGATTAGCCTCTCAGGCCTTACACTGTGTTATTGCCTGCAGCTTCACCATGGGAGAACGCCATTACCAGCACTCGACCCCAGGTGATCTGTAGGGCCGCTCTACTCCACACTTGCCACCTTGCGGCCATAATCATGACCCCATGCGGCCCCACACCCCCTTGTGTTGCTCTGTTCCCTGTGCTCCCCGGCCCCCCCTTCCCCGCCTTCCGCCCACCTCCCGGACCTCCCTCCTCCCATGATTGGCCACTCTGGCCTTACACTGTGTTTGGGCCTGCAGCTTCACTGTGGGAGCACGCCATTAAGAGCACAGCGACCCCAGGTGAGCTGCATGGCCCCTCTAATCCCCTCTTGACACCTTGTGGGCATAATCATGTTCCCATGCGGCCCCAGCCCCCACTCGTGTTGCTCCGTGACCCGTACCACCCGGCTTCCCCCTTCCCCTCACTCCACCCACCTTCCGGACCTCTCTCCTCCCGTGATTAGCCATTCTTACCCTACACTGTGTTTGGGCCTGCAGCTTCACCCTGGGAGAACGCCATTACCAACACGGTGACCCCAGATGAGCTGCAGGGCCCCTCTAATCCACTCTTGATACCTTGTGGCCATAATCATGTCCCCATGTGGCCCCAGACCCTGCTCGTTTTGCTCCGTTCCCCGTGCTCCCTGGCTTCCTCTTCCCCTCCCTCCGTATGCCTCCCGTACCTCCCTTCCCCCATGATTGGCCACTCGGGCCTTACACTGTGTTTGGGCCTGCAGCTTCACCGTGGGAGAACACCATTACCAGCACAGCGACCACAGGTGAGCTGCAGGGCACCTCAACTCCACTCTTGACACCTTGTGTCCATAATAATGTCCCCATGCGGCCCCAGACCCTGCTCGTGTTGCCCCGTTCCCCGTGCTCCCCGGCTTCCCCCTTCCCCTCCCTCCGCCCTCCTACCGGAACTCCCTCCTACCGTGATTAGCCTCTCAGGCCTTACACTGTGTTATTGCCTGCAGCTTCACCATGGGAGAACGCCATTACCAGCACTCGACCCCAGGTGATCTGTAGGGCCGCTCTACTCCACACTTGCCACCTTGCGGCCATAATCATGACCCCATGCGGCCCCACACCCCCTTGTGTTGCTCTGTTCCCTGTGCTCCCCGGCCCCCCCTTCCCCGCCTTCCGCCCACCTCCCGGACCTCCCTCCTCCCATGATTGGCCACTCTGGCCTTACACTGTGTTTGGGCCTGCAGCTTCACTGTGGGAGCACGCCATTAAGAGCACAGCGACCCCAGGTGAGCTGCATGGCCCCTCTAATCCCCTCTTGACACCTTGTGGGCATAATCATGTTCCCATGCGGCCCCAGCCCCCACTCGTGTTGCTCCGTGACCCGTACCACCCGGCTTCCCCCTTCCCCTCACTCCGCCCACCTTCCGGACCTCTCTCCTCCCGTGATTAGCCATTCTTACCCTACACTGTGTTTGGGCCTGCAGCTTCACCCTGGGAGAACGCCATTACCAACACGGTGACCCCAGATGAGCTGCAGGGCCCCTCTAATCCACTCTTGATACCTTGTGGCCATAATCATGTCCCCATGTGGCCCCAGACCCTGCTCGTTTTGCTCCGTTCCCCGTGCTCCCTGGCTTCCTCTTCCCCTCCCTCCGTATGCCTCCCGTACCTCCCTTCCCCCATGATTGGCCACTCGGGCCTTACACTGTGTTTGGGCCTGCAGCTTCACCGTGGGAGAACACCATTACCAGCACAGCGACCACAGGTGAGCTGCAGGGCACCTCAACTCCACTCTTGACACCTTGTGTCCATAATAATGTCCCCATGCGGCCCCAGACCCCCCTTGTGTTGCTCTTTTCCCCGTGCTCCCCGGCTCCCCTTTACCCTCCCTCTGTCCGCCTCCCAGAACTCCCCCCTCCCGTGATTGGCCACTCGGGCTTTACACTGTCTTTGAGCCTGCAACTTCACCGTGGGAGAACACCATTACAAGCACGGCGACCCCAGGTGAGCTGCAGGGCCCCTCTACTCCACTCTTGACACCTTGTGGCCATAATCATGTCCCCATGTGGCCCCAGACTCTGCTCATGTTGCTCCGTTTGCCGTGCTCCCTGGCTTCCCCCTTCCCGTCCCTCCGCCCACCTCCTTTACCTCCCTCCTCTTATGATTAGCCACTCAGGTCTTACACTGTGTTTGGGCCTGCAGCTTCACTGTGGGAGAACGCCATTACCAGCACAGCGACCCCAGGTTAGCTGTAGGGCCCCTCTACTCCACTCTTGCCATCTTGTGGCCATAATCATGTCCCCATGCGGCCCTAGACCCCATTGTGTTGCTCAGTTACCGTGCTCCCCAGCTTCCCCCTTCCCCTCTCTCTGCCCGCCTCCCGAACCTCCCTCCTCCCTTGATTGGCCACTCGGGCCTTACACTGTGTTTGGGCCTGCAGCTTCATGGTGGGAAAACGCATTACCAGCACAGCGACCCCAGGTGAGCTGCAGGGCCCCTCTACTCCACTGTTGCCACCTTGTGGCCATAATCATGTCCCCATGCGGCCCCAGAACCCCTTGTGTTGCTCCTTTCCCGGTGCTCCCCAGCTCCCCCGTCCCCTCCCTCCACCCACCTCCCGGACCTCCATCCTCCTGTGATTGGCCACTTGGACCTTACACTGTGTTTGGGCCTGCAGCTTCACCGTGGGAGAACGCCATTACCTGCACAGCAACCCCAGGTGAGCTGCCGGGCCCCTCTACTTCACTCTTGCCACCTTGTGACCATAATCATGTCCCCATGTGGCTCCAGAGCCCCTTGTGTTGCTCCGTTGCCCATTCTCCCCGGCTCCAGCTTCCCCTCCCTCCGCCCGCCTCCCGAACCTCCCTCCTCCTTTGATTGGCCACTCGGGCCTTACACTGTGTTTGGGCCTGCAGCTTCACGGGGGGAAAACGCATTACCAGCACGATGACCCAGGTCAGCTGCAGGGCCCCTCTACTCCACTGTTGCCACCTTGCGGCCATAATCATGTCCCCATGCGGCCCCAGACACCCTTGTATTGCTCCGTTCCCGGTGCTCCCCATCTCCCGCGTCCCCTTCCCATACTTGCCAACATTCTGTGACCAAAAAGATGTAGGATTTTTCAAGTTTCAAAACTAATAATTCCCATAGTAATGACATCACAGGAAAATATAAAACATACATTGTTGGCACCACTGGAGCATTCTAAAATACACAACTCATCAAACAGCACAACATTGAAAGATGGTCAAATGCTAAAAATGTATGATTCTGAATGGTAACTTAACACCAAATTCAATTACCTAACTTCAAAGTAGGTAATCACACAGAGTTGGTAGGCAAAGTTTGCCGCTGCCCTGTAGTGGCACCCCAGGCAGTACATATTTATTGAAATTTAAACACTGAATGACATGGAGACTGATACCCCCCTCAGTCTGATAGGCAGATGCTGTGTGATGGTGTTACACTCTGCCACTTGCCTTCGCTGGTGTTTCACCTAAGGGTTGTCCCGGCAAGAGTGCAGGACAGAGTCAAGTAGCTGTCCAGTCAGTGGATTGGTCTGAGCCGAATCAAAGTCATCACCTACCAGCCCACCGCACAGACAGACTCATTAGTGTGTTGCATACGTTGTCCTGGAGACTTCCTTAGAGTCACATGAATTACTTGCCACTGTAAAAAGCAGTAGGATCTGTCACAGAAATCTGTAGGTGGTAGGACTGCTTAAAAAGCAGTAGCCTACTGCCTAAATCTGTAGGGTTGGCAAGTATGCCTTCCTCCGCCCACCTCCCGGACCTAAATCCTCCTGTGATTGGCCACTTTTACCTTACACTGTGTTTGGGCCTGCAGCTTTACCCTGGGAGAATGCCATTTACCAGCACGGCTACCCCAGGTGAGCTGTAGGGCCCCTCTACACCACTCTTGTCACCTTGTGGCCATAATCATGTCCCCATGCGGCCCTAGACCCCCTTGTGTTGCTCCGTTAGCCGTGCTCTCCGGCTTCCCCCTTCTCCTCCCTACGGCCGCCACCCAGACCTCCCTCCTCCCGTGATTGGCCACTTTGTCCTTACACTGTGTTTGGGCCTGCAGCTTCACTGTGGGAGAATGCCATTACCAGCATGGTGACCCCAGGTGAGCTACAGGGCCCCTTTACTCCACTCTTGACATCATGTGCCCATAATCATGTCCCCATGCGGCCGCAGACCCTGCTCGTGTTGCTCCATTCCCCGTGCTCCCCAGCTTCCCCCTTCCCCTGCCTCTGCCCACCTCCTGGATCTCCCTCCTCCCGTGATTGGCCACTCGGGCCTTACACTGTGTTTGGGCCTGCAGCTTCACTGTGGGAGAACACCATTACCAGCACAGCGACCCCAGGTGAGCTGCAGGGCCCCTCTACTCCACTATTGCCACTTTGTGGCCATAATCATGCCCCCATGCGGCCCTAGACCCCATTGTGTTGCTCTGTTCCCCCGTGCTTCCCGGCTTTCCCCTTCCCCTCCCTCTGCCTGCCTCCCGGACCTCCCTCCTCCCGTGATTAGCCACTCAGGCTTTACACTGTGTTTGAGCCTGCAGCTTCACTGTGGGAGAACGCCATTACCAGTACAGCGACCCCAGGGGAGCTGCAGGGACCCCCTACTCCACTCTTGCCACCTTGTGGCCATAATCATGTCCCCATGCGGCCCCACACCCTCTTGTGTTGCTCTGTTCCCTGTGCTCCCTGGCTCCCCTTCCCCGCCTTCCGCCCGCCTCCCGGACCTCCCTCCTCCAATGATTGGCCACTCTGGCCTTACACTGTGTTTGGGCCTGCAGCTTCACCCTTGGAGAACGCCATTACCAACACGGCGACCCCAGGTGAGCTGCAGGGCCCCTCTACTCCACTCTTGACACCATGTGGCCATAATCATATCCCAATGAAGCCTTAGACCCCATTGTGTTGCTTCGTTCTCCCTGCTCCCCCGCTTCCAACTCCCCCTCACTACACCCGCCTACCGGACCTCCCTCCTCCCCTGATTAGCAAATCGGGCCTTACACTGTGTTTGGGCCTGCAGCTTCACCCTGGGAGAACGCCATTACCAAAACGGCGACCCCAGGTGAGCTGCAGGTCCCCTCTACTCCACTCTTGATACCTTGTAGCCATAATCATGTCCCCATGTGGCCGCAGAACCCGCTCGCTTTGCTCCGTTCCCTGTGTTACCTGGCTTCCCCTTCCCCTCCCTCCGTCCGCCTCCCATACCTCCCTTCCCCCATGATTGGCCACTCGGGCCTTACACTGTGTTTGGGCCTGCAGCTTCACTGTTGGAGAACGCCATTACCAGCACAGTGACCCCAGGTGAGCTGCAGGGCACCTCAACTCCACTCTTGACACCTTGTGGCCAAAATAATGTCCCCATGCGGCCCCAGTCCCCCCTTGTGTTGCTCTGATCCCCGTGTTCCTTGGCTCCCCCTTACCCTCCCTCCGCCCGCCTCCCGGACCTCCCCCCTCCTGTGATTGGCCACTTGGGCCTTACACTGTGTTTGAGCCTGCAGCTTCACTGTGGGAGAACACCATTACCAGCACAGTGACCCCAGGTGAGCTGCAGGGCCCCTCTACTCCACTCTTGACACCTTGTGACCATAATCATGTCCCCATGTGGCCCCAGACCCTGCTCGTGTTGCCCCGTTTCCCGTGCTCCCTGGCTTCCCCCTTCCCGTCCCTCCGCCCACCTCCTGTACCTCCCTCCTCTTGTGATTAGCCACTTGGGTCTTACACTGTGTTTGGGCCTGCAGCTTCACCATGGGAGAACGCCATTACCAGCACAGCGACCCCATGTGAGCTGCAGGGCCCCTCTTCTGCACTCTTGCCACCTTGTGGCCATAATCATGTCCCCATGTGGCCCCAGACCCCCTTGTGTTGCACCGTTGCCCGTTCTTCCCGGCTCTCCCTTCCCCTCCCTCCGCCCGCCCCCCGTACCTCCTCCTCTCATGATTGGCCACTCTGGCCTTACGCTGGGTTTCGGCCTGCAGATTCACCCTGGGAGAAAGCCATTGCCAGCACGGCGACCCCACGTGAGTTGCAAGGCCCCTCTACTCCACTCTTGCCACCTTGTGGCCATAATCATGTCCCCATGCGGCCCCAGACCCCCTTGTGTTGCTCCGTTCCCCGTGCTCCCCGGTTTCCTCCTTCCCCTTCCTCCGCCCACCTCCCAGACTCCCTCCTCCCGTGATTGGCCACTTCGTCCTTACACTGTGTTTGGGCCTGTAGCTTCACTGTGGGAGTATGCCATTACCAGCATTGCGACCCCAGGTGAGCTACAGGGCCCATTTACTCCACTCTTGACACCTTGTGGCCATAATCATGTCCCCATGCGGCCCCAGACCCTGCTCGTGTTGCTCCGTTCCCTGTGATCCCCAGCTTGCCCGTTCCCCACCATCTGCCCACCTCCCAGACATCCCTCCGCCTGTGATTAGCCACTCGGGCCGTACACTGTGTTTGGGCCTGCAGCTTTACCCTGGGAGAACGCCATTTACCAGCACGGCAACCCCAGGTGAGCTGCAGGGCACCTCTACTCCACTCTTGCCACCTTGTGGCCATAATCATGTTCCCCTGTGCCCCTAGACCCCCTTGTGTTGCTCCGTTAGCCGTGCTCTCTGTCTTCCCCCTTCTCCTCCCTACGCCCGCCTCCCAGACCTCCCTCCTCCCGTGATTGGCCACTTTGTCCTTACACTGTGTTTGGGCCTGCAGCTTCACTGTGGGAGAATGCCATTACCAGCATGGCGACCCCAGGTGAGCTACAGGGCCCCTTTACTCCACTCTTGACATCATGTGCCCATAATCATGTCCCCATGTGGCCGCAGACCCTGGTCGTGTTGCTCCATTCCCCGTGCTCCCCGGCTTCCCCCTTCCCCTTCCTCTGCCCATCTCCTGGATCTCTCTCCTCCCGTGATTGGCCACTCGGGCCTTACACTGTGTTTGGGCCTGCAGCTTCACTGTGGGAGAACACCATTACCAGCACAGCGAGCCCAGGTGAGCTGCCGGGCCCCTCTACTTCACTCTTGCCACCTTGTGACCATAATCATGTCCCCATGTGGCTCCAGAGCCCCTTGTGTTGCTCCGTTGCCCATTCTCCCCGGCTCCAGCTTCCCCTCCCTCCGCCCGCCTCCCGAACCTCCCTCCTCCTTTGATTGGCCACTCGGGCCTTACACTGTGTTTGGGCCTGCAGCTTCACGGGGGGAAAACGCATTACCAGCACGATGACCCAGGTCAGCTGCAGGGCCCCTCTACTCCACTGTTGCCACCTTGCGGCCATAATCATGTCCCCATGCGGCCCCAGACACCCTTGTATTGCTCCGTTCCCGGTGCTCCCCATCTCCCGCGTCCCCTTCCCATACTTGCCAACATTCTGTGACCAAAAAGATGTAGGATTTTTCAAGTTTCAAAACTAATAATTCCCATAGTAATGACATCACAGGAAAATATAAAACATACATTGTTGGCACCACTGGAGCATTCTAAAATACACAACTCATCAAACAGCACAACATTGAAAGATGGTCAAATGCTAAAAATGTATGATTCTGAATGGTAACTTAACACCAAATTCAATTACCTAACTTCAAAGTAGGTAATCACACAGAGTTGGTAGGCAAAGTTTGCCGCTGCCCTGTAGTGGCACCCCAGGCAGTACATATTTATTGAAATTTAAACACTGAATGACATGGAGACTGATACCCCCCTCAGTCTGATAGGCAGATGCTGTGTGATGGTGTTACACTCTGCCACTTGCCTTCGCTGGTGTTTCACCTAAGGGTTGTCCCGGCAAGAGTGCAGGACAGAGTCAAGTAGCTGTCCAGTCAGTGGATTGGTCTGAGCCGAATCAAAGTCATCACCTACCAGCCCACCGCACAGACAGACTCATTAGTGTGTTGCATACGTTGTCCTGGAGACTTCCTTAGAGTCACATGAATTACTTGCCACTGTAAAAAGCAGTAGGATCTGTCACAGAAATCTGTAGGTGGTAAGACTGCTTAAAAAGCAGTAGCCTACTGCCTAAATCTGTAGGGTTGGCAAGTATGCCTTCCTCCGCCCACCTCCCGGACCTAAATCCTCCTGTGATTGGCCACTTTTACCTTACACTGTGTTTGGGCCTGCAGCTTTACCCTGGGAGAATGCCATTTACCAGCACGGCTACCCCAGGTGAGCTGTAGGGCCCCTCTACACCACTCTTGTCACCTTGTGGCCATAATCATGTCCCCATGCGGCCCTAGACCCCCTTGTGTTGCTCCGTTAGCCGTGCTCTCCGGCTTCCCCCTTCTCCTCCCTACGGCCGCCACCCAGACCTCCCTCCTCCCGTGATTGGCCACTTTGTCCTTACACTGTGTTTGGGCCTGCAGCTTCACTGTGGGAGAATGCCATTACCAGCATGGTGACCCCAGGTGAGCTACAGGGCCCCTTTACTCCACTCTTGACATCATGTGCCCATAATCATGTCCCCATGCGGCCGCAGACCCTGCTCGTGTTGCTCCATTCCCCGTGCTCCCCAGCTTCCCCCTTCCCCTGCCTCTGCCCACCTCCTGGATCTCCCTCCTCCCGTGATTGGCCACTCGGGCCTTACACTGTGTTTGGGCCTGCAGCTTCACTGTGGGAGAACACCATTACCAGCACAGCGACCCCAGGTGAGCTGCAGGGCCCCTCTACTCCACTATTGCCACTTTGTGGCCATAATCATGCCCCCATGCGGCCCTAGACCCCATTGTGTTGCTCTGTTCCCCCGTGCTTCCCGGCTTTCCCCTTCCCCTCCCTCTGCCTGCCTCCCGGACCTCCCTCCTCCCGTGATTAGCCACTCAGGCTTTACACTGTGTTTGAGCCTGCAGCTTCACTGTGGGAGAACGCCATTACCAGTACAGCGACCCCAGGGGAGCTGCAGGGACCCCCTACTCCACTCTTGCCACCTTGTGGCCATAATCATGTCCCCATGCGGCCCCACACCCTCTTGTGTTGCTCTGTTCCCTGTGCTCCCTGGCTCCCCTTCCCTGCCTTCCGCCCGCCTCCCGGACCTCCCTCCTCCAATGATTGGCCACTCTGGCCTTACACTGTGTTTGGGCCTGCAGCTTCACCCTTGGAGAACGCCATTACCAACACGGCGACCCCAGGTGAGCTGCAGGGCCCCTCTACTCCACTCTTGACACCATGTGGCCATAATCATATCCCAATGAAGCCTTAGACCCCATTGTGTTGCTTCGTTCTCCCTGCTCCCCCGCTTCCCCCTCCCCCTCCCTACACCCGCCTCCCGGACCTCCCTCCTCCCCTGATTAGCAAATCGGGCCTTACACTGTGTTTGGGCCTGCAGCTTCACCCTGGGAGAACGCCATTACCAAAACGGCGACCCCAGGTGAGCTGCAGGTCCCCTCTACTCCACTCTTGATACCTTGTAGCCATAATCATGTCCCCATGTGGCCGCAGAACCCGCTCGCTTTGCTCCGTTCCCTGTGTTACCTGGCTTCCCCTTCCCCTCCCTCCGTCCGCCTCCCATACCTCCCTTCCCCCATGATTGGCCACTCGGGCCTTACACTGTGTTTGGGCCTGCAGCTTCACTGTTGGAGAACGCCATTACCAGCACAGTGACCCCAGGTGAGCTGCAGGGCACCTCAACTCCACTCTTGACACCTTGTGGCCAAAATAATGTCCCCATGCGGCCCCAGTCCCCCCTTGTGTTGCTCTGATCCCCGTGTTCCTTGGCTCCCCCTTACCCTCCCTCCGCCCGCCTCCCGGACCTCCCCCCTCCTGTGATTGGCCACTTGGGCCTTACACTGTGTTTGAGCCTGCAGCTTCACTGTGGGAGAACACCATTACCAGCACAGTGACCCCAGGTGAGCTGCAGGGCCCCTCTACTCCACTCTTGACACCTTGTGACCATAATCATGTCCCCATGTGGCCCCAGACCCTGCTCGTGTTGCCCCGTTTCCCGTGCTCCCTGGCTTCCCCCTTCCCGTCCCTCCGCCCACCTCCTGTACCTCCCTCCTCTTGTGATTAGCCACTTGGGTCTTACACTGTGTTTGGGCCTGCAGCTTCACCATGGGAGAACGCCATTACCAGCACAGCGACCCCATGTGAGCTGCAGGGCCCCTCTTCTGCACTCTTGCCACCTTGTGGCCATAATCATGTCCCCATGTGGCCCCAGACCCCCTTGTGTTGCACCGTTGCCCGTTCTTCCCGGCTCTCCCTTCCCCTCCCTCCGCCCGCCCCCCGTACCTCCTCCTCTCATGATTGGCCACTCTGGCCTTACGCTGGGTTTCGGCCTGCAGATTCACCCTGGGAGAAAGCCATTGCCAGCACGGCGACCCCACGTGAGTTGCAAGGCCCCTCTACTCCACTCTTGCCACCTTGTGGCCATAATCATGTCCCCATGCGGCCCCAGACCCCCTTGTGTTGCTCCGTTCCCCGTGCTTCCCGGTTTCCTCCTTCCCCTTCCTCCGCCCACCTCCCAGACTCCCTCCTCCCGTGATTGGCCACTTCGTCCTTACACTGTGTTTGGGCCTGTAGCTTCACTGTGGGAGTATGCCATTACCAGCATTGCGACCCCAGGTGAGCTACAGGGCCCATTTACTCCACTCTTGACACCTTGTGGCCATAATCATGTCCCCATGCGGCCCCAGACCCTGCTCGTGTTGCTCCGTTCCCTGTGATCCCCAGCTTGCCCGTTCCCCACCATCTGCCCACCTCCCAGACATCCCTCCGCCTGTGATTAGCCACTCGGGCCGTACACTGTGTTTGGGCCTGCAGCTTTACCCTGGGAGAACGCCATTTACCAGCACGGCAACCCCAGGTGAGCTGCAGGGCACCTCTACTCCACTCTTGCCACCTTGTGGCCATAATCATGTTCCCCTGTGCCCCTAGACCCCCTTGTGTTGCTCCGTTAGCCGTGCTCTCTGTCTTCCCCCTTCTCCTCCCTACACCCGCCTCCCAGACCTCCCTCCTCCCGTGATTGGCCACTTTGTCCTTACACTGTGTTTGGGCCAGCAGGTCGTGTTGCTCCATTCCCCGTGCTCCCCGGCTTCCCCCTTCCCCTTCCTCTGCCCATCTCCTGGATCTCTCTCCTCCCGTGATTGGCCACTCGGGCCTTACACTGTGTTTGGGCCTGCAGCTTCACTGTGGGAGAACACCATTACCAGCACAGCGAGCCCAGGTGAGCTGCAGGGCCACTCTACTCCACTCTTGACACCTTCTGGCCATAATCATGTCCCCATGCGGCCCCAGACCCCCCTTGCGTTGCTCTGTTCCCTGTGCTCCCCGGCTCCTCCATCCCCTCCCTCCGCCCACCTCCCGGTTCTCCCTCCTCCCATGATTGGCCACTCGGGCCTTACACTGTGTTTCGGCCTGCAGCTTCACCGTGGTAGAACGCCACTACCAGCACGCGACCCCAGGTGATCTGCAGGGCCCCTCTACTACACTCTTGCCACCTAGACCCCACTGTGTTGCTCCTTTCCACCGTGCTTCCCCGCTTTCACCTTCCCCTCTCCCTCCCTTCGCCCACCTCCCGGACCTCCCTCCACCCTTGATTTGGCCACTCGGGCTTTACACTGTGTTTTGGCCTACAGCTTCATGGCTGGAGAACGCATTACCAGCACAGTGACCCCAGGTGAGCTGCAGGGCCCCTCTACTCCACTCTTGCCACCTTGTGGCCATAATCATGTCCCCATGCGGCCCCAGACTCCCTCGTGTTGCTCTGTTCCCCATGCTCCCGGCTCCCCCTTCCCCGCCTTCCCCCAACCTCTGGGAGCTCCTCGAACTCCTCCTCCCATGATTGGCCACTCTGGCCTTATACTTTGTTTGGGCCTGCAGCTCCACCGTGGGAGAACACCATTACCAGCACAGCGACCCCAGGTGAGCAGCAGGGCCCCTCCTCTCCACTCTTGCCACCTTGTGCTCATAATCATGTCCCCATCCAGCAACAGAGCCCCTTGTGTTGTTCCGTTCCCCGTGCTCCCCGGCTCCACCTTCCCCTTCCTCCTCCCACCTCCCGTACCTTCCTCCTCATATGATTAGCCACTCTTTAATAACACTGTGTTTGGGCCTGCAGCTTCACCGTGGGAGAACGCCATTACCAGCACGGCGACACCAGGTGAGCTGCAGGGTACCTCAACTCCACTCTTGACACCTTGTGTCCATGATAATGTCCCCATGCGGCCCCAGACCCCCCTCGTGTTGCTCTTTTCCCCGTGCTTCCCGGCTCCCCTTTACCCTCCCTCTGCCCACCTCCCGGACCTCCCCCCTCCTGTGATTGGCCACTCGGGCTTTACACTGTGTTTGAGCATGCAGCTTCACTGTGGGAGAACTTCATTACCAGTAAGATGACCCTAGGTGAGCTGCAGGCCTCTCTATCCACTCTTGACACCTTGTGGCCATAATCTTTTCCCCATGCGGCCCAAGCCCCCTCTTGTGTTGCTCCGTTCCCCGTACTCCCCGGCTTCCCCCTTCCCCTCCCTCAACCCACCTCCCGGACCTCCCTCCTCCTGTGATTAGCCACTCGGGTCTTACACTGTGTTTGGGCTTGCAGCTTCACCGTGGGAGAAAGCCATTACTAGGACAGTGCCCCAGGTGAGCTGCAGGCCCCTCTACTCCACTCTTGCCACCTTGTGGCCATAATCATGTCCCCATGTGGCCCAAACCCCATCGTGTTGCGCTGTTCCCTGTGCTCCCTGTCTTCCACTTTCCCCTCCCTCCACCCATCTCCTGGACCTCCCTCCTACCGTGCTTGGCATTCGGGCCTTACACTGTGTTTGGGCCTGAAGCTTCACCGTGGGAGAACGCCATTACCAGCACGGCGACCCCAGGTGAGCTGCAGGGCACCTCAACTCCACTCTTGACACCTTGTGGCCATAATCATGTCCCCATGCGGCCTCAGAACCCCCTCGTGATGCTGTGTTCCCCGTGCCCCACCGGCTCCCCCTTCCCCTCCCTCCGCCCACCTTCCAGACCTCCCTCCTCCTGTGATTAGCCACTCGGGTCTTACACTGTGTTTGGGCCTGCAGCTTCACTGTGGGAGAACGCCATTACCAGCATGGCGACCCCAGATGAGCTACAGGGCCCCTCTACTCCACTCTTGACACCTTTTGACCATAATCATGTCCCCATGCGGCCCCAGACCCTGTTCGTGTTGCTCTATTCCCTGTGCTCCCCGTCTTTCCCTTCCCCTCCCTCCACCCACCTCACCAACCTCCTCCTCCGGTTATTAGCCACTCGGCATTACACTGTGTTTGGGCCTGCAGCTTCACCCTGGGAGAACGCCATTACCAACACGGCGACCCCAGGTGAGCTGCAGGTCCCCTCTACTCCACTCTTGATACCTTGTGGCCATAATCATGTCCCCATGTGGCCCCAGAACCCGCTCACTTTGCTCCGTTCCCTGTGTTCCCTGGCTTCCCCTTCCCCTCCCTCCGTCCGCCTCCCATACCTCCCTTCCCCCATGATTGGCCACTTGGGCCTTACACTGTCTTTGGGCCTGCAGCTTCACCGTCGGAGAACACCATTACCAGCACGGCAACCCCAGGTGAGCTGCAGGGCACCTCAACTCCACTCTTGACACCTTGTGGCCATTATAATGTCTCCATGCAGCCCCAGTCCCCCCTCGTGTTGCTCTGATCCCCGTGCTCCTTGGCTCCCCCTTACTCTCCCTCTGCCCGCCTCCCGGACCTCCCCCCTCCTGTGATTGTCCACTTGGGCCTTACACTGTGTTTGAGCCTGCAGCTTCACTGTGGGAGAACACCATTACCAGCACGGTGACCCCAGGTGAGCTGCAGGGCCCCTCTACTCCACTCTTGACACCTTGTGACCATAATCATGTTCCCATGTGGCCCCAGACCCTGCTCGTGTGCTCCGTTTCCCGTGCTCCCTGTCTTCCCCCTTCCCGTCCCTCCGCCCACCTCCTGTACCTCCCTCCTCTTGTGATTAGCCACTTGGGTCTTACACTGTGTTTGGGCCTGCAGCTTCACTGTGGGAGAATGCCATTACCAGCACGGTGACCCCAAATGAGCTGCAGGGCCCCTCTACTCCACTCCTGACACCTTGTGGCCAAAATCAAGTCCCCCTGTGGCCTCAGATCCTGTTCTTGTTGCTCTATTCCCTGTGCTCCCCGGCTTCCCCTTCCCCTCCCTCCGCCCACCTCCTGTACCTCCCTCCTCTTGTGATTAGCCACTCGGGCCTTACACTGTGTTTGGGCTGCAGCTTCACTGTGGGAGAATGCCATTACCAGCACAGCGACCCCAGGTGAGCTGCAGGGCCCCTCTACGCCACTCTTGCCACCTTGTGGCCATAATCATGTCCCCATGCGGCTCTAGACCCCATTGTGTGGCTCCATTCCCCGTGCTCCCCGGCTTCCCCCTTCCCCTCCCTCCTTTGCCCGCCTCCCGGACCTCCCTCCTCCCTTGATTGGCCACTCGGGCCTTACACTGTGTTTGTGCCTGCAGCTTCACGGTGTGAAAACTCATTACCGGCACAGCGGCCCTAGGTGAGCTGCAGGGCCCCTCTACTCCACTTTTGCCACCTTGTGGCCATAATCATGTCCCCATGTGGCCCCAGACACCCTCGTGTTGCTCTGTTCCTGGTGCTCCCCGGCTCCCCCTTCCCCTCCCTCTGCCCACCTCCCGGACCTCCATCCTCCTGTGATTGGCCACTCGGACCTTACACTGTGTTTGGGGCTGCAGCTTCACTGTGGGAGAACGCCATTACCAGCACAGCAACCCCAGGTGAGCTGCAGGGCCCCTCTTCTCCACTCTTGCCACCTTGTGGCCATAATCATGTCCCCATGTGGCCCCAGACCCCCTTGTGTTGCACCGTTGCCCGTTCTTCCCGGCTCCCACTTCCCCTCCCTCCGCCCGCCCCCGTACCTCCTCCTCTCATGATTGGCCACTGTGGCCTTACACTGGGTTTCGGCCTGCAGATTCACCCTGGGAGAAAGCCATTGCCAGCACGGCGACCCCAGGTGAGCTGCAAGGCCCCTTTACTCCACTCTTGCCACCTTGTGGCCATAATCATGTCCCCATGTGGCCCCAGACCGCCTTGTGTTGCTCCGTTCCCCGTGCTCCCCGGTTTCCTTCTTCCCCTTCCTCCGCCCACCTCCCAGACTCCCTCCTCCCGTGATTGGCCACTTCATCCTTACACTGTGTTTGGGCCTGCAGCTTCACTGTGGGAGAATGCCATTACCAGCATGGCGACCCCAGGTGAGCTACAGGGCCCCTCTGCTCCCTCTTGCCACCTTGTGGCCATAATCATGTCCCCATGCGGCCCCAGACCCTGCTCGTGTTGCTCCGTTCCCTGTGATCCCCAGCTTCCCCCTTCCCCACCCTCTGCCCACCTCCCAGACCTCCCTCCTCCTGTGATTAGCCACTCGGGCCGTACACTGTGTTTGGGCCTGCAGCTTTACCCTGGGAGAACGCCATTTACCAGCACGGCAACCCCAGGTGAGCTGCAAGGCACCTCTACTCCACTCTTGCCACCTTGTGGCCATAATCATGTCCCCCTGCGGCCCTAGACCCTGCTCGTGTTGCTCCGTTCCCTGTGCTCCCCGGCTTCCCCCTTCCCCTGACTCTGCCCACCTCACGGACCTCCCTCCTCCCGTGATTAGCCACTCAGGCCTTATACTGTGTGTGGGCCTGCTGCTTCACCGTGGGAGAAAGCCATTACCAGCACAGCGACCCCAGGTGAGCTGCAGGCCCCTCTACTCCACTCTTGCCACCTTGTGGCCACAATCATGTCCCCGTGTGGCCCCACACCCCCTTCTGTTGCTCCATTCCCTGTGCTCCCTGGCTTCCACCTTCCCCTCCCACTGCCCCTCTCCCGGACCTCCCTCCTCCCATGATTGGCCACTCAGGCCTTACACTGTGTTTGGGCCTGCAGCTTCACCATGGGAGAACACCATTACCAGCACGGCGACCTCAGGTCAGCTGCAGGGCCCCTCTACTCCACTCTTGACACCTTGTGGCCATAATCATGTCCCCATGCGGACACAGACCCCGCTCGTGTTGCTCTGTTCCCCGTGTTCCCCGGCTTCCCCCTTCCCCTCCCTCCGCCCTCCTACTGGACCTCCCTGCTCCCGTGATTAGCCACTCGGGCCTTACACTGTGTTTGGGCCTGCAGCTTCCCCGTGGTAGAACACTACTACCAGCACGTGACCCCAGGTGATCTGCAGGACCCCTCTACTACACTCTTGCCACCTTGTAGCCTTGATCATGCTCCCATGCGGCCCTAGACCCCATTGTGTTGCTCCGTTGCACCATGCTTCGCGGCTTTCCCCTTCCCCTCCCGCCGCCCGCCTCCCGGACCTCCCTCCTCCCGTGATTGGCCACTTAGGCTTTACACTGTGTTTGGGCCTGCAGCTTCACGGCTGGAGAACGCATTACCTGCACAGCGACCCCAGGTGAGCTGCAGGGCCCCTCTACTACACTCTTGCCACCTTGTGGCCTTAATCATGTCCCCATGCGGCCCCAGACTCCCTCGTGTTGCTCCGTTCCCCATGCTCCCCGGCTCCCCCTTACCCGCCTTCTGCCCACCTCCCAGCCCTCCTCGACCTCCTCCTCCCATGATTGGCCACTCTGGCCTTATACTGTGTTTGGGCCCGCAGCTTCACCGTGGGAGAACACCATTACCAGCATGGCGACCCCAGGTGAGCTGCAGGCCACTCTACTCCACTCTTGACACCTTGTGGCCATAATCTTTTCCCCATGCGGCCCCAGTCCCCCCTCGTGTTGCTCTGATCCCCATGCTCCTTGGCTCCCCCTTACCCTCCCTCCGCCCGCCTCCCGGACCTCCCCCCTCCCGTGATTGGCCACTTGGGCCTTACACTGTCTTTGAGCCTGCAGCTTCAATGTGGGAGAACACCATTACCAGCACGGTGACCCCAGGTGAGCTGCAGGGCCCCTCTACTCCACTCCTGACACCTTGTGGCCAAAATCAAGTCCCCCTGTGGCCCCAGATCCCGTTCTTGTTGCTCTATTCCCTTTTCTCCCCGGCTTCCCCTTCCCCTCCCTCCGCCCACCTCCTGTACCTCCCTCCTCTTGTGATTAGCCACTCGGGCCTTACACTGTGTTTGGGCCTGCAGCTTCACCATGGGAGAACGCCATTACCAGCACAGCGACCCCAGGTGAGCTGCAGGGCCCCTCTACGCCACTCTTGCCACCTTGTGGCCATAATCATGTCCCCATGCGGCCCTAGACCCCATTGCGTGGCTCCATTCCCCGTGCTCCCCGGCTTCCCCCTTCCCCTTCCTCCGCCCGCCTCCCAGACCTCCCTCCTCCCTTGATTGGCCACTCGGGCCTTACACTGTGTTTGGGCCTGCAGCTTCACGGTGTGAAAACTCATTACCGGCACAGCGGCCCCTGGTGAGCTGCAGGGCCCCTCTACTCCACTTTTGCCACCTTGTGACCATAATCATGTCCCCATGTGGCCCCAGACACCCTCGTGTTGCTCTGTTCCCGGTGCTCCCCGGCTCCCTCTTCCCCTCCCTCTGCCCACCTCCCGGACCTCCATCCTCCTGTGATTGGCCACTCGGACCTTACACTGTGTTTGGGCCTGCAGCTTCACCATGGGAGAACGCCATTACCAGCACAGCGACCCCAGGTGAGCTGCAGGGCCCCTCTTCTCCACTCTTGCCACCTTGTGGCCATAATCATGTCCCTGTGTGGCCCCAGACCCCCTTGGGTTGCACCGTTGCCCGTTCTTCCAGGCTCTCCCTTCCCCTCCCTCCGCCTGCCCCTCGTACCTCCTCCTCTCATGATTGGCCACTCTGGCCTTACACTGGGTTTCGGCCTGCAGATTCACCCTGGGAGAAAGCCATTGCCAGCACGGCGACCCCAGGTGAGCTGCAAGGCCCCTCTACTCAACTCTTGCCACCTTGTGGCCATAATCATGTCCCCATGCGGCCCCAGACCCTGCTTGTGTTGCTCAGTTCCCTGTGATCCTCAGCTTCCCCCTTCCCCACCCTCTGCCCACCTCCCAGACCTCCCTCCTCCTGTGATTAGCCACTCGGGCCGTACACTGTGTTTGGGCCTGCAGCTTTACCCTGGGAGAACGCCATTTACCAGCACGGCAACCCCAGATGAGCTGCAAGGCACCTCTACTCCACTCTTGCCACCTTGTGGCCATAATCATGTCCCCCTGCGGCCCTAGACCCCCTTGTGTTGCTCCGTTAGCCGTGCTCTCTGTCTTCCCCCTTCTCCTCCCTACGCCCGCCTCCCAGACTTCCCTCCTCCCGTGATTGGCCACTCGGGCCTTACACTGTGTTTGGGCCTGCAGCTTCACTGTGGGAGAATGCCATTACCAGCATGGCGACCCCAGGTGAGCTACAGGGCCCCTTTACTCCACTCTTGACATCATGTGGCCATAATCATGTCCCAATGCGGCCCTAGACCCTGCTTGTGTTGCTCCGTTCCCCGTGCTCCCCAGCTTCCCCCTTCCCCTGCCTCTGCCCACCTCCTGGACCTCCCTCCTCCCGTGATTGGCCACTCGGGCCTTACACTGTGTTTGGGCCTGCAGCTTCATTGTGGGAGAACACCATTACCAGCACAGCGACCCCAGGTGAGCTGGAGGGCCACTCTACTCCACTCTTGACACCTTCTTGCCATAATCATGTCCCCATGCGGCCCCAGACTCCCTCGTGTTGCTCCGTTCCCCGTGCTCCCCGGCTCCCCCTTCCCCACCTTCTGCCCACCTCCGGGACCTCCTCGACCTCCTCCTCCCATGATTGGCCACCCTGGCCTTATACTGTGTTTGGGCCTGCAGCTTCACCGTGGGAGAACACCATTACCAGCATGGCGACCCCAGGTGAGCTGCAGGCCCCTCTACTCCACTCTTGACACCTTGTGGCCATAATCTTTTCCCCATGCGGCCCCAGTCCCCCCTCGTGTTGCTCTGATCCCCGTGCTCCTTGGCTCCCCCTTACCCTCCCTCCGCCCGCCTCCCAGACCTCCCCCCTCCCGTGATTGGCCACTTGGGCCTTACACTGTGTTTGAGCCTGCAGCTTCACTGTGGGAGAACACCATTTCCGCACGGTGACCCCAGGTGAGCCGCAGGGCCCCTCTACTCCACTCTTGACACCTTGTGGCCATAATCATGTCCCCATGTGGCCCCAGACGCTGCTCGTGTTGCTCCATTTCCCGTGCTCCCTGGCTTCCCCCTTCCCGTCCCTCCGCCCAACTCCTGTACCTCCCTCCTCTTGTGATTAGCCACTCGGGCCTTACACTGTGTTTGGGACTGCAGCTTCACTGTGGGAGAACGCCATTACCAGCACAGCGACCCCAGGTGAGCTGCAGGGCCCCTCTACGCCACTCTTGCCACCTTGTGGCCATAATCATGTCCCCATGCGGCCCTAGACCCCATTGTGTGGCTCCATTCCCCGTGCTCCCCGGCTTCCCCCTTCCCCTCCCTCCGCCCGCCTCCCGGACTTCCCTGCTCCCTTGATTGGCCACTCGGGACTTACACTGTGTTTGGGCCTGCAGCTTCACGGTGTGAAAACTCATTACCGGCACAGCGTCCCCAGGTGAGCTGCAGGGCCCCTCTACTCCACTTTTGCCACCTTGTGGCCATAATCATGTCCCCATGTGGCCCCAGACACCCTTCAGTTGCTCTGTTCCCGGTGCTCCCCGGCTCCCCCTTCTCCTCCCTCAGCCCACCTCCCGGACCTCCATCCTCCTGTGATTGGCCACTCGGACCTTACACTGTGTTTGGGCCTGCAGCTTCACCATGGTAGAACGCCATTACCAGCACAGCGACCCCAGGTGAGCTGCAGGGCCCCTCTTCTCCACTCTTGCCACCTTGTGGCCATAATCATGTCCCCATGTGGCCCCAGACCCCCTTGTGTTGCACCGTTGCCCATTCTTCCTGGCTCCCGCTTGCCCTCCCTCCGCCCGCCCCCCGTACCTCCTCCTCTCATGATTGGCCACTCTGGCCTTACACTGTGTTTGGGGCTGCAGATTCACCCTGGGAGAAAGCCATTGCCAGCACGGCGACCCCAGGTGAGCTGCAAGGCCCCTCTACTCCACTCTTGCCACCTTGTGGCCATAATCATGTCCCCATGCGGCCCCAGACCCCCTCGTGTTGCTCCGTTCCCCGTGCTCCCCGGTTTCTTCCTTCCCCTTCCTCCGCCCACCTCCCAGACTCCCTCCTCCCGTGATTGGCCACTTCGTCCTTACACTGTGTTTGGGCCTGTAGCTTCACTGTGGGAGTATGCCATTATCAGCATGGCGACCCCAGGTGAGCTACAGGGCCCCTTTACTCCACTCTTGACACCTTGTGGCCATAATCATGTCCCCATGCGGCCTCAGACCCTGCTCCTGTTGCTCAGTTCCCTGTGATCCCCAGCTTCCCCCTTCCCCACCCTCTGCCCACCTCCCAGACCTCCCTCCTCCTGTGATTAGCCACTCCAGCCGTACACTGTGTTTGGGCCTGCAACTTCACTGTGGGAGAATGCCATTACCAGCATGGCGACCCCAGGTGAGCTACAGGGCCCCTTTACTCCACTCTTGACATCATGTGGCCATAATCATGTCCCCATGCGGTCCTAGACCCTGCTCGTGTTGCTCCGTTCCCCGTGTTCCCCGGCTTCCCCTTTCCCCTGCCTCTGCCCACCTCCTGGACCTCCCTCCTCCCGTGATTGGCCACTCGGGCCTTACACTGTGTTTGGGCCTGCAGCTTCACTGTGGGAGAACACCATTACCAGCACGGCGACCTCAGGTCAGCTGCAGGGCCACTCTACTCCACTCTTGACACCTTGTGGCCATAATCATGTCCCCATGCGGCCCTAGACTCCCTCGTGTTGCTCCGTTCCCCGTGCTCCCCGGCTCCCCCTTCCCCGCCTTCTGCCCACCTCCGGGACCTCCTCGACCTCCTCCTCCCATTATTGGCCACTCTGGCCTTATACTGTGTTTGGGCCTGCAGCTTCACCGTGGGAGAACACCATTACCAGCATGGCGACCCCAGGTGAGCTGCAGGGCCCCTCTGCTCCCTCTTGCCACCTTGTGGCCATAATCATGTCCCCATGCAGCCCCAGACCCCCTCGTGTTGCTCCGTTCCCCGTGCTCCCCGGTTTCTTCCTTCCCCTTCCTCCGCCCACCTCCCAGACTCCCTCCTCCCGTGATTGGCCACTTCGTCCTTACACTGTGTTTGGGCCTGTAGCTTCACTGTGGGAGTATGCCATTACCAGCACGGTGACCCCAGATGAGCTACAGTGCCCCTCTACTCCACTCCTGACACCTTGTGGCCAAAATCAAGTCCCCCTGTGGCCCCAGATCCCGTTCTTGTTGCTCTATTCCCTTTGCTCCCCGGCTTCCCTTTCCCCTCCCTCCGCCCACCTCCTGTACCTCCCTTCTCTTGTGATTAGCCACTCGGGCCTTACACTGTGTTTGGGCCTGCAGCTTCATGTGGGAGAACGCCATTACCAGCACGGCGACCTCAGGTCAGCTGCAGGGCCCCTCTACGCCACTCTTGCCACCTTGTGGCCATAATCATGTCCCCATGCGGCCCTAGACCCCATTGCTTGGCTCCATTCCCCGTGCTCCCCGGCTTCCCCCTTCCCCTCCCTCCGCCCGCCTCCCAGACCTCCCTCCTCCCTTGATTGGCCACTCGGGCCTTACACCGTGTTTGGGCCTGCAGCTTCACGGTGTGAAAACTCATTACCGGCACAGCGGCCCCAGGTGAGCTGCAGGGCCCCTCTACTCCACTTTTGCCACCTTGTGACCATAATCATGTCCCCATGTGGCCCCAGACACCCTCGTGTTGCTCTGTTCCCGGTGCTCCCCGGCTCCCCCTTCCCCTCCCTCTGCCCACCTCCCGGACCTCCATCCTCCTGTGATTGGCCACCAGGGCTGGACTGCCCCACCGGGACACCCGGACATCCCCCGGAAGGCCTCGGGTCAAAGGGCCTCTTTTCACAGAACTCGGAAGGATACATATAAAGAATGAATAACAACGATCCGACTGGGTCGTTCGCTTGGAACTGGCTGCGGGTGCTGCGCATGTCTTTTCTCCAGCCCCCTCCAGGCTGACGAGCCAGACTGCATCTGCGCATGAGGCCAGGAACTGCACATGCCCTGCCTTGCAGCCTGTCTCTGCACAGTGCACACATGCGCAGCAGCCAGGCAAATGACAGGGCAAGGCTGCGAGTGACCTGGCTGGCTGGCTGCTCTGCTCCGACCAGCGAGCTAGGCAGGCCATGCTGGGGAGGAATGCTGAACTGCGTCTGCGAGGGAGGTATGCTGGTGACTACGAACATGGCGTGTGCGCAGGAGGTCAGGGGCTGCTCTGAGCAGGGCTTTGCAAGCACGGGGCACTGAATGTACCCCTTTCTCATCTCTCCTCTCTCCCTGGTGCTAATAACATTGCCCTCTCACCGCCTCCCTGGTAAGCACCACCCCGAAAATATTCATTGGGGAGAACTTGCCGTTGTCTTTGGTGTGCGGCAGTTGCTGGGCCAGGATTGGAGGCACATTGCAGGGTGCTGAGTCTATTGTTGGGAGCATCTAGAACACCCGAGTATCCAGGGTGAAGTTCCTTCCTTGCTTCCTTCCTTCCTTCCCTGCTCCCTTCCTTGATTCCTTCCTTGCTTCTTCCCTTCCTTGCTTCCTCCCTTCCTTGCCTCCCCCTTCCTTGCTTCTTTGTTTCCTTCCTTCCCTGCTTCCTTCCTTCCTTCCTTGCTCCCTTCCTTGCTTTCTTCGTTCCTTGCTTCCCTGCTTCCTTCCTTCACTGCTTCCTTGCTTCCTCCCTTCCTTCCTCCCTTCCCTGCTTGCTTCCTTCTTTCCTTCCTTCCCTGCTTCCTTGCGTCCTCCTTTCCTTGCTTCCTTGCTCCCTTCTTCCTTCCCTGCTTCCTTGCGTCCTCCTTTCCTTGCTTCCCCCCTTGCTTCCTTCTTTCCTTACTTCCTTCCTGCTCCCTTCCTTGCTTCTTTCTTCCTTCCTTGCTTCCTTGCTTTCTTGCTCCCTTCCTTGCTTCCTTCCCTGCTTCCATGCATCCTCCTTTCCTTGCTTCCTTCCTTGCTTGCTTGCTTGCTTGCTTCCTTCCTTCTCTCCCTTCCTTCCTTCCTTTCTTCCTCCCTCCTTCTTTCCTCCCTCCCTTCCCTTCTTTCTTTCCTTCTCTCATTCCTGAAGTGTATTTCTCCCCTCCTTTTATTCCTTCTATAGTCCTTTGTTTGCTTGTTTTTTTCTTTCTTAGTTAATTTCTTTTTATTTGTCACACACTTCCTCTTTCTGCCTTTACTTCTTCTCCCTTCCTTTCTTTCTTACTTGTTTCTCTCTTTTGTCTCTTTTTTTCTTCCTTCCCTTCTTTCTAAATATTGGTCGGAATCCATGTGTTACTGTGTTTCTTGCACGGCATGACCTTTATATTTTACACATGTGTTTCAAATAAAAATTAATGTCATTTTTATTTAAAGTAGTATTAATCTTTGCAGGCAGTGTGTACTCCTCTGGGTGCCATTATATATCTGGGAGACTTTCATTTCAGCTTGACAATTAATTGGGGTTTAGGAATGGGGTGGTGGGCCCCTCACAATAAACCTGAGCAAACCCACCAGCAAATCTAAGTGTTGGGGGGCTTGGAGGAAGTGGGCCTTGTCTTGGCCGGGAACTCAAGTGCAATAGATTCTGGAATCCTGGAGTTTTGACATAGTGACCCAATGACATTGCTATGCAGAGCGCATCGTGTGGAAGTGTGGCCTAATGTTCACATGTACACCATGTACTTCATTGCAAGTATCTGTGGCCCACGTGGCCGGAGCAAGGTGTGACTCTGCGCCACTGGCGGATGCAGGCGCGTCAGTGAAACTGGCGTATGTTTGCACATCCACAGATTGCGCTGCTTGCAGAATACGGAGCAAGTTCAGTGTACGCCGGTGCCACAGACGTGAGCAACCTTAGCACAGACAGGTGGAAAATGCGGGTACGTGGTTGCCCATATACCACATATGCATTGCAAGTGCAACATGCGTTTAACATATGCACATACTGAGTGCGCATAAAATACACACAACTGTAAATACGCATGCTATGTTGGAAACAAGAACAACGCGCATTGGCCGAGCCAACAGTTTGGGCTTTTTTAGGCTGAATCTGTTCCTTGTGCCCAGGGCTGGACTGGCCTATACGTAACTCTGGAGATTTTTTGGTAGCCCTCTGCACCCTGTGCCTCTTTTGTGTGGTATTTCCAAATGTTCCCATAGGAAAAGGGTTGGGCTTGCTGAAAATGTGTAATATGGGGCCACTTTGAAAATAATTTCCAGGGCCTCTTTTGATTACCAGTCCACCCCTGGGCCCTAGAACCCCTTGTGTTGCTCCGTTAGCCGTGCTCTCTGTCTTCCCCCTTCTCCTCCCTACGCCCGCCTCCCAGACCTCCCTCCTCCCGTGATTGGCCACTTCGTCCTTACACTGTGTTTGGGCCTGTAGCTTCACTGTGGGAGAATGCCATTACCAGCATGGCGACCCCAGGTGAGCTACAGGGCCCCTTTACTCCACTCTTGACAACATGTGGCCATAATCATGTCCCCATGCGGCCCTAGACCCTGCTCGTGTTGCTCCGTTCCCCGTGCTCCCTGGCTTCCCCTGCCTCTGCCCACCTCCTGGACCTCCCTCCTCCCGTGATTGGCCACTCGGGCCTTACACTGTGTTTGGGCCTGCAGCTTCACTGTGGGAGAACACCATTACTAGCACAGCGACCCCAGGTGAGCTGCAGGGCCACTCTACTCCACTCTTGACACCTTCTGGCCATAATCATGTCCCCATGCGGCCCCAGACCCCCCTCGTGTTGCTCTGTTCCCCGTGCTCTCCAGCTCCCCCATCCCCTCCCTCCGCCCCTCTCCCGGACCTCCCTCCGCCCATGATTGGCCACTCAAGCCTTACACTGTGTTTGGGCCTGCAGCTTCACCGTGGGAGAACGCCATTACCAGCACGGCGACCCCAGGTCAGCTGCAGGGCCCCTCTACTCCACGCTTGACACCTTGTGGCCATAATCATGTCCCCATGCGGCCCCAGACCCCGCTCGTGTTGCTCCATTCCCCGTGCTCCCCGGCTTCCCCCTTCCCCTCCCTCCGCCCTCCTACTGGACCTCCCTCCTCCCGTGATTAGCCACTAGGGCCTTACACTGTTTTTGGGCCTGCAGCTTCACCGTGGTAGAACGCCACTACCAGCACGCGACCCCAGGTGATCTGCAGGGCCCCTCTACTACACTCTTGCCACCTTTTGGCCTTAATCATGCCCCCATGCGGCTCTAGACCCCATTGTGTTGCTCCGTTGCACCATGCTTCCCGGCTTTCCACTTCCCCTCCCTCCACCCGCCTCCCGGACCTCCCTCCTCCCGTGGTTGGCCACTCGGGCCTTACACTGTGTTTGGGCCTGTAGCTTCACTGTGGGAGAACACCATTACCAGTACAGCGACCCCAGGTGAGCTGCAGGGTCACTCTACTCCACTCTTGACACTTTCGGCCATAATCATGTCCCCATGCGGCCCCAGACCCCCCTCGTGTTGCTCTGTTCCCTGTGCTCCCCAGCTCCCTCATCCCCTCCCTCCACCCACCTCCCGGTTCTCCTTCCTCCTCTGACTAGCCACTCAGGCCTTACATTGTGTGTGGGCCTGAGGCTTCACCGTGGGAGAAAGCCATTACCAGCACAGCGACCCCAGGTGAGCTGCAGGCCCCTCTACTCCACTCTTGCCACCTTGTGGCCATAAACATGTCCCCATGTGGCCCCACACCCCCTTGTGTTGCTCCATTCCCTGTGCTCCCTGGCTTCCACCTTCCCCTCCCTCCGCCCCTCTCCCGGACCTCCCTCCTCCCATGATTGGCCACTCTGGCCATACACTGTGTTTGGGCCTGCAGCTTCACCGTGGGAGAACGCCATTACCAGCACAGCGACCCCAGGTGAGCTACAGGGCCCCTCTACTCCACTCTTGCCACCTTGTGGCTATAATCATGTCCCCATGCGGCCCCAGACCCCCTTGTGTTGCTCTGTTTCCTGTGCTCCCCGGCTTCTCCTTCCCCTCCCTCCGCCCACCTTACCGACCTCCCTCCTCCCGTGATTAGCCACTCGGGCCTTACACTGTGTTTGGACCTGCAGCTTCACTGTGGGATAACGCCATTACCAGCACAGCGACCCCAGGTGAGCTGCAGGGCCCCTCTACTCCACTCTTGCCAACTTGTGGCCATAATCATATCCCCATGCAGCCCTAGACCCCACTGTGTTGCTCCGTTCCCCGTGCTCCCCGGCTTCCCCCTTCCCCTCCCTCCACCCGCCTCCCGGACCTCCCTCCTCCCTTGATTGGCCACTCGGGCCATACTCTGTGTTTGGGCCTGGAGCTTCACGGTGGGAAAACGCATTACCAGCACAGCAACACCAGGTGAGCTGCAGGGCCGCTCTACTCCACTCTTGCCAACTTGTGGCCATAATCATATCCCCATGCAGCCCTAGACCCCACTGTGTTGCTCCGTTCCCCGTGCTCCCCGGCTTCCCCCTTCCCCTCCCTCCGCCCACCTCCCGGACCTCCCTCCTCCCTTGATTGGCCACTCGGGCCATACTCTGTGTTTGGGCCTGGAGCTTCACAGTGGGAAAACGCATTACCAGCACAGCAACACCAGGTGAGCTGCAGGGCCGCTCTAATCCACTCTTCCCACCTTGTGACCATAATCATGTCCCCATGTGGCCCCAGACCCCTTGTGTTGCTCTGTTGCCTGTGCTCCCCGGCTCCCCCTTCCCCTCCCTCCACACGCCTCCTGTACCTCCCTCCTCTCATGATTGGCCACTCTGGCCTTACACTGGGTTTGGGCCTGCAGCCTCACCCTGGGAGAATGCCATTACCAGCACGGCGAACACAGGTGAGCTGCAGGGCCCCTCTACTCCACTCGCCACCTTGTGGCCATAATCATGTCCTCATGCGGCCCCAGACCCTGCTCGTGTTGCTCCATTCCCTGTGCTCCCCGGCTTCCCCCTTCCTCTCCCTCTGCCACCTCCCGGACCTCCATCCTTCCGTGATTAGCCACTCGGGCCTTACACTGTGTTTGGGCCTGCAGCTTCATAGTGGGAGAACGCCATTACCAGCACGGCAACCCCAGGTGAGCTGTAGGGCCCCACTACTCCACTCTTGCCACCTTGTGGCCATAATCATGTCCTCATGCGGCCCCAGGTTCCCTTGTGTTGCTCCGTTCCCCCGTGCTCCCCAGCTTCCGCCTTCCCCTCCCTCCGCCCGCCTCCCGGACCTCCGTCCTCCCATGATTGCTTCACTGTGGGAGAACGCTATTACCAGCACAGCGACCCTAGGTGAGCTGCAGGCCCCTCTACTCCACTCTTGACACCTTGTGGCCATAATCATGTCCCATGCGGCCCCAGACTCCCTCGTGTTGCTCCTTTCCCCATGCAGCCCCGGCTCTCCCTTCCCCTCGCTCCGCCTACCTCCCAGACCTCCCTTCTCCCGTGATTGGTTGTGTCAGGAATTCAGCTCGACACGCTTGGCGGAAATGAAGAATGAGTCATTCAAGATACCAACAATGGAACTCAAGATGGCGGCTTATCAGCTCTATTGCCACACGACGATTACCGTTCTAGTTGTTTCCAACATGGCGACCGCGTCTGCCCATTCTATATCTTCCTCTCTATGGTCGGGCAAGACGCGTCGCTTCTGTTCGCTTCACCTCGCTGTTGCGCTGCTGCTTTTCTAATCTTTCTGCAGTACTTCCATTGAGGCTTTTCTAAGCCTCTTCTCCTCTATTCTGCGCTCTGCGCACTTTATCTGAGCTCCGTCTCGACTTATTCTACCTTTTCCTTACCTTCCGTTTTCCCTGTTACTCTTCTTGCTTTCCTTCCCCGTGCACTCATGTGCGGTTTCTTTTCTACGCTACTTCTTTCCTCGTTTCCTTCCTTACCTTACTCCTTATCTACAGCATTGAGCACGACCGGTCTTCCTTCCACGTTGCTGCTCGACTCCTTCTCACCGAGCGGATTCCTGGAACCGTTCCTTCCTCAGCCTGCTGTACTCGGGCTTCCACTACGTTGCTGCTCGACTCCTTCTCACCGAGCGGATTCCTGGAACCGTTCCTCCCTCAGCCTGCAGTACTTACCGTTCTTCCACAACTACTCGGGAGACACCATCCTCTACGAGACACAATTGGGTTTTCTTCCCCACGAGGGTTTCCCAAGGGTAATGCCCCCGGGGTGCACTGAGTCCAGTTTTCTGGCCTCTGAACACTTTGGGGGAATTACCTATATACTTCAGAGCCAATTCTGCACCTCTGCTGTTTCCGGACATTCGTGAGTACCTCATTGTTACAGAAAGCGACGCCCAAAAAGGAAACAAAAGATGGAACAGCAGATGCAACAAGTAATGGCAGCCATGCAGAGTCTCAATACTGAAGTACAGACGTTAAGAAACAAAAATGCTACGTTGAGACAAATGGTTGCAAACAGGTCAGAGATCCCTCCAGGATCATTACTCATGGGAAAATACAATGGCAACCCTAAAAGACTAAAGAATTCTTGGACTCTTGTTTGGTGCAAATCACTTTGAAAGCCTCGTTTTTTCCAAACGATAGAGCTAAAGTAAGTTTTCTGATATCTAATCTCGCCGGCAACGCCCTGGCCTGGGCTACACCACTAGTCACCACCAACAATCAGCTAATGGATTCCTACGCAGGATTTACCAACAGTCTGCAAGCCATGTTTGGGAGAAAAGAATTAGTGGTTTCAGCACAAGAACATCTATTGGATCTGAAGCAAGGGAACACTGATATCCTAACTTTCATCACACAGTTTAAACAATTAGCCAATGAGACGGCATGGGCTGATGATGCCCTCCTGACCATATTTCGCCGGAATCTATGTGAAGAACTTAAAGATGAAGTCTCTAGAGTTCCTAGACCTCATAATTTTGCGCAAATGGTTACATTAGTACTCCAGTTGGATTACCGGATACAAGAAAGAAATCTAGAAAGAAAGAAAGGGAAATCACATCCACTGCTAGGACCTTACAAGTCGGATATTCCTAGGACCAGTAAGAACCAAGAATCCGGGGAACCTATGCAATTGGGAGTAGCTTGTGGACCATTAACACCGGAAGAAAGACAAAGAAGAAGAACACTAGGATTATGCATGTATTGTGGTTCCGATAAACATGTTCTAAAAGATTGTTACCTGACTACTCCTAGACGTCAGGGAAACGACAACTCCCACCCATGAAGGGAACCATGAGTGGGTCTTTGGTACAAAGTTCCCAGGAAACAACCTCAACTCACCATAAGATGGTGGTAATCAATGTGTCTCTACAATTCCTAGACAAGCACATCCAACAAATAACCGCCTTAGTAGATTGTGGTGCAGCGGGATTGTTTATGGATTCCGAATGGGCATTTAGAAACAACATAGCTTGGGTGGCTAAAACCCCGAGTCTGCCAGTGGAAGGAGAAGATGGAAATCCTTTATCATCAGGACCCATTAAAGAAAACACAACTTTTCTCACCATGAAGATTTCTACACATGAAGAAGAGTTATCATTCGATTTGATAAAAGCCGCTCATTATCCACTTATACTGGGTCTCCCATGGCTCGTTAAACATAACCCATTCATTAATTGGACTGCAGGAACATTATTTTTGGGTTCTGAACACTGCTTGCATTCTTGCCTACCCAAAGGAGTGGTGGGCTTGTATGCTACAACTGCATCCCCGGACAAAAGCCCGGTATTATCTACCATATCCAACCTATATCTACCGCCGGAATGTTACCACAAGTACAGCTCTGTTTTCTCAAATGATGAATACAAGGAATTACCACCCCACAGAAAGGACGATTGTTCTATTGATTTACTACCAGATGCGCAAGTACCCTTTGGTCGCATGTACACTCTCTCTATTCCCGAGAAAGGTGCCTTAAAGGAATACCTACAAACTAACTTGCGTCATGGTCTCATCACAGAGTCTAAAAGTTCTGCAGGTGCTTCACTTTTCTTTATCCCCCAAAAAGATTGTAAAGAGCTCTGTCCTTGCATCGATTATAGAGGCCTAAACAAAGTTACATACAAAGATCGATACCCACTGCCCCTTATCCAGGACATTCTGGAAGCTGTCCGAGGCGCAACTATCTTTACAAAACTCGACCTTAGAGGGGCATATCATCTGATCAGAATTAAAAGTGGAGATGAATGGAAAACAGCTTTCCGCACGCCTTTCGGACATTATGAGTATCGGGTGATGCCTTTTGGGCTAGCAAATGCCCCTTCAGTCTTTCAACGTTTTGTAGATCACATATTTGCGGATTTACTCCTTCATACCCTAATCGTATACTTGGACGACATCCTCATTTTTTCTAACAATCTGCAAGAACATATTATCCATGTCTCTGAAGTTCTAGATCGGCTTCATCAAAATCGATTGTTTGCCAAAATTGAAAAATGCTCATTCCATCTACCCAGTATCCCCTATTTGGGTTTCATTTTATCTGCAGAAGGAGCTGCCATGGATCCAAGGAAGGTAGAAGCCATCTACAAATGGAAACCTCCTCAGAACGTAAAGGAGGTACAGCGGTTCTTAGGGTTCACTAACTTCTACCGAAAATGTATTCCATATTTTTCTAGAATCATCAAACCCTTCACTCTTCTTCTTCAAAAAGGAAGATCTTTTGAGTGGAATTCAACCGCTCAGAAAGCCTTTGAAGGTCTCAAAATAGCCTTCTCTACAGCACCGATTTTACGGTTACCAGATCAGACAAAACCTTTTATATTGGAAACCGATGCTTCGGATTCAGCCATAGGAGGAGTACTCAAGCAAGTTTCGAAAGAACGGATCCAACATCCGATTGCCTATATGTCAAAATCCCTGACAGAATCAGAACGCAATTATACCGTACTTGAAAAAGAACTCTTAGCTATAAAAAGGAGTTGCCAGGAATGGAGACCCCTCCTTTTAGGGGCTCAACATCCTGCTTAAATTCGTACAGATCACAGGAACTTGAGAGTGTTACAGAACATGGAGTGTCAAAACAGTCGACAAGCTCGGTGGGCATATTTTTTTTCATCCTATGTCTTGGTCCCTACTTACATACCGGGAACCAATAATCAAATCGCTGATGCTCTTTCCAGAAGTTCACACAATACTTTGTCATTCCTCCCAGAAAAGATGTGGTCACACGCCACTTTTCTATACTATGTATCCTCTTATTTTCAAACTATACGAAAACAATGCCAAGAACTGAATCAGAAAGAAATCAGTGATCATGACCTGAGAATGGAAGATGGACTTTACTTTCGCGCTAACCAACTATACATACCTGAAGGTATATCAAGAAAGAGAGTATTACATATGTGCCATGACCATAAAGTCGCAGGACATAGAGGAATCAAAACCACCTTGGAACTCATCAATAGACACTTTTGGTGGCCTGGAGTTACACAAGACATCAAGGATTATATTTCCTCTTGCTCCATCTGCCAGCAATCTAAGGTTCCTAGACAACTGCCTACAGGGCGGTTGGTACAACCTAAGCTTCCCACTCAACCATGGGAGTGCATATCTACAGATTTTATTGTAGATTTACCACCTTCTTCAAACAATACAACCATCATGGTGACTATAGATACGTGGACCAAACTAGCACATTTCATTCCCATGAGCCGATTACCTTCAGCAGCTCAGATGGCATCCTGTTTTTTACAAACTATCTTCCGTCTCCATGGTCTTCCAAAATACATCATATCTGACAGAGGTTCACAATATGTTTCCTCCTTCTGGAAAATACTATGCAAAACCTTAGGTATACAAAGAAACCTCACCTCTGGGTATCACCCACAATCCAATGGGCAAACGGAGAGATTAAATCAATCCTTAGACAGTATCTGCGTTGCTTTGTGTCAGCTGCTCAAGACAACTGGAGCCTTCTTCTACCATATGCTGAATTCGCATATAATAATTCCTTTCACACAGCCATCAAAATGACACCTTTTTTATGCACATATGGATTCCATCCATCCAGTTTTCCTACCGTAACTCCTCGATCCACCAAAATCCCAGCGGTAGATGAATTAGTCTCCGACATCCAGAAAGGACATGGTACAGCCCTTGCTACCCTTTCTGAAACCAGAGACCGGGTAAAACAACAAGCTGACAAGAAACGCTCACAGGAACCAACCTACAAAACTAAGGCTCTAGTATGGCTCTCCTCTAAATACCTTCCTAAACATTTGGTACCATCGAAACTATCACCCAAGTATTTAGACCATTTCCCATTATTGAGGCCATCGGAAAGGTAGCATATAAAATCCGTCTCCCAGCATCCTGGCACCGGATTCATAATGTTTTTCATGTCTCTCAACTCAAGACACAGATACCGGATAGGTTCAATAGGGGCTTCAATCATACTCCCCCTCCAGTGGATACTCAAGAGGGTCCTGAGTACGAAGTAGCAGCAATATGCGACTCCAGATACTATCACGGAAAGTTGCAATACCTAATCGATTGGAAAGGCTACAATCCATCAGACAGGACTTGGGAAAACACTTCATCAGTTCATGCCTCCAGACTGGTAAACAAATTCCATCGCTCTCACCCCTGGAAACCTGGACCAATCACCCCACGGGGAGGGCATACTGTCAGGAATTCAGCTCGACACGCTTGGCGGAAATGGAGAATGAGTCATTCAAGATACCAACAATGGAACTCAAGATGGCGGCTTATCAGCTCTATTGCCACACGACGATTACCGTTCTAGTTGTTTCCAACATGGCGACTGCGTCTGCCCATTCTATATCTTCCTCTCTATGGTCGGGCAAGACGCGTCGCTTCTGTTCGCTTCACCTCGCTGTTGTGCTGGTGCTTTTCTAATCTTTCTGCAGTACTTCCGTTGAGGCTTTTCTAAGCCTCTTCTCCTCTATTCTGCGCTCTGCGCACTTTATCTGAGCTCCGTCTCGACTTATTCTACCTTTTCCTTACCTTCCGTTTTCCCTGTTACTCTTCTTGTTTTCCTTCCCCGTGCACTCGTGTGCGGTTTCTTTTCTACTCTACTTCTTTCCTCGTTTCCTTCCTTACCTTACTCCTTATCTACAGCATTGAGCACGACTGGTCTTCCTTCCACGTTGCTGCTCGACTCCTTCTCACCGAGCGGATTCCTGGAACCGTTCCTTCCTCAGCCTGCTGTACTCGGGTTTCCACTCCGTTGCTGCTCAACTCCTTCTCACCGAGCGGATTCCTGGAACCGTTCCTGCCTCAGCATGCAGTACTTACCATTCTTCCACAACTACTCGGGAGACACCATCCTCTACGAGACACAATTGGGTTTTCTTCCCCACGAGGGTTTCCCAAGGTACTGCCCCCAGGGTGCACTGAGTCCAGTTTTCTGGCCTCTGAACACTTTGGGAGAATTACCTATATACTTCAGAGCCAATTCTACACCTCTGCTGTTTACGGACATTCGTGAGTACCTAATTGTTACAGGTTGACTGTCTGGTCTTAACTGAACCAACCAAGGCAGCCCTCTGCCTGGCAGCCCTGCGGCTAAGGGCCCTAAGGCAAAGTGCGGCTCCTGCACTGGCGGCTCCAAGATGTGTCTGCCAGTGTCTGCAAAGAAAGCCAGCAACTGAAAGACACCAACAAAGCTCTAGGTGAGGCATGGGTGGGGTGTAGAGCAATTACTCTACTCCAGAAAGCCCTCGCCACTCTGCCTTACCTTCCATAACGTAGACTGCCATAGACTTACACCATGCATACTTGGAAAGATTTGTGACCACCAACCTGAATCCACTCTCGGGTGAACTTTAAATGTTGCATTCCATTACATAGTAACATACTAGCCACACCTAGAGAGAATAATCAAGATTAGCCTGCATTAGACAGGTGTAACAATGTGCCACACTTAGATGTCATCTTAACTTTAGCCTGCGCCGCATCTAGATAGAAATATGAATGTTAGCAAGAGCCACACTTAGGTGTCATCCTTAACTTTTACCTGCATCACATCTAGATAGAAATGTGAATGTTAGCATGTGCCACACTTAGGTGTCATCCTTAACTTTTACCTGCATCACATCTAGATAGAAATGTGAATGTTAGCATGTGCCACACTTAGATGTCATCCTTAACTTTAACCTGCGTCCCATCTAGATAGAAATGTGAATGTTAGCATGTGCCACACTTAGATGTCATCCTTAACTTTTACCTGCATCACATCTAGATAGAAATGTGAATGTTAGCATGTGCCACACTTAGATGTCATCTTAACTTTAACCTGCATCCCATCTAGATAGAAATGTGAATGTTAGCATGTGCCACACTTAGATGTCATCCTTAACTTTAACCTGCATCCCATCTAGATAGAAATATGAATGTTAGCATGTGCCACACTTAGATGTCATCTTAACTTTAGCCTGCGCCACATCTGGATAGAAATGTGAATGTTAGCATGTGCCACACTTAGATATCATCCTTAACTTTAGATTCCATCGCATCTAGACAGGATTATGAATATTAGCACGTGCCACACTTAGATGTCGTCCTTAACTTTAGCCCTTGTTGCATCTAGATAGAAATATGAATGTTAGCAAGAGCCACACTTAGATGTCATCCTTAACTTTAGCCTGCATCACATCTAGATAGAAATGTGAATGTTAGCATATGCCACACTTAGATGTCATCCTTAACTTTAGCCTGCATCACATCTAGATAGAAATGTGAATGTTAGCATGTGCCACACTTAGATGTCATCCTTAACTTTAACCAGCATCCCATCTAGATAGAAATGTGAATGTTAGCATGTGCCACACTTAGATATCATCCTCAACTTTAACCTGCATCCCATCTAGATAGAAATGTGAATGTTAGCATGTGCCACACTTAGATGTCATCCTTAACTTTAACCTGCATCCCATCTAGATAGAAATGTGAATGTTAGCATGTGCCACACTTAGATGTCATCCTTAACTTTAACCTGCATCCCATCTAGATAGAAATGTGAATGTTAGCATGTGCCACACTTAGATATCATCCTCAACTTTAGATTCCATCGCATCTAGACAGGATTATGAATATTAGCACGTGCCACACTTAGATGTCATCCTTAACTTTAGCCCTCCTCGCATCTAGATAGAATATGAATGTTAGCACGTGCCACACTTAGATGTCATCCTTAACTTTAACCTGCATCCCATCTAGATAGAAATGTGAATGTTAGCATGTGCCACACTTAGCTGTCATCCTTAACTTTAACCTACGTCCCATCTAGATAGAAATGTGAATGTTAGCATGTGCCACACTTAGATGTCATCCTTAACTTTTACCTGCATCACATCTAGATAGAAATGTGAATGTTAGCATGTGCCACACTTAGATGTCATCCTTAACTTTTACCGGCATCACATCTAGATAGAAATGTGAATGTTAGCATGTGCCACACTTAGATGTCATCCTTAACTTTAACCTGCGCCCCATCTAGATAGAAATGTGAATGTTAGCATGTGCCACACTTAGATGTCATCCTTAACTTTTACCTGCATCACATCCAGATAGAAATGTGAATGTTAGCATGTGCCACACTTAGATGTCATCCTTAACTTTAACCTGCGTCCCATCTAGATAGAAATGTGAATGTGAGCATGTGCCACACTTAGATGTCATCCTTAACTTTAGCCTGCGCCGCATCTAGATAGAAATGTGAATGTTAGCATATGCCACACTTAGCTGTCATCCTTAACTTTAGCCTGCGCCGCATCTAGATAGAAATATGAATGTTAGCATGTGCCACACTTAGATGTCATCCTTAACTTTAGCCTGCGCCGCATCTAGATAGAAATGTGAATGTTAGCATGTGCCACACTTAGATGTCATCCTCAACTTTAGCCTGCGCCGCATCTAGATAGAAATATGAATGTTAGCATGTGCCACACTTAGATGTCATCCTCAACTTTAGCCTGCGCCGCATCTAGATAGAAATATGAATGTTAGCATGTGCCACACTTAGATGTCATCTTAACTTTAGCCTGCGCCGCATCTAGATAGAAATGTGAATGTTAGCATGTGCCACACTTAGATGTCATCCTCAACTTTAGCCTGCGCCGCATCTAGATAGAAATATGAATGTTAGCATGTGCCACACTTAGATGTCATCCTCAACTTTAGCCTGCGCCGCATCTAGATAGAAATATGAATGTTAGCATGTGCCACACTTAGATGTCATCCTCAACTTTAGCCTGCGTCGCATCTAGATAGAAATATGAATGTTAGCATATGCCACACTTAGATGTCATCTTAACTTTAGCCTGCGCCGCATCTAGATAGAAATGTGAATGTTAGCATGTGCCACACTTAGATGTCATCCTCAACTTTAGCCTGCGCCGCATCTAGATAGAAATATGAATGTTAGCATATGCCACACTTAGATGTCATCCTCAACTTTAGCCTGCGTCGCATCTAGATAGAAATGTGAATGTTAGCATGTGCCACACTTAGATGTCATCCTCAACTTTAGCCTGCACCGCATCTAGATAGAAATATGAATGTTAGCATGTGCCACACTTAGATGTCATCCTCAACTTTAGCCTGCACCGCATCTAGATAGAAATATGAATGTTAGCATATGCCACACTTAGATGTCATCTTAACTTTAGCCTGCATCACAACTAGATGGAAATGTGAATGTTAGCATGTGCCACACTTAGATGTCATCCTCAACTTTAGCCCTCATTGCATCTAGATAGGAATATGAATGTTAGCATGTGCCACACTTAGATGTCATCCTCAACTTTAGCCTGCGCCGCATCTAGATAGAAATATGAATGTTAGCATGTGCCACACTTAGCTGTCATCCTCAACTTTAGCCTGCGCCGCATCTAGATAGAAATATGAATGTTAGCATGTGCCACACTTAGATGTCATCTTAACTTTAGCCTGCGCCACATCTAGATAGAAATGTGAATGTTAGCATGTGCCACACTTAGATGTCATCCTTAACTTTAGCCTGCGCCGCATCTAGATAGAAATGTGAATGTTAGCATGTGCCACACTTAGATGTCATCCTCAACTTTAGCCTGCGCCGCATCTAGATAGAAATATGAATGTTAGCATGTGCCACACTTAGATGTCATCCTCAACTTTAGCCTGCGCCGCATCTAGATAGAAATATGAATGTTAGCATGTGCCACACTTAGATGTCATCTTAACTTTAGCCTGCGCCGCATCTAGATAGAAATGTGAATGTTAGCATGTGCCACACTTAGATGTCATCCTCAACTTTAGCCTGCCCCGCATCTAGATAGAAATATGAATGTTAGCATGTGCCACACTTAGATGTCATCTTAACTTTAGCCTGCGCCGCATCTAGATAGAAATATGAATGTTAGCATGTGCCACACTTAGATGTCATCCTCAACTTTAGCCTGCGCCGCATCTAGATAGAAATATGAATGTTAGCATGTGCCACACTTAGATGTCATCTTAACTTTAGCCTGCGCCGCATCTAGATAGAAATGTGAATGTTAGCATGTGCCACACTTAGATGTCATCCTCAACTTTAGCCTGCGCCGCATCTAGATAGAAATATGAATGTTAGCATGTGCCACACTTAGATGTCATCCTCAACTTTAGCCTGCGTCGCATCTAGATAGAAATATGAATGTTAGCATATGCCACACTTAGATGTCATCTTAACTTTAGCCTGCGCCGCATCTAGATAGAAATGTGAATGTTAGCATGTGCCACACTTAGATGTCATCCTCAACTTTAGCCTGCGCCGCATCTAGATAGAAATATGAATGTTAGCATATGCCACACTTAGATGTCATCCTCAACTTTAGCCTGCGTCGCATCTAGATAGAAATGTGAATGTTAGCATGTGCCACACTTAGATGTCATCCTCAACTTTAGCCTGCACCGCATCTAGATAGAAATATGAATGTTAGCATGTGCCACACTTAGATGTCATCCTCAACTTTAGCCTGCACCGCATCTAGATAGAAATATGAATGTTAGCATATGCCACACTTAGATGTCATCTTAACTTTAGCCTGCATCACAACTAGATGGAAATGTGAATGTTAGCATGTGCCACACTTAGATGTCATCCTCAACTTTAGCCCTCATTGCATCTAGATAGGAATATGAATGTTAGCATGTGCCACACTTAGATGTCATCCTCAACTTTAGCCTGCGCCGCATCTAGATAGAAATATGAATGTTAGCATGTGCCACACTTAGCTGTCATCCTCAACTTTAGCCTGCGCCGCATCTAGATAGAAATATGAATGTTAGCATGTGCCACACTTAGATGTCATCTTAACTTTAGCCTGCGCCACATCTAGATAGAAATGTGAATGTTAGCATGTGCCACACTTAGATGTCATCCTTAACTTTAGCCTGCGCCGCATCTAGATAGAAATGTGAATGTTAGCATGTGCCACACTTAGATGTCATCCTTAACTTTAGCCTGCGCCGCATCTAGATAGAAATGTGAATGTTAGCATGTGCCACACTTAGATGTCATCCTCAACTTTAGCCCTCATTGCATCTAGATAGAAATGTGAATGTTAGCATGTGCCACACTTAGATGTCATCCTCAACTTTAGCCTGCGCCGCATCTAGATAGAAATATGAATGTTAGCATGTGCCACACTTAGATGTCATCCTCAACTTTAGCCTGCCCCGCATCTAGATAGAAATATGAATGTTAGCATATGCCACACTTAGATGTCATCTTAACTTTAGCCTGCGCCGCATCTAGATAGAAATATGAATGTTAGCATGTGTCACACTTAGATGTCATCCTCAACTTTAACCTGCATCCCATCTAGATCGAAATGTGAATGTTAGCATGTGCCACACTTAGATGTCATCCTTAACTTTAGCCTGCGTGGCATCTAGACAGGATTATGAATGTTAGCATGTGCCACACTTAAATGTCATCCTCAACTTTAGCCCTCGTTGCATCTAGATAGAAATATGAATGTTAGCACGTGCCACACTTAGATGTCATCCTCAACTTTAGCCCTCGTTGCATCTAGATAGGAATATGAATGTTAGCAAGAGCCACACTTAGAAGTCATCCTTAACTTTAGCTCCCGTCACATCTAGACAGGATTATGAATGTTAGCACGTGCCACACTTAGATGTCATCTTCAACTTTTGCCTCGCACATCTAGATAGAAATATGAATGTTAGCAAGAGCCACACTTAGAAGTCATCCTTAACTTTAGCTCCCGTCACATCTAGAGAGGATTATGAATGTTAGCATGTGCTACACTTAAATGAAACTATGAGTGATGACAAGTGCCACATTTGGTTGGAATAGTGAATGATAGCAAGCATCACACCTGATCACAATTGCCAGGACAGCAATGACAACTAACCAATCCACTAACAACTTCAGCCCTCTGCATACACCTCTCAAACTCTAACCAAACACAATCACAAGACTAAACACAGCAATCCGCAACAAACGTCACTACACTGCAACAACAAAACAAACCACAGATAGACTTGCACAACAGCACACGACGACTAATGACCGAAAAACACCCCAAGTTCAGCCAACGGACCGACCCGGCTGAGGCTGCCAACAGCACATCACTGCTCTCTTGCATTTTTCCAGCATATTCCCACTAACTAACTCCCTTCTCGCTTTTTCAGAGCCGCCAGAGTGTTAGGGAGAATTCTCCAGAATGGCTAATTTCCCTTACCTACTGAATCCCTCAGCAGCTTTGCTGGATTTCTAGGATTTATTTTTGTTCACCTGGTAAGAGTGTGAGCATTTTTTTCCCCTGAGTGTGTTTAACATGTTTGTGTTCATAGACTGTGGAGCCTCACCTACTCCATAGGCATCATCTTTTTACTGTGTGTCCCACAGCACCTTTAGTGCAGTGACACAGGGTTGTCATTTTCAGACTTCACACTTTAAACTACATTTTCTGGGACTGACTACTGTCTCCCAGAACATGTAAAGTTGCCATTGACTTTATTAGTCTTTTTAAATCCACAGACCCAGTACAAACTATCTTTAATAGAGTACTGGAAAGAGATAATAGTTACCCATTTTTGTCTGTTTCTCGTGGAACATTATTTCGTTCCCCTTTCTTTAAAATCTGGCTGGTGGCAGTGGTACCTACCATTTTTTCCCTACTGCGGACTATGAAAATAGCCTTGGTACTGTTTTAGGCTATGTTAGTAGCCTCGAAAATAATCCACTGCACCCCATTTAATTTTATTTGGTTCTGGCTGGGTTTATTTGCCATTTTTTTGTTGTAAAGGTCTTTCTCGTGTTTTACTCTGCGTGACAAAACAGGTTTGGTTACTTTGTTTGCCGTCCTTTGGCGGGCTTCTGCACAGAAGCCCTTCTTAGGAGCCTGTGTCTGGGTGGACAGGATGCAAGGGAAGGGTGTTAGGCCCCCTGCACAGGGTCTCCTTGGAGACCCAAGTCACACTCTTGTTTGATTGGCTAGGAGACTGTCCTGCCAGGACAGCCACCCTGCTGTGTGATTGACAGCCAGGCTCGGTGAATGGGGGAAAACTGCATAAAAAGCAGGTCTCTGGGACTTGGAAGGCAGAGTCTCCACTGGATCTAGAGAACCGAAGAGACGCTGAAGGAAGACGACTGCAACTACTGAACCTCCCGGTGAAGCCCTGCTGTGAGCCCGAATCTCCTAAACTTCGACGACAGAGAAGATCTGCAAGGAATGTTTTCCCTTGAGCTGGTGGGACCAACCAGTTCCCGAAACACCAAGCAAGGCCTCCCTCCCCTGGTCGAATTTACTGTGCACTGCTACAGTGAACCGGATAGCCAGGAGGACTGGACCCTGTTTGGGTTTTAAGGAGCGCACCTTTTATTTGTCGCTTTGCTCTGCTGCTGGTTTCTTCCCTGGGCAGTGCAGACCATCCAGTCTTCCTCCTTCTTATCAGTCCGACAGTCGCTTAAGGAAGCGTGAGCCTGCAGGATCTGCCAGGAACGTCTGCCTCAGCTACAGCATTTTTCTTCTACTAAGGTACTGTTCAAATCCGGTCGTTCATTCCGTCCGACCGTGGTCAAAGTGTTTGAAATCTTTTGCTAATCAGAGGGAATGTCCTTCTCTATTCGAACTCTTGGCAAAGACTTAACCGCGAACTACTCTGACCTGTGTGATCCTCTGCAAAGACTCTGAACCATTAACATTGGCCCAGGCCTATTGATTAGAATCCTAGTTGTAGTAGCCTTTTCTAGATTGCCCTGCCTATTACTTGTTGTTGTTGTTGGTGCTGCTTGATTTTGTATAACCTTGTCTTTCCCTCCCTTTTTAGTTTCTGGAGTGCCATTTTGCTCTCACTTCATTTTGAGCTTAACTTGTCCATAATTCATTGGGTGGTGTGTAGTGTATTGAGATTGTGATGTTCTGCTGTTTATATTAATGAACTGTTTTACAACTGATGTGTAATTAAATGTATATTCTTTTACTCAGAAACCTTGAGTCAGTGTTTGTTTGAATCATAGTAATTGCTGTCCTTTGTGTAACTTCTGATACTGCTCACGTTACTCTTGAGATAAGTCTGGCTGCTCAGCCATCGCTACCACTTTACTGTGTAGTACAGGCTTGTACCAAAGGTGAATTTGTACTGTCACGTGTAGTCTTAATTGTGTGTGGTGTTCCCAGAGGGTACTGCTTATGATTATGCCTAACACAGAGCGTAAGGGGACCACTCTGGTACTGATAGTGCGTGGTACAAATATCCTTTAACATTAACATAACATTAACATTAACAATCCCTTTACGCATTTATTGTATTAGAAAGAGGGCAGGCATCAGGTTTATCAGTTTAGGCCATTTTATTTTGACTAAGGACTAACTAGGACTGTATTTTCTTTTTGTTTAATGGTCGAGAATACTCCCATCTTAGTTATAGGACAAGATATGAGTTTTCCAACCCCTTTTAAACCATCAATAAAGATTTTGAAAATTCGAGCTCTTGTGTCAGTGTCTACTTGTGATACCATGCCTGCCTTACAGTAATGATTTGTTCACCACTTTTTGGAAATAAATTCGACAAAACACTACTAATCCAGTAGTGCAATCCTTACAGTTGTGATTGTCAATTTTATTGTCATAATAGGTACATGGTAAAACCTATATTGAGGGGGGTTGCAGCCATCCAAAAATGTATTAAAAAGTACCAGAGTGCACGTGCACACTGTTTTTACCCTAAAGGTCATCTAAATGACAGTCGCCCACAAATCATCCGACTACCTCGCGGAGAAACTCAGCATCTCTGATCACCCGAAGGCAGGACATGTGCAGATTTGAAATACACTGCTGCAAAGAGGAAAGAACCAGAAAACAAGCCCTCTCTGCCCACGGCCCAAGACTATAGCACCTTGTCCCCATCAGACTTCGCCACCACACTCATAAAATTCAGAAAAGAACTCAAGACCTACCTCTTCAAGGAGTGTCTCCTCCTCAATGCCTAGACCAACATGTCACCCCCGCACCACCTGACTCACTGGAAGCTGCCCGCCCCTCTACTGCCCGCCAACATGTACAGTTTTACCCCTCCTCTGTGCCACTCTGTATCCTACCCCCGCAATATATCTGTTCTGTTGTTACCTCTGAAAAGCGCTCTGTTATGCATCTGTATTGTTGCATCGTTGTATGACAGGGAAAATGATAGTCTCATCTCACGGCACCTCGAAACACTGTCACAATGGTCTCCTGAAATGCATAACTGCCCCAGCACTTCTACAGTGATCAAGACTCTCAGCAAGTCAACGCAATACTCACAAAGTGCTTCTATCATACACACTGCATCAGGCGGAACATGCCACGGGTCACTTTCGCACACAGATCATTGGCCATCATGTCAGATCTCTCACGAATAGACTATACCAACAGCAAGTATCTAGGTTATGTTATGTTATGTTATTTTATTTATAAGGCGCCAAAGCCCGAAAGCATCCAGGCACCATGAAGCAGAACAGATAAAAGGCCCTATCTAATGGGAGCTAGTAGCTAGATCTGAATTATGAAAACAGAATGGTCTTTAACTGTTTCTGGAATCCCAAAAGATCGCCTAGGTATGTGGGACTACATCACAAAAAAACTCAAACAGATCTAAAAAAACAGAGGCCAGACTATTACACAAACAAAATAGTACAGCATTAGCGCTTTGCAATGTCTCCCAGTGCTTCAATGCTCTATGCCTCTCCCACAGAGCCTTCCCAGGAGAATTGAAAATCCTGGCTTTTGATGCAGAATCACCAGGAACTAGTCAACACTTAACAGTTGCAGAAATAACACCTCTCAATCAGGCAACTCACACATAAAGACACGATCTAAGGGTAGGCCATATTAGCTCTCAACTGTCAAGTTATAAACAAACTCATGGCACTTGTAGAATGATACCAAAGATTTTAATATGGCAAGGCCTACAAGCACCCCTAAATCTAAGAGAACAGGCCTCCACACCTCTCACACGAGCTGGGGCTCCCAGAAACCAGTCATCTCATGCCCACATTACAAACACAAGGTTTCCTCTCTAGACACAAACCTCTACATGTTACCAAGATATCCTAGGTAGAAATTTGCTCCACACACTAATTGGTGAACACACTATTTCAAGGTACTTCCGATTTGCACCATCAAAACCAAACACCCCAATCTTGCGTGTCCCACTAATCTTTACTAATCAAACCAGACAATCTCTTCCAGATTACCAGGCCACCAGGTAGCGTTGTGTTGTACACATCCTAATACCACAGCATAACCTAACATGAAGAAATGAGAAACAGCAATGACGTGAGGCAGAGCGCCTGCTGGAATTTGGTGGCTAATACTGAGAAGGTCTGTATGTAATAGTTGTTATAAGAGCAAAGCATCACAAAGATGATGAATACAATATTACATATAAGTGCATAAGCATTGCATGGAGGGGGGCACAGCTTAACTGAGAACAAGAGAAACACTGCACAGAGGAGGAGAGCACATTGCAGAGAGGAAACAAGCATTACAGAGATGAAGAGGGAAGCATCACAGAAAGAAGAGTACAGCATTGCAGAGAGGAGAATGAAACATTACATAGAGGAATGAGAAGCATTACAGAGAGGAGAGGGAGGCATTACACAGAGAGAGGAGAGGGTAGCATTACAGAGATGAAGAGGGAAGCATCACAGATAAGAGAGAAGAGCATTGAAGAGAGAGGAGTGCAGCATTACACAGGTGAGCAAGCAACATTACAGAGATGAAGAGGGAAACATACAGAGAGAAGAGGGAAGAATTACAAAGACAAAGAGAGAAAGCATCACAGAGAGGAGAAGGCAGCATTGCAGAGAGGAGAATGAAACATCCCATACCGGAGAGGTAAGCAGTACATAGACGTAAAGGGAAGCATCCCAGAGAAGTAGTATTGCAGCGAGGTGAATGAAGCATTACACAGAGGAGAGGGTAGCATTACAGAGATGAAGAGGGAAGCATCACAGATAAGAGAGAAGAGCATTGAAGAGAGAGGAGTGCAGCATTACACAGGTGAGCAAGCAGCATTACAGAGATGAAGAGGGAAACATCACAGATAAGAGAGAAGAGCATTGAAGAGAGAGGAGTGCAGCATTACACAGGTGAGCAAGCAGCATTACAGAGATGAAGAGGGAAGCATCACAGATAAGAGAGAAGAGCATAGAAGAGAGAAGAGTGCAGCATTACACAGGTGAGCAAGCAGCATTACAGAGATGAAGAGGGAAACATCACAGATAAGAGAGAAGAGCATTGAAGAGAGAGGAGTGCAGCATTACACAGGTGAGCAAGCAACATTACAGAGATGAAGAGGGAAACAGCACAGAAAGAAGAGGGAAGAATTACAAAGACAAAGAGAGAAAGCATCACAGAGAGGAGAAGGCAGCATTGCAGAGAGGAGAATGAAACATTCCATACCGGAGAGGTAAGCAGTACATAGACGTAAAGGGAAGCATCCCGGAGAGGAGAGGGCAGAATTGCAGCGAGGAGAATGGACCATTACATAGAGGAATGAGAAGCATTACAGAGATGAAGAGGGAAGCATCACAGAGAGCAATGGGAAACGTTGCAGAGAGGAGAAGGAAGCATTACATAGAGGAACGAGAAGCATTACAGGGGGGAGAGTACAGCATTACCGATATGAAGAGGGAAGCACCACATAGATGAGAGGGCAGCATTGCAAAGAGGAGACTGTAGCATTACACAGAGTAGTGGGGAGCATTGCAGAGATGATGAGGGAAGCATCACAGAGAGGAGAGGACAGCATTGCAGAGTGGAGAGTGCAGCATTACCTACGATTCTAAGTGATCCGACCGCGGCTGATTTTGCCACGGCCAGAAAGTTTGCATGAGAAAGGTGCGAACTACCAAAAGTTTGCACCTTTCTCATCCAAACACACTTACATACTATGGGACTTGCAGGGGTTCCCCCAGCAACCTCGCTCACTATACAGTAAAGTATAGTGAGCAGGGTGTTGTGGGGGACAACCCTGCAGCCCCCGGTTTGTTTCCTTCTTTTTCTTCCGCGAGTGTGCTGCGGGGGTTGTCCCCAGCAACACCCCGCTCACTATACAACACAGTATAGTGAGTGGGGTGTTGTGTTGGACACCCGCACAGCCCCCACAGTGTTTTTTTTTTCTCTTACTTACATGCAATGCTAACACCAAAGGTTTGAACTTGTGGTGTTCGAACCTTTGGTGGTAGCATTTTTCGGTCGTATTGTACAGTCGGACCTTTTTTTCGGTCTGTTCGTGCAAAACCTTGCATACAGGAGAGGGTAGCATTACAGAGATGAAGAGGGAAGCATCACAGAGAAGAGAGAGGTGCATTGATGAGAGGAGACCGCTGCAGTACGTAGAGGAGGAAGAAGCATAACAGGGATGTAGAAGGAAGCATCACAGAGAGGAGAGGCAAGCATTGCAGAGCTGATAATTAAGCATTACACAGGGGAGAGAGAAGGATTATAGAGATGAAGAAAGAAGCATCACAGAGAGGAGAGGACAGCATTGCATAAATGAGAATTAAGCATTACACTGGGGGGAGAGCGGCATTTCAGAGATGAAAAGGGATTCATTACAGGAGGAGAATGAAGAATTACAGAAAAAAGAGGGAAGCATTAGAAAGACAAAGAGAGAGGCATCATGGAGAGGAGAAGGCAGCATTGTAGAGGGGTGAATGAACCATTCCAGAGAGGGGAGAAACGCATTGTAGAGGAGAATGAAGAATTACAGAGAGGGGAAAGCATAATTGCACAGAGGAGAATGAAGATTTACATAGAGGAGAGAGAGTAGCATTGCCAAGATGAAGAGGGAAGCATCACAGAGAGGAGAGGACAGCATTGCAGAGATGAGAGTGCATCATTACATCGTTTAAACAGAAGCATCCCAGATATGAAGATGGAAGCATCACAGAGGAGAGAGTGCAGCATTGCAGAGAGGAGAATGAAACATTACATAGAGGAGAGAGAAGTAGTGCATGATGAAGAGGGAAGCATCACAGAGAGGAGAGGGCAGCATTGCAGAGAGGAGAATGAAGCATTACATAGAGGAGAGAGAAGTATTACATGATGAAGAGGGAAGCATCATATAGAGGAGAGGGCAGCATTGCAGAGAGGAGAAAGAAGAATTACAGGCAGGAGAGGGAAGCATTGCAGAGATTAGAATGAAGCATTACATAGAGGAGAGAGAAATATTACATGATGAAGAGGGAAGCATCACAGAGAGGAGAGGGCATATTGCAGATATGAGAGTGCAGGATTACAGAGAGGAGAGAGAATCATTTTAGAGATGAGTTGGGAAGCATTGCATAGAGCAGAACAAAGCATTACGTTGCAGAGATGGATAGTGCAGCATTACAGAGATGAAGTGGTAAGCATCAGAAAGAGATGAGAGTGCAGCATTGCCGAGAGAAGAATAAAGCATAACATAGAAGAGAGATCTGCATTGCAGAGAGGAGAATAAATCAATACAGAGTGGCATGCAAACATTGCAGAGTGGAAAATGAAGCATTACAGAGAGGCGGGAAAAGCATTAGAGAGATGAAGAGGGAAGCATCACAAAGAGGAGAGAGCAGCATTGCAGAGACGAGAATGACTCATGACATAGTGGAGAGAGAAGTATTACAGAGCGGTAAATGAAGCATTCCAGTGAGGTGAGATCCATTACAACTATGATGAGGGAAAGATGACAGAATTGCAGACAATAAAATGCAGCATTACATAGAGGAGAGAAAAGAATTGCAGAGAGGAGAATGAAGCATTTCAGAGAGGAAGGAGCAGCATTGCAGAGAGGAGAGCATAGCATTACACAGAGGAGAGAAGAGTATTGCTGAGAAGAAAAAACAGCACAACAGAGAGGAGAGAGCAGCATTGCAGAGAGGAGAGGAAAACATTACATAGATGAAGAGGGAAGCATCACAGAGAGGAGAGTGCAGAATTGCAAAGAGGAGTATTACAAAATTGAAGATGGAAGCATCACAGAGAGGAGAGAGCAGCATTCCAGAGAACAACATGTAGCATTACATACTCGAGAGAGAAGCATTACAGAGATGAGAGAGAAGCATTATAGAGATAAGGATGGCATTGCAGAGATGAGAATGAGTCCTTTCTTGGAGGAGAGGTAAGCATTACAGAGACCAGAAAGGTAAGCATCAGAGAGAGGAGAGGGCAGCACTGCAGAGCGAAAAGTTCAGCAGTACATAGAGGAGAGTTCAGCAGTACATAGAGCAGATACTAGCATTACAGTGATGAAGGGGGAAGCATCACAGCGAGGAGAGGGCAGGATTTCAGAGAGTTGAATGATGCATTACTTGGAGGAGAGAGAAGCATTGCAGAGATGAAGTGGAAAGCATTAAAAAGTGACGAGTGCATTGTTGCAGAGAAGAGAATGAAGCATAACATAGAGGAGAGGGGAGCATTAAAGAGATGAAGAGGGGAGGTTCACAGAGAGAAGAGGGCAACATTGCAGAGAGGAGAGTTCAACACTACATAGAGGAGAGAGTAGCATCACAGAGACGATGAGGTAAGCATCACTGAGAGCGTAGATCAGCATTGCAGATAGGAGACTGCAGCATTGCATAGAGGAGAGAGAGGTTTTCTAGAAACGAAGAGGGAAGCATCACAAATATTAGAGGGCAGCATTGCAGAGAGGAGAGTGCAGCATTATATAGAAGAGAGATTAACATTACAGAGATGAAGTGGGAAGAACACAGATAAGAGGACAGCATTGCAGAGATGAGGATGAAGAATTACATAGAGAGGAGGAAAGAATTACAGAGATGAAGAGGGAAGCATCAATGAGAGGAGAGTTCTGCATTGCAGAGAGGATAATGAAGCATTACATAGAGGAGAGAGAAGCATTACAGAGAGGAAAGGGCATTGCGGAGAGGAGAATGAAGCATTACTTAGATGAGAGGAAAGCATTACAGAGATGCAGAGGGATGTATTGCAGAGTGGAGAGTGCAGCATTGCAGAGAGGAGAACAAAGCATTACATAAAGGAGAGAGAAGCATTACAATGATGAAGAGAGCATTGCAGAGAGGAGAATGAAACATTACATAGAGGAGAGATAAGCATAACAGAGATGCAGAGGAAAGCATTACAGAGGGGAGAGTGCAGCTTTGCAGAGAGGAGAATGAAGCATTACATAGAGAGGAGAGAAGCGTTACAGAGATGAAGAGGGAAGCACTACAGAGAGGAGAGAGCAGGGTTGCAGAGAGGAGAATGGAGCATTACAAAGAGGAGGGAGAAGCATTACAGAGATGAAGAGGTAATCATTACAGAGACAGTGCAGCATTGCAGAGAGGAGGATTAAGCACTATAAAGAGGACAGAGCAGGTTTGCAGAGTGGAGAAGGAAGCATTACAGAGAAGAGAGAAAAGCATTACAGAGATGAAGATGAAGAGGCTGCATTACATAGAGCAGAGACAAGCATTACAGAGATGAAGAGGAAAGCATCACAAAGACGAGAGAGTAGCTTTGCAGAGACGAGAATGACTCATGACATAGTGGAGAGAGAGGTATTACAGAACGGTGAATGAAGCATTAGAGAGAAGCGAGAAACATTACAACTATGATGAGGGAAGTATCAAAAAGATGATATAATTGCAGAGAATAAAATGCAGCATTACATAGATGAGAGAAAAGCATTACAGAGATGAAGAGGGAAGCATTGCAGAGAGGAGAATAAAGCATTACAAAGAGAGAAAATAATTACAGAGAGGAGAAAGAAGCATTTCAGAGAGGAGGGAGCAGCATTCCAGAGAGGAGCATGAAGCATTACAAAGAGGAGAGAAAAGTATTGGTGAGGGGAGAAAAAAGCACAACAGAGAGGCGAGAGCAGCATTGCAGAGAGGAGAGGGAAGCATCAATGACAGAGAGGAGAGTGCAGAATTGCAGAGAGGAGTATTACAGAATTGAAGATGGAAGCATCATAGAGAGGAGAGAGCAGCATTCCAGAGAACAAAATGTAGCATTAAATACACGAGAGAGAAGCATTATAGAAAGGAGAATGCAGCATTGCAGGGAGCAGAATGAAGCATTTCATAGAGGAGAGAAAGCATGATAGAGATAAGGAAGGCATTGCAGAGAGGGGAATGAAGCATTGCTTGGAGGAGAGGCAAGCATTACAGTGACAAGGAGGTCAGCACTGCAAAGAGGAGAGTTCAATATTACATAGAGCAGATACTAGCATTACAGAGATGAAGTGGGAAGCATCACAGAGAGGAGAGTACAATATTACATAGAGGAGAGAGCAGTATTGCAGAGAGGAAAAATGTAGCATTACTGTTATGTCTGAGTCCTGCCCCTGTATGCATGCCTTGGTGAGTGGTGATGTTAGTTTGGAATGTGAGTGTGGGACCCTGTATGGCTGAGTAGAATGCTGTGTGGATTGGGTTCTGACTTAGGCAGTTGATCAAGATGTAGCCTGGGTGGTGGGAGTCAGTGGGCTCTCCACAATTCCTGATGTAACCTGATTACCGTGACGTGGTCCCAATAAACCGGTGAACTACACTACTGAGCAGGTGTGATATTCATAACAATTACATAAACGCAAGAAGCATTACACAGATGAAGAGGAAAGCATCACAGAGGGGAGACGGCGGCACTGCAGAGAGGAGAATTAAGCATTACAGAGAGTAGAGGGAAGGATTACACAGAGGACGGTGAAGCATTGCAGAGATGTAGAGGGGCGCATTACGGAGAGGAGAAGGCAGCATTACATAGAGGAGAGTGAAACATTAAAGAGATGAAGTAGAAGCATCAGAGCGAGTATAGGGCAGCATTGCAGAGAGGGTATAGAAGCATTATAGAGATTAAGCGGAGTGTATTACAGAGAGGAGAGTGCAGAATTGCAGAGAGGAGAGTGAAGCATCACAGAGAAGATCAAGAAACATTCCATAGAAAGAGAAACGCTTGGCTTCAAAGACTGGTGGTGAAGCATTACTCAGAGGAGAGAGAAACATTACAGGAAGGACAGAGAAGAATTACAGAGAAGGGCAGAGTGAAACATTGCAGAGAAGAGAGAGACATGAAAAAGAGGAGAGAGAAACATTACAGGGCGGTGTGGGAAGCATTACAGAGAAGAGAGAGCAGCATTGCAGGGAGGACAGAGAGGAATTACAGAGAAGGGCCGAGTGAAACATTGCAGAGAAGAGAGAGACATGAAATAGAGGAAAGAGAAACATTACAGGGCGGTGTTGGAAGCATTACAGAGAAGAGAGAGCAGCATTGCAGGGAGGACAGAGAGCTATTACAGAGAAGGGCCGAGTGAAACATTGCAGAGAAGAGAGAGACATGAAATAGAGGAGAGAGAAACATTACAGGGCGGTGTTGGAAGCATTACAGAGAAGAGAGAGCAGCATTGCAGGGAGGACAGAGAGGAATTACAGAGAAGGGCCGAGTGAAACATTGCAGAGTAGAGACACTCATTGAACTGGATGTGGAAGTAATGTAGCATGTCTGACTGGAAGGACACTCATTATGGAGAGGAGAGTGCATAATGGGCGAGAGGGGAGGGGGGGCGGCAGCAGTACCTTGGATGAAGGGCACCCCCACCTCAGGGCCGCCGCCCGGTCTCGACGCCGCTCAAGCTTTGGGTTTCGAGGGATAAGGGGGTACCTGCCCTGGAGTCCGCGAGTACTTTCTTGCGGAGCAACGCTGCCTGGTCAGGCAGAGGGGCCTTCCTTTTGTGGAGACGGTGCCCTGAAATTAGCTGGTTGTGTTTTGCAGTTCAGCACCTAATAAGAATCTGGACCCACGTTCCGCCACAATTCTGATCTCTGAGTTCAGCCATTATTTGCGGCTGGCATTTGCCTCATGCCCAGTCACATAGCACATGACTTTAGTCCAGTTCTGGGGTTTTTATCACGGGACTTGGGACACATGTGCTGAGCCCCTGCCACTGCCTGGCCTGCTTCTGGTGTTTAAGTGCATCCTCGCGCTGGTATAAGAGAAAGGCCAGAGGAAGAACAGGGAGTACCCGTGACTATGTCCAGGAGGTGCATAAAGTGATTCCCAAAGTGCCCAAGCAGTGCCCAGGCCAAAGGGGCATGGGTGGCGGCGCTATGTCCACTGCCGGCAGTAAGGCGGGGGCCTTTTGGGGGCTGCCCCTGCCCTCTCTATGCCACGCATGACCGCAGGAATCTGTGCTGAGGGGGGCTGCCCCTCTAAACCCAGCCCCCACGCATGACCGTAGGAATCTGTGCTGAGGGGGGTTGCCCCTGCCCTCTCAACGCCCAGCCCCCACGCATGACCGCAGGAATCTGTGCTGAGGGGGGTTGGCCCTGCCCTCTCAACGCCCAGCCCCCACGCATGACCGCAGGAATCTGTGCTGAGGGGGGTTGGCCCTGCCCTCTCTACGCCCAGCCCCCACGCATGACCGCAGGAATCTGTGCTGAGGGGGGTTGGCCCTGCCCTCTCAACGCCCAGCCCCCACGCATGACCGCAGGAATCTGTGCTGAGGGGGGTTGGCCCTGCCCTCTCTACGCCCAGCCCCCACGCATGACCGCAGGAATCTGTACTGAGGGGGGCTGGCCCTTGTCCTCTCTACACCCAGCCCCCACGCATGACCGCAGGAATCTGTGCTGAGGGGGGCTGGCCCTTGTCCCCTCTACACCCAGCCCCCACGCATGACCGCAGGAATCTGTGCTGAGGGGGGCTGGCCCTTGTCCCCTCTACACCCAGCCCCCACGCATGACCGCAGGAATCTGTGCTGAGGGGGGCTGGCCCTCCCCTCTCTACACCCAGCCCCCACGCATGACCGCAGGAATCTGTGCTGAGGGGGGCTGCCCCTGTCCCCTCTAAACCCAGCCCCCACGCATGACCGCAGGAATCTGTGCTGAGGGGGGCTGCCCCTGTCCCCTCTATGCCAGGCCCCCACTCATGACCGCAGGAATCTGTGCTGAGGGGGGTTGCCCCTGCCCTCTCTACGCCCAGTCCCCGCGCATGACCGCAGGAATCTGTGCTGAGGGGGGTTGGCCCTGCCCTCTCTACGCCCAGCCCCCGCGCATGACCGCAGGAATCTGTGCTGAGGGGGGCTGGCCCTTGTCCTCTCTACACCCAGCCCCCACGCATGACCGCAGGAATCTGTGCTGAGGGGGGCTGGCCCTTGTCCCCTCTACGCCCAGCCCCCACGCATGACCGCAGGAATCTGTGCTGAGGGGGGCTGGCCCTTGTCCCCTCTACGCCCAGCCCCCACGCATGACCGCAGGAATCTGTGCTGAGGGGGGCTGGCCCTTGTCCCCTCTACGCCCAGCCCCCACGCATGACCGCAGGAATCTGTGCTGAGGGGGGCTGCCCCTGCCCTCTCTACGCCCAGCCCCCACGCATGACCGCAGGAATCTGTGCTGAGGGGGGTTGCCCCTGCCCTCTCTACGCCCAGCCCCCACGCATGACCGCAGGAATCTGTGCTGAGGGGGGCTGGCCCTTGTCCTCTCTACACCCAGCCCCCACGCATGACCGCAGGAATCTGTGCTGAGGGGGGCTGGCCCGTGTCCCCTCTACACCCAGCCCCCACGCATGACCGCAGGAATCTGTGCTGAGGGGGGCTGGCCCTTGTCCCCTCTACACCCAGCCCCCACGCATGACCGCAGGAATCTGTGCTGAGGGGGGCTGGCCCTTGACCCCTCTACACCCAGCCCCCACGCATGACCGCAGGAATCTGTGCTTAGGGGGGCTGGCCCTGCCCTCTCTACACCCAGCCCCCACGCATGACCGCAGGAATCTGTGCTGAGGGGGGCTGGCCCTTGCCCCCTCTACACCCAGCCCCCACGCATGACCGCAGGAATCTGTGCTGAGGGGGGCTGGCCCGTGTCCCCTCTACACCCAGCCCCCACGCATGACCGCAGGAATCTGTGCTGAGGGGGGCTGGCCCTGCCCTCTCTACACCCAGCCCCCACGCATGACCGCAGGAATCTGTGCTGAGGGGGGCTGGCCCTGCCCTCTCTACACCCAGCCCCCACGCATGACCGCAGGAATCTGTGCTGAGGGGGGCTGGCCCGTGTCCCCTCTACACCCAGCCCCCACGCATGACCGCAGGAATCTGTGCTGAGGGGGGTTGGCCCTGCCCTCTCTACGCCCAGCCCCCGCGCATGACCGCAGGAATCTGTGCTGAGGGGGGTTGCCCCTGCCCTCTCAACGCCCAGCCCCCACGCATGACCGCAGGAATCTGTGCTGAGGGGGGTTGGCCCTGCCCTCTCTACGCCCAGCCCCCACGCATGACCGCAGGAATCTGTGCTGAGGGGGGCTGGCCCGTGTCCCCTCTACACCCAGCCCCCACGCATGACCGCAGGAATCTGTGCTGAGGGGGGCTGCCCCTGTCCTCTCTACGCCCAGCTCCCACGCATGACCGCAGGAATCTGTGCTGAGGGGGGCTGCCCCTGCCCTCTCTACGCCCAGCCCCCACGCAAGGCCGCAGGAATCTGTGCTGAGGGGGGCTGCCCCTGCCCTCTCTACGCCCAGCCCCCACGCATGGCCGCAGGAATCTGTGCTGAGGGGGGCTGGCCCTCTTCTCTCAGCACTGGCACGACACTGCTTTTGAACTCTGCCGCGTTCCAGCCAGGGACTTCATGTCTGTGCCAGCCCCCAGGGTGCCCTCACTGCCGCCTCCTGAGCAGCTCAGGGGAGGCTTGAAGACAAGCGCAGACACACGCCCCTGGGACCTGCACATCCTCGAGATGGGAGCGTGGAGCACGCAGAATCCGACACCTAGGGCCCCCTGCCACCTGCGCAGTGTGAGGCGATAGTCCCCCGCCCTCCCCATCACTCCCACAATGCCCAGTCCACACAAGCTGTGTGCATACACCTGCCAGATGCTAGGAGGCCACTAACGTCCCGCTACTCACAGGCCTAAAACTCACGACTCATGAACCCCGGAGTCACGCTGCTGACCCGCAGCCCCCCTACATCGAGCGGTGCCCCTCCTAGGGATTAGGTACGATGTGTGATGGTACGCCTGGGGTACGGCTGCTCTGAAGTTATGATGGTGGCTGTTAAATAGCAGCCACGTGTTATAGGTCTAGACATCCCTCCTAAGAATCCTTCCACTATGCCATCTATTGTGCCAGACTCGGGTCCCAAAGATCGAATGATACATGTTAGGCAGAGTTTGTACGGAGTACCCTCGGGGACCACTACACACAACTAGGACTACAGGTGTAAGCAAAAGCAACCTTTGATAAAAGTCGGAACTACACAGTTTTTGGCTTATCTCAAGAGGGAATGTGAGCTGAATTACAAGTATTCAGAAAGACACTTAGCCTCAAGGTTTCTTGGTAAAACAATTATTATACAATCAGTTCAAAAGCATTCACTAAATGAGGTAACCAATATCACACAAAAATGATACTACAATACTGATTACTCAGCAATTGAGCTCCCTTGAAGTCGGAGCAAAATAACATTGAAGTAGGAGAGCAAAAAGGCATAAGTTGATAAAACGAATATTACAGTTACTTTACAACAGTGCAAATAGTTTGAGTTCACCAGAGGAGTTGATTCAATGCAATAGGTAGGCCAAAGTCAATGGGCTAGTGTCTTGTATAAGTAAAAACGGTTCTGGTATTTAAAACGGAAAGGTTTTTACCACGGTTCTCGGAAGTAGTTCACAGAATAAAGGTTTGTATGTGGGGTCACAAGCTGACTAGGCCTGCAAGTTGCCAAAGTTCCACAAACTTGGTGAGAGGTAAATTCTCTCAGTCGGGTTTTCACAGTACCTTATATTGACGAAAAAGATGTAGCTGAAGACTTCTGTTCCTGGCAGTTCCTGCAGATCTCACTGTTCCTGGGCCTCAAGAGGGAGGATGTCGGGGGACTCCTGCACTGCACGGGGACGGATCACAAAGCTGTCAAATTGGCAAATCTCTCATTCCGGTTGCTGTTCTTCAAGCACACAAGCTGGTGTCCTTCTCCCTGGTTAATCCTTACCAGCTCCGAAAATGGTATCCAAGTGGCTTACGAGTTGATTGGTGCTACCAACACAAAGGAAAAAGTCGTCCTTGAAGGGGCTTCTCTGTCAAGGTGAACTTGGCGATTGGGACTCCACCGGACAGTCAGCCAGCCAATCACACCAGAGGAGACTAAGCACAGGGAGTTTCGGGCACCTCCCTCACTTCCTGCTCACCCCAGACACTCAGGCGCCAGAGGCGGTCTTCAGTCCTGAAGCCCGCCAAAGGCATAGAAACAAAGGGACCAAACCAAGTTTGGCGCGCAGAGACAAACTCTAGAAGGACCTTTCCAAAAAGAAATGGTGAAAACAAGAACACCGGGACCTGTTTAAACAAAGGGGGTTCAGACACCATCTTGAAAAACATGGCTCCCGTGATTTTTAGCTACCGGTGTTCACGGTCGGGAAGAATCATGGTAGTTTGTTGTAAAACCACTGCCACCATCCATTTGGAGAGGAAAGGGTAGCATTTGACTGCTACATGAGTATCTAGACCTAGGGGATACTGCGTAACCCCTCCAGCACTCTATTATAAGATAGGGTGTGCTGGGTCTAGGAATTTGAAAAGACTAGTAAAGTCAATTTCACTTTACTTTCCCTGGGAAAGAGTAGTTTATCCCAGAGAAGGTATTTAAACCTTGGGACAGCCTGAAAGGCTTCTCTGTGTCACTGCACTGAGGGTGCTTTGTGACACAAATTAAAATATGATGCCTATGGAGTTGTATAAAACTCCATAACCAAAGAACACAAGAGTAAAACACATATCAAAATACATGAAAGAGTGGGAAAATAAAGAGTCACACTCTCTCCAGGTATAAAAATTCAAGTCCTCAAAATCCAGCAAAGTTACCGGGGGTCTCTAAGGTGAAGGGAATTAGCACATTTTTGAGAATTCTCCCTAACAGTAAGATCAATGGTCCACCTGTTGCAAAGCAGGCTCCCAGTGGTTACAGTACCGTACCCCTCATTCCTGGCACTTGTTGGGACTGTGAGGCTCTGGATCACAAAAAGGTTGACCCCAAGTGTAAAGGTAAGGCACTTGGAGTCCAGGCTGTGAGCCTGACCTAACCTCACCCCATGCCTGAGGAGGAGGCCACTGTCCTCCCCTCCTCTACAGGGATCACATTTGATGCTCCTGTAGAGATTTCCCTAGTGTCTCTTGGGGCCTGGGACCAGTACGCAGAAGTACTTTCGGAAATCCCACAAAACACCCGTAGATTTTTGAGAAGTGTCCTCTTAAATGGCCAGCCTTCTACTGGTTTGAGAGACACTGGGGCAAGCATGACAGTGGTGGACAGGACCCTGCTCAAGCCAAAGGACTATGTAGGTGCTTCTCTGAAAACCACCAGGTTAGCTGGTGGGTCTCCCAAGTTATCGCCTGTAGCCTTAGTCACACTCATAATTGGAGACAAGACAGAAAAGCTTCCTGTCCTGGTTCAGGACAATATCCCTGCTAACATTTTGTTAGGCAATGATCTAGTAGAGTTGGAGTTGATCTCTGATGGTCTTCCCATGACCGCTGCTGCTGTCACTAGGTCACAGATGACACCGGGTCTGGCTGTGTGTCAGGTAACTGAGCCCAAGGGGAGGCCTAAGGCAAGAAGACGGAAGAACAAGAAGGCCACCTTGGTGAAGGGGGCTCCTTCTCTTCCCGCTGTTCCTAGATCACCTATTGGGATCCATGCTCCAGACGGGCTGGGTCCAGTGGAAAACCCAAACTCAACTCCTGAGGGAGAAGAGGCAGAAGACCCTTCAGCGGGAGAGGTGCTCAAACCAGAGGACCACCTCGACCTTCAATGCCTGTTGGCTGAAGGGGGACCCTCCCGGGCGGACTTCTGTAAAGGACAGAGAGAGTGCCACTCTCTTGAGGGTCTGAGGAAACAGGCCCTGTCTCAGGCACAAGGAGAAGTGCCTAGGACATTCTGGATTTATTGGGAGGGTGAGCTCCTTATTAATGAGCCCACTAAGCCTGAACCTGGTGCCTGTGATGCTGGAAATGCATCAGAGGGACAGGGCCTCTGAATCCTTGTCCTTTACTGCTTTTTATCGTGTGTTCTGTCGTGTTTTCTGCCCAGGAGTCCATGTGGGACTCCTGGCAGTGCAGTTCTCTCTTTTGGTTTGGTGAACAGACCCATGGGATACCCTTATGGCACCCATGGGTAGGGGTACAACCCTGTACCCCTAGTGTATGTTTTTGGGCACCTGTGGGTGGCCCACAGAGCAGGGTATGGGCTGGTGGCAGCTCCATGCTGAATTTGACAGGTGCTCTGGGTGTCCTCCCTTTTGGGATACCCAGGCCCTGCCATTGGGATCAGTTGATTCCTGATAGGAAACAAGATGGATGGCCCCTGTGGCCTCTTGCTTTCTATTGCCTGTTACCTTGTTTTCCCAAAGTCCTGGGAAGCCCTGACTCTGTCCCTTCCCCCTGACTGGCTGTTGGGTGGAAGTTCCATATATGGCGTTGTTGTGAAGGCCCAGCTAGACTGACTGGAGCCTTCCCAGTGACTGTATGTTGTGGGTACCTCCTGTGGGTGGGACCTGGGTGAATGGAGTGTGTGACCAATATACACTCCTTGTTGTGGTTGTCTGGTTTCTGGCATGAGAGACAAAGACTGAGACAGCCCTGCCCGAAACTGGCCTGAATGCAGTGTGTAGTGTTGAATGGCTGGGTACTTGTCCCAATCCACATTCCTTGTTGTGAGTGTCTGAAAGGGAGGAGTGCGGCCTGAATGCACTGTGTGCCTGATTGGCTGACTGACTGCATGAATGCCCTTCTGTATGATTGGCTGCTGAGTGTGTGCCAGCAGTGTGGATGAGAGACAGAATAGTATATCTGGGGACCTCTCCCCACTGGTTCTGAAGGGTTCAGGGAACGTTCAGAAGCGTTCAGAAGCGTTCTGGAGCTGAGTCTCCACTCTAAGAGTAACTGGAACTGCTGATCCTCGACGTCCAGCTGGAAGAAGAAGACTTGCTGTGGCATTTGCTTCGACCGATCCGAAGGCTGCCGAAATCGTCAAAGACTGACCAGAGAGAGGACCTGGTAAGGCGCCCTCTTCCCGTGCTTCGAGAGACCATCGAGCACCGCTCCATCTTCACCGAAGCGCCCTGGAAGACAGAACCTCGAAAGGCTGCCGACCCGAGACGGGACCGCCGAGGAGATCGAAGTGAAGCACCCGGACATCAACGCCGTCGAAGTCCATTGCCGTCGACCAGGGTTCGCAGGTTTGTGTAACCGCTGGAGGCCCGTCGAAGTTGTGTTGCCCAGCCATGGGAACCACTTGACGCCGTGCCGCCGACGACCGGAGCCGTCCGCTCCTTTGCCTAAGAACATTCGAATCGAAGGACTCCCTCATCTGCACCGTCGACCGCTTTATCCTGCCGGAGAAAGTCGAGGACGACCAACGCGCCGAGGAGAAATCTGCCGGTGGGTTTCCCGCCACCCGAAGACCACAAAGACCCAAACGACTCGACGCCCTTGCTGGGCCTCCGTCTCCACAATCTTTGCGGTCCAGAACTATTGTCACCGAGGTGCCCCGCACGCCTCTGCCTTGCAGGACGCCGACGCTCCGACGCCGACGAGCACCGCTCGGACGAAGCTGCCGCCTCATCGACGCCGTTCTACCCTGTTTGTCGACGGACGTTCGACGCCCCGTGTCTCCCGCTTGAAAGGGAAGGCATTCAAGAAGGGCCGTCGATTCCCCGTCGCCGAACACCGAGTTCCTCGACGCTCCTCGACGCCTCTCGACGATCCGTGACTCCCGCTTGAAAGGGGGTCACTCAAGAAGGATCTGTCAACGCCTCTTCGAAGAACTCGACTCCACCAGGTACATTGGTGGGGTAAAAACGTTATAGGAGGAAATAAGACTTGCAGAACAATATATATGGACTGGGCTTGTGCTATATCTTTATTTTACAGGTTGCCCAGGTGGGGGGATCCCCACACAGAACTATGTCTAGTGGTAGGGGCCAGTATTCTGCCTATTGCTCAACCATTTTATTTTCTCTCCTCTCTCTATTGCTGGTTTCACTCTATTGATCTGTGTGACATTGTTACAGTATTGTTGATGCACTTTAATGAGATCTAATACAAAGGGTGGTACCACTTTAGAATTGTATATATTTGCCATTGTTGATTTTCCTGAGTACAAAGTGAGTTATTATGATAAGTGTACATAACCTTGAATATTGATTATATAAAGACTGTGTTCTAACCAATACAGTGTGTGGACATTCCTTTGTGGGGGCTTGGGGTACACTGTACTTAAGAACCAGCCTGCATCACATCCTGAGAAGCTAGGCCTTGATTGCTCGTCCATTGCTACCATACTAGAGAATCTTGGCTGGGGTCCTCTGTGCCTCTCTTCTACCATATAGAGAACAGAAGTACAGACGCCCCCCACCGGTCTTTCTTCACACTGGTGGCAGCGGTGGGATGCTTATGGTTTTAAGAATCAGTGTATAACCGTGCCACTTACAAAGGATATCCACACTTTATTAAATTAAGGTTTAGTTGTGTACAAGATAACTGCATTACAAACAATGGAGTCTATTGCAAATGGCAAATTGACTCGGATGAGCTTGGAGGCTCTCCAGAGTGCTTGTGAAGCCAGGGAGTTAGACTTTGTGGATAAGTCTAGGGCTGAGCTGATAGCTGCCCTGGTGGACTACCAGACTGATGGTGAAACTCTTGATGAGGGGGGGAATGCAACCAATGAGGACTCTGCCCCTGGGGTTTCTGCTGAATCTGTTTCTGGGAATGCCGCCATTCCTGCTGCCTCTGTTCCAAACCCCAGCAATTCCTTGGAGCTTGAGTTATTAAGGATGAAATTGGCCTTTGAATACCGCAAGTTGGAAATAGATGCTGAACTTAAGAAAGAGGAGTTGGCTCAACAAGTGGAGCTCAAGAATAGGGATCTTGAACTCAGAAATAAGGACCTTGAACTCAAGAGCCAGGACACTGAATGTCAGAGAATCCAGCTAGAGAAAGCTAGAGTGGAGACTTCAGCTAAAACCAGTGAGAGTGTCAGGTCCCCAGCCACCAAGTTTATGAAAGATTTGGTTGGTGTATTTGTGGAGGGTTCAGATATCCTCCAATGGATTGAAGCGTTTGAAATGGCTTGTGCGATTCATGATGTTGATAAAAGAGATTGGGCTAAGTGTTTGTTAAGCAGAGTGCCTCAAACTGGATATGACTGTATTCTGAAGCTGAGTGTGGAAGAAAGGGGTCAGTATGAGTGTATGAAGTCTGCTTTGATTGCCAAGTTTGGCAAGACACCTACCCAATACCTTAGAAGGTTCAGGGATTTTAAGAAAAGAGAGAATGTGTCTTGGGTTGACTGGGTGAGTGCTGCACACATGAACATGATGGGGTGGATTGATGGATACAAGGTTAAGACTTTTGTTGAATTGTCCCACCTCTTGTTTTTTGAGCATTTTTCTGAAGCCTGTTCACCAGAGCTGCGTCAGTATGTGGCTGACCAGAACATTTTGGACGCCTTTAAGCTGGCTAGGTTGGCTGACAAGTGGGTCTCAAACCGGGTGTCCCCTAAGGACTCCAGTGGGAAGGACAAGGACAAAGAAAAGGGGGACTCTCAGAAAGCTGAGGAGTCCCACAAGCAGTCACAGTCGGGTAAACCTAAACCTTCCTCTCCCAAGACCCAAAAATCTAGTGGGGATAAGTCATCTGTCGGTGGGAATAAGAGTAGTGGTCCACCTGCTGCAAAGCAGGCTCCCAGTGGTTCCAGTACCGTACCCCGCACTCCTGGCGCTTGTTGGGACTGTGGGGCTCTGGATCACAAAAGGGGTGACTCCAAGTGTAAAGGTAAGGCACTTGGAGTACAGGCTGTCAGCCTGACCTACCCTTACCCCGTGTCTGAGGTGGAGGCCATTGTCCTCCCCTCCTCTACCGGGATCACATTTGGTGCTCCGGTAGAGATTTCCTTAGTGTACCTTGGGGCTTGGGACCAGTATGCAGAAGTACTGGCGACTATCCCACAGAACACCCGTAGGTTTTTGAGAAGTGTCCTCTTGAATGGCCAGCCTTCTACTGGTTTGAGAGACACTGGGGCAAGCATGACAGTGGTGGACAGGACCCTGCTCAAGCCAGAGGACTATGTAGGTGCTCCTCTGCGAACCACCAGGTTAGCTGGTGGGCCTCCCAAATTATCACCTGTAGCCTTAGTCACCCTCATGATTGGAGACAAGACAGCAAAGCTTCCTGTCCTGGTTCAGGACAATGTCCCTGCTAACATTCTGTTAGGAAATGATCTAGTAGAGTTGGGGTTGATATCGGATGGTCTTCCCATGACTGCTGCTGCAGTCACTAGATCACAGGTGACACCGGGTCTGGCTGTGGGTCAGGTACCCGAGCCAAAGGCGAGGCCGAAGTCAAGAAGAAGGAAGACCAAGAAGGCCACCTCTGTGGAGGGAACACCTTCTCTTCCTGCTGTTCCGACAGCACCCATTGGGATCCATGCTCCGGACGGGCTGGGTCCAGTGGAAAACCCAAACTCAACTCCTGTGGGAGAAGAGACAGAAGACTCTCCTGTGGGAGAGGTTCTCAACCCAGAGGATCATCCTGATCTTCAATGCTTGTTAGCTGAAGGGGGACCATCCCGGGCAGACTTCTGTAAGGGACAGAGAGAGTGCCACTCTCTCGAGGGACTGAGGAAACAGGCCCTGTCCCAGGCACAAGGAGAAGTGCCTAGGACATTCCGGATTTATTGGGAGGGTGAGCTCCTTGTTAGTGAGCCCACCAAGCCTGAACCTGGTGCCCTCAAGAGGTTGGTGGTACCCCAGGTTTACAGGCCCTTCCTACTGCAGTTGGCGCATGAGGTGCCCTTGGCTGGTCATCTTGGGACCAAGACGACTAAGCAGAGGCTCTCTGCCCATTTCTACTGGCCACGGATGGGAGTAGAGGTGGAGTCCCACTGCAGGACCTGCCCAACTAGTCAGTTGTCTGGCAAGACTGGAGGTAGTGTCAATGCCCCACTGCAGCCATTGCCAGTGATTGGCAAACCATTTGAGAGGGTGGGCATCGACATCGTCGGTCCCCTTGACCCTCCCACTTCAGGTGGACATCGGTTCATCCTGGTCTTGGTAGATCATGCCACCAGGTACCCTGAGGCAATACCCCTTCGGACTGTTACTACCAAGGTGGTTGCCAGGGCTCTCCTGGGCATTTTCACCCGTATTGGATTCCCCAAGGAGGTTGTCTCTGACAGAGGATCCAACTTCATGTCTAGTTACATGAAAACCATGTGGAAAGAGTGCGGAATAACCTACAAGTTCTCCACCTCTTACAACCCCCAGACCAATGGTCTGGTTGAGAGATTTAATAAAACTCTCAAGGGCATGCTAGGGGCTTTGGAAGAACCCCTAAGGAGGAAATGGGATCTCCTCCTGCCATGCCTGCTGTTTGCTTACAGAGAGGTACCTCAAGAGGGTGTTGGTTTCAGCCCCTTTGAGTTACTCTTTGGACATCCCGTGAGGGGGCCCCTCGCCTTGATCAGAGAAGGCTTGGAAGCCACCCCTCCAGGTCCCGCCAAGCAAGTGGGGGACTATGTGTTAGGCCTCAGACGGAGGATGACACAGATGATGGGTCAGGCAACAGCAAATCTCAAGGCAGGCCAGGAATTGAATAAGTACTGGCATGACCTTAAAGCCTCGCAAGTGGATTGGACTCAGGGACAGGAAATCCTTGTGATGGAGCCTACCAAGCCTAGAGCTCTGGCAGACAAGTGGACTGGACCCTTCAGGATCATCTCCAAGATGGGCGAAGTCAATTATCTGGTTGACATGGGAGCCTCTGGGGTAGCCCCTCAGGTATTCCATGTCAACAGGCTCAAGCCTTTCCACCGGCGAGCAGAAGTCTCATGTCTCTTGCTAGCTTCAGGGCAAGAAGAGGATGAGAGTGAGCCCCTTCCCGATTTGCTGCATAGCAACCCTCAGGATGGCTCAGTGGAGGGAGTACATCTCTCTCCGGATTTGACAACAGAGCAACAGAGGGCCTGCAGGGCTTTGCTCCAACAGTATGCCTCTCTGTTTTCACTGACGCCAGGCCTTACACCGTGGTGTAGGCATGAAATCGACACTGGTGACAGTGTGCCTGTCAAAAGCAGGTGCTACCGTATGTCAGATACCGTTAAGAACCACATCCAGACTGAGGTCGCCAAGATGTTGGATCTGGGTGTTATTGAACCCTCAACCAGTCCCTGGTCGAGTCCAGTGGTCCTTGTCCCCAAGGCAAGTTCCCAAGCGGGTACCAAGGATTGGAGGTTCTGTGTGGACTACCGAGGAGTCAATACCGTCACCAAAACTGACGTACACCCATTGCCCAGGGCTGATGAGCTCGTGGACACCATAGGTGCTGCCAAATTTGTGAGCACCTTTGACCTTACCTCAGGCTATTGGCCAATAGCTCTGACGGACCATGCCAAGGAAAAGACGGCCTTCTCAACACCTGAGGGACTCTACCAGTTTAGGGTCATGCCTTTTGGGTTGAAGAATGCCCCTGCCACCTTCCAGAGATTGGTCAACCATGCGCTCAGTGGGCTGGAAGCCTTTTGTGTGGCTTACTTAGACGACATTGCCGTCTACAGTTCCACCTGGGAAGAGCATTTGACACATCTGGATAAGGTGTTGCAGGCCTTGAAAAGGGCTAACCTTACTATCAAGGCCACCAAGTGCCAGATAGCTCAGGGGAAAGTTACCTATCTTGGTCATGAGGTAGGAGGGGGTCAAATCCAACCTCTCTCCAGTAAAGTACAGGATGTACAGAACTGGGAGACTCCCACTACTCAAACCCAGGTGAGAGCCTTTTTGGGCCTCACTGGGTACTATCGCAATTTCATGGCAGACTATGGAACCATAGCTGCACCCCTGACAGCTCTAACTTCACCCAAACAGCCTAGGAAGGTTAATTGGACCGAAGACTGTCAGAGGGCCTTTGATGGCTTGAAAGAAAGTCTGTGTAGGGCACCTGTGTTGTGTGCGCCTGACTACAGCCGACCCTTTATCGTCCAGACGGATGCCTGCGACACCGGAATTGGAGCTGTCTTGTCCCAGTTAGATGTCAAAGGGAGAGAACATCCTATCATATTCATCAGTAGACAACTCAAGGGTAGAGAACTTAGGTGGGCTACTGTTGAAAAGGAGTGTTTTAGCATAGTTTGGAGCCTTAGGCATTTTAGGCCCTACCTTACGGGGTCTACCTTCAAGGTCCAAACAGATCATAAGCCCCTGAAGTCGCTTATGCAGATGAAGGGTGAGAATCCGAAATTGCTCAGGTGGTCCATTAGCCTGCAAGGGCTAGACTTCACCATAGAGCACAGACCAGGGAAGAGTCACGATAATGCAGATGGCCTTTCCAGAAGGTATGTTGACCGTCTGGATGAGGGTGTCTATCCCGTGGGAGATTAGACACCCTCCACCTCAGTCTGGGGGGGGCGACTGTGATGCTGGAAATGCATCAGAGGGGCTGGGCCTCTGAATCCTTGTCCTTTACTGCTTTTTATCGTGTGTTCTGTCGTGTTTTCTGCCCAGGAGTCCATGTGGGACTCCTGGCAGTGCAGCTCTCTCTTTTGGTTTGGTGAACAGACCCATGGGATACCCTTATGGCACCCATGGGTAGGGGTACAACCCTGTACCCCTAGTGTACGTTTTTGGGCACCTGTGGGTGGCCCACAGAGCAGGGTATGGGCTGGTGGCAGCTCCATGCTGAATTTGACAGGTGCTCTGGGTGTCCTCCCTTTTGGGATACCCAGGCCCTGCCATTGGGATCAGTTGATTCCTGATAGGAAACAAGATGGCCCCTGTGGCCTCTTGCTTTCTATTGCCTGTTACCTTGTTTTCCCAAAGTCCTGGGAAGCCCTGACTCTGTCCCTTCCCCCTGACTGGCTGTTGGGTGGAAGTTCCATATATGGCGTTGTTGTGAAGGCCCAGCTAGACTGACTGGAGCCTTCCCACTGACTGTATGTTGTGGGTACCTCCTGTGGGTGGGACCTGGGTGAATGGAGTGTGTGACCAATATACACTCCTTGTTGTGGTTGTCTGGTTTCTGGCATGAGAGACAAAGACTGAGACAGCCCTGCCCGAAACTGGCCTGAATGCAGTGTGTAGTGTTGAATGGCTAGGTACTTGTCCCAATCCACATCCCTTGTTGTGAGTGTCTGAAAGGGAGGAGTGTGGCCTGAATGCACTGTGTGCCTGATTGGCTGACTGACTGCATGAATGCCCTTCTGTATGATTGGCTGCTGAGTGTGTGCCAGCAGTGTGGATGAGAGACAGAATAGTATATCTGGGGACCTCTCCCCACTGGTTCAGAAGGGTTCAGGGAACGTTCAGAAGCGTTCAGAAGCGTTCTGGAGCTGAGTCTCCACTCTAAGAGTAACTGGAACTGCTGATCCTCGACGTCCAGCTGGAAGAAGAAGACTTGCTGTGGCATTTGCTTCGACCGATCCGAAGGCTGCCGAAATCGTCGAAGACTGACCCGAGAGAGGACCTGGTAAGGCGCCCTCTTCCCGTGCTTCGAGGGACCATCGAGCACTGCTCCATCTTCGCCGAAGCGCCCTGGAAGACAGACCCTCGAAAGGCTGCCGACCCGAGACGGGACCGCCGAGGAGATCGAAGTGAAGCACCCGGACATCGACGCCGTCGAAGTCCATTGCCGTCGACCAGGGTTCGCAGGTTTGTGTAACCGCTGGAGGCCCGTCGAAGTTGTGTTGCCCAGCCGTGGGAACCACTTGACGCCGTGCCGCCGACGACTGGAGCCGTCCACTCCTTTGCCTAAGAACATTCGAATCGAAGGACTCCCTCGTCCGCACCGTCGACCGCTTTATCCTGCCGGAGAAAGTCGAGGACAACCAACGCACCGAGGAGAAATCTGCCGGTGGGTTTCCCGCCACTCGAAGACCACAAAGACCCGAACGACTCGACGCCCTTGCTGGGCCTCTGTCTCCACAATCTTTGCGGTCCAGAACTATTGTCACCGAGGTGCCCCGCACGCCTCTGCCTTGCAGGATGCTGACGCTCCGACGCCGACCAGCACCGCTCGGACGAAGCTGCCGCCTCATCGACGCCGTTCTACCCTGTTTGTCGACGGACGTTCGACGCCCCGTGTCTCCCGCTTGAAAGGGAAGGCATTCAAGAAGGGCCGTCGATTCCCCGTCGCCGAACACCGAGTTCCTCGACGCTCCTCGACGATCCGTGACTCCCACTTGAAAGGGGGTCGCTCAAGAAGGATCTGTCGACGCCTCTTCGAAGAACTCGACTCCACCAGGTACATTGGGGGGGTAAAAACATTATAGGAGGAAATAAGACTTGCAGAACAATATAATGACTGGGCTTGTGCTATATCTTTATTTTACAGGTTGCCCAGGTGGGGGGATCCCCACACAGAACTATGTCTAGTGGTAGGGGCCAGTATTCTGCCTATTGCTCAACCATCTTATTTTCTCTTCTCTCTCTATTGCTGGTTTCACTCTATTGATCTGTGTGACATTGTTACAGTATTGTTGATGCACTTTAATGAGATCTAATACAAAGGGTGGTACCACTTTAGAATTGTATATATTTGCCATTGTTGATTTTCCTGAGTACAAAGTGAGTTATTATGATAAGTGTACATAACCTTGAATATTGATTATATAAAGACTGTGTTCTAACCAATACAGTGTGTGGACATTCCTTTGTGGGGGCTTGGGGTACACTGTACTTAAGAACCAGCCTGCATCACCTCCTGAGAAGCTAGGCCTTGATTGCTCGTCCATTGCTACCGTACTAGAGAATCTTGGCTGCGGTCCTCTGTGCCTCTCTTCTACCATATAGAGAACAGAAGTACAGACGCCCCCACCGGTCTTTCTTCACACTGCCCGCACGAGTTTGGTGGTACCCCAGGTGTGCAGGCCCTTCCTACTGCAGTTAGTGCATGAGGTGCCCTTGGCTGGTCATCTTGGGACCAAGAAGACCAAGCAAAGGCTCTCTGCCCATTTCTACTGGCCCCGGTTGGGAGTAGAAGTGGAGTCCCACTGCAGTACCTGCCCTACTTGTCAGTTGTCTGGCAAGACTGGAGGTGGCGTCATTATTCCACTACAGCCATTGCCAGTAGTGGGCACACCATTTGAGAGGGTGGGCATCGACATTGTCGGTCTCCTTGACCCTCCCACTTCAGGTGGACATCGGTTCATCCTGGTCTTGTTTGATCATGCCACCAGGTACCCTGAGGCTATACCCCTTTGGACTATTACTGCCAAGGTGGTAGCCAGGGCTATCCTGGGCATTTTCACTCGGGTTGGATTCCCTAAGGAGGTTGATTCTGACAGAGGATCCAAATTCATTCCAAGTAAAATGAAAAACATGTGGAAAGAGTGCGGGGTAACCTACAAGTTCTCCACCTCTTACCACCCCCATACCAATGGTCTGGTTGAAGATTTAATAAAACTCTCAAGGGCATGCTAGGCGCTTTGGAAGAGCGCCTAAGGATGAAATGAGATCTCCTCCTGCCATGCCTGCTGTTCGCTTACAGAGAGGTTCCACAAGAGGGTGTTGGTCTCAGCCCCTTTGAGTTACTCTTTGGACATCCCGTGAGGGGGGCCCTTGCCTTGATCAGAGAATGTTTGGAAGCCACCCATCCAGGTCCTGCCAAGCAAATTGGGGACTATGTGTTAGGCCTCAGACAGAGGATGACACAGATGATGGGTCAGGCGAAAGCAAATCTCAAGGCCAGCCAGGAATTGAACAAGTACTGGCATGACCTTAAAGCATCACAAGTGGCTTGGACTCCGGGACAGGAGGTCCTCGTGATGGAACCTACCAAGCCTAGAGCTTTGGCAGACAAATGAACTGCATCCTTCAGGATAATCTCCAAGATGGGTGAGGTCAATTATCTGGTTGACATGGGAGTCCCTGGGGTAGCCCCTCAGGTATTCCATGTTAACAGACTCAAGCCTTTCCACAGGCGAGCAGAAGTCTCATGTCTCTTGCTAGCTTCAGGGCAAGAAAAGGATGAGAGTGAGCCCCTTCCTGATTTGCAGTATAGCAACCCTCAGGATGGCTCATGGAGGGAGAGCATCTTGCTCTAGATCTGACAACAGAGCAGCAGAGGGCCTGCAGGGCTTTGCTCCGGCAGTATGCCTCTCTGTTCTCACTGACGACAGGCCTTACACCGTGGTGTAGGCACGAAATTGACACTGGTGACAGTGTGCCAGTCAAAAGCAGGTGTTACCGTATGTCAGATACCGTTAAGAACCACATCCAGGCTGAGGTCGCCAAGATGTTGGATCTAGGTGTTAGTGAATCCTCAACCAGTCCCTGGTCCAGTGGTCCTTGTCCCCAAGGCAAGTTCCCTGGCAGGTACCAGGGATTGGAGATTGTTTGTGGACTACGGAAGAGTCAATGGCATGACCAAACTGACGTGCACCCATTGCCCAAGGCTGATGAGCTTATGTGCTGCCAAATTTGTGAGCACCTTTGACCTTACCTCAGGCTATTGGCAAATAGCTCTGATGGACCATGCCAAGGAAAAGACTGCATTCTCAACACCTGAGGGGCTCTACAAGTTTAGAATCATGCCTTTTGGGTTGAAAAATGCACCTGCCACCTTCCAGAGATTGGTCAATCATGCACTCTGTGGGCTGGAGGCCTTTTGTGTGGCCTATTTAGATGACATTGCTGTCTACGGTTCTACGGAAGAACATTTGACACATCTGGATAAGGCGTTGCAGGCCTTGAAAAGGGCTAACCTCACTATCAAGGCCACCAAGTGCCAGAAAGCTCAGGGGAAAGTCACTTATATTGGTTATGAGGTAGGAGGGGGTCAAATCCAACCTCTCCCCAGTAAAGTACAGGATGTGCATGACTGGGAGACTCCCACTACTCAAACCCATGTGAGAGCCTATTTGGGCCTCACTGGGTATTACTGCAACTTCATGGCAGACTATGGAACTATAGCTGCACCTCTGACAGCTCTGACTTCACCCAAGCAACAAAGGAAGTTTAATTGGACTGAAGACTGTCAGAGGGCCTTTGATGGCTTGAAAGAAAGTCTGTGTAGGTCACCTGTGTTGTGTGCGCCTGAATACGGCAAACCCTTTACCGTCCAGACGGATGCCTGTGACCCCGGAATTGGAGCTGTCTTGTCCCAGTTATATGACAAAGGGAGGGAACATCCGATCATATTCATCAGTAGACAACTCAAGGGTAGAGAACTTAGGTGGGCTACTGTTGAAAAGGAATGTTTCAGCATAGTTTGGAGCCATAGGCATTTTAGGCCCTTGTAAACACCGGTGGGGAGTCTGCACTTCCGCTCTCTATATGGTAGAGGGGAGGCACAGAGACCCCTGCCAAGATTCTCTATTATTGGTAACATAGTCGAACAATCAATTCCTAGCTTCTCAGGAGGTGATGCGAGCTGGTTCTTAAGTACAGTGTAGTTCCCAAGCACCCACAAAGGAATGTGCACACACTGTATCGGTTACAACACAGTCTTTATATAATTAATGTTCAAAGGTATATACAATATCAAGATAACTCACTTTGTACTCCGAAAATCAGCAATGGTAAATATACACAGTTTCTAAAGTGGTACCACTAATGTTATTAGATCTCATTAAAGTGCATACGGTCAGAATGACACATAGATCCGAATAAAGAGGAAACCAGCAGTAGAGAGAGGAAGGAAAGCAAGATGGTTGAACAATTGGCAGCATACTGGTCACTACCATTAACCATAGTTCTGAGTGGAGATCCCCCCCACCTGGGCAACCTGTAGAAGAAAGATACAAGCCCAGTCCATATATTGTTCACACTAGACTTTCCAATAGTTCTGCATCCCCAAAGTACCTTGGCGTTGTAGCGTTTTGCGCCGGGGAATCGACGGCCCTTCTTGAGTGTCCTCCCTTTCAGGCAGGAGTCACGGGTCGAATGTCGGACGGAGAACAGGTCGAGGTACGACGGTGAAGTGGCCCCGTCGTACCTAGCGGTGCTCATTGACGGGGAAGCGTAAACGTCCTGCTAGGAAGAGGCGTGCGGGGCACTTCGGTGTCGATAGTTCTGGACCACAAAGACTTGAAGAACTGTGGCCCAGCAAGGGCGTCGAGTCATCAGCCTCTCTGTCATCTTTGGGTGGCGGGAAACCCATCGGTGGATGCTCCTTGGCGCGTTGGCAGTCAGGCCTTCTCCAGCAGGATACAGCAGCAACGATGCGGACGAGAGCGTCCTTGGATCAATTAAGTTCTTAGGCAATGGGAGCATGGCGGCTCCAGTCGGCGAGGGCGGTCGTCGACAGTGGTGGACAATAGCCCGGGCGCTTCTCCTTCGAGTTCCGCAGCAATCCCCGTTTCGGGTCGGCAGCCTGTCGAAGGTCTGTCTAGCAAGGAGTTTAGGCAAAGATCAGCTGTGCACGATGGTCCCTCGTAGCTCGGTAAGAGGGCACCTTACCAGGTCCTCTCTGGGTCAGTTCTTGAAGCACAGCAGCTTTCAGATTGCAAAGGAGAGCAACAGCAATTCTTCTCATCCAGCAGGGTTTCAAGATCAAGCTTCAGTTACTCCAGTTACTCGTAGTAGTGGACTTCAGCTTCTGAACATGATTCCTAGCAGTGAGAGGTCCCCAGATATACTGTTGATCTCCCATTCATTCCGCTGGGTCACACTCAAGCATCCAATCACAACTACAGGCATTCATGCAGGCAGGCAGCCAATCAGGCACACGGGGCATTCAGGCCATTCACTTCTCTCCAGACACTCACAACAAGATATGTGTATTGGGATAAGTGACGAGCCATTCAACACTCCAAGCTGCATTCATACCAGTTTCGGGCAGGGCTGTCTCAACCATTGTGTCAACCACCAGATACTAGACAGCCACAACATAGAATGTATATTCGTCAGACACTCCATTCACCCAGGTCCCACCCACAGGCGTACCCACAACATACGGTCGTTGAGAAGGCTCCAGCCAGTCTGGTCGGCACTTCCCCACACTACCATATACAGAACTTCCACCCAACAGCCAGTCAGGGGGAAGGGACAGAGGCAGGGCTTCCCGGGACTTCGGGAAGATCAAGGTAACAGGTGATGGAAGGCAAGAGGCCATGGGGGCCATTTTGTCTCCATCTGGAATCAACCAATTCCAAAGACAGGGCCTGGGCATCCCAAGCCTTGGTAACCCAAAATGGAGGATACTCACAGCACCAGTCATTTCAGCACGGAGCTGCCACCAGTCTGTACCCTGCTCTGTGGGTCACACACAGGTGCCCAAAAACGTACACTAGGGGCACAGGGGTGCACCCCTACCCATGGGTGCCATAAGGGTATGGGCTGGTGGCAGCTCCATGCAGAATTTGACAGGTGCTCTGAGTATCCTCCATTTTGGGTTACCAAGGCCCTGCCATTGGAATCATTTGATTCCTGATAGGAGACAAGATGGCCCCTGTGGCCTCTTGCTTTCTGTTGCCTGTTATCTTCTATTCCCAAAGTCCTGGGAAGACATGCCTCTGTCCCTTCCCCTGACTGGCTGTTGGGTGGACGTTCCCTATATGGTAGTGCCCTCTGATTGGCTGTTGGGTGGAAGCTCCATATATGGTATTGTGGGGAAGTCTAGGCCAGACTGGCTGGAGCCTTCCCAGTGACTATATGTTGTGGGTACACCTGTGGGTGGGACCTGGGTGAATGGAGTGCGTGACAAATATGCACTTCTTGTTGTGGATGTCTAGTTTCTGGTATGTGATACAAAGACTGAGACAGCCCTGCCCGAAACTGGTATGAATGCAGTGTGTAGTGTTGAATGGCTGAGTACTTGTCCCAATAGACATTCCTTGTTGCGACTGTCTAAGAGGGAAGAGAATGGCCTGACTGCCTGAATGCCCTTCTGAGTAATTGGTTGCCTGAGTGAGACCCAGCAGAATGAATGAGAGACAGAACAGTGTATCTGGGGGCCTCACACTGCTAGAATTCTTTCAGAAGCTGAAGTGGAAAACTTGAAACTGCTTATCCTTTAAGTCCAGCTGGAAGAAGAAGAACTGCTGCTGCATTTGCTTCGACTCGATCCGAAGTCTATCGAGTTTGTCTAGGACTGATCCAAGAGAGGACCTGGCTAGGAGACCCCTTCTCGAGCTACGATGGACCATTGTGCACCGCTACTATTCGATGAATCGCCCTGGAAGCCAGCCTACGAAAGACTGTCAACAGGAGATGGGGATCACCGAGGAGAACGAAGAGAAGCGCCGGACAGCCGTCCACCATCGTCGACCTGGGTTCACAGGTTTGCTATAACCGCTGGTGGCCCATCGAAGCTGTGCTGCTGAGAAGCAGGAACTGCTTGATGCTGTGCTGCCGAAGACCGGAGCCTCAACGCTCCACCTGATAAAGACACTTTGAATCCAAGGACGTGCTCGTCTGCACCGCCGACCGCTTTGTCCCGCAGGAGCAAGTCAAGGCCACCGACACACGAAGGAGCATCCACCAGTGGGTTTCCCACCACCTGATGACCGCCAAGACGCCGGACAACTCAACGCCCTTGCTGGGCCAAAGTTCTTCATAGACTCTTTGCAGTCCCGAACTATCTACTCCAAGGTGACCTGAACGCCTCATCTTCGCAGGACATCTACGACCAATCATCGATGAGCGCCGCCAGGACCAAAGCTGCTGCCTCACCGTTAGGGTTCACCCCTTTTCTTCATGAGATCTCGACGATCCGTGCATCCTGCCTTAAAGGGAGCCGCTCAAGAAGGATCCGTCGATGACCCGACATTGAACTCTGCTATTCCAGGTAGATTGGGGTGGTAGAACTATTTAGAAGGAAATAAGACTCATAGTGAACAATATATGGACTGGGCTTGTATTATATCTTTTATTACAGGTTGCCCAGGTGGGAGGGATCGCCACACAGAACTGTGTCTAGGTAACGGGGCCAGTATTCTGCCTATTGTTTCAACCAACCTGCTTTCCTCCTATGTCTATTGTTGGTTCCCTTTATTAATGGATTTGTGTGACAATTGACCAAAGTAGAGTTGATACACTTTAATGAACTCTGATAGTGTTGTGGTACCATGTAGAACTGTGTATATATTTGCCATTGTAGATCAACTGAGCACAAAGTGAGTTATTGTGATTGTGTATATAACCTTGAACCTTAATTATGTAAGGAACAGTGTTTTCACTAATACAGTGTGTGGACATTCCTCTGTGGGTGCTTGGGGACTACACTGTACTTAAGAACCAGCCTGCATCACCTCTCGAGAGTTGAAGCCTTTGATTGCTCGACTTCGCTACCGCAAAGAGAATCTTGGCTGGGGTCCTCTGTGCCTCTCCTCTACCATATAGAGAGCGGGAGTATAGCCACCCCCCTCCAGTCTTTACACTGGGTGGCAGCGGTGGGATGCTTATGGTTTAAAGAATCAGTGTATAACCGTGCCACTTACAAAATATCTACACTTTGTTGAATTGAGGTTTAGTTGTTTACAAGATAACTGCATTACAAGCAATGGAGTCTATTGCAAATGCTAAATTGACTAGGATGAGCTTAGTGGCGCTCCAGAGGGCTTGTGAAGCCAGGGGGTTAGACTTTGTGGATAAGTCTAGGGCTGAGCTGATAGCTGCCCTAGTGGACTACCAGACTAATTGTGAAACTCTTGAACGGGGTGATGTAACCAATGAGGGGCCTACCCCTGGGGTTGTTGTTGAATCTGATTCTGGGAATGCCACCATTCCTGCTGTCTCTGTTCTGAACCCTAGCACTGCCCTTCAGGGGGAAGCCCTGAAGATTGAACTTTTAAAATTGGAGCTACAACGGGAAAAGTTAGCCTTTCAATACAAAAGGTTGGCAACAGAAGCTGAGGCAAATAAAGAGGAGTGGGCCCAACAAGTGATACTCAAAGATAGGGACACTGAGCACCAGCAAATTCAGCTGGAGAGAGCTGGAGTGGAGACTTCAGCAAAACCAGTTGAGAGTGTCACGTCCCCAGCCACCAAGTTTATGAAAGATTTGGTTGGTGCGTATGCAGAGAGTTCTGATATCCTCCAATGGATTGAAGCGTTTGAAATGGCTTGTGGAATCCATGATGTTGACAAGAGAGATTGAGCTAAGTGTTTGTTAAGCTGAGTACCTCAGACTGGGAATGACTTTATTCTGAAACTGAGTGTGGAAGAAAGGGGTCAGTATGAGTGCAGGCAGGGGTCAGTATGAGTGCATGAAGTTTGCTGTGATTGCCAAGTTTGGTAAAACACCTACACAATACCTTAAAAGGTTCAGTGATTTTAAGAAAAGAGAGAATGTGTCTTGGGTTGACTGGGTGAGTGCTGCACATATGGGTATGATGGGGTGGATTGACGTTCCCAAGTGAAAACGTTTGTTGTATTGTCCCACCTTTTGATTTTTGAGCTTTTTTCTGAAGCCTGTTCACCAGAGCTGCATCAGTATGTTGCTGACCAGAACATTTTAGATCCCTTTAAACTGGCCAGGCTGGTTGACAAGTGGGTCTCCCACCGGGTGTCACCTAAAGAACCCAGTGGGAAGGACAAGGACAAAGAAAAGGGACCTCTCAGAAGGCTGAGGAGTCCCAAAAGCAAGCACAGTCGGGTAAACCTAAACCTTCCTCTCCTAAGATCCACAAATCTAGTGGGGATAAGTCCTATGTGGGTGGGAGTAAGTGTTAGCAAAGTCTATATGCAGTACCCGTTGGGACCACTATACACAACTATGACTACAGGTGTAAGCAATCCAACCTTTGGTATAAGTTTGTACTGCACAGTTTTAGTAGCGGAGCTGAGCAGCCAGGCTTCTCTCAAGAAGGAGTGTGAGCTGTAAGGATGTTACACAGAGGTCTACAATCACAAATAGTCAAATACACTCTTACACTCAAGGTTTCTTGGTTAAACACATATTAATTTATTCAACAGGCAGATATAAAACATTCACTAGAAGGAGGCAATCTATATCACGCAACAATATACTTCAGTGAATTACAAGGTACGAGTCTGAGGCATTTAAACTACTTTGGAGAAGGAGCAAAATGTAATTCAGAGTACTTTGAAGTAGGAGAAAAAAGGAATAGGTTAACGAAAAGAAGATACAGTTACTCTTTAGACAGTGCAAATAGTTTGAGTTCGTCAGAGGAGCCAATTCAATGCAATAGGTTAGGCCAAAGTCAATAGGCTAAAGTCTTGTATAGGATAAAGCAGTTCTGGTAGTTAAACTGAAAAGTCTTTGCCAAAGTTCTCAGAAGCAGTCTGTTGTAAAACCATTGCCATCAGCCATTTCGATAGGAATGGGTACCATTTGACTGCTACATAAGTATCTAGACATAGGGGATACTAAGTAACCCCTCCAGCACCCTATTATAAGATAGGGTGTGCTGGGTCTAGGAATTTGAAAAGACTAGTAAAGTCAATTTCACCTTACTTTCTTTGGGAAACAGTAGTTTATCCCAGATAAGGTATTTAAACATTGGGACAGCCTGACAGGCTTTCCTGTGTCACTGCACTGAAGGTGCTGTGTGACACATATGAAAAGATGATGCCTATGGAGTTGTATAAAAACCATAATCAAAGAACACAAGAGTAAAACACACATCAAAATACATGACAGAGTGGGAAAATAAAAGAGTCACACTCTCTCCAGGTAAAAAAATGAAGTCCTCAAAATCCAGCAAAGTTACAAGGGGTCTCTAAGGTGAAGGGAATTAGCAGACTTTTGAGAATTCTCCCTAACAGTAAGATCAATGGTCCACCTGTTGCAAAGCAGGCTCCCAGTGGTTACAGTACCGTACCCCGCATTCCTGGCACTTGTTGGGACTGTGGGGGTCTGGATCACAAAAAGGTTGACCCCGAGTGTAAAGGTAAGACACTTGGAGTCCAGGCTGTCAGCCTGACCTACCCTCACCCCATACCTGAGGTGGAGGCCACTGTCCTCCCCTCCTCTACAGGGATCACATTTGGTGCTCCTATAGAGATTTCCCTAATGCCCCTTGGGGCTTGGGACCAGTACGCAGAAGTACTTTTGAAAATCCCACAGAACACCCGTAGGTTTTTGAGAAGTGTCCTCTTAAATGGCCAGCCTTCTACTGGCTTGATATACACTGGCACAAGCATGATAGTGACGGAGGGCCCTGCTCACGTCAGAGGACTATGTAGGTGCTTCTCTGAAAACCACCAGGTTAGCTGGTGGGTCTCCCAAGTCATCGCCAGTAGCCTTAGTCACACTCATGATTGGAGACAAGAGAGCAAAGCTTCCTGTCCTCCCTCCCACCTGGGCAACCTGTTAGGCAATGATCTAGTAGAGTTGGAGTTGATCTCTGATGGTCTCCCCATGACCGCTGATGCTGTCACTAGGTCACAGATGACACTAAGTCTGGCTGTGTGTCAGGTAACTGAGCCCAAGGGGAGGCCTAAGGCAAGAAGACGGAAGAACAAGAAGGCCACCTTGGTGAAGGGGGCTCCTTCTCTTCCCGCTGTTCCTAGATCACCTATTGGGATCCATGCTCCAGATGGGCTGGGTCCAGTGGAAAACCCAAACTCAACTCCTGAGGGAGAAGAGGCAGAATACCATTCTGCAGGAGAAATGCTCAACCCGGAGGACCACCCTGACCTTCAATGCTTGTTGGCTGAAGGGGGACCCTCCCGGGCGGACTTCTGTAAGGGTCAGAGAGAGTGCCACTCTATTGAGGGTCTGAGGAAACAGGCCCTGTCCCAGGCACAGGGAGAAGTGCCTAGGACATTCTGGATTTATTCAGAGGGTGAGCTCCTTGTTAGTGAGCCCACTAAGCCTGAACCTGGTGCCCTCAAGAGGTTGGTGGTACCCCAGGTTTGCAGGCCCTTCCTACTGCAGTTGGCGCATGAGGTGCCCCTGGCTGGTCATCTTGGGACCAAGAAGACCAAGCAAAGGATCTCTGCCCATTTCTACTGGCCCCGGATGGGAGTAGAAGTGGAGTCCCACTGCAGGACCTGCCCTACTTGTCAGTTGTCTGGCAAGACTGGAGGTGGCGTCATTATTCCACTACAGCCATTGCCAGTAGTGGGCAAACCATTTGAGAGGGTGGGCATCGACATTGTCAGTCCCTTGACCCTCCCACTTCAGGTGGACATCAGTTCATCCTGGTAATGTTTGATCATGCCACCATGTACCCTGAGGCTATACCCCTTCGGACTATTACTGTCAAGGTGGTTGCCAGGGCTATCCTGGGCATTTTTACTCGGGTTGGATTCCCTAAGGAGGTTGTTTCTGACAGAGGATCCAAATTAATTTCAAGTTACATGAAAACCATGTGGAAAGAGTGTGGGGTAACCTACAAGTTTTCCACCTCTTACCATCCTCAGACCAATGGTCTGGTTGAGAGATTTAATAAAACTCTCAAGGGCATGCTAGGCGCTTTGGAAGAGCGCCTAATGATGAAATGGGATCTCCTCCTGCCATGCCTGCTGTTCGCTTACAGAGAGGTACCTCAAGAGGGTGTTGGTTTCAGCCCCTTTGAGTTACTCTTTGGACATCATGTGAGGGGGCCCCTTGCCTTGATCAGAGAAGGTTTGGAAGCCAGCCCTCCAGGACCTGCCAAGCAAGTAGGGGACTATGTGTTAGGCCTCAGACGGAGGATTACACAGATGATGGGTCAGGCAAAAGCAAATATCAAGGCCAGCCAGGAATTGAACAATTACTGGCATGACGGTAAAGCTTCGCAAGTGGATTGGATTCCACGGCAGGAAATCCATGTGATGGAGCCTACCAAGCCTATTTATTTATTTATTTATTTATTTTAATTTTTGTAACGCGCCTCATGCCCGTGGGCCTCAGGGCGCACACAGAAACAAAAAACAGAAACAGACGGACAAGGCAGAGAAAAAAAACGAGGAACCATGAGCAAGTTATTCCAGGTTAAAGAAATTAGATTTTATGGCCCGTTTAAACACAGTGTAGCTTTGGATCTGCCGTATCCGAGCTGGTAGTGCATTCCAAAGAAGGGGACCCTGTACATCAAGGGTGGTACCCCAAATCTAGCTGTCCTAAATCTGGGGTGTTTGAGGACGACCGCTGTGGATGTGCAAAGGTTCCTCTCATTAGACTTAATGCTAATGCATGCAGACAGATATGTGGGGTTGCTAAAGCTTAGGCATTTATGCGTCGTAGTTAGCACCTTGTGTGTTATGCGATGTTCTACCGCGAGCCTTTGAAGTTTCTTCCTAAAGGTCGAAATATGGGTGCAACGAGATTGGTTAAAAATAGTGCGCACAGCGTTATTCTGGGCCACCTACAAAGATTTAACGTTAGCTGTGGTACCAGATAGGAGACTATTGCAATAGCCTAATCTAGAATTTATCAGTGCTGAAGACAGGAGAGCACAGTTTTTTTCAGTGATAAATGGGCGAATATATCCTATTCGCTTGTTAATCAGTCCGCAGCTAGACCTGATGTTAGAGACATGGGACTTCATGGATTGCTCTTCATCAAGGACAACTCCCAGGGTCTTAACTTTCTTTTGGACAGTGATGATATTATCCACAATAGGGAAGCTGGCATAATTAGGATCAAGTTTAGTCCGGGTGCTTTTGGAGGACACTATTAAGAGCTCTGTCTTTTTATCATTCAAAGCCAGTGAATTACAGGCCATCCAGTCCTGTATGGCTTTGTATACGTTATTGATAGTTCTAACATCATTACTGTATGAGCCACTCAGTTGTATAACTACCTGAGTGTCGTCTGCGTAGTTTGTATATTGTACTCCAAGCTTACTCAAGAGGTCGAGAAGCGGGCAAATATACAGATTAAAAAGCAGAGGCGACATACAGGAGCCCTGTGGAACTCCACACGCCTGAGAGATGGGGGAGGATTGATTGTTGCCTACACATACCCTTACCATTCTGGGGCCTACAAAGGAGGCTATCCATCTAGATGCTGTCGTAGAACAATTGGCAACATCTCCGAGCCTTGACACAAGTAAGCTGTGATCAACCAGGTCAAAGGATGCGGAGAGGTCGAATAGCATAAGCAGAGCAGCTTGGTTTTTGTCTGCTATGCCAGCCAAGGTGGATTTAAGATTGAGCATGACCCTCTCGGACCCATGACGAGCTCTATAGCCTGACTGTCGGGTGCCAAGGATTTTATGTTGCTCGACATGAGCCTGTAATTGCAGGTATGCAAGTTTGTCTAATATCTTGAGGATAAAAGGCACATTTGTTATGGGTCTATAGTTTTCATTGTTGGTGGGATCCAAGTTTTCTTTTTTTAATAAAGGTGTTATCCATGCAGATTTTAACAGGTCCGGTACCAGACCTTCGTCAAAGGATAGATTTATCAACTTGGTAATCCACGGAACCAGGATGTCAGTGGACTCCTTGAGGATGCTTGTAGGACAGTCATCGGCAGGACAAGATGTGGCCTTAAGATCTTGTATAACTTTGGAGACTTCCTTTTCAGAATAGTGCATGAAAGAAAATTGAGGGATTGTGCTATTCACTTTGTTAGGAGAGATTGTTTCAGTAGGAGTTGGCGCCGGTACTACATTACCCAGGGCCTTCTTGATTTTTTCTTTCTGTGAATCAATCTTAGATAAAAATGCGTCATGATGATATTATTAGATGATGGGGGCTGGTCTTGAAACTCTGCTAGGATTTTAAACAGCTCGCCAGCATTGGATTGTGTATTCACAATCCTTTGTTGTAGTATGTGGCTTTGGCCTCAATAATACGTTTTTTTATAGGCTAGTATGGATTTTTTATAGTCAGTTAGGGTGTTGTCATTTGGATCCTTTGGTAGACAAATTAACTGCACCCTTCAGGATCATCTCCAAGATGGGCGAAGTCAATTATCTGGTTGCATGGGAATCCCAGGGGTAGCCCCTCAGGTATTCCATGTTAATCGGCTGAAGCCTTTCCACAGGCGAGCAGAAGTCTCATGTCTCTTGCTAGCTTCAGAGCAAGAAGAGGATGAGAGTGAGCCCCTTCCTGATTTGCAGCATAGCAACCCTCAGGATGACTCCGTGGAGGGAGAGCATCTTGCTTCAGATCAGACAACGGAGCAGCAGAGGGCCTGCATGGCTTTGCTCTGGCAGTATGCCTCTCTGTTCTCACTGATGACAGGCATTACACCATGGTGTAGGCACGAAATCGACCCTGGTGACAGTGTGCCTGTCAAAAGTAGGTGCTATCGTATGTCAAATACAGTTAAGAACCACATCCAGGCTGAGGTCGCCAAGATGTTGGATCTGGGTGTTATTGAACCTTCAACCAGTCTCTGGTCCAGTCCAGTGGTCCTTGTCCCCAAGGCAAGTACCAAGGATTGGAGATTCTGTGTGGACTACTGAGGAGTCAATGCCGTCACCAAACTGGCGTGCACCCATTTCCCAGCGCTGATGAGCCCGTGGACACCATATGTGCTGCCAAATTTGTGAGCATCTTTGACCTTACCTCAGGCTATTGTCAAATAGCTCTGATGGTCCATGCCAAGGAAAAGACTGCATTCTCAACAACTGAGGGGCTCTACCAGTTTAGAGTCATGCCTTTTGGGTTGCAAAATGCACCTGCCACCTTCCAGAGATTGGTAAATCATGTGCTCAGTGGGCTGGAGGCCTTTTGTGTGGCCTACTTAGACGACATTGCTGTCTACAGTTCTGGGGAAGAACATTTGACTCGTCTGGATAAGGTGTTGCAAGCCTTAAAAAGGGTTAAACTCACTATCAAGGCCACCAAGTGCCAGAATGCTCAAGGGAAAGTCACTTATCTGGTCATGAGGTAGGAGGGGGTCAAATCCAACCTCTCCCCAGTAAAGTACAGGATATACATGACTGGGAGACTCCCACTACTCAAACCCATGTGAGAGCCTATTTGGGCCTCACTGGGTATTACCGCAACTTCATGGCAGACTATGGAACTATAGCTGCACCTTTGACAGCTCTGACTTCACCCAAGCAACAAAGGAAGGTTAATTGGACTGAAGACTGTCAGAGGGCCTTTAATGGCTTGAATGAAAGTCTGTGTAGGGCACCTGTGTTGTGTGTGCCTGAATACGGCAAACCCTTCATTGCCCAGACGGATGCCTGAGACCCCGGAATTGGAGCTGTCTTGTCCCAGTTAGATGACAAATGGAGGGAACATCCGATCATATTCATCAGCAGACAACTCAAGGGTAGAGAACCTAGGTGGGCTACTGTTGAAAAGGAATGTTTTAGTATAGTTTGGAGCCTTAGGCGTTTTAGGCCCTACCTTACGGGGTCTACCTTTAAGGTCCAAACAGACCATAAGCCCCTGAAGTGGCTTATACATATGAAGGTTGAAAGCCCAAAACTGCTCAGGTGGTCCATTACCCTGCAAGGGCTAGACTTCACCATTGAGCATAGAACCAGGGAAGAGTCACGATAATGCAGATGTCCTTTCCAGAACATATGTTGACCGCCTGGATGTGAGAGTCAATCTCGTGGGAGATTAGACGGCCTAACCTCAGTCTGGGGCTGGGGGGTGACTGTGATGCTGGAAATGCATTGGAGGGACAGGAACCTTCCTGTCCCTGTCCTGTAGTTCTTTTTCATATGTGTTCTGTGATATTTTCGCACAGGAGTCCATGTTAGACCCCTGGCAGTGCAGCTCTTCCTATTTTTGGTCATGGTGAACAGACCCATGAGATACCCTTATGGCACCCATGGGTGGGGGTACAACCCTGTACACATAGAGTATGTTTTTGGGCACCTGTGGGTGGCCCACAGAGCAGGGTACGGGCTGGTGGCAGCTCCATGCTGTATTTGACAGGTGCTCTGAGTATCCTCCATTTTGGGATACCCGGGCCCTGCCATTGGAATCAGTTGTTTCCTGATAGGTGACAAGATGGCCCCTGTGGCCTCTTGGTTTATATTCCCTGTTACCTTGTTTTCCCAAAGTCCTGGGAAGCCCTGACTCTGTCCCTTCCCCCTGACTGGCTGTTGGGTGGAAGTTCCATATATGGTGTTGTTGTGAAGTCCAGGCCAGACTGGCTGGAGCCTTCCCAGTGACTGTATGTTGTGGGTACACCCTGTGGGTGGGACCTGGGTGACTGGAGTGTGTGACCAATATGCACTTCTTGTTGTGGCTGTCTGGTTTCTGGTATGAGAGACAAAGACTGAGACAGCCCTGCCCGAAACTGGCCTGAATGCAGTGTGTAGTGTTGAATGGCTGGGTACTTGTCCCAATCCACATTCCTTTTTGTGAGTGTCTGAGAGGGTGGAGAATGGCCTGAATGCACTGTGCGCCTGATTGGCTGCCTGACTGCCCTTTTGAGTGATTGGTTGTCTGAGTGTGACCCAGCAGAATGAATGAGAGACAGAACAGTGTATCTGGGGGCCTCACACTGCTAGAATTCATTCAGAAGCTGAAGTGGAAACTTGAAACTGCTTATCCTTGAAGCCCAGCTGGAAGAAGAAGAACTGCTGCTGCATTTGCTTTGACACCATACGAAGGCTGTTGAGTTTGTCGAGGACTGATCCAAGAGAGGACCTGGCTAGGAGACCTCTTCCTGAGCTACGAGGGACCATCATGCACTGCTAACCTTTGCCGAAGCGCCCTAGAAGCCAGCCTTCAAAAGACTGTCAACCGGAGAAGGGGCTCCCTGAGGAGAATGAAGAGAAGCACCGGGGCAGCTGCCCACCGTCGTGGACCAGGGTTCGCAAGTTACCTATAACCGCTGAAGGCCCGTCTAAGCTGTGTTCCCCAGAAGCGGGAACCGCTTGATGCTGTGCCGCCGACGACCGGAGCCGCAGTGCTCCACCTGATAAAGACATTTTGAATCCAAGGACGCTCTCGTCCGCACCGCCGACCGCTTTGTCCCGCCAGAGGAAGTCAAGGCTGCCAACGCGCTGAGGAGCATCCACTGGTGGCTTTCCCGCCACCTGAAAACCGCCGAGACGCCAGACAACTCAACACCCTTGCTGGGCCAAAGGTCTTCATAGACTCTTCGCAGTCCCAAACTATCGACCCCAAGGTGCCCTGCACGCCTCATCTTCGCAGGAAGTCTACGACCAATCGTCGACGGGCACCGCCAGGAACGAAGCTGCTGCCTCGCCATGGGGTTCACCCCTTTTCTTGGTGGGATCTCGACGATCCATGGCTCCTGCCTTAAAGGGAGCCGGCCAAGAAGAATCCGTCGACAACCCAAAGTCGAACTCTGCTATTCCAGGTACATTGGGGTGGTAGAACTATTTAGAACTAAATGAGGCTCATATTGAACAATGTATGGACTGGGCTTGTATTATGTCTTTTATTACAGGTTTCCCAGGTGGGGGGATCTCCACACAGAACTGTGTCTAGGTAACAGGGCCAGTATTCTGCCTATTGTTTCAACCAACCTGCTTTCCTCCTATGTCTATTGTTGGTTCCCTTTATTAATTGTTTTTGTGATATTTGACCAAAGTGCAGTTGATGCACTTTAATTAAATCTGATAGTAAGTGTGGTACCACGTAGAACTGTGTATATATTTGCCATTGCAGATTAACTGAGCACAAAGTGAGTTATTGTGATTGTGCCCATAACCTTGAACCTTAATTATATGAAGAACTGTCTTTTCACAAATACAGTGTGTGGACATTCCTTTGTGGGTGCTTGGGGACAACACCGTACTTCTGAAGCAGCCTGCATCACCTCCCGAGAGCTGAAGCCTTTGATTGCTCGATTTCGCTACCGCATAGAGAATCGTGGCTGGGGTCCTCTGTGCTTCTCCTCTGCTATATAGAGAGCAGGAGTACAGATACCCCCGCCCAGTCTTTACACCATCCCAGAAGGGTTGCACCCACATTGGAAAGTAGCAGATTACATCTTCGAATGTGAGGGGATGCTCATGAGAGGTGACCAAGTAATCCCACCCGTAGCAATGAGAATAATCATTGTGTGTAGGGCTCACGCCGGTCATCTTGGAAACAACATCACGAAAAGGAGAGTGAAGGGAGCATATTGGTGGCCAGGAACGGATTTAGAAATACGGACAATGACAGGCATGTTATGAATACATGAATAGTGACAAGCGAGTTAAATTAAGACAAGCGCCACTACACCCTACAGAAGTACCAGAGTGGGTGTGGAAAAAATTGGCCATGGACTTCATAGGCCCGCTTGATCTAATAGAACATGAACACAAGTATGGCATAATGTTATTAGACTATTTATCCAAATGGGTAGAAGTCGACTTTGTATCCAACATAACGACAGCTACCATGATTCAATTTCTCAGGATTTTTTTTCAAAGAGAAGGGTTGCCCAGAGAACTGGTCACCGACAACGAAGTTCAACTTGTATCTGGAGAAATGGAAAAGTTTTTGAAGGAGAACAATATCCAGCAAATTAAAGCATCCTTATATCACCCACAAGCAAATGGGTTGGTGGAATGCACCAACAGGTTCATCGAGGGAGACCTGCAGTTAGCTACCACAGCGGGTCTTGATCTGCTCAGCACAGTCAATGAAGCTGTGGCTGCTCATCGCCTTACCCCCAATGGGGTCACAAACATATTGCCGTTCCATCTTCTCAGAGGACGCAGAGCAGCGTATATGCTGGTTCCTCTATGGTTGGCAAATATAAGAGAGGATGAAAGAGTGGACATGGAAGAATTGGTGTGACGACTGAAGAAGAGCAAGGAGAACATGAAGAGATATAGTGACAAAACCACAACAAAGTACAGTTACAGATTTGATAAAGAATAAAATGCTACATAGAGATCCCGTGACTGGGTCCAAGTTCAGCAGACCAGAGAGGGTGGTGCAGCGAGGGAAAAACCATGTATGCACACTAGATGGCAAGCGATGGACTTGGAGAGGGTGGCGCTATATGAAAAGGGGACACGAGAAGTACCCAGCCCTACAACACAAGAGCAGAGAAACCAAAAGAGCGCTCAGCCAAGGAGAAACCGACAACGAGAGAACAACCTGAACATGAAGAGGAACAGCATGAATGGACAACATCCCAAGCGGAAGCCAGTCCCAAGAGGAATGCAGTGAGACAAGAGATATCCAGTGAAAAGAGTGTCGCATCGCATGAAGAGAAGGCCGAGAGTAGTCGACCAGAGAGAGAAAGAAGAAGGACAGGAAGGTACACCGACTATGTGATGGAGTAATGAAGGTCTTCCAACAAAATGAGGCTTGTAGAGTACATAGCTCTCAACTCACCCGCTTTTGGCGGGTGTCACCCGTCTTGAAAGCAGATGAATCACCTGCCAAGTCCCTCATTCGCCCATTCACTTCTATGGGCCTCTCACCCGCCAAAATGAAAATCGGGTGTTTTCATCCACCGTGGGCACAAAAAAGGTTGGGAGTTATGAGAGTAAAGGACTTCAAGGAAGTCCTGCTCGAAGTGTTGTGAGATCATACTCGAGATACCAAGCAGGAATTCCTACTAATATTACTATAAACGCTGCAAGCCAGAGGAAGCACTGCAGCTCAACGCTCTCCCTGCAGACTCCATTTAAATAAACATATCCTCCTGCTCTGCATACAGGTGAATCCTGCAAGGAATTAGAGCATACCTCTCAACTCACACACTTTTGGCGGGTGTCACCTGCCACTTTGGCAGATCTGTCACCAGCCAAGCTCCCTACCATAGCTCTCAACTCACATGTTATTGGCAGGTGTCACCCGCCTTATAAAGGGCTGACTCACCCGCCAAAAAACAAATCGGGTGATTTCACCCGCCTTTGCGAAACAAATGGCATAGCTCTCAACCATTTGTCTTGCAAAGGTGGGTGAAATTACCCGATTTTGTTTTTGGCGGGTGAGACGCCCATTGAAATGAATGGGCGTGCAGGAGGCTTGGCGGGTGAGGAAGCCCTTTGCAAGGCGGGTGACACCCGCCAAAAGCGGGTGAGTTGAGAGCTATGAACTGGTTGAGAGCTATGTCCCTATACACCCAATGGGTGTTCACCTGCCAAATTCAAAATCGGATGTTTTCACCAGGCCAGGGTCCATGAAAGTTTGAGAGCTATGCTTAGAGTCACATAAATTACTTGCAACTGCAAAAAGCAGTAGGATTTGTCACCCAAATCTATAGGTGGTAGGACTGTATAAATATGTAGGGTTTGCAAGTATGCAGAAGGCATTTGTGCTGATTATTTATTTTAAATGTCTTCACTCATTGAGGCTGCCACCCTTTACACCTCGCCCTCATTGATGACGTTTAATCCTATTTACTTTAAATGTGTTTTTTTTTTTATAAAAGTTGCCTGTCTTTAAGAATGAAGGAGAAGTGGCGTCACTGATGCTTAGTTCGACGGGTGCGCGGGGCGAGCCTGTCCTTTTGGCTGAGGGGATAATGCTGTGCAGGGGAACCCCGGAGTTCCCGCCCCCCCTGTACCCCCAGGCCTCCAGGAACACTCCAAGATGGCCGCCGCGGCGGCGAGAGCTCCGCTCAGCTCCCAGCCTGCCCCGCGCTCCTGCCGCCGCGCGCTGATTGGCTGCAGCGCTAGCCGCCCCGCCCTGCCCCGCCCCTCTGAGCCGGGACTCACTCGTGTGCCCGCAGGACCCCCTCACCGGCGGCTTCACCCGGCCTCAGAGGTGAGCCCTCCCTGCACCCCCAAACCACACAGAGCCCCCGCCCGGCCCCCGGAGGCGCAGCACGACCCCCCGCCACAGGCTTGACCTCACAGGGAGGGGGGGGGGGGGATGGGGCATGTCCAGACTGGACGCGCAGTCTGCCTAAAGCCACCACCCACTGCACTTATGCCAGGCTCTTAATAAACCATCACTGCTGCCTGCACCAGGACAGCCATCGGGGCAGTGGCCCCACCCTGCAGGCACACGTGCAGGGCACCATGCCATGGAAGCCTTAGGCCCTGCATGCACACATCCCTGCAGGCACACATGCAGGGCACCATGCCATGGAAACCTTAGCCCCTGCATGCACACACCCCTGCAGGCACACATGCAGGGCACCATGCCATGGAAGCCTTAGCCCCTGCATGCACGCACACATGCAGGACACCATGCCATGGAAGCCTTAGCCCCTGCATGCACACACCCCTGCAGGCACACATGCAGGGCACCATGGCATGGAAGCCTTAGCCCCCCTGCATGCACACACCCCTGCAGGCACACATGCAGGGCACCATGCCATGGAAGCCTTAGCCCCTGCATGCACGCACACATGCAGGACACCATGCCATGGAAGCCTTAGCCCCTGCATGCACACACCCCTGCAGGCACACATGCAGGACACCATGCCATGGAAGCCTTAGCCCCTCCTGCATGCACACACCCCTGCAGGCACACATGCAGGGCACCATGCCATGGAAGCCTTAGCCCCTGCATGCACGCACACATGCAGGACACCATGCCATGGAAGCCTTAGCCCCTGCATGCACACACCCCTGCAGGCACACATGCAGGGCACCATGGCATGGAAGCCTTAGCCCCCCTGCATGCACACACCCCTGCAGGCACACATGCAGGGCACCATGCCATGGAAGCCTTAGCCCCTGCATGCACGCACACATGCAGGACACCATGCCATGGAAGCCTTAGCCCCTGCATGCACACACCCCTGCAGGCACACATGCAGGACACCATGCCATGGAAGCCTTAGCCCCTCCTGCATGCACACACCCCTGCAGGCACACATGCAGGGCACCATGCCATGGAAGCCTTAGCCCCTGCATGCACGCACACATGCAGGACACCATGCCATGGAAGCCTTAGCCCCTGCATGCACACACCCCTGCAGGCACACATGCAGGGCACCATGGCATGGAAGCCTTAGCCCCCCTGCATGCACACACCCCTGCAGGCACACATGCAGGGCACCATGCCATGGAAGCCTTAGCCCCTGCATGCACGCACACATGCAGGACACCATGCCATGGAAGCCTTAGCCCCTGCATGCACACACCCCTGCAGGCACACATGCAGGACACCATGCCATGGAAGCCTTAGCCCCCCCTGCATGCACACATCCCTGCAGGCACACGTGCAGGGCACCATGCCATGGAAGCCTTAGCCCCCCTGCATGCACACATCCCTGCAGGCACATGCAGGACACCATGCCATGGAAGCCTTAGCCCCTGCATGCACGCACACATGCAGGACACCATGCCATGGAAGCCTTAGCCCCTGCATGCACACACCCCTGCAGGCACACATGCAGGGCACCATGGCATGGAAGCCTTAGCCCCCCTGCATGCACACACCCCTGCAGGCACACATGCAGGGCACCATGCCATGGAAGCCTTAGCCCCTGCATGCACGCACACATGCAGGACACCATGCCATGGAAGCCTTAGCCCCTGCATGCACACACCCCTGCAGGCACACATGCAGGGCACCATGGCATGGAAGCCTTAGCCCCCCTGCATGCACACACCCCTGCAGGCACACATGCAGGGCACCATGCCATGGAAGCCTTAGCCCCTACATGCACACATCCCTGCAGGCACACATGCAGGGCACCATGACATGGAAGCCTTAGCACCTGCATGCACACATCCCTGCAGGCACACATGCAGGACACCATACCATGGAAGCATTAGCCCCCCCTACATGCACACATCACTGCAGGCACACGTGCAGGACACCATGCCATGGAAGCCGTAGCCCCCCCTGCATGCACACATCCCTGCAGGCACACATGCAGGGCACCATGCCATGGAAGCCGGGTTTAACCCCTTAGCACTTATCCATCCCTGCAGGCACACATGCACAACACCATGCCATGGAAGCCTTAGCCCCTGCATGCACACATCCCTGCAGGCACACATGCAGGACACCATGCCACGGAAGCCTTAGCCCCTGCATGCACACATCCCTGCAGGCACACATGCAGGACACCATGCCATGGAAGCCTTAGCCCCCCCTGCATGCACACATCCCTGCAGGCACACATGCAGGGCACCATGCCATGGAAGCCTTAGTCGCCCTGCATGCACACATCCCTGCAGGCACATGCAGGACACCATGCCATGGAAGCCTTAGCCCCTGCATGCACACATCCCTGCAGGCACACATGCAGGGCACCATGGCATGGAAGCCTTAGCCCCCCCTGCATGCACACATCCCTGCAGGCACACATGCAGGACACCATGCTATGAAAGCCTTAGCCCCCCCTGCATGCACACATCCCTGCAGGCACACATGCAGGGCACCATGCCATGGAAGCCTTAGCCCCTGCATGCACACATCCCTGCAGGCACACATGCAGGACACCATGCCATGGAAGCCGGGTTTAACCCCTTAGCACTTATCCATCCCTGCAGGCACACATGCAGGACACCATGCCATGGAAGCCTTAGCCCCTGCATGCACACACCCCTGCAGGCACACATGCAGGACACCATGCCATGGAAGCCTTAGCCCCTGCATGCACACATCCCTGCAGGCACACGTGCAGGACACCATGCCATGGAAGCCTTAGCCCCTGCATGCACACATCCCTGCAAGCACACATGCAGGACACCATGCCATGGAAGCCTTAGCCCCCCCTGCATGCACACATCCCTGCAGGCACACGTGCAGGACACCATGCCATGGAAGCCTTAGCCCCTGCATGCACACATCCCTGCAGGCACACGTGCAGGACACCATGCCATGGAAGCCTTAGCCCCCCCTGCATGCACACATCCCTGCAGGCACACATGCAGGGCACCATGCCATGGAAGCCTTAGCCCCCCCCTGCATGCACACATCCCTGCAGGCACACATGCAGGGCACCATGCCATGGAAGCCTTAGCCCCTGCATGCACACATCCCTGCAGGCACACATGCAGGGCACCATGCCATGGAAGCCTTAGCCCCTGCATGCACACACCCCTGCAGGCACACGTGCAGGACACCATGCCATGGAAGCCTTAGCCCCTGCATGCACACACCCCTGCAGGCACACGTGCAGGACACCATGCCATGGAAGCCTTAGCCCCTGCATGCACACACCCCTGCAGGCACACGTGCAGGACACCATGCCATGGAAGCCTTAGCCCCTGCATGCACACACCCCTGCAGGCACACGTGCAGGACACCATGCCATGGAAGCCTTAGCCCCTGCATGCACACACCCCTGCAGGCACACGTGCAGGACACCATGCCATGGAAGCCTTAGCCCCTGCATGCACACACCCCTGCAGGCTCTGCAGGCACACGTGCAGGACACCATGCCATGGAAGCCTTAGCCCCTGCATGCACACATCCCTGCAGGCACACATGCAGGGCACCATGCCATGGAAGCCTTAGCCCCTGCATGCACACATCCCTGCAGGCACACATGCAGGACACCATGCCATGGAAGCCTTAGCCCCCCCTGCATGCACACATCCCTGCAGGCACACATGCAGGACACCATGCCATGGAAGCCTTAGCCCCTGCATGCACACATTCCTGCAGGCACACATGCAGGACACCATGCCATGGAAGCCGGGTTTAACCCTGCAAGCACACGTTCAGGAACCTATGTCCTGCAAAGCTGCACCCCTGCCTCAGAACCTGCATGCATCCATCCCTGCAGGCACAAGTTCATGAACCTATGACCTGCAAAGCTGCACCTCTGCCTCGGCACCTGCATGCATCCATCCCTGCAGGCACACGTTCAGGAACCTATGTCCTGCAAACCTGCACCTCTGCCTCGGCACCTGCATGCATCCATCCCTGCAGGCACACGCTCAGGAACCTATGTCCTGCAAAGCTGCACCTCTGCCTCGGCACCTGCATGCACCCATCCCTGCAGGCACACGCTCAGGAACCTATGTCCTGCAAAGCTGCACCTCTGCCTCAGCACCTGCATGCATCCATCCCTGCAGGCACACGTTCAGGAACCTATGTCCTGCAAAGCTGCACCTCTGCCTCAGCACCTGCATGCATCCATCCCTGCAGGCACACGTTCAGGAACCTATGTCCTGCAAAGCTGCACCTCTGCCTCAGCACCTGCATGCATCCATCCCTGCAGGCACACGTTCAGGAACCCATGTCCTGCAAAGCTGCACCTCTGCCTCAGCACCTGCATGCATCCATCCCTGAAGGCACACGTTCAGGAACCCATGTCCTGCAAAGCTGCACCTCTGCCTCAGCACCTGCATGCATCCATCCCTGAAGGCACACGTTCAGGAACCTATGTCCTGCAAAGCTGCACCTCTGTCTCAGCACCTGCATGCATCCATCCCTGCAGGCAGACATGCAGGACACCATGCCATGGAAGCCTTAGCCCCCCCTGCATGCACACATCCCTGCAGGCACACATGCAGGACACCATGCCATGGAAGCCTTAGCCCCTGCATGCACACATCCCTGCAGGCACACATGCAGGACACCATGCCATGGAAGCCGGGTTTAACCCTGCAAGCACACGTTCAGGAAACTATGTCCTGCAAAGCTGCACCCCTGCCTGAGAACCTGCATGCATCCATCCCTGCAGGCACACGTTCAGGAAACTATGTCCTGCAAAGCTGCACCCCTGCCTCAGAACCTGCATGCATCCATCCCTGCAGGCACAAGTTCAGGAACCTATGACCTGCAAAGCTGCACCTCTGCCTCGGCACCTGCATGCATCCATCCCTGCAGGCACACGTTCAGGAACCTATGTCCTGCAAACCTGCACCTCTGCCTCGGCACCTGCATGCACCCATCCCTGCAGGCACACGCTCAGGAACCTATGTCCTGCAAAGCTGCACCTCTGCCTCGGCACCTGCATGCACACATCTCTGCAGGCACACGTTCAGGAACCTATGTCCTGCAAAGCTGCACCTCTGCCTCGGCACCTGCATGCATCCATCCCTGCAGGCACACGTTCAGGAACCTATGTCCTGCAAACCTGCACCTCTTCCTCGGCACCTGCATGCACCCATCCCTGCAGGCACACGTTCAGGAACCTATGTCCTGCAAAGCTGCACCTCTGCCTCGGCACCTGCATGCACACATCCCTGCAGGCACACGTTCAGCAACCTATGTCCTGCAAAGCTGCACCTCTGCCTCGGCACCTGCATGCACCCATCCCTGCAGGCACATGCTCAGGAACCTATGTCCTGCAAAGCTGCACCTCTGCCTCAGCACCTGCATGCATCCATCCCTGCAGGCCCACGTTCAGGAACCTATGTCCTGCAAAGCTGCACCTCTGCCTCAGCACCTGCATGCATCCATCCCTGCAGGCACACGTTCAGGACCTATGTCCTGCAAAGCTGCACCCCTGTCTCAGCACCTGCATGCATCCATCCCTGCAGGCACACGTTCAGGAACCTATGTCCTGCAAAGCTGCACCTCTGCCTCAGCACCTGCATGCATCTATCCCTGCAGGCCCACGTTCAGGAACCTATGTCCTGCAAAGCTGCACCCCTGTCTTAGCACCTGCATGCATCCATCCCTGCAGACACACGTTCAGGAATCTATGTCCTGCAAAGCTGCACCTCTCCCTCAGCACCTGCATGCACCCATCCCTGCAGGCACACTTTCAGGAATCTATGGCCTGCAAAGCTGCACCTCTGCCTCAGCACCTGCATGCACCCATCCCTGCAGGCACACGTTCAGGAACCTATGTCCTGCAAAGCTGCACCTCTGCTTCAGCACCTGCATGCATCCATCCCTGCAGGCTCACGTTCAGGAACCTATGTCCTGCAAAGCTGCACCTCTGCCTCAGCACCTGCATGCATCCAAACCTGCAGGCACACGTTCAGGAACCTATGTCCTGCAAAGCTGCACCCCTGCCTCAGCACCTGCATGCATCCATCCCTGCAGGCACACGTTCAGGAACCTATGTCCTGCAAAGCTGCACCTCTGCCTTAGCACCTGCATGCATCCATCCTATGTCCTGCAAAGCTGCACCCCTGTCTCAGCACCTGCATACACACATCTCTGCAGACACATGTTCAGGAACCTATGTCCTGCAAAGCTGCACCCCTGTCTCAGCACCTGCATGCATCCATCCCTGCAGACACACGTTCAGGAACCTATGTCCTGCAAAGCTGCACCCCTGTCCTTACACCTGCATGCATCCATCCCTGCAGGCACACGTTCAGGAGCCTATGTCCTGCAAAGCTGCACCTCTGTCTCAGCACCTGCATACACACATCTCTGCAGACACATGTTCAGGAACCTATGTTCTGCAAAGCTGCACCTCTGCCTTAGCACCTGCATGCATCCATCCCTGCAGGCACACGTTCAGGAACCTATGTCCTGCAAAGCTGCACCTCTGCCTCAGCACCTGCATGCATCCATCCCTGCAGGCACACGTTCAGGAACCTATATCCTGCAAAGCTGCACCTCTGCCTCAGCACCTGCATGCATCCATCCCTGCAGGCACACGTTCAGGAACCCATGTCCTGCAAAGCTGCACCTCTGCCTCAGCACCTGCATGCATCCATCCCTGAAGGCACACGTTCAGGAACCCATGTCCTGCAAAGCTGCACCTCTGCCTCAGCACCTGCATGCATCCATCCCTGAAGGCACACGTTCAGGAACCTATGTCCTGCAAAGCTGCACCTCTGTCTCAGCACCTGCATGCATCCATCCCTGCAGGCACACATGCAGGACACCATGCCATGGAAGCCTTAGCCCCCCCTGCATGCACACATCCCTGCAGGCACTCATGCAGGACACCATGCCATGGAAGCCTTAGCCCCTGCATGCACACATCCCTGCAGGCACACATGCAGGACACCATGCCATGGAAGCCGGATTTAACCCTGCAAGCACACGTTCAGGAAACTATGTCCTGCAAAGCTGCACCCCTGCCTGAGAACCTGCATGCATCCATCCCTGCAGGCACAAGTTCAGGAACCTATGACCTGCAAAGCTGCACCTCTGCCTCGGCGCCTGCACGCATCCATCCCTGCAGGCACACGTTCAGGAACCTATGTCCTGCAAACCTGCACCTCTGCCTCGGCACCTGCATGCACCCATCCCTGCAGGCACACGCTCAGGAACCTATGTCCTGCAAAGCTGCACCTCTGCCTCGGCACCTGCATGCACACATCTCTGCAGGCACACGTTCAGGAACCTATGTCCTGCAAAGCTGCACCTCTGCCTCGGCACCTGCATGCATCTATCCCTGCAGGCACACGTTCAGGAACCTATGTCCTGCAAACCTGCACCTCTGCCTCGGCACCTGCATGCACCCATCCCTGCAGGCACACGTTCAGGAACCTATGTCCTGCAAAGCTGCACCTCTGCCTCGGCACCTGCATGCACACATCCCTGCAGGCACACGTTCAGGAACCTATGTCCTGCAAAGCTGCACCTCTGCCTCGGCACCTGCATGCACCCATCCCTGCAGGCACACGCTCAGGAACCTATGTCCTGCAAAGCTGCACCTCTGCCTCAGCACCTGCATGCATCCATCCCTGCAGGCACACGTTCAGGAACCTATGTCCTGCAAAGCTGCACCTCTGCCTCAGCACCTGCATGCATCCATCCCTGCAGGCACAGGTTCAGGACCTATGTCCTGCAAAGCTGCACCCCTGTCTCAGCACCTTCATGCATCCATCCCTGCAGGCCCACGTTCAGGAACCTATGTCCTGCAAAGTTGTACCTCTGCCTCAGCACCTGCATGCATCCATCCTATGTCCTGCAAAGCTGCACCTCTGCCTCAGCACCTGCATGCATCCATCCCTGCAGGCACACGTTCAGGACCTATGTCCTGCAAAGCTGCACCCCTGTCTCAGCACCTGCATCCATACATCCCTGCACGCCCACGTTCAGGCACCTATGTCCTTTGTTTGCAGTAAATGGCAAATACAGGTTTTACTGTGCATGCTTGACAGCATTGCAGCAAAAATGAAATGTGCTTATGGCGACTTCCACAAAAAGTACTGGTAAATATTTTGTCACCAGTCACCTTGGGGCAGGTGCATTTTTCAAGTCGAGTATGTAAAATGAGGAACTTCCTCTGCAGGTCTCGAGGGATTTTGAAGAATTTGCAAGGCCTGATTGGGTCTCTGAAAAATGTGTTGTCTTGAAAATGTGAATTTGTTAAAAAATGGCTTAATCATTCAATATCAGTCATACTGATTACCCACGAGACTCAGTTGCTTCTGTGTCATCATTGATGCCTATCGGACCTTTTTACGCACATATATTCTGTCAGTGCAACACTTCACATCGTTCCCTGCATGTCATTTACCCAGGCTACACTGACATCCTGGGCAGCAGTCACTTGCAAACCCGCTCTTTACTTTAGGTCTCTGCACACTTCCTTGATAGAATCAATTGGGATGAGTCGTGATAAAAAAGAAACCAAACGCTTTCCTCTATGCATAATTCTAGATAATACTTTAATATTGCTGAACTTGTCTCTGAGTAATGCAGAAGAGAAGTGTGGCCCTTTGAAATGAGTACATTGTGTTTTACTTCTGTTGCTTTCATTTTTTGGCATCCAGTGTTAAGCAAGCAGTTTGCATCATCAGCACAACTTTCGCATTGTTGGTGTCCTATTTTGTCATGGGATGTATTTGTGAGATTTCTTTCTCTGTATCAGCTTTAATAGAGACATTTCTGTTGCAGCAACATGAGCATATCATACTGTTTTTTTTCTTCAATCTTTGCAATTTGTTGACGTTGTATTATAGCCTCTCAGCAAGCAGGCAGTGTTTCAGAATTTGAGATTAAGAAAAGGGGTGGGTGTTAAATATGAAGATGCGTTTTAGAAAAGTAAATAGATTTCATTCATGCCTGTGTGCATGTGCGAGAGCTCATTGTGAAAAATATTGAATTTAGAAGGCCCCCACCTTCACATGGGCTTCTCCATGGATAAACCGGCCAGCCCGGCAGATTCTAAATCATTGACATGTTTTGGCCATGTCTCAAAGGATCCTTAAGACATGAACTCCATGGCATCAAGCAAGGATAATAAAGACCTCATTGCATATTTAACAAGGTTTCAATATCTGGTATCAGAAGTGGCCTGAGAAGGGGGTGGGGGGATACTATTGTGGCCCCAGACAAGATATTGACGACTCAATGGGGCAAGTGATTCCTCCTCCCTTTACCATAGATGTTTTTTAATACAATTTTAATAAAATTTTACAACAACCAATCCACAAAAACAAAATCAACAGTGCATGTCATGTAACTTCAAGCATCATATACAGTATTGTGAAATGTCCACTGCCTTCCCATTACCCTCGCCCTTAACTCGAGCCTACTCTGCTTCCCCCTCCGTTGTTGTTTCCTCTACGGGTACCTCAACCTCTGCATTCCCGGAGGAATCATGTTCACTCAGGCAGGCCTGGGTGGACCCAGACAGCGTGGCCACTAAGTGTCTCCAGGCCATCAGAGTTCCCGCTTCCACATCCCCCCCATTGGCCACTTCATTCCATACCGCCGTTTCCGCTTCTGCCCATTTCTGGAGATCGTGCCACCAGATCTCTACTTTTGGCCTGTTGTTTGCTTTCCAACCCATGGCAATTCTGCACTTGGCAAGTATTTAGGCCAAGTCCTTGAGTTTACTTGCGTGTTTCAGTTTGCGCGGTATGGAAAAAACCCGACCATGCATGCCCACACAGATTCCACATCTAGCGTGATCCCCTTCTCGATTAAGCAGTGGGCTACTTCTCCCCAGAATTGTCCAATTTCTGGCCATGACCAGAACATATGTATCATCCCTACGTTCACTTCCCCACATTTGGGACATGTTTGTACTTCTGCACTCTTGAATCGAGCAATCCTGTGGGGGGTCATGTATGCTCTGTGGGCGGCATATAGCTGGATCTATTGCAGCCTCGGATTCCTAGACACTTTTTTATGGTATCTCTGGATCCTCTCCCACAACCCATCATTCATGGGTTCCCCGGCTTCCTCTTCCCAGTCCCGTCTCAGCTGGGTCACTTCTTTTCCCACCCTGGACATCAACTATTCATAGATTCGAGAGACCTCGTGCCCCCCCCCCACACCTTGAGATATCATAAATTGTTTCTATGGCCATGTCAGGTTGGTCTTCCAGCACTATTTCGGACCATGGGCCTCATTACGACCCTGGCGGTAAGGGGTTTACGCCAGCGTTAGCTGCGCCGACCCCTTACCGCCAATTACGAGGTCCCCTTGCGCCATGGTGCTTTTAACACCTGCTTTTAGCAGGTGTTAAAATCCATGGCGCTAAGGGACCATGGAGTTAATTACGCCACCGTAATTTACGGTGGCGTAATTAACGCCTTCCCCACTCCCATTATGCCCTATGGGGCAAAAATGGGAATGGGGAAGGGTAAATGGGGATTGGGGACTTACCGCCCCGCCAAGGTCGGAATGGGGCGGTAAGTCCGCCAACCACCATGGCGTAAACGTAGTTTACGCCATGGTGGTAAAGTCACGGCCCAGGCGGTAACTTACCGCCTGGGTCGTAATGAGGCCCCATGTCTCTTTCACCCGCTGTACCAATCTGGTGTAGGTAATATACTGCCCTAAGTGTAGACCCGTTTCTTCTACCAGTACGTTAAATTCCATTATCTTCCCATCATGCCATACATCTCCTAGCGTTGTAATGCCCACTGGTTCCCAGTGCGTACGAATCGTCTTCCTCAGTTGCTCGTCCACACCAGTCAATGCCACTAGCGGCACCTGCGGGGAGCACATGGTCGGGTTCTCCATGGCCTGGCAAGTCTTGCGCCACATCTTCCATCCCAGTTCTAACATCCTTGTAAACCCTTTAAGCTCTGGTTTTAGCAGCCATATCCATTCTTTCAAAAAGAATGGAACACATTCAGACCTCAACAATCTGGACTCCGATGTTGAGTCTTCCGTTAACCACTTAGCCACGTAATTGGCTGGCCAGATATTAGACCTCAAAGTTGGGCAATTTTATGCCCCCTTTATCATACATGTTCTGCAGTTTCCACAGGGCTATTATTTTCCTGGTATTGTGCCATATGAACCCTCTACATATGCTCTGAAGTTTAACAAAGAATCACTTGGGTATCATGCATGGTATATTCCCAAAAATTGCAACAACCTCGGCAATGCTACCATCTTCAACAGTGCCACCCTCCCTACTATGGCCAGAGGGAGCTTAGCCCAGAACCTCATGCTATTCTCGATGTTTGCCACAGCCTTCTCTGTGTTATGTTTATATTCAGCCTCCACCATGTGATAGATATAAATCCCCAGGTATCTAAAGGTTGTAGTCTCCCAAGGTATTTGTAATACTGGTAAATCTTCTCGCGGAATCCCTCTATATCTCCCCAAGGGGAATATACATGACTTCTTAGGGTTAACTGTAATGCCAGAGAGCAACGCAAATCGCTCCATTACTTCTAAGATGTATTGCAGGTTTTCCTCCGGATACCTCAAGTATAACAACATATCGTCTGCATACATTGATATTAGATGTGGCCCTCCGTTCGCGTAGATTCCCACCTCCTCGTATTGTTGCCTCAGATATATCGCTAGGGGTTCGAGTGCGAGGATAAACCGCATCAGAGACCAAGGGCAGCCCTGTCTGGTACCCCTACCGGGTTGCCACCTCTCTGAAATGATTGCTCACGTCTTGACTCTGGCTAGTGGCGTACTGTACAGTAGTTTCACCCACTTCAGGTACACAGGTCCTAATCCATATTCTTTTAGGGCTGCCATCAGCCAAGGCCATTTGACAGAATCAAAGGCCTTGACCGCATCTAATGAGACAATTGCAACTTCTTGCGAGCCCCCTTCCGTTTGCTCTATGACGCGGTGGAGCCTTCTGAGATTGTCGGATATGCTTCTGTGCGGAACATATCCGCTCTGATCAGGATGTATAAGTTTGTTTATAACCTGTCTCAGTCTATTTGCCAGCAAAGCCGTGAGTATCTTGCTGTCCTGGTTCCGCATGGATAGCGGTCTATATGACCCGCAGTCCATGCTCGGCTTGTTAGGTTTGAGAAGCGGGATAATAGTTACCTATCTCAGGGATTCCAGCAGTGTCCCTATTTCTAACGCTTCATTCATCATTGCCAGTAGCGGGGGGAGCACTTCCATCTTATACATTTTGTAGAACTCACTGGGGAGTCCGTCCGTTCCCGGGGCCTTACTAGTGGGTAATAGCTTAATTACTGTGGGCTCTAGGTTCTCTCTCTCTACAGTACCCAGTTTAGGTAAGCCAACATCCTCTCATGTGTCCGTCATCTCGCTCCATTCACCCCCTTCAACGTCTCCATATAATTGTTGATAGAATCCAAGGAACTCCCCCGTTCACGCCCTCTTGGGTAGTATTTGTCCATTCCCCCCCTTTATTGCTCTGATCGTTGGTCTGGGCGTCTCATTTCTATATAACCATGTTAGCAACCTCCCGGCTTGTCCCCGCCAGCGTGCTGCCTCTCTATGTATTTTTTGTAATTTAAGTTGCAGAATCTCTCCCAGTGCCCTCCACACTCTTGCTGCAATTGGCTTATGGTTTCGGCATCCTCAAGGGAGCTATCTCCTCTCTGCATAATTGCCTCTAATTTCACCTCTGTCTTTTGCAACTCCTGCGTTATGCCTCCTTGCAACCCTTTGGATATGGATATAGCTGCTCCTCTCAGCACCAACTTAAATGCCTCCCATAGAGTGCCAGCCTATTCCACGCTTTGTGTTATTTTCAAAGTATTCTTCAATTTCCGTTCTCAGGTCCTCCCTGAACACTGTGTCTTTCAATGCTTCGGCTCTAAGCCGCCACATTGGGATCCTAGCACTTGGAGGCGAGTATTGCAATGTTAAGATCAGTGGCGTGTGGTCTGAGAGGACCCTCGCTTTGTATTCCGACCGCACTAGCTCCCCCGTCGGCTCCGGAGTAGCAAACATATTATCTAGCCATGTGTACAAGTTTTGTGGGGTCGAGTAATGCGAATAGTGTCTTTCATGTGGGTGGTGTAGCCTCCATATATCTTCCAGATGAAAGTCTCCTAGCAGGGTCCTCAAGGTTTTGGCTGCAGGGGTAGGTTTATCCAACTTCCTGTCTGATCGGTCCACCCTTGTATCCATCGTGCAGAGTCACCTCCCCATATCACTGCACCCCCAAGGTACGGCCTAACTTTTCTATATAAGGTCTTGAAATAGGCCACAGTATCTTGATTCGGGGCATATGTATTAATGATACACAACTCTCTATTTTCTATCAATCCCCGTACCTCCCATCTGATTCCACGGTGGGCTGCAATAACTGAAAGAGGACATGTAGTACTATCCAAGTAATTGCCCCTCAGGTGTATGCGGGATACGTTGCCCCTATGGTAGTGCCCTTCCATTTCTTCCTTATCACATCCTGTTTTTCTTTTGTGAGGTGAGGTTCTTGTAATAGGGCAATATCTATCTTCTGCCTCCTTAGGTACATAATGCTCTTATTCCTTTTCAAGTAACTATTGAGCACCCTGACATTCCAGGTTGCTATCTTAAGGTCTCCCATCTCTCATCCATACCCAGTCCCGCCTCTGTCCTCCCTTGTCTTCCGCACCATGTGCAGTAGAACATGGGTTTAAGCTTGTTCCCTGTCCCCAACCCCCACTCCCAACCCCAACTAGTCCCAATGTCAATATATCTGAAGTACTTATCACTTTGTATAGTCATCTAATGTCTCCGTGTGGTGCTTACAAGGCTCCGGCTCACATCTCTTTCGCACTCTCCTTCTGGTCTGCCGCTCCCGTCGGACAATTCCACAAGTCCAGCCATGTCGTCACATCCTCCGGTGAATAAGAGAATAGAGCTTTGTTCTTTAGGAGCATTTTAATTTTTGCCGGGTATAGCAGCATATACCTATATCCTGCTTCGCGCATCTTTCTCTTCACGGCCACATAATTCAGGCATTGCCTCTGTACCATGAGTGTATAGTCCGGGTACGCAGTGACAGTTGCTGATGCTCTGCTTATTGTTCCTTCCTTACGGAAGTGTTCCAGGACCTTCTCCCTGTCTTTATAGTTCAGGATCTTTGCAATAATCTGCCACAGTGGGGCTTCTGGTGGCGGTTTTCTTGACAGGGCTCTGTGTGCTCTTTCCACTGCGAACCCTTGGCTTATCCCTTCGCCCGTTATTTCCTGCAGCAACATGTTTTCGATGTAGTTCATCAGGTCCGATGCCTCATCCCCCTCCGAAGCCCGACAATGCGCACGTTGTTTCTGCGATCCGCCCTTCCGCTTCTTCAGCTCTATTTTCGAGGTTGCGCATCTGTTGTTGTAACACGTGGACGTCCATAGTGTTGGCCTTACATGAGCTTGCATTGTCTTCCACTTCTTTTTCCAGGGTCCCTGTGCGCTCGGCCAATGCACGTACATCTTGCCTCAGTAAATGCACATCGATACTCGCAGCATACATTTTAGATTCCAGCGCCGTCTTTGGGTCCGAAATGGCTGTGTCCATCCTACTTCCCATCGATACTTTCCGTTCCGCTATGGCGTCCTGTATCAGTTGGTTGTTGAGTGCCATCTTCTCACTTTCTTTAGTGCTTTCTACTTTCCCACTAGCCCCCTCCGTCGCCTGCGGTGATTGGTGGATGGTTTTCCCTTGACTTTGGGCAATTTGGATGCCATCTCCCTTTTGTGGGCGGGCTACAAGCGGGAAAATGCCTTTGACCTCGGCGCACTCTGTTGTGTAGGGTCCTTGCTACAAAGGGTTGTATTACCGCCCTCAATACTTGTTGCTTCTGTGTATGTCGTGGCGAGGACAGGTCCTTCAGTGTCTCGTGATATAACCTGTGAATCTCTTGTCCTTGCTGCCCAATTGGGACACCGTCCCGTTCTCGTGATATGAGTGCAACTCCTGTGGGCTTCACTTCACGGTGTTCCGTCGGCACTACCACTAGTCCATGCATGCACCGACACCGTGTGAAGTTGCCCACACTAGCCGTTTAGCAGTGGGGTTTGTGTCCCGATATGTGCTGGTGCAGTACTGTATCCATGAATATTGTTCTCTGCATCTGTGTGGTATTTGGTAATCTTTTTCTTGCGTGATTCCTGTGCGCCCCGCTGCTTAGCTCCCTCATGCAACAGTATTGCCCACTAACTTCTCATTTGCACTTAACAACCTTCGCCTGCTGAGGTCTGTTCTGTGTTGTGCTCCGTGTTGTCTGAAGGCATTTAAATGTCTTTTCTTCCGTGCTACGTTCCGGGTCTACCTCAGCAGGATTGAACTTCGCTCAATCCTTTGTCTGCTTTTCACGATCACATGTGGTGCTCCGGCTCGTTCCTGGCATCTGACGGGAGTTGCAGCATGTACCCTCTGCAGCAGTAATAGGCCACTGCTTCCCTGGCATCTGACGGGAGTTGCAGCATGTACCCTCTGCAGCAGTAATAGGCCACTGCTTCCCTGGCATCTGACGGGAGTTGCAGCATGTACCCTCTGCAGCAGTAATAGGCCACTGCTTCCATGGCATCTGACGTGAGTTGCAGCATGTACCCTCTGCAGCAGTAATAGGCTACTGCTTCCCTGGCATCTGACGGGAGTTGCAGCATGTACCCTCTGCAGCAGTAATAGGGCACTGCTTCCCTGGCATCTGACGGGAGTTGCAGCATGTACCCTCTGCAGCAGTAATAGGCCACTGCTTCCCTGGCATCTGACGGGAGTTGCAGCATGTACCCTCTGCAGCAGTAATAAGTCACTGCTTCCCTGGCATCTGACGGGAGTTGCAGCATGTACCCTCTGCAGCAGTAATAGGCCACTGCTTCCCTGGCATCTGAAGGGAGTTGCAGCATGTACCCTCTGCAGCAGTAATAGGTCACTGCTTCCCTGGCATCTGACGGGAGTTGCAGCATGTACCCTCTGGAGCAGTAATAGGTCACTGCTTCCCTGGCATCTGACGGGAGTTGCAGCATGTACCCTCTGCAGCAGTAATAGGCCACTGCTTCCCTGGCATCTGACGGGAGTTGCAGCATGTACCCTCTGCAGCAGCAATAGGCCACTGCTTCCCTGGCATCTGACGGGAGTTGCAGCATGTACCCTCTGCAGCAGTAATAGGTCACTGCTTCCCTCTGCAGCAGTGATAGGTCACTGCTTCCCTGGCATCTGACGGGAGTTGCAGCATGTACCCTCTGCAGCAGTAATAGGCCACTGCTTCCCTGGCATCTGACGGGAGTTGCAGCATGTACCCTCTGCAGCAGTAATAGGCCACTGCTTCCCTGGCATCTGACGGGAGTTGCAGCATGTACCCTCTGCAGCAGTAATAGGCCACTGCTTCCCTGGCATCTGACGGGAGTTGCAGCATGTACCCTCTGCAGCAGTAATAGGCCACTGCTTCCCTGGCATCTGACGGGAGTTGCAGCATGTACCCTCTGCAGCAGTAATAGGTCACTGCTTCCCTGGCATCTGACGGGAGTTGCAGCATGTACCCTCTGCAGCAGTAATAGGTCACTGCTTCCCTGGCATCTGACGGGAGTTGCAGCATGTACCCTCTGCAGCAGTAATAGGTCACTGCTTCCCTGGCATCTGACGGGAGTTGCAGCATGTACCCTCTGCAGCAGTAATAGGCCACTGCTTCCCTGGCATCTGACGGGAGTTGCAGCATGTACCCTCTGCAGCAGTAATAGGCCACTGCTTCCCTGGCATTCTTAGTGATATCCGTTGCTACCACCGTCTATTTCTGCAGCTGCCTGATGTTTGTCTTCTTGCTCCGTCCTTTTGTTCTTGACTAATCGCCATTTTGGAGCTGTCATTTTCGTTCCACTGCTTTCTCCTTCAAGTGCAGTATTCCTGAACCACGTCACCGGGCAGGTCCAGATTGCTTCCAGCTGGGCTTCCCAGTCACACGACCTCGCCCACGCAGTTTCAATTGTTCAAAGCACTATTAATGTCTGTCTTCTGTTCGTATCAATACCGGATCGGCAGGAGCTCCTGTGGATGCACGTCTTCCTACATGGCCCTGTAGTCACGCCCCGCCCCTCCCTTTACCATAGATGACCTCAATTGAGCCTTGCAAATAGAACAGACTAGGTATAAATGATGAGAAGACCAACCATTGCAACCGGGGAAGATGGACTCAAACCCATGCAATTAGGAGGTCATTCTGAGCAATGAACAGGGGGCCACAGTAAATCTCGGAGGACTTTTAAGGAGGCTCAGTTAAACAAAGAATAGACGTATTCCTCCCACCTACGCCCCTGGTGCACCAAGTATATTTTGTAACAAGCAATGATAGACTGTCGGGCTACTGAGACTTTCTGGACCAACAATTCTCAAGACTGAGTGACAGCATTTCTTAAGAAGTGTAGTGAGGTCATACACTCGATTGATGGCTCCGTATTCACCTCAGGACCCATAACTCATCAAACCGCTCTTTTCATATGACTTGTGGTGTTTATCATTGAGTATGTATCCATTGATCTCATTGGCGCCCCTTCCAGATCATTTTGGGTATGTCCTGGTTTAATTGGAGCAGAGGGGGTTTTTAAATTTTTAAAGTCAAACCTCCCATTGTGCAGAAGTTTGCCGTCTGTAAGGAGTCTAGAGCAGTACTAGAACCAAAACCACACATGGCCGCCTTAGTGGACGGGCCTCCTACAGAATATCGTGAGTTTCAAGAAATGTTTAACCCTAAGTAGGCCAAGGAATTACCACCACATAGACCATATGACTGCCGAAAAGAAGTAATCCCAGGAACCCTTATACCTTACGGGAAGATTGATACTTTGATGCCTAAAGAAAAGAAATTCCTAGAGGAATGTTGAGGAACATCTGACAAAAGGTTTCATACAACCGTTGACTTAAGCTGCCATTGCCCCGATCTTCATCGCACAGAAGGACTGCACTGAATTCAGTGCATAGACTACAGAGATACTAATGACATCACTGTAAAACACTGATACCCTTTTCCTCTTATTCCTGTACTCCTAGGCCAGGTTAATGTGCCTAACATATAACCTAAACTCGGCCTAAGAGGGTGTGTGACAGGCAAGGTATGCCGAGATGAGGCAGACCAGGGAAACACAGTTTTCAATGGTCAGGCTGGTATAACGCCTTACTTGCCCTAACTCTAAAGTGGGAGTGTTCGCTACCTTAAAGTAAACTAAGGAAAGTCAAAGTTCATTAGTCCATAACAAAAAGGTTGCCTCTTTCAAACCTATGTTTGCCCTCAATTCTGTATAATAACAATGTGCAAGGAACTGGGTTAACGCAATAAGTGTTAAAAAAGTAAGCCGGGGTGGCACTGGAGCTCTTCCTCTGCTCCCTTGCCCAAGTTCAAGACACTTGGGTTCACAAAAGTTCTGCAGAGCTCAAAAAGTTCACAATATGTTTTCACAAGGTATAAGGGCTTTACCGGGTTCGCTTTCCCAGACTCAAAAGCCCCTTTGGTTCCTCTTGGTTTCACAAAAGTTCACCTTCCCACTTCCAAAGTATTCCTCTTTCCTTGACAAATCATCAAACCTAAGTTCAGTTTATAAGAGTTCAACCTAACTTCTTAGGGGTCCTCTCTTCCCCATGCTTCACAAAGCTCTCTCTCCATTTGTTACACAAGTATTTCATTTGGTGGGGTCTCCCTGGGCTGTAGCGCAGTTGTCGGACGGCATGGTCCACCTATCACAGCTTGTGCAACCTGGGCCCCGGGGATTAGCTTCACTCCCTCTTGCACAGTTCAACTTCTTTCACTTTATCACTTTCTGGAGCTTAATTTTGCCCCTATTCAGCAGTTGACTTTCTAGGGCTTAGTTTCGCCCCCTCTTGACACAGCGCTTTATTCCAGATTTCAATTTACCACCTCACTTTTCATCTTGTATCTCTTCATGGGGATTTTGCTCTCTTTTCCCTCTTTGCGTGGCTCCCACTTTTATATGCTCTATTTTGCTTGGTTTTCAGTTCGCCCACAGCTCCCCTTCCCTTCCCTTTCGGCAGCTCCTTCTATTCATACAGAGGCTTTCGGGAATGTGTAATTATACACGCAACCTCTCTGTTACTTAGTATCACCTCATTGCTTGGCTTTCTTTCTCTTGTACATTTCACAATTACAATTCATACTTCAATGGGTGAGTCTTTTTATTTTTTATTTTTTTATACATGCTTACTTGGCAACTTTGTATTCACTCGCGCTTTCAGAAACCAGGCTTTCCTTTACATTCAGACTCGTCTGTTGTGTTCGGCTTTAACAATTCTTCATTTGTTGTCTCGCTGGCCCAGGGCAAATCAAGCAGCTCTCTGTTTGCTTCATAATGCAGCAGCACCCCTTCCAACTCCCTCTCCTGGGCCCTCCTGGCTCCTTGGAGACACAGCATGCTCGCCACACTTTTCTCCTCTGCTTTAGCCTGCACACCTCCAGTGTCTCTTTGTCCTGTTCTGCTGCTGCCGGTCCTTGCCGGCTCTGGTGCTCTTGCTGCTCCTCCCAACTCGCTCACCTTGCTGTTTGAGAGTGTAGGTGTGCCTCTGCTTGCATCTTCTTCCCAGTACCATAATGCTGTTTCCCATAGGAAGCCTGCAGCTCCCTCTTCTTCGTCTTGGTACTTAAATGGTATAATGGGGAACGGGCATCTTGCGATTTGTATAATATCCTTTGAAGTGAAAACAATCGGACCTATTAGCTGATCTGTTGGCTTCCGCATCAACCATCCAAGAAATCTTCTGCCCATCTACCAAACATTGGACTTGGTCTATCTTGATCTATAGGTTTAAAGGGATTCTGTGAGAGAGAACTTCTCTGAGTATCTCTGTACTGTTTTTCTTCTGTCTGCAACTGATGTGACTTGTATGGTCGTAAACCTGGGAGCTATAGGGTTCAGAAATGTGCCCTGTTGCATCCAATTGGTGTCACACAAGTGTTAGCCCTTTGAGTCAGCTCAGCTGTGGAAGGATTGTGTGTATTACGGACAGACAGCCTGGCCCTGCCAAATGACAGGACAGGAGCCTGGATGACTACAACTCTCCTTTGATCTTTTGTGAGGTAGGTGATACCCTGCCCAGCGAGTCAGCCACTCCACAGGAAGCTGTCCTAGGAACAGGAATTGCAATGTACACCAATTCACAAAAGTAGTAGCCTCATACCAGAGTGCTTCATATCAAAAGGGCCTTTGATTTTATTGAGACGGTAAGGGGACAGGGTTAATGTAGATGGGGAGAGCTCCTCACAGCTGGAGGAAGGCCCCAACATCTTGTTTCTCTCTGCCTTTATCTTTCCTTCCTGTCCACTTCCTGTAGCACAAAGCCCATTGGGTATGATTTGTTCCAAGGATTGAACCCTTAAAGCAGGCCTGCTTTCTGTCAACTCGCCTTTTTTAAAAGAAAGGGTCTCCCACTCCTTTGAACCTTCTCTGAACTTAAAAGCTTCAACAAGATTCTGTTGGACCCTTCTGGGAGAGCATTCTTTTCCATGAGTATTCTAGTTGTGAGGACAAGGCAGGTGTTCAAAGCACCATCCCCATGGACCATTGTGGGTGAATCTGTTGCTGAACTAAGACCTGCATCTCTGCCAACCACACTGCTACTCATCGTGCAGAAGAATCCCTGCAGGTGTGTGCCTGCCTTCTGTGTGTTTGGTTGTCTGAGAAGAGGACTCCTCTTGTCCTTCAGCTCTTGAGAGCCCCCGAGAGCCTAGAAAGCTAGGATTCCTGCAATTTCACTGTCAAACCGATGCAAGCCATGATTTGAGTGTGTTCGACCTATTTCAAACCAACAGCATCCTATGGAGCCGCCCTTGGCACTCAGTGACAAAAGCCGCTCGAACCAGTTCACTCATGCACCAGGCCAGCTGAAGTGCGCTGTTCCTTTTTGGTTTGAAAAAAGAATAATCACCCTCTTCATCGCCGGTCCATCCGTCGATCAGATGGCCCTTGTGGTCTCTTTGAGTTGCATCCTTTGAGCCTGCATCAAACCAGCTTGTCTGTGCATCCCGTCACCAGCCCTACTGCTTAGATTGTCGAACCAAACGTGGTGACATCTACAATTTACATTGCTTGTGCCTGCTTAAGTTTGTTACCTGCCTCAACATCTGCTTACAGCTCGAGGACCGCGACTGCTATTTCAAAATGAATCGAACCACCCACTGAAGTCTGGTTTGCTGTTGAACCGCTGAGAAGATACTGCAAAAAGTATTATTTCCTGATCATTGCCCACTATGTCAATTTTGGACCATGGAGACTGGCTAGAACACCATAATATCGTGTACACTTCAAGAACATATATAATCTGAAAAGAACATTGTGGTTCTGATTGCCTTTTCTCTCCCTGTCTCCTCACCGAGAGTTGCAATCTCTCAAATTATGTGTTCTTTTTGCAGGGGTGGGTTTTTGTATTGTTTTCTATTTAGTTGGATTTAAAGTATATATATTTTTATAGAACATTGATTGGACATTTCTTTATTTTGGACAGTTCTACTTCGCTATTTGAGTTGCTGTTTCACATTCAACCCCTACCTGAGAGTACATCCTTGCCCCTGAAAACATTGCCACAAAGTGCAAAGGAGGTATGTCTTAAATGTCTGTTTTACCTTTTATTGGGTTCACTCTTGCTTTGTAGAAGTACCTACTACTTGTCCTTGCCCTTCCTCTTGGCAGAAGTCAAATTGTCAGAGTGCTTGTCATCCGCATCGCCCCTACTGCGCGTGGTACCTGGCCAGGGCGCCTGGAAAGTCACTGCATCTCTTCCTTAATTTGCGTTTGCCCTGGTCAGAGATGTGGTAAATGTAGAAGCGGTGGGTGTTTATGAGAGTCTGTGGCAGCTAACCCTCTCCATCTGCAAAGCTGTAGACTGTGGATCACACATGCTCGTTAGGGGATGACAGACCACAGATCTGTCGGGGGGAAATTCTCCCGGGGTCGGCTGGGCCGTCCGCTGACCTCCGGGCAGGGAGGCCCCAACTCCTCCCGTATTTCCCAAAAAATGAGTATGAGACACACGCAAGAAGCAATGTGGTTCTGCTGTTTATTAAACAAAACGGCAGGGATGGGTCAAGAATCGTACGCGTCCGTCCTGACACTCTCTCTCCAATCGTGGGGCTCGCAGGCCCTTTTTACCTTAGTATGACGCGCTATTTGCGTCGCCTGGGAAAGTTAGCAAAAAACCTATCGCCACTCTGGATTGGTTCCTCGAGTGGTAGGGTTAGTATAGCATACGTATAGAGAGCGTTATTAGTGGTTGAGGGTCAGTCAGGTGGTATACTTGGGTTGTCCCTTCAATTTGAGACATGAAAATTGTTACATGAAGACCCCTGAGGATTGGCTAATGTTAATGGCGTCAGTGATAAGAGCCCCATGTTCTGATTGGTCCACTCCCGAGCCCCCCAGTCTGGGACCATCGCTGTTACCAGGTCGCGGTGCACCTGTCATTTGCAACAATGTATCACTATGCGTATGTGCAGACAATGTGAGGATTTATTCATATGCTGGAAGGCAGGCTACTCCCACCGCCTCAGATGTCCATTGAGTCGCTTAATTGTATCTGCCTGTGTCTTGAAACGTGGGATCCAGGCGCCTCCCTCCTCCTGGGCCTGTCACCCTGTCAGGTTCGGCTTGGTCACGTGAGGTGAGACCGTGGTTGAGGCAGAATTCTGCACATTTAATATTACATTTTCCACTGTGTGCCTGGCTTAATTTGCAGGTGTGACCTTGGCGTCGGCTTGCGGCATGCGAGTTTGCAACATTGCGCCCTTGACTGTCTGCTCTCGCCGGGCTCATTCTGCAGGGTCAGCAACTGTACTCTTGCTCATTCAATGTTCATGGAAGCTCTTGCTTGCGGCCTACTTGGGCCTGGTGCATAGGTGGAAACGTTTGATGCACGGCGCTTTAGGTTATGGTATCATATTGCTTTATCCCCAGTATCATGTCTTCGTTATATTTCTCATTGCAATGCATGGGTTTAGGAGAAGCGTGAGCAAGCATTTTAGATGAGTTCATTGTGCGTCTTGCGTTTCTGCATTTTGAAGAACCTATGTGAAAAATAATAAAGATGCGCGTCAGTGGGTGTGTCCGTCACCTACGTCATAGCACTGAATATGTTCTTCGTGTGGATTGGTGTAGGAGTGTCCAGTGTGCATGTTTGCACGGGTGTGCTGACCGTTGGCTAGGTCGTCATGGCATCTCTAACGATGTGTTCATTTACTGTTGAATGGTTCAGTCGAGTTCATCCATGCCGCAGGCGTCGGCATGGGCAGGGCAGGCTGGTGGGCAGGCTGGTGGGCACATCTGTATGTTCCTCTACCAGGGTATCTGGTCATCTTGTAGATGGGCAAACTCCTCTCGTGGCGGGTGTCTGGGCCACGATCCTCTAGGCCAGTGGTGTGAGGGGATTGGTGGGAGCCTTTTGTTCCATTCTCCCAATTCAGTTCCCCCTCTGGTCGACTTGTCGACCACAAACATATCCTTTTCCTTATCTCCTCTTACTCTCCATATTTTAGTTACTCCTCCCAAATGTCCATAGTGGTTGACATGGTCTTCAAATGACCAATACATATATACACAAGTTCCTCCAGGTGTGCAGTATACCCATTTCCCTATGTAGCTCCTTGGGTTCCTTGGGTTTTCGAGCTTCACAGATGGTGGGTCCAGGTGGTTGGTGATGATCTGTTTGCGTAGTTTTTCTCTCTCTTTTATTATTGTGCCTGTGTGCTGGCCATCATCTGCCGGCATCAAGGAGTGCATACCAACCATTTCGATCATTTCATCAGTGGTGCGTGCCTTCCGGGCCTTCCAAAATCTAATTATGATCAGTACAGCTCCAGCCAGTATTATCCATCCAACTATAATCTTCAGTCCGTCCGACAGCCAAGATGGCATCCATGACCATAACAGTGAAAAACAGCTGTCATCCTTCTTCACTCCTTTACTTTCATTCATCATTTGGGAGTGCATCTGGGCCAGTTGTGATACTGCCTCTGTCAGTGTACCATTGTCAGCATCGTTAGCAGGAATGAATGTGCAGCATGATTGTCCTATCTTTGCGCACACTCCTCCTTCCATGGCTGTGAGGAGGTCCAATACATATCTGTTCTGTAGTGCTACCATCCTCACTGCTCGCAGTTCCTCTTTTATTGCGTTGAATCCATTTACTGTAGAATTGATTGTCATCATTAGTTCCCATCGAGTTATCTGGAGCCATTTTGCGTTTGCGTAAGCTTGTAGTCCCGGATGTATTATTGAGGAGAAGAACATTGCTGCTCTGCTGAATAGTCTGTGTTCTGGTGGGATTGAAGTGAGTGCTGTTTCCGACCTTCTCCATAGGTAATTTCCTGTCAGAGGTTCTCCTTGTCTTTTCTTTCTATTTAGGACAGTGTTGTTGCTGTTGGTTTGGTTCTCTGGCCCCTTCTGAGGTTGTACAGATCTCTTCTTCCTCTTGTTTCCTTCATCCATTTTAGGGAAGTTCGCCACGTTCACATGTTTCTGGGGCACCACTAGTGATGGTACATTAACGTGTACCATTTTGCAAACGCCATTACACAGAGGGGGCAGTGTGTGGTATGCCTTGTCTCCGCAGGCCCAGTAATGGTCCATTAATACTGCTGTTCCTGCTCCCCCCTCAGGTAGCTCCATCACGCTTGCACAGTTGGTGTTGTATCCCACGTCCACTTCTCCTCTATGTTGGTAGCATACCTTAGGTGCAGACAGGGGCAATATTGTTATTGGGTCTTCATCCTTCTCCATCCACGTCAGCATGGGTACGTACTTGACCCAAGTCATCGAACATCTGTCATTGTGTTCAGCAATAGTTGTAATATTTTCCCTCGTTACCATGTTGCTGCCAACCACTCCTGTGTCCCATTTGTTGTCCAGGTACACCTTCCCTGTTATTGTTATCAGTGGTCTTTCCCAACATCCTTGTTTACCAGGAACTTCAGTGGCGTACCAATCACATGGTAGGTATTGTATTGTTACTTTCTTTGTTTCTCCTTTTTCAGGGCCACTTTTCATGTATCTAAATGCTTCAGCATGCAAACTGGTCTTGTGGTAACTCAAATAAGTCTTGAGGAAGTTGTTTTCATATGGATATGCGTCTCGCATTTTCCATACCAGGTGCACCACCGTCCCTTGAAATCTCCCTTTCGTTTGGAACAGTGCCAAGTATACTATACATCGTGCTGTCTTTTCATCTATTTCCGTAGCAACGAAAGTTCGAGAAGCGCTCGTGGCGTATGGGAATTAATGAGCAAACGTAGCAGCTGTCTTCTGTTGTCTGCTTACCTATTTGGGTCATGTGTTGGTACCACATGTTGTACGAGACGTGAGCTGAATCTTGTATGTAGTTGTCAATACCTTTATTATCTGAGTATGTGCTGCGTTTAACTCTATTTCCCTTGTGTGGAATTTTGCTAGTACCACCTGACGTAACACCTGTTGCAGCCGTGGGTGGGGGTATATTAGGTTTGGGTACAGCCAAAATATTGATAGCATAACTTTTCTGCCATACAGAGGCAGCCGAAAACCCGGTGATCATCAAAATCCCTATCATCTTTATTACAGAGGCTAGTCTCACCGGCATTGTGCTCTTACCTTGCTGCAGTCCGGCAGCTTATTCTTGCGACGGTAATGTTGCCCGCCTGAAAATTCTCAATATGCTTGTTATTAGTGTTAGTTGTTGTTTTCAAGCTCTCCCTATCAAGTAGTCGTTCAGTGCCCAGGCGAAGAGCTGTTCCCACGCCAATCTAAGCGATCTATCTCTTAGGGCAGGCAAGTGTTGGTGAAGATGGGGCATTGATTGTTCTATGGCCAAGAGAAATACTGTGTAGTAGACACGTACCCTCCTTCTTTTCAGGTACTTTGGCCTTTTTATGTGATAGACAAATTGGTGTGATAGCTCTTCAGGGTAGTTATCGTCTGAGGGTAGCACCTACTCCTGGGCAATGAACTTTGTTAGTTATCTGTTTTCTTAGCAGTACAATAATACGCGGTACCTGCATGTGCGAGAAAGAAAAAGAGAACATTCAAGTGTTTACATGTGTATATGTGCAAGACAATGTCCTTCAGTTGGGTGATTACTTCAGTAGGTAGGGGGTCGATGGGCAGAGGGTTTGAGGCTCAACTGGCGGAAGTCTCTTTACTCTTTGATCGTGTGACCATGGGGTGGGCGGTATGGGAATTACCCTTTTCTATTTCAGTAGTTGTCTCTGGGGAGTCTGGGGGGTGGTAGGGTATGGAGACACTTCCTCCGTGGGTGACGCTGTTGCAGTTCTTCCAATGGCCCTGTCGGTGACGCTAGGGCGGGTCTGGAGTTTGCAGATCTTTACGTCGTGTAGGTGATTCCAAGCACGTTTGTCCTGTAACTTTACTGCTCTCGTAGATACCTCCTCTACCAGGTGGGGGCCAGTGAAGCGTGGGCTATTCCACTTTCTGTTGAAATTGCGGAGTAGCACGTGGTCACCTTTAGCAATTTTGCACAGTTTTCCCTTTTCCAATTCTTTATCCGCGTCTTCTTGTTGATCACTCTTAGACCCGCCCCGCGTGCCCTCGAGCTGTTGAGACACAAACACTACACTAGTAATCAAAGAAGACACATATTGGTACATTTCATCACCAAGAACAGTTGCAGTGTTTTCATAATCTGTGAATGCTCTTGATGTTGGCGTTAGAGGAAGGCGCATTTGACGTCCGGTCACCACCTCGTGAGGAGTGAGGTGGTGGTCGGAGCCTGGTCTATTCCTCAGCTCAAATAGAGCTAGCGGAAGGCAATACAACCAACTCTTCTTTGTTGTTTGCTGTATCTTTGCAATTGCCTCCTTCAGTTGGCCATTCAGGCGTTCGCTTACACCGTTGGCCTGCGGGTGATATGCACATGCAAATTTATGCTTGATGTTCAGTAAGGATGTGATGTGCTGGAACATTTCATTCGCGAAATGCGGGCCATTATCCGACCGCAGTACCTCGCACACTCCCCACCTGGGGAAAACCTCCCTCACGAGGAATTTAGCTGCTCTAAATGCATCTGGGTGTGAGCAGGGTTCTGCCTCAATCCACCTGGAGAATGGGCATACTACTACAATCATATACCTATTTCCTTGACATACGTTGACCATATCAACATAGTCAATATGGATGTGCAGGAAGGGTCCCTCTGGCCGGGATATAGTACCTTTTATCACCTTCAGCGTGTGACCGGCCGTGAACTGTTGACATGTGAGACAATTGCTGATAAAATTTGTCACATGGGAATTTAACTTGGGACAGAACCAATCTTCCCTAATTCGTGCTGCAATAACTTCCTTGCCTGTGTGGGCTGGGTGGTGGAGTTGGCTCAGGGCAGTGTTCATTAATGCCAATGGCATTACCATCTTTCCAATGTTACCCTGGTGCCATAGTGCGTCAGTTGGTGACATTGTACATCCTCTTTTTACCCATATTTCTTTTTCTGCCATTGGTGCAGCCGCTTGTAGCTCCATTATCTGTGTGGCTGGGAGATGGGTGTACCCTTCTCTTATCAACATCTCCTTAGCTATCCCCCTCCCTCTCCCTCTCTCTAACTCTGGGGGGTTCCATATCTCACCAAAATATGCAGCATACTTCGCATGTGCGTCTGCTGCTGCATTCCCTTTTGAGATATGATCTTCTCCATTAGTGTGTGCGGTACATTTGACCAAAGCTAATTCTTGGGGGTCATTTATTACTTCAATTAGTTCAGCTAATAAGAGAGCATGTTGCACTGGGGTGCCGTCAGCTCTCCTAAACCCTCTTCTCCTCCATTTGGACAATCCTGAGTGGACAGTAGACGTGACATATGCGCTGTCAGAATATATTGTCACTCTTTTGTCAAAGCTTTCCTTCAATGCCAAGATCAGTGCAACCAATTCAGCTGCTTGAGCTGAGTAATGCTGTGGTAATTGAACGCATTTCACCGCCACACACACTGGTTCCTCTGTCATTTTTACCACTGCTGCCCCAGTTCTCCTTATCCCATCACTTTGGTCTATTGTTGATGACCCATCAAGGAACAAGAGCTCTCCTCCATCTAGTGTGTTCTCTTCAACTTTTCTAGTACATGAGTACATTTCGGTAGTCTGCGTACAATCATGTGCATAGTCTCCTTCCTCAATTACTTCTGCTATAAACCTTGCGGGGTTAACTGTGCTGCATCTAACAATTGATAATTCTGGTCTAGATAAGATGATCTCATAACCTGATGCCCTCTGCGTGGTTAGTGTGGACTTAGGCTTGTTCAATATTGCAAATAGTGCATGTTCCACAAATAGTGTGGTTGGGCACCCCATTGTTATTGAGGATGCTTTCTCTACCGCAAAGGCAGCTGCGGCGAGACCTTGTTCGCAAGGGAAGTGTCCTAACATCACAGGATCCAAGTGGCCACTGTAAAACGCTACTGGTTTGTAACCCATGCTTGTTTTTTGAGCCAACACTGCTTTCATTACTGCTGAGTCGCAATGTGAAAATATAAAGAATTGTCGTTCATAATCTGGGGTGGCCAGTACCGGAGCAGTTGATATTGCATCTTTCAGTTCATCAAAGGCCTCTTTCATTTCCATTGTCCACCCCAATTTTTTCTCCTCTTTGTTAGCTTCTCTTAATGCCTCAAGTAGGGGTCCTATGTATGAGCTGTAATGAAATACCCATGCTCTACAGTAGTTGCACAGTCCCAGGAACTGCTGCAGTTCCCTCACTGTTTGTGGCAACGGCGTTTGTGATATGGCCTGTGCTCTTTGTGGTGCAATCTTTCTTCCGTATTGGGATATGAACTGACCAATGTAAAGTACCTGTTCCTGACAGTACTGTAACTTTTCCTTGTCTACCTTGCAACCCTTTTCAGCCAATATTGTCAGCATCTTCAATGAGTCCTCTCTGCATCTTTTTTCGCGTGTGCTGCAAATTATTATGTCATCAACATACTGCAACACTGTGCTTTCCACTTCAATGTTACCCAAGTCCATCTGTATTACTCTGTTGAAAGTTGAGGGTGACTCGCAGTACCCTTGTGGCAATCTGGTGTGTTTCCATTTTGTGTTTCTGTACGTGAAGCTTGTCAGATCTTGCGAGTCTGGGTGCAGGGGTATTGAGAAAAAGGCATTTTTTAGGTCTATTACTGTAAATCGTGATGCCTCTGCTGGAATGCCACACAATATTGTGGCCGGGTTTGCTACTATGGGGTATTCTGCTTCCACTATGTTGTTCAAGGGCCTTAGGTCCTGTATGAAGAGCCAAAACCCCCCTTTAGCTTTGCGCACTGGGTATACAGCTGTGTTACATGGTGATTCTGATGGTACCAATATGCCATTATTTATAAGGGCCGTTATTGTTTCATATATGCCCTCATCTGCCTCTTTTGATAGTGGGTACTGCTTCACTCTGGGGAGTATTGCACCTTTTTTCAATTTTATTCTTACTCCCCCTATACTTTTTATGCACCCCACGTCATAGGGACTAGTAGTCCATAATGATGTTGGTACCTTTGCCATATCTTCCTCAAAGAAGGGAACTGGGGTGGACGTGGGAGCTTCAAGTGCCATTGCAATTTTCTGTGCTACTTGTTTGTACGTCACTCTTAGCCATATTTCTACACTCATCATAAATACCATTTCACCTTCTTCCTTTTCTTCTGAGAAGAGCTCCTCGTCTGACACCTAGGTGAGCGTACATCCCTCTGCTAGGGCTATCACTGCCCTCCATGCTCTTCCTTCTCTGTCTTGGGCATGTACTGCAATATAATCAGCAGTTGCTATAATGCTCTCTATGTTCACTGAAATCACCTTTCCTTCTGGTTCATTGGCTGGTGTTTCTGGTCTAAACAAATAGGCTGCTGGCCTCCTCCAGATCTTTCCTTCTATTCCTGGCATCCATGCAAATGCCATGTCTGTCCCGTACTGGAACAGTTCACCATCTACTGGCTCAGCCCTAATCACTGTCTGTCCGCAGTATGCTTGCATAATTTGTCGTGCAGTGAGCATGTTTATTCCTGGAGTGGAGCAAATTATGCCGTCCTCCGTAAAGGAGATCGTCATATTCAACCTGCTCATTATGTCTCTCCCCAGTATGTTTACTGGTGAGGCCCTAGAATATAAAAGCGGCACTGACATGTCATAATCCCCTATTGATAAGGGAATGTTAACAGTAAAGGGAACCAACCCCCTAGCCCCAGAGAATCCGTGGGTGTTCATGGCTTCACCTGACATCTTAAATTTACCTTCCCTTATGCAAGACCGGGTTGCCCCGGTGTCAACAAGGAATGATAATTTTTTGTCACCTATCGTTACCTCTATGCGTGGTTCCTCAGCACTATTAGGTGTTACCGACAGGATGGGACACACCAAGGCCGTCTGTGGGCTGTCCTATTGTGGGTATAATGATTGACCACTTCCTGTGTAAGGGTTGTGTCCCAGGACCGTCACCCTTCCCAGTTGTGTTTGCTGTAGTTGTGTATTGGTAGATGTTATGTTATGGTCTTGAATTTGGGCAGGTTGCTGTACTTGCTGTACTTTGGGTTGTTGTGTTATCGCTACCTGTTGTTGTGGAAGTGAATATGTCTGTGGCTGTTGTTGTGTTACTAGTTGCTGCTGCCCATTTCCCTGTTGCAATGCCTGCTGTTGCTGGGTGCCCTGCTGTTCCTGTGTAGGCCCTTGTTGTCCCTGTTCACCCCATGATGGTGTGCCTGGTCTCACTCTACATGTGCGTGACATGTGCCCTACTAATCCACAAATCCAACACACCGGTGGTTCCCTGTTCTGCCATGGAAAGCTTCCTGAGTTGTCCTGGTATACTGGTTGCCCGGTGGGGTAGACATTTCTAAATCCTCCCCCTTGCTGTTGTGTGTTATATCCGTATCCTCTCCCCCTCATCATTCCTCCCCTCCCCCTGTTGTAATTATAATATCCAGCTCCTGGCGTTGAGTATCCTCCTCCCATGTTAGTCGTGTATGGTTGGAGTGGCGGCAGCTGTTGTGCTACAATCTGTGATGATTGTATTTGGGAGGGATCTTGTGCAGCCACTACTTGTGTGGGGTTCTGAGTCATTGTTGCAGGTGTAGTTATTAGTGCACCTTCCATCGTGTATTTAGTACGTTTTTTCTGTACCAATTTAGCCTCTTCCGTTTTTCTATCCTCTTCCTTTTGTTTCATTTTCTCTTGCCATGTCCTACAATGATGCACTATCGTCAGTTGTATTTCTGGCCATGCTTTTGCTTCCATCCCCACTACTTTCTTCAGTTGTTTCTGAACTGCTTCTGGGAGCCCTTGTACTAGTATATGATAGAATATTGCTGGTGTTTTGTCCCATTGTTCTCTAGTTTCCATACGCCACTTCTCTTGAATTTCCTGGATATAATCAATAGGATCTTCGTTCTCACGCATCTTGCGTGAGGTAATTGCTCCTATGTCTGATGTGTCTGGGTACTGTACCCTCAGCGCTTGCCATAATGCATGTCTGCAGTTTGCGAATGGTGCCCCATCGTGTGATGTGTTTGTTATTGTGACCCCGGGGAAGCCTGCTCTCTTCCAGATGTCATCTGCTGCATCCCCTAATATTGATATTAGAAGGCCCTTTACTTCCCCCACTGCCAGTTTCTGTCCTGCGGTGTGTTTTTCCATTTCATATATCCATTTTCCCGCACCTCCACTTAATGATGGGAGCCTGCACTTTATATTTTCCTTGTCTGCATGCTTCCAGGGGACGTATTGTGGTCTAACCCCTCCCCTCTCCAGAAGTGGCATTAAGTTGTGTCCTGGTTGGCCCCTTGGGTTCCACAGAATTGAATCCGTACACCCCTCCTCTTCTTCCCTGTCTTCTACATCGTCAATGGGGTCCATATTTCCCCTGCTTGTAACTGCTTCTCCTCCAACCCTTCCCCTTCTTTTATCAGTTCCTTTATTTAATGTGGGCGTGTGTATTTGTCATGCATGCTGGACGTGGTCCTACCTCCTACGCTCGTAGAACAGCTAGACCGTTCTATTCCAAATGGCGGTTGTTCGATACGTTGCCGGGAAAACGACGTTTGCACTTTTCACGTCGCTAAACTTCACGTGTGTTCTGCTTCGTCACGTGAACTACGGCATTACGTATTTAAGCAGCGTGGAAACTTCACTCGCTGCTTCTGATCGAATCTATTGGCGTTGTGTAGCTGAACCTCCGGTCTGCATCCTTGCAGGTCACTACAGCTACTTTTTGGGCCTTCTATAGCGTGTTTTCCATCACACGCTGATTCCTGGAGCTGTTTGGTCGCGTGTAAAACCACACGCGCACGCTATCTGCAAGCGCTGCTGGCCTGGGCTGCGTGAATCCTGTTCGCGTGTAAATCCACACGCGCACGCTATCTTCAAGCGCTGCTGGCCTGGGCTGCGTGAATCCTGCTCGCGTGTAAATCCACACGCGCACGCTATCTTCAAGCGCTGCTGGCCTGGACTGCGTGAATCCTGCTCGCGTGTAAATCCACACGCGCACGCTATCTTCAAGCGCTGCTGGTCTGGACTGCGTGAATCCTGTTCGCGTGTAAATCCACACGCGCACGCTATCTTCAAGCGCTGCTGGACTGGACTGCGTGAATCCTGCTCGCGTGTAAATCCACACGCGCACGCTATCTTCAAGCGCTGCTGGCCTGGACTGCGTGAATCCTGCTCGCGTGTAAAATCCACACGCATATATTGTCTTCGAGCGCTGCTGGCCTGGACTGCGTGAATCCTTAATCGCGTGTAAATCCACACGCACACGCTCTTTTCTTCGCGGCTGTTCAGAACCGCGTGAACTTTGTTTATACCTTAATAGGAGCGCTATTTCCAACTCCTGCACCTGTGATATTAACAGGGGGATTGATTCATTTCTATACTTTACTCTACGTGGGAAGGAAGCTTTTCAAGGATAATTGGAAGGTGACAGTGAACAGTACTTTGGACGCTATTCTGTGGTGCATCAACCCGGTATCTAGCGTGAGCCTCGTTCCGTTCGGGATAAGTCTCCCTTACTAATCTTCCCTTCCTTGTCGTTTGTTCTTCCTTGGATTCCTCAAGAGACTCTGCTGGATTCGTCTGCCCTAGACTCAAGGTCAGTGTGTGCATTCATGACATTTTCTATTCTATCATACCCAGGTTGGGGCAGTTATTCATGATACTTTATTTTGTTCTAGGCTGACTTCCTATACCTTACCCACGCCCTTTCCAGTGATCCATCGCTCTGCCTGTTTTACCGGTCAGAGAGTTGTATCATTTGGAAGGTCTTAACTTGACTTCACAACTATCAAAACGCTTGAACAGGGATCCGGAAGACCCTACCACCTGTATCCTTTTTAGTACCGTATCCTTTTCAGTTAATACTTTGGTGCTTTCTGACAGTATTCGTTCTCCCTGCCTGCGTCCAGGGAGGTCTCTAAGCCTGCCTGCATAGGGTGTCAGTTCGTGGGGGAAGGGTGCCAGTTTAGGTGGGCATGTTACACGTAATGAGCGTGAGGTAGTGGAGCATGTTGGACGGGATGGTGAGGGTGTAGCTGCACGTGTCTGCCTTTCCGCCATTCCTTGCTCCTCCTCCTCATCTCCCTCCAGTTCTTCCTTTCTCCTGCAGATCCATGGTGATTCTCCATTTGTCCGGGTGATGTATAATTTATCTAAGCTTTCCCTTTCACTGTTTCTTCCTTCCCTCTCCATTCCTTCCCCTTCCTCACTGCAAAAGTCCTCCATTAATGGCAACCCCCAATCTGTCTTTTTCCCCCTAATCGTTACTGTTTTTAAGTCTATTAGATCAGTTCCTCCCTTGTCTTCTTTGCCAATTGCTCCCCTTTGTGCTGATGTTGTTGCTACTTCTGTGTCTCTGTACACATACCTCCTTACTTCACTCTCCCCTCTCCTATCTTCTCTTTCCCCTTCATTTTTCTCCGCTATTTCTCTACCAATTTCCTCTCTTTTCTTTTTCAATTCCTCCATTACTTCACTACTCATCTTTTCCATTATTCTTTCCTCTTCTTTCTTCCTTTCCCATCTCGCTCTTTCCCGCTCTAATATACCCTCTATCATCCTCCCTTCTTCGTATTTCCTTGTCGTTTCTGATAGTAATCTCCTTTTCCATATTTCCATTTCCTTTTCTTTCTCTTCTTCCTCTCTTTTCTTGTCACGCAGTGCTGCTCTGGATACCCTTTCTTCTACTGCTTTCACCCTTTCTGCTTCTCTCTTTTGTTCCTCAGTTCGTTCCCTCATTTTTTCCAACTCATTCTTGCTTTCTTTCCTTTCCCGTGCTCTCTCTCTTTCCTCTCTCTCGAGCTGCTTGATCAGTGAATTCTGCTCATCCCTTAATTCTGCTAATGGTTCCTCCAAAATCTCTTCCTTTTGTCGTAACAGCTCTTCCCCCTTTCTTTTCCCCTCTTCCCCTTTCCTTTCACTCTTCCTGGTGTTATCCTCGTCCATTTTCCTTACTACCTCCTCCTCTTCTTCTGTTAATGAACCTCGTAATTTTAATAATACCTGCGTGGCTACCCACTCATCCTGTCCTATTCCTGGGATCTGCTCTTCGCCGATCCCCTCTTCCCCTGCGGGTATTTTCGTACGAGCTGATCCCGTCGTACTAGTCTGCTCCCTTCCCGTGTGGCTACCTGTGGCTGTATATGGTGGCGGGCTGTATGCCGGGTTCGAGTACCCCTCAGCCGCCCTTAATTGAACCATGTCTCGTAGTTCTGTTAAAGGATATAGCCCCCCTTCCTCCTTTTTCACTACCTTCGCTAGGGGTATATCGTCGCTCTGTTCCTTTTTTATTTCCTTTTCGTTTATGTTGTTACTCTTCTCTCCTCCCTCTTGTCCGATCCCCGTGTTCTGTGTGCCTTCACTCTCTTTTTCCCCATTCTCTCCTTCCTCCTTAATCTTCTCCTCTTCCGTTGTTTCCCCCATAATGAACATTCCGTTTGGTCCTGGTCGGGACCCTTGGAACATCCTCCATAAGTTAAACACCTCCACGTGGGTGTATCAACTTCTTCCCCTTGTATGTGTTATGCAGATGGGTTAATAGCGAGTGTTGGGTATATGGATCGAAACTGCCATTAGGCGGCCATGGTGTCGTCATTTTGTTGTCCGTCCCCTGTGTCCATTCTATGCTATACTTGATCAGTTTCTCCCTATGGGGTGACAGTGTTTTACATATGTGCTGTAGCGGGGTAGTGAGGGTGTTCCCCCACCCTCCCAATCCTGTCCCGTATGACATAATAGCACTTCACTTGTTATCCTTCCCCTATTTGGTAGCGGTTATCTTGCTAACAGTGTACACTATACAGTCTTAGATCTTTACCTGGCCCCGTAATTTTGGGGACTTGCGATTGTCCGCTAAGGAAAAATAGTAAAATATAGCATTTGCATTTGTATATTCTTTTCTTTCTTTTCTTCCTTTACCGAACACCTTTACGGCCCCCTGCGGCTGCGTGCCCCGTGTGACGTTCTTATACAGCCGTCCCACTTTCTCTTACCCTTCCTCCTCTTTCTTCACTTGCTGTGGCCGGCGTTCTCCGTGCGCAGCCACGTCCCCCTTTTCACCTTCCCCCCGATCAACTCGTTACCGTTTATCTCCGTCTCCACTCCCTTACCATAATTCTCTTCCCCACCACTCGCCGAAAGAAAAAAATGCCTTGTGTTTGAGATATCCTATGAAAAGCCCTACTGGTGACGTCACGGATCTCTTCAAAACTACTGGTAAGTTCTTCACATGTTTTTAAAAGTTCAAAATACGCTTGCAATCTACCCCCGTTAACCCCACAGCTGTCTTCCTGTCACGCCTGGAACAAGGTAATCAACAATATAATCGGACTGCGCACGCTGCGTCGACTCGCGTGTGATACGCCCCTCGACAGGAGGGCTTAACCAGCCAAGTATCTTCCATATTAGGCAACCAGCTAGCTACCGCCTACAGGGAAATGTCATCTATCTATCGAGTTTCCTGCTCGATCAATAGGGATCCTTATCTACTCATTGATCAATAATCACGAAATCGTAGGAAACCGCACACACACACACCCTTACACGTGGTCGCGACCTAGGCCAATCAGTGTCTACGAGCGGCCGCACGTGATGTTTTCGTGCTCCGCCCCCTCCTCCTCCGTAACGTAGCGGACTGCTCTCGCACTTGTCCAGCTACCATTCACTTCACCGTCAACACTAATTTATCAAACCTTCGCCGCGCACCTGTGTAACACCTCCCGCCTCCCGTATTCAATTCCTCCCCCCTCCCTCACAATTTCACATTGCTTGTTGTGCGTGGCATACTCACCAAGTTCTCTTGATGCGGGGCCGCTCGACTGCGTGCACCCCTCCAAGTGGCTCGCCACCTCCCCTCGTCTGGACCACGTCTACCTGCCAACCGCGGGCAGGATACTTCTCAACCGGCTCCCGAAGGCCAATATCCGGATTGCGCTGTCCGGTCTTCTCGCAGTTCTGCGATGGTCCTGTAGTCCTCAAAAGGGGGCAGCGGCAGAGGGGGCCACGCCGCCGGGCCTCCTCGCAACGGGAGTACTCGGAAAAATAAAATAAAAGCAGATCTTAAACAGATCTCAGCAGTGCCTCCAACTTGTCGGGGGGAAATTCTCCCGGGGTCGGCTGGGCCGTCCGCGGACCTCCGGGCAGGGAGGCCCCAACTCCTCCCGTATATCCCAAAAAATGAGTATGAGACACACGCAAGAAGCAAGGTGGTTCTGCTGTTTATTAAACAAAACGGCAGGGATGGGTCAAGGATCGTACGCGTCCGTCCTGACACTCTCTCTCCAATCGTGGGGCTCGCAGGCCCTTTTTACCTTAGTATGACGCGCTATTTGCGTCACCTGGGAAAGTTAGCAAAAAACCTATCGCTACTCTGGATTGGTTCCTCGAGTGGTAGGGTTAGTATAGCATACGTATAGAGAGCGTTATTAGTGGTTGAGGGTCAGTCAGGTGGTATACTTGGGTTGTCCCTTCAATTTGAAACATGAAAATGTTACATGAAGACCCCTGAGGATTGGCTAATGTTAATGGCGTCAGTGATAAGAGCCCCATGTTCTGATTGGTCCACTCGCGAGCCCCCCAGTCTGGGACCATCGCTGTTCCCAGCTCGCGGTGCACCTGTCATTTGCAACAATGTATCACTATGGGTATGTGCAGACAATGTGAGGATTTATTCATATGCTGGAAGGCAGACTACTCCCACCGCCGCAGATGTCCATTGAGTCGCTTAATTGTATCTGCCTGTGTCTTGAAATGTGGGATCCAGGCGCCTCCCTCCTCCTGGGCCTGGCGCCCTGTCAGGTTCGGCTTGGTCACGTGAGGAGAGACCGTGGTTGAGGCAGAATTCTGCACATTTAATATTGTATTTTCCACTGTGTGCCTGGCTTAATTTGCAGGTGTCACCTTGGCGTCGGCTTGCGGCATGCGAGTTTGCATCATTGTGCCCTTGACTGTCTGCTCTCGCCGGGCTCATTCTGCAGGGTCAGCAACTGTACTCTTTGCTCATTCAATGTTCATGGAAGCTCTTGCTTGCGGCCTACTTGGGCCTGGTGCATAGGTGGAAACGTTTGATGCACGGCGTTATGGTATCATATTGCTTTATCCCCAGTATCATGTCTTCGTTATATTTCTCATTGCAATGCATGGGTTTAGGAGAAGCGTGAGCAAGCATTTTAGATGAGTTCATTGTGCGTCTTGCGTTTCTGCATTTTGAAGAACCTATGTGAAAAATAATATAGATGCTCGTCAGTGGGTGTGTCCGTCACCTACGTCATAGCACTGAATATGTTCTTCATGTGGATTGGTGTAGGAGTGTGCATGTTTGCACGGGTGTGCTGACCGTTGGCTAGGTCGTCATGGCATCTCTAACGATGTGTTCATTTACTGTTGAATGGTTCAGTCGAGTTCATCCATGCCGCAGGCGTCGGCATGGGCAGGGCAGGCTGGTGGGCAGGCTGGTGGGCACATCCGTATGTTCCTGTACCAGGGTATCTGGTCATCTGGTAGATGGGCAAACTCCTCTTGTGGCGGGTGTCTGAGCTGCGATCCTCTAGGCCAGGGGTGTGAGGGGATTGGTGGGAGCCTTTTGTTCCATTCTCCCACTTCAGATCATTAGGGATTTTGACTGGTTACGTGGTGTGGAGTACCGGTCATAACTACCGCAGGGGTTGTGATGCTGATAGTGTCTGCCCACGCCCCCTATCGACCCAGTGTACCTATATTGGTGGGAAAGTGTTTTAGATCTTCCAGTGTTTCTTCATTCTGTTTAGTGTCTATCATTTGGAAACACAAGTGCAGCAATGCAGTTATTTTCCCTTTCCCTTTCCCTTGCCCTTTCCCTTTCCCTTTCCCTTCTTGCTCACATTCTTTATTTGATTTGGTCCCACAGCATTTGAGTCCTTTTAACCTTGTTATTTTGAATGCATTTTGTCTCTTTGAAGCTTTTGCAAACCAGGTACCAGGTATTCCTTGCTTATTTGTCCCTTCCTTGACCCTAATGCTCACTTCAGGTGGATCAGACTTTCCATTTGGAAAGTGCCTTTAGTGGCAATTTGTTTTTATGATGCTGCGGTGTGTAGTAGTGCCATGCTTTGATTTACTCCTATGTGGCATTTGTGTACTTGAAGTTGGTAGGTGTACTTGTCCACATCTGCCATCCTATTTAGGGCATAGTTTTGTATAGTTCAGTGTGTCTGCATCCCGCTTTGGGTCTTAATGCAGACGTGTTCATACTACCAGAGGACTGAAAATCTACACATCCCAGAACCCTTGGTAGTTCTCGTGTTGTATTCTTTTTGTAAACCAGGCGCGAGAACACCAAGCGGTCTGTAGCGGTACGTGAAGGGCAGTAAGGTAGTAAGTTCCCAGATCTTTTCTTTGACCTTCTATTATGGCTATAGTAGAAGTCCTGGCCGCCATATATGCAGCCAGAACCATTATTGATACTAGTAAATCCATGCTGGACTTCACTATCAAGGTAAGCCCTCCCTCTGATGGGAATATGGGTAGCTCCATGGAGCTAATTAACTAAAGTCCTTCCTGTAAATCATGGCAGGAAACTCTCCCAGACCCCCTTCATATTGGGGTTGTTTTTCAACCTCCAGAAACTCCCTACTATCTCGCTATGGTAGCAGGAGGGCCCCGGGTCATACCGGAAAGCACTAGCATCTTGGAGCTTGATTACAACACAGAAACCGATTTAAGGCTGTCTCATTTTGCGTCATTTGGCATCCACTGATCTAGGGGAGATGCTTGAGTCAGGAAAGGAAAAGCATACTCCTCCACCGTAGGTTGAGCTAGGAGCCAATCTCTCAGACCTAAGATCACTCCGGTTTCAGCCTTAAAGATAGTGTTGCTGAACACAAGGTCTCTAGTTAAACGCTGTGGAAGTAACCACTTATATTGTAGAGATGGAAATCGACATTTGACTATTACTGAGTCTTGGGGCTACGATGCAGCAGGTCCCCCCCTTGGGCCTGGCTATCCCAGAAGTATACAGCATGTATCGTCAGGACAGGATAGGGGCAAGAAGAGGGAGGGCAGCATTCATTTTTAAATCTAATTTTGACATAAGGGAAGTTAACTGTTAAGTCATTATGGGAACTGAGTTGAAACTGGTTAAAATAGGGCTTAATGCAGAGACAACTATTAATCTACTCTTGCTAAACAGACCCCCGATCCCCTCCGCAGCAGAGGACTTTACTACTGTACTTTCGAACTTGCTCCTTTCTCGCCTTAAACCCAACACTAGATTTTTAGTACTGGGTGATTTAATCTCTGGTCGGGACATGAGTCTGATGTTATGGCTACTGACTTGGAGATCGCATTGGCTAATTTGGGCTACCCACTGCTAGGGGCATACTCTTCATTGGGTAGCTACTCATAATATTGTAATGAAGGACGTTTAAGTCCTTGCCTGCCCGTGGTCGAAGCATTCCTTTGTGCATTTCTCGGTGCTGTGTGAATTTCCAATCAAATTGAGAAGTTTGAATGAGTTCTTGTCTAGAAACCAGAGACATCTGACATTGTAGTGTATTCAACCTCTACTCAGTCCCGTTATTGGGACTTATCCAATCTGGATCAGCTGAAGATCTGGCAAATCTCCTTTCTTCATCATTTGTTAACATCTCTAATACCCTTGCACCATTAAAGAAGAACATTCGGAAAGTAACACACAATAATAATACATGGTTCTCTCCTGAACTCAAACTAAAAGCCTCTAAACTCAGACAGTTTTATGCACTGACATCTAATCAAACTCCATGGACCCAGGCAGCCTACGAGGGGGCAGCCAAAGAGTATAAATTAGCAATCTTTGATACGAAAAAAAAATACTCTTAACAAGAGAATTCAGTGCGCTCAATCGGATGTGAAGGAGCTCTTTAAAATTCTTAAAGAGCAGGAAACTGCATATTCAGTATACCGGCTCTATTAAAAAGGATACTCCTTGGTGCGCCGCAGCATTCAAGAAGTTATGCAGGGAAAACTTTACAAAATCAAGGCGGATATTGACCTAAAAACGTGCACCAAACAGTCATCAGCCGTCAGCAACCCCGCTGACTTTGTGAAAAATTCTCTTATTCAACCCTTTCGCTTTACTGTACCAGAATTAGCTGCTATTGACGAACATCTTAGTTACCAAATGTAAAGATGATCCCTGTTCAGCGCTTATCATAACATCCTGTTGGCTTCAATATGCAAATTTGTGAATGCCTCCTTTTCAGAAAGCTCAGTATCCCTGCGGTTAAAAAGGCATGGAATAACGCACGTTCTAAAAAAGCCTGGATTATGTGCTAAAATGCCATTAAACTCCAGACTCATCACTAACAAACCTTTTTTTTTAAAGATATTTGAACCGGTAGCTTGCGTCCAAATCTCGGCTCATCTCAATAAATATCCCATTCTCAATAAATATTAATCCCAGTTTAGACAGGGATTTGGGACTGAAACTGCTGCACTGTTGGAGCTGAACTCCAGACTTTTAGATCGTATGGATGATGGGAAACCGTCTCTTCTTATGTTGCTATATCTGTCTGCGACCTTCGACCTGGTTGATCACTCCATCTTGGTCACCAGGTTGAAGGATGTGGCTAACTTCTCGAGCGAAGCGGCCCTATGGATTTCATCCTTTCTTAGTAATAGGGAATGGCGAGTCTGTTGTGAAGATGCAGAAGCTCCTCCTATGATCCTGGAATTTGGCATGCTCCAGGGGGCTTGCCTTTCGCCATGACTATATAACATCTTTATTGTCCCTTTTTTTTTGTTCTTCTTGAACAGAATGGTGTGGCGTTTACGAACTATGCAGATGATACCCAATGCGGTATTCCCCTTACAGGTATCCATGACAGAGATGAACTCATTCTCAATAAAGTGTGCACTCTCATTCAGAGCTGGATGGTGCAGAAGGGTCTTGCTCTGAAGAGCTCATGGTAGTTGGTACTGAGAACATGGTAAAGAAAACTGGGACCGGCGTATGAGAGCTTTTGTATAGAGGACACCAGTATCACCATGCCAAAGAAGGTCAAGACGCTTGGCGTTTTTCTTGACCAGTGCCTGAACATGAAAGCTCATGTTGGTAGCTTGGTCTCGTCATCAGCTTATTACATGAAGCGTTAGGCTCATCTTCAACCTTTTATTTCACAATCTAATGCTGAGACCATTGCCCGGCCTAGAGTGGGTGCCAAAATTGACTATTGCTGCTGTCAGTAAATGGGACTGTAATCGGTTACAGGTGATACAAAACAGTGCGGTTCGAGTGGTCACTGGGATCGCCTGGAGAGATCATGTTTCATAGGCCAGACGTAGCCTGCACTGGCTTCCTGTTGAATTGATGACTATCATACCGCCTTTTGTTAATTGCACTCGCCGATTGGGCAAAATGCCTTCTTATCTGAATTGCTTAAAGAGAGAATACACACAACAACTCTTAGATCCAGCAATAGGGATCAGTTGCCCCTCCATCCCCCCAGATGTAACACCACTAAAGCCACAAAAGGAGCTTTCCGGAATGCAGCCCCAAGAGCATGGAATGATCTTCCTCCTGACCTCGGAGGACTGAAGTCGACGGAGATCTTCAGGAAGAAATTAAAAACTGTTATTTGCCTGCCCTGCTCTCTCTCCCGGCTTTCTTTCCTGATTAGCCTTAGTTTATGATTGAGTTATGTTTGCTGGTTTCTTTGTTGTTTGCGCCCTTAAGCTTATGGGTCCATGGTTTGCGTGGTATAAATCATTTAAAGTAAAGTTTATGATCCTGAAAGAGATCAATATACCCGAGATACTGCTGAATGGCCCTGAGAAGGATAAAGGATTTGCTCTGCATGTGTTCCTTCCATCCCTATTTAGATGGGCTTTATCACACCAATAAATTCTTCACTGATCTTTATTAATTTCTGTTCTTTTGGAGGATGCATATATATATATATATGCATCCTGTTGGGTATTTTGCGTAGATTTGGGGCCTGGCGGTATTTTCTTACCGCCAAAAATAATAATTTAGTAACAATCACTCCCTACATTCAGAATGGGCCATGTACAACAATAACACAGTGGATATGCATTATTTCAGCACACAGACCTATTTAGATGGTATGCGCGGTTGGTATGCGTGGTATGCGCGGTTGGTATGAGTGGTTGGTTTGCGTGGTTGGTTGGTATGGTGGTGAGCATAATTCCTTTGGTTTATTTGTGGCCCCAATATCCAGAACCCCTTATTTTTGTTTAGATTTTTCGTGTAATCACTAGAGACCTCAGGCTTGCATTTCAGGAACACCACATTTTCATTTTTAGTGTGCCACCATGGGCGATTTCTCGCTGTCTTATCTACGGCAGCGAGCTATCATGTGGTATTTTTCACTAACTTATATACGGTAGTGAACTATGTCCCGGGTCTCTATTTTTGCTGACTCATGTACCTTCAGCAAAAGGCTATAACACACATAGTTAGTTATAATTGCTCATACTGAATGACATTGTGCACACAGCTGCAGCCAAAGCTTATTTTTAGCTACCTTAAAAATGTCAATTGCACTGTCTAAACATCTCCCCACATCATCAGCACTGTATTGGTAAATGTAAAACACACCACCTGTCTGCTTTCAGATATATTTGTGTATTATAAAAGTTGCATTTAAACACGATCTCACTCTTTACAGAAATAAATGAAATAGCACAGTAACAGCATTATCTGTGATACACTGAAAAGAGAGTGGCGGAGACAAGAATTCAATTTGCAACATTAAACACGTGGGTAAAGCACAGGAATCTCCTTTCTTACACTGACTGAATATTTCCGCACACACTCAGCCCCCACAGTTCAGCGAGATAATTACCAGGCTTATTCAGTATGTAACTTCTTTGGCTGGTCGCCTTCTGGAGGGGTTCACCCAGCAAGGACAAGCATCTGCTGTCACTCAAACTGGGACATGTTGACTGGAAATCCCAGTCTCTGCAACCAAGTTGAATCTGCTTTAGGAATCTGGCATCCCCAGCTATCAACCCAGTCCTTCTTCGAGCTGTGTCAAGATGTCTCTCCCTAGCTCCTTCCTCGAGATTATCCAAGAAAACTCTGGTTACCTCCTACCAAAGGATCCTAACCAATACAATTCTATCATGCCCTAACCACCCTCTGCACACAATGGCTTGGCTTATACAGTTGCAACTGTAACCAAACTGATTTCCTGCTTATTCGAGGTCTTTGCTTCCTGCAGTTACTGTGGACAGAACAGCAGAGCAAAAAGAAAAAAAAAAACTGAATGTGCATTTAAATAATGACTTTCAGAGCCTGTCATTTTCCATTCATGTTGCACTGAAGAACACATTATTATTAGTGGGTTATGATCAGGTTAGCTGTTAATGAGGTTAGTTTATTAATTTTCAAATGTGTCTCTTGCAACATAGGCATTTCAGGTGAAAAATAGTGTGCATTTTGAATGTACAAATGTGTGCTTTTAACTGTGAAAAAAATGATTTGCTTTTTATATGTAAAAATCATTTTTGACTGAATAACCTGCCCTCACTTATATGTCCATGTTACACTGGCAACACATAGCTTGAAACAATTGCATCATAGCAATGCACCAAACCCATGCAGTGGTGCTGCACTTCAAAAAGAACATGCTATACATTGATCCTGTGCAGTGGTGCTGTACGTTGTGCTCCCAAAACACGCTAAACAATCCTACATATACCCTCCTTTTTTAAAAAAATTTGGCTAATCCGAGCCACAGTTGGAAAAAATCCAACTTGCTCCTTTTCTTCTTTCAAAATGTAACAATCCAATACAATTAACATTCTTGTTGTGAAGATGAAAATTGAAAGTCACTGTTCAATCAATATAATATTAAAATTCATCTGAATTCATCTATTCTTATAAAATGTTCTACATTTGCCTTCCCAATGGAAGTGTCTAGTCCAGTGTTTCAATTTTATAATTGAAAATAATAAAATAAAACAACTAACTAAAACAAATAATTAACATAACAGATTAAAACAATTAATTAAAATAATAAATACGTGGAACTCCATATGTCAGGACACTTGTCTGCCTCTTTTGGTTCATTCGGGTACTCTTTCATCTTGGTACTCTTGGATCCTTCTCTATAGAAGTCATCTTTTCTTTGGCATTCTGGCTATTTTGTCTTCACCTCCACCCGGAGGCAGGCATCTTTTGGTCTTCATCCAGGGGACTCCAGGACTCCATCGTCTCCCATGACCTCCGGTACAAATATGTTAATATTCTAAATCAAATAGAAAAGAAACAGATTAAGTATATAGCACAATACTAATTTCACCCTTTTGCCAAAATAAAACACGCCTTGTAAAATTTTCTTTCGCCTTCTGAAATTAAACACAGGTTATAGAGAACAAGCATACCTAAAACAACATTCATATTTAATACATTTTCATTCTGCACACCGACCATGAGCTTCCATTTTATATATATATATATATATATATATATATATATATATATATATATATTTACTTTTTATATTATTTATTTATTTATTTTTATATATTTTATATATATTTACATATATTACAGTGTTTATGAGCCCTTATAACAATCAACTTTTTAACTTCTCTGTCACTGCCTCCTGACTGTACCCATTTGTTTTATCTTTTTGTGTTCAAGGGACTTTCTGTTGTATTGTGTGCATCAGTGGGCAGTAGCCCCAGGGCTTTCTGTTTCTACATGCTCAAGCCGCCTGATCTCGTGTCTGGGATGGCATGGCTTGATCTGATTTACATGGACAAACTGCTCTATCGCTGTTTCACCTTCATTCTTCAAAATTGTATACACTACAGGAGAGATCTTATCTATAATTCGAAGTGGCTCCTGCCAGGCTGCTAGAAATTTTGAATTTTTCTGTTTACTTTTTCCAAAATGAAACTTGTACACCTGATCCCCTACACTGTATTCTCTCACTGATGTTCTTTTATCGTAGTATGTCTTAGCACTGTCAGCAGCCCTTTCCAGATTTCTCTGCACAAAAGCAAATGCATGTTGCAAATGCTTCCTCAGTTCATCAATGTACTCATGAACTGTGGATGCACTCACAAGTGTCTGCTCATGTGTTCTGTATAACAGGTGTTGTGGTAACACCATTTTCCTACCTGTCAAGACCTCATGGGGGCTAACACCTGTTGCTTTGGCAGGAGTTGATCTGATTGCCATCAAAACCAACGGTAAACATAAATCCCAGCTGGAACCTGCTTCTGCCACAAATTTCTTTAAAATATCCACAACAGACCTATTGCTCCGTTCAACTCCACCTGAAGAGGCTGCCCGATATGCGATATGTAGTTTCCTTTTCACACCCAGTATTTGTCATACCTTACTCATTAGGGTACTTGTGAAATGACTTCCTCTGTCTGAGTCAATTCTTTGTGGCAACCCAAACCTTGAGAACACATGGTTCACCAGCAACGTGGCTGCTGTTTGCGCACTACAATCTGGTGCAGGAATACATTCAATCCACTTCGACATCAAACATATCACACTTAAAATGTAACTGTGTCCTCTGCTCGACCTTTTTAAAGGGCCTACATAGTCTATTTGCAAATCTGACCATGGGAGAGTTAGGCATCTTTTCATCAATGGGGCTCTATGCATTGGTGAAGCAGGTTTAAATTGGGCGCATACTAGACATCCCCTAGTATATAATTCCACATCTTGGGACATATGTGACCAGTAAGCATAATCTTTTAGTATTTCCAATGTTTTTTGTGAACCTCTATGGCCTGCAGTTATGGCATCATGTGCATGGTGTAGCATTAGCCCTCTGAATGAAAGGGGTACCACCCACTGTATCTGTCCTGTTATGGACTCTCTAATCATGAGTCCATCTTGTAATCTAATTCGTTTTTTATTCTTCAATAGTACCCTCAACTCTTCTTTTCCCATACAATCATTTTCTGTTAAAGGGTTTTGTTCAGGATCTATCAAATGATTATAATAGATTTCCAAAATTCGATCATTCTTTTGTGCCTCAATCAAATCTTGGTCTGGCGTGTCATGACTCCACTGCACCACCGGTTGATCTACCTCCTTTGGTGCTTTAGAACGTGTTACTGCATCAATTTGTATTTCACCCAGTAAATCATCAATAGGTAGCAATTCTCCCATCACAGCCCCAATCTTAGCCAGGTGGTCTGCCTTATCATTTCCCTCCTTATCCTCTCCTGGTGTTTTTAAATGTCCACAAATTTTTGTCCAGTATATTGTCAAATCATTTTCTGACACCAATTTGTCTATGGTTTGTATCATTTTTCCATGTTTAAGTGGCTTTTTGTTGTATGTAACCATGCCTCTTGCTTTCCAGCCAGGTAAATACTCCACAAAGCTATTTCGTGCATAGTCAGAATCAGTCACCAGGACAATTTCACTGAATTTATTATCAACTGCAGTACCAATTGCTTTATAAATGGCCGCCAATTCCGCCACTTGACTGCTTCTAGCTCCAATCCTCCTCCCTACACTGGGGACGCCTTCACATTTCAACCAGACATTCCCTATTCCTGACACTAATTGTTTATTACTGTCATTTTCAATGTGAAAAGCACAACCATCCACATATACAGTTGGCAGATCCTTGCATGTTTTTTCATCAAAAGCTTTGTGTGGTGATTGTTCAAATTCCTGCAAACTAGGTTCCACTTCCATTTCGTTTGATACTTGTTCAGCTGCACAGTCATGTAAGTCAGCTAACCCTTGAGCAATTGGGCTCTTTTTATTTTGTCCATATCTCACTTCTACCGGAAAACCTTGTAATGCCAGCGTCCATGAAGTGATTCTGGACTGCGCTAGATTACCCGACCTAATTCTTTTACTCTTTAAAAACTGCAAAGGTTGATGATTTGTTTCAATAATCACCTTTTCTCCCTGAACAATAGGGCGGAAATGTTGTAGCGCCCACACAGTGGTTAATAGGGCCTTTTCACATTCATTAAATTTCATTTCAACTTGGGATAATGCTTTACTTGCATATGCAATAGTGTTGTGATTCACATCATGTTTTTGTGATAACACTGCTGACATACAATGTTCAGAGAACCCTATTTCTACAAAGAGAAGTCCCTACCCTTTATGGGATATGCTAAAAATGGTGCCTTTACAAGACATTCCTTCACTTTAGCTACTGCCTCAGACTGCTCTTTTTCCCATATCCAGGGTGTATTCAGTTTAAGCAGTTTAGTCAATGGTTGAGTAATTTCAGCATAATTTCCAATGAACTTTCTGTTATAGCCTGTCATCCCTAATAAACTTTTTACCTCTTTCACATTTTTAGGGTCCTTTAGTTTTTGTATGGCCTCTATTTTTTTCTTTTGTGGATTTAGCCCATGTTCAGTCACTTCATGGCCTAGAAAGTTCACTTTTTTCTTGCACCATTGTGCTTTTTGTAAAGACACTTTGGCGCCTGCTTTCTGCAATTGGCCAAGCACATGTCTTATTTCATCAAAATGGCTTTTCAGGCTTTCATTTTTTATCAGGACATCATCCACATAAACTATGGTTCCTCTTTCCGCTGCATCTGGCATGGCCTTTCTCAAAAATATGCCAAATTCACTCCCACTATTGATGTACCCGAACGGAGCTCTAAGCCAGGCGTATTGAGTCCTGTCAAATGTAAAGGAAAATAAATTCTGTATCTCCTCTGCCAATGGCACGCACCAATATCCAGAGGTGAGATCTAATGTGGTAAACACTTTTGAACCATGTACCTGAGCTAAACCCTGATCAATGAATGGTAGTGGCCATCTGGATACTGGCACTCTTTTATTTAACTCCCTCAAGTCTGCACATAGCCGCCATTGACCATTTGGCTTTAACACACCTAAAATAGGCGTGTTGGATGTGCTATGAATGGGCCTGATGATTCCCCGAGCTTCCAAATTCTTTATAATCTCTGCTAATGATTCTAAACATGCCAGCGGTAGTCTATACTGGCGTACAAATACTGGACTTCTGCTACACCCTTCTGGTAGTGTGGCCACATGTAAATCAGTTAAACCGCAATCATAAGCATCTTTTGCAAATACATCCTTAAACTCCATAAATATCTCCCTCAGATTGTTTCTATCCTCATCGCTGTCACACGCATCCGCTAAGGAGATCTGCTCTTCTACCATTTTGGAAAATTCTGGAAAATCTTCTGGTAAGAGAATCTCGGCGCTTTCCTCTGTGTGGCTGTGTCTTTTTGTAAAGCTGCCACTTTTAAATATTTTGGCATATCAGCTTCCACTTCAATGGGCTGATTTTCTGTTTCATTTTCATGTAAATTAAATATTTTGCAATCCTCTTGATGGCAGCACACTGTCTCATTTGAATCATAAGGATACACAGAATGAATTTTAAATATTCCTTTGGGCTGAGAGTCCAGGTGTTCTGGCAAATCACCCTTGGCATCTACATACTTTTCAGGGATATTTCCAATCACCATGTTATTTAAATCTGCCGTATAATGTGATTTTTGTATGGCCATTCCTAATGGGGAGTTTTCCTCTAAATGAATATCCTGACAACCTTTATTATTTACCATGATTTTTACAGATCCTTCACCAATGTATTCATAATACAGGCCTTGCTGTTTTATGGATTCATTCAGGCATACAAATGCCTCAGAGCCTTTCATCTGCTGTCCATTTTTGCATTTCAGTGTTATTGCAAACTGTTTTGTAAATGCAGGAATAATAGTATCTTTCCTCATTTGTAATTCGATTGCATAAGGAACCAGTTGTGCACAATGATAAGCCCTTCTTTTGTCTTCAAATTCGGGTGCCGGGCCACCTAGGCGTGACCATATTTTTTGATTAAGGAAATCTAACACCATACACATTCTGTGCATGATGTCATTGCCCATGTAAAAGTCATTTTGTGCTCCATTCACTATCCATACATTATGGTAAATTGTTTTCTGCCCAATGCTAATTTTAAGCATGCATCTGCCTGCAATTCGGTTTTCAAAGTCTGGACTGTCCAACCCAGAAACATATTGGTTTTTAATCCTAAATTTCGGGATTTCCTCCCTTTCCATTATTTTTTGCAACAATTTCTCATTAATGAAGCTCCTCTCCTGTTCAAGCGCTAAAGTGGCTTTTATTGTTTTAAAACAGTCATTTATACCAACATGAACCCATGGTTGCTCATCTTCCATGTGTATTTCAGCAAGAGTGGTGATATGTTTGTCTGAATCTGCTTTAGGAGCAATATTCTGTTTGCATGTTTTCTCTTTTAAATAGAAACGTAATGTGTGCTCATCTATGGCAGTCTGCCAATCTTTCCTTGGGTCCAAGTATATTTGTACAGGTAGTTTTTCATTGTCGCTCTACATTTTGTCTTGACACATTAATATAACAGTGACACTAGGTATGCAACTATTCTGGAGATATACCTCCACAGCATCATTTGTTTTGGCAACGGTGTGACATTCATTTATGTTGCTGTTTTGTGATTTTAGTTTCTTAGGTCTCAATGGTTTTTTGGTTAAGGACCACAGCACTCCATTCACCCCATCTATGAGAGGAGACAATCTTTTCAGGAAATCTGTCCCCATCAGAAATGGAATTTCACAAATAGATGTGATCAATAACTCTTGTTTCATTCTGTGCTTTCCTATTTTTATGTCAACCCCAGTTACACCTATGATGGGCACCTCCTTCCCATTAAAGTTATGCACTGGACCTTGATTTTCCTTCACTGTGATCTGACTCTGTGGGGGTCTCCCTTCATTGATACTCTTTACCAGCTCCTTGGACATAATTGTGGCCTGTGCGCCAGTGTCAATCATAGCAAAGGAGTGGCATTTTTCTTCTACAGTGATGGGTGCATAATATATGTCCTCAACTTCCTCTAATACACATAAGAAGTGTGAATTCTTACTGATTTCAGGGTTCACCTTTCTCCTTTCTCAGGCCTTTTTCACTTTTGGCTAAGCACATTGGTAAATGGAAAAACATTTTTCCCTCCTTTTTACCCATTTCTGCGCGAGAGACTTTATTCATTTCTGCATGTTCAGAGGTTTTTTGGAGTGTGGCCACTGTTTGCCTATCCATCTGGGTAACATCAGGGACCACATTACAACCTTCCAACTGAACATGTGTAACAACATCATTCAGCAATTTGTCATTGTTTAATTCTGTGCATTTGTGATCATTTAGTGTGATACCAGCCCTTTCAGCCTCTTCAAAAATATATGGCTCAAAGAATTCTTCAGGTGATTGACCTGTACCCTCCTTTTGAGTATTTCCTTTTTCTGCCTGTGTTTGGTCATTGTTTTGCTTGCCCAGGGAAGGAGCTATAGCATCCCCACTCACTCCCTGTTCACTGGTATTCCCCATGCATGAGTCATTTTGCTTAAATCTGTCTTTGTTCTTTTGGCATTTCCGGTGTTTCTTTTTTATTTGCACAAATCTTCAATGTTTGATTTAGTTCTAGGATAAACGGTACCTCTTTTTTAGAAGTATTTGCATTTTCTGTTACATGTTTATTTATTGGTGCTTTCACTTTTAAATCATTAGGCATCTCAGAGTCATTATGCAAAATTACATCAGGGCAATCTGTCTTTTTGGCACTACAGGTGTCATAAGTACTTAGTCACTTCTCAGAAGCCCCCTGGTCATTGCTAGGGCCATCAGCCCCCTCTTTAGATGGTTGTTTTTGCGCTGTATAGAGCTTTCCTATTTGCTCAGCTAACATTTTCACTTGGGCCTCAAGGCACTGGAACCTTTCCATCTCTCTAGAATCCTCTTTCTGTGGCCTAGGTCGATATTGGTTGTTTTCCCCCTGATTGGATCTATTCTGATACCTCTCAGGTGATTGATGTCTGTTGGGATGGTTTTTGAACTCTTGATTCATTTGTGGAGGGGAGCGGGGTGCACCCATCCTTTGATTATAGTCCCCTGGTGGGGAATCATTGTACTGACGTGGACTGTAGTTCATGTTTTGCCTCATGTCCTGTCTCTCAGAGTGTGGGTACTGGCCCCTATGTTGATTTCCATTATCAGTAAATCGATCCACATATCGGGGTCTATCCTGATTACCATATATCATGGTGTTGGGTTCAAATCTGATCTGTGTCCCCAATGTCTGGTAGGGACCATCATTTCTTTGATCTTGATTTTGTCTCTGGTTATTGTTCATACCTGACATATCAGGCCGATATCCTGCCCGGGGTCTATCCCCTAAATACCTAGGGCTGATGTAGCTCTCCCTATTACTAGGATCATGTGATTGGAACATTGGTACAGGAAAGGGCGATCTTTGTTGATTACCCCTTTATTCAGGTGTCACATTATTTTTACCTGGGCTTTGAGCAGACTCAAGGGACATTTTGGCTGACCTGATTTCCATTACTGTGGCTGAGGGTTCTTTAGATTTAGGTCTAGTATCTTTCATTTTATCACTTTCTCTACCCTGACAATAGAGTACCTCATATAGTTTTGTGCTTTGATGTACAATCCATTCAAGGGACTTGTCACGGTCAAATTCACGGACCAATTGGGATATGATGTCTTTCTGTAGCCCATAGAAGTATGCAGTTTTAGACTCATTGGAATTTGGGTCAAAAGATACATCAAAGCGAGAAAATGCTCTTTTTAAGTCTTGTCAAAATTGGCGAGGGGATGTATTAGGCCCAGCAGTGATTGTGTAAGCGACTTTCTTTGCCTCCTGCAATGACTGAAAAGGAGAAAAATTACGCCTAATTTCTTTTTCAAACTCCACCCAGTTCATATTCTGCTGTTCATTTAATCCCCTTATGATGCTGGCCGTCGGGGCATCTAAAGTTAAATGAAAATATTGTCTGTACTGTTGCTTAGGTATCTGGGGTGCTTTAAAAATGTCATGAACCGCTTCTAAGTGATCCTCAATGCAGCATTCACCTCCCTTTTTAAATGGTTTGATCAGGGCTTTAATGGATTTCATTATTTTTATGGGGCTACTTGTTGCAATCCATGGAATTGCACTACTTTGTGATTCAATCCTGTTTTCAGGTGTATGGGATTGGTGGCTGCCCCCAATGGGAGTATCAAATCCACCAAGGGCGCTGCAACCAAGTTCAGTCACCGGCCCAGTCTCTTTGGGCAGAACTAGAATTCACCTCCACTCCATTGAATGTGGTACCCTGCCACCTCTCCTGGGACCTGGGAATGCACATTTGTTGCTCTAAGTCTTTGCACTTTTTAAGGAGCCTACGTGCTTCATTTTGCAGATAGTTGTTTTCATCACTCATTTTATCTATTACCTCCTGCATGTCGCACATTTGCATTTGGCATTCATTGAATTCTTTGTTTCTCTTGTCTTTTTCTTGAATCATTTTAACAATTTCTTGCTCTGCACCTTGGAGATCACTTTCTTTTTCAAAATGTTCTTTTTGTAAAATCTGGATTTCTGAAACAATCTCATCTTTATCCTGTCTAATGTGTTCCACTAAGGCTTTTAAGTATACCAATTCTTGCTCACTGTCCTCAAATTGTTTCTTGCTTTTGGATAACTGAGCATCAAAGTCTCTGCATTTTAATTGCATGTCTTTTTGGCATACATCCAATTCTGCTCTTAACATTTCCTGATTTTTACTGCCCCATCTAATTCAGTCTTTAACCTGTTAATTAGCTGGGCATCATTTTCCTGCATTCGCAGGGACCTATTCAAAATAAACCATATTTTGCCGCATAGCCGTATTAAAAAGTCTTTCTCTGCACTTTTATCGGCTGCATTCAATAATCTTGTAAGGCAGACCTGAATTATGCTGCCTTCTGCAAAAATATTGTCTAGTTTTTCTTTCTGCACCTCACCCTGAATGCGGTCATGCCATTCTAAGGTACTGTTCGAGGACCACGTCCCATGTGCAAACAACTTTGCCTCTAAATATTGCAGTAGCTCTGAGAATGTGGTTTCCCTTTGTGACATTCTGAAATTCATTTTTAGTAACACACTGCTATTATGAAATGGGTTCCCTTTAATGTACAGATGGCAGTGTGAGACACACTTGCCACGCCCAGTAGGTGCTCTGTGATCACTTTCCCGGCCTGCAACGTACCATAAATATGTTGGGTATTTTGTGTAGATTTGGGGCCTGGCGGTATTTTCTTACCGCCAAAAATAATAATTTAGTAACGATCACTCCCTACATTCAGAATGGGCCATGTACAACAATAACACAGTGGATATGCATTATTTCAGCACACAGACCTATTTAGATGGTATGCGCGGTTGGTATGCGTGGTATGCGCGGTTGGTATGAGTGGTTGGTTTGCGTGGTTGGTTGGTATGGTGGTGAGCATAATTCCTTTGGTTTATTTGTGGCCCCAATATCCAGAACCCCTTATTTTTGTTTAGATTTTTCGTGTAATCACTAGAGACCTCAGGCTTGCATTTCAGGAACACCACATTTTCATTTTTAGTGTGCCACCATGGGCGATTTCTCGCTGTCTTATCTACGGCAGCGAGCTATCATGTGGTATTTTTCACTAACTTATATACGGTACTGAACTATGTCCCGGGTCTCTATTTTTGCTGACTCATGTACCTTCAGCAAAAGGCTATAACACACACAGTTAGTTATAATTGCTCATACTGAATGCCATTGTGCACACAGCTGCAGCCAAAGCTTATTTTTAGCTACCTTAAAAATGTCAATTGCACTGTCTAAACATCTCCCCACATCATCAGCACTGTATTGGTAAATATAAAACACACCACCCATCTGCTTTCAGATATTTTTGTGTATTATAAAAGTTGCATTTAAATACAATCTCACTCTTTACAGAAATAAATGAAATAGCACAGTAACAGCATTATTTGTGATACACTGAAAAGAGAGTGGCGGAGACAAGAATTCAATTTGCAACATTAAACACGTGGGTAAAGCACAGGAATCTCCTTTCCTACACTGACTGAATATTTCCGCACACACTCAGCCCCCACAGTTCAGCGAGATAATTACCAGGCTTATTCAGTATGTAACTTCTTTGGCTGGTCGCCTTCTGGAGGGGTTCACCCAGCAAGGACAAGCATCTGCTGTCACTCAAACTGGGACTTGTTGACTGGAAATCCCAGTCTCTGCAACCAAGTTGAATCTGCTTTAGGAATCAGGCATCCCCAGCTATCAACCCAGTCCTTCTTCGAGCTGTGTCAAGATGTCTCTCCCTAGCTCCTTCCTCGAGATTATCCAAGAAAACGCTGGTTACCTCCTACCAAAGGATCCTAACCAATAAAATTCTATCATGCCCTAACCACCCTCTGCACACAATGGCTTGGCTTATACAGTTGCAACTGTAACCAAACTGATTTCCTGCTTATTCGAGGTCTCTGCTTCCTGCAGTTACTGTGGACAGAACAGCAGAGCAAAAAGAAAAAAAAAACTGAATGTGCATTTAAATAATGACTTTCACAGCCTGTCATTTTCCATTCATGTTGCACTGAAGAACACATTATTATTAGTGGGTTATGATCAGGTTAGTTGTTAATGAGGTTAGTTTATTAATTTTCAAATGTGTCTCTTGCAACATAGGCATTTCAGGTGAAAAATAGTGCACATTTTGAATGTACAAATGTGTGCTTTTAACTGTGAAAAAAAATGATTTGCTTTTTATATGTAAAAATCGTTTTTGACTGAATAACCTGCCCTCACTTATATGTCCATGTTACACTGGCAACACATAGCTTGAAACAATTGCATCATAGCAATGCACCAAACGCATGCAGTGGTGCTGCACTTCAAAAAGAACATGCTATACATTGATCCTGTGCAGTGGTTCTGTACTCTGTGCTCCCAAGACACGCTAAACAATCCTACAATCCCTATTTAGATGGGCTTTATGCCACCAATACATTTTTCATTGGTCTTTCTTAATATCTGTTCTTTTGGAGGATGCATATATATATATATATATATTTATATTTCTGAGGCTTGTGGAATCTGCTTAGATCACATGCTGTGCATAGGCCGACAACTAGTGGAAGCTGCGGAGTATTACAGTTTGTTTTTCGAAACTCGAAAATGGGCGTCGACACAGGGCGTGCCAGTAATACTATCCCTAGTGTGACGTCCACTGTACCCATGATCCCTCACGCGTCTAGGACCCTCAGATTGTTTTTTTCCGCCATGCTGGTCGGAAGCACTGAGCAGAGTTCCCTGACTTAGTCAGATTTTGCAAATATTGTTATATATTTCCCCATTTATTCCACCTATACGTCGAGTCTCCGAACATCGACACTCGACGCCGGATCGGAGAAAATTCAACCGTCGGACTACAGCGACGGATTTGAGCCTCGGAAGGCCTCTGGCCTCGGCCCGGGCCTCGGAAGTCCTCTGGACTCGGCCCTGCAAGTAGGGAGAGTGGGGGGTGGCACATATCCTACACTCTGATTAATATAGGTACATTACTTATATTCCTACACTCCCAGCCCGCTGTCATAGGGTGCGTATGGAGGGTACCACCTTTAAATTTTGCCCCAAGTGCAACCTCAAGTATCCTTGGGTTGACAGACACGCCACGTGTAACCTCTGCTTGCCGAGGGACCACCCCGAGGCGAATTGCAGAGCGTGCAGACGGTTTAAACCGAAGACCCTTAAGGACCGTTCGACAAAGCGTTGGGCCCACCACGCCAGGCGAAAAGAGGCCATGACCGCAGAGGGTGCCTTCAGCGATGGCAGCGACACCGTACTTTCGGACGGCGAGGGCAATGTGGCATCGATGGACAGCCAAGCGCAAGTCCCCAACCTCAGAAGGTTGTCCGGCAGGGCAGCTATGGGGAAGACCCCCGGCGACACGAGCGCTACCCACACCACTTCCAGCAAACAAAAGTCCAACCGAGACTCGATGCGCACGTCGAGTTCTCGGAAAGAGGCACGTAGAGAACGGTCCACCGAGTCGGTGTCCTCTGGGCGTTCGCGTTTGAGATCGCCTCATGTCACCAAGCAACCCTCCACTGTTGCTAAAAGTGCCTCGCTCCCCTTAGTGACTGAGGTTCGGTCGTCGGAGGACAACGCCAACCTCTACCCCCAAGCCACACTCCAGGAGTCGGCGTCTGCAGGCAGCGGTAAGGCTGCTACCGAATCCCTTACACTCTCCAGAGACAGGGACTCTACCCCCGAATTTCGACACCAGGCATCCAAAAGCTCTGATGGGGCCCAAAAGTCGGGGAAGCGCTCTTCCACCCACGGGGAGAGGGGTAACAACGAAGTAAGCAGTCCCAGCCTACTTCCACTCCTAAACTACCAGGCAAGGATTGCAAACACCACCACCCTGCTGGCTAGTTACAACTGCCACCAATGGGAAGAAGTCGCGGCTCTCATAGACTCCGCCCCAGAACCCTTAAAGAGCCAATTGGCACGAGTTTCGGCAGAGGGGAGAGCCGTGTCAGGTTGCATTTTAAAATCAACCTTTGATGCCGCGGATAACGCCGGCAGATTAATTGCTGAAAGCACGGTCATGAAGAGGCATGCTTGGCTACGGCAGTCTGGTTTCACGGCCGAGACCCAAGCATCATTGATAGATAAGCCGGTGGAGCCGGATCTATTGTTTGGAAAGGCGGTCGAGGACGTGCTAAAGAATGCCAAGGACGAGTACGAGACACTCAAGTCCCTAGGGCAACTAACCAACAAACCCCCTAACCAGAGAGGGAATGGCAATTTTCGTTGGCCTCGCGGACAAAACTCCCAAAGAGGCTCAAACTATTCCCAAGGCCAGGTTACTACATGGAACACTAACCAGCAGTCTACCCAGAGTTATGGCAGGGGTAACAAAAGAGGCCGTGGTAGGGGTAGAGGCAGTCCCAATAAAGGAGGGGGCACGCCTCCACCAAAACAGTGACGCTCCGTTCAGGGTCCCTTCTCACTCATCCCCAGTAGGGGGACGCATTTCCATCTTCACCCAAGCTTGGGAAGGGATCACATCAGACAGATGGGTGCTGTCCACAGTGTCCGCAGGATACTGCATAGAACTCCTAGAGCATCCCCGAAACCACCCTCCACGACAAAGAATACACTCCTTAGACCACCAGAAGATCCTACTCGAAGAGATCGAAATTCTTCTCGCAAAGGACGCGATAGAACTCATCCTGGGACACCAGGTAAACAAGGGTATTTATTCAACTTACTTCCTTGTGCCAAAAAAAGTTTTGACAATGCGCCCAGTATTGGACTTACGGCCTGCAAACAAGTATGTCAAGCCCCAAAAATTTTGCATGACTACTCTCCAAGAGGTAATTCCCCTCCTAAACAAGGGGGATTACATGGCAACATTGGATATGAAAGATGCCTATTTTCATATTTCCATGTTCCTAGTGCACAGAAAATATCTGTGCTTCAAGGTGGACAGTCAGCACTACCAATTCAAGGTATTGCCCTTCGGGATAGCCTCGGCTCCAAGGGTATTCACCAAGGTACTGGCGGTGGCGGCGGCACACCTACGCAGGGAGGCAATCCCAGTGTACTCTTATCTGGACGACCGGCTCATCACGGGGGAGACCCCAGTAATTTGCAGGACAAACATTCAAAGAACTATCGACCTCCTCTTTGAATTGAGCTTCTCCATAAACTAAAAAAAATCAAGTCTGGTGCCCAGCATCTCCAAGCAGTTCCTAGGAGCTGTTCTAAATACTCAAGAGGGGTTGGCTTTTCCTTCAGAGGAAAGAATTCAGAATATACTACTGCAAATTCCGCAATATCAAACCAGTAGCCAGATAACAGTATGCAAAGCAATGCGTTTGCTGGGCATGATGGCGTCATGTATTTACCTGGTCCCCCACGCGCGCCTGCGCATGCGTCCCATGCAAGAATGGTTGGCGAAACTGTGGTCTCAGGCAAGTGGTCAGTGGGACGATCTAGTGGTCGTTTCGCCAACACTTATACAAAGCCTCCACTGGTGGACAAGAGACAATCTATCGAAGGGGAAACCCTTTTACGATCCCGAGATACAGGCGGTAGTCACGACGGACGCATGCCTGACAGGATGGGGAGCTCCGCATCTCCACCACACAGCTCAGGGTCTCTGGTCTCACACAGTGGCCAAGAATCACATCAACCTGCTAGAGCTTCTGGCAGTTTTCAGAGCACTTCAATCGTTCGAGCCCCACCTACTGAACCTGTCGGTGCAGATCCGAACGGACAGCTCGACTGCCATATTCTACCTGAACAAGCAAGGAGGGACTCGTTCGCCAAATCTGTCCAGACTTGCCCAGAAAATTTGGATATGGGCACTCAGACGGAACATCTTTCTGTCATCTCAACATGTTCCAGGGGATCTCAATTCTCTAGCGGACGCTTTGAGCAGAGATCCCCTTCCAGAGGAACACGAATGGTGTCTACGCAGAGATGTCGTAGAAGATCTCTTCTCTCAGTGAGGTTTCCCCACTGGGAGTATCAAATCCACCAAGGGCGCTGCAACCAAGTTCAGTCACCGGCCCAGTCTCTTTGGGCAGAACTAGAATTCACCTCCACTCCATTGAATGTGGTACCCTGCCACCTCTCCTGGGACCTGGGAATGCACATTTGTTGCTCTAAGTCTTTGCACTTTTTAAGGAGCCTACGTGCTTCATTTTGCAGATAGTTGTTTTCATCACTCATTTTATCTATTACCTCCTGCATGTCGCACATTTGCATTTGGCATTCATTGAATTCTTTGTTTCTCTTGTCTTTTTCTTGAATCATTTTAACAATTTCTTGCTCTGCACCTTGGAGATCACTTTCTTTTTCAAAATGTTCTTTTTGTAAAATCTGGATTTCTGAAACAATCTCATCTTTATCCTGTCTAATGTGTTCCACTAAGGCTTTTAAGTATACCAATTCTTGCTCACTGTCCTCAAATTGTTTCTTGCTTTTGGATAACTGAGCATCAAAGTCTCTGCATTTTAATTGCATGTCTTTTTGGCATACATCCAATTCTGCTCTTAACATTTCCTGATTTTTACTGCCCCATCTAATTCAGTCTTTAACCTGTTAATTAGCTGGGCATCATTTTCCTGCATTCGCAGGGACCTATTCAAAATAAACCATATTTTGCCGCATAGCCGTATTAAAAAGTCTTTCTCTGCACTTTTATCGGCTGCATTCAATAATCTTGTAAGGCAGACCTGAATTATGCTGCCTTCTGCAAAAATATTGTCTAGTTTTTCTTTCTGCACCTCACCCTGAATGCGGTCATGCCATTCTAAGGTACTGTTCGAGGACCACGTCCCATGTGCAAACAACTTTGCCTCTAAATATTGCAGTAGCTCTGAGAATGTGGTTTCCCTTTGTGACATTCTGAAATTCATTTTTAGTAACACACTGCTATTATGAAATGGGTTCCCTTTAATGTACAGATGGCAGTGTGAGACACACTTGCCACGCCCAGTAGGTGCTCTGTGATCACTTTCCCGGCCTGCAACGTACCATAAATATGTTGGGTATTTTGTGTAGATTTGGGGCCTGGCGGTATTTTCTTACCGCCAAAAATAATAATTTAGTAACGATCACTCCCTACATTCAGAATGGGCCATGTACAACAATAACACAGTGGATATGCATTATTTCAGCACACAGACCTATTTAGATGGTATGCGCGGTTGGTATGCGTGGTATGCGCGGTTGGTATGAGTGGTTGGTTTGCGTGGTTGGTTGGTATGGTGGTGAGCATAATTCCTTTGGTTTATTTGTGGCCCCAATATCCAGAACCCCTTATTTTTGTTTAGATTTTTCGTGTAATCACTAGAGACCTCAGGCTTGCATTTCAGGAACACCACATTTTCATTTTTAGTGTGCCACCATGGGCGATTTCTCGCTGTCTTATCTACGGCAGCGAGCTATCATGTGGTATTTTTCACTAACTTATATACGGTACTGAACTATGTCCCGGGTCTCTATTTTTGCTGACTCATGTACCTTCAGCAAAAGGCTATAACACACACAGTTAGTTATAATTGCTCATACTGAATGCCATTGTGCACACAGCTGCAGCCAAAGCTTATTTTTAGCTACCTTAAAAATGTCAATTGCACTGTCTAAACATCTCCCCACATCATCAGCACTGTATTGGTAAATATAAAACACACCACCCATCTGCTTTCAGATATTTTTGTGTATTATAAAAGTTGCATTTAAATACAATCTCACTCTTTACAGAAATAAATGAAATAGCACAGTAACAGCATTATTTGTGATACACTGAAAAGAGAGTGGCGGAGACAAGAATTCAATTTGCAACATTAAACACGTGGGTAAAGCACAGGAATCTCCTTTCCTACACTGACTGAATATTTCCGCACACACTCAGCCCCCACAGTTCAGCGAGATAATTACCAGGCTTATTCAGTATGTAACTTCTTTGGCTGGTCGCCTTCTGGAGGGGTTCACCCAGCAAGGACAAGCATCTGCTGTCACTCAAACTGGGACTTGTTGACTGGAAATCCCAGTCTCTGCAACCAAGTTGAATCTGCTTTAGGAATCAGGCATCCCCAGCTATCAACCCAGTCCTTCTTCGAGCTGTGTCAAGATGTCTCTCCCTAGCTCCTTCCTCGAGATTATCCAAGAAAACGCTGGTTACCTCCTACCAAAGGATCCTAACCAATAAAATTCTATCATGCCCTAACCACCCTCTGCACACAATGGCTTGGCTTATACAGTTGCAACTGTAACCAAACTGATTTCCTGCTTATTCGAGGTCTCTGCTTGCTGCAGTTACTGTGGACAGAACAGCAGAGCAAAAAGAAAAAAAAAACTGAATGTGCATTTAAATAATGACTTTCAGAGCCTGTCATTTTCCATTCATGTTGCACTGAAGAACACATTATTATTAGTGGGTTATGATCAGGTTAGTTGTTAATGAGGTTAGTTTATTAATTTTCAAATGTGTCTCTTGCAACATAGGCATTTCAGGTGAAAAATAGTGCACATTTTGAATGTACAAATGTGTGCTTTTAACTGTGAAAAAAAATGATTTGCTTTTTATATGTAAAAATCGTTTTTGACTGAATAACCTGCCCTCACTTATATGTCCATGTTACACTGGCAACACATAGCTTGAAACAATTGCATCATAGCAATGCACCAAACGCATGCAGTGGTGCTGCACTTCAAAAAGAACATGCTATACATTGATCCTGTGCAGTGGTTCTGTACTCTGTGCTCCCAAGACACGCTAAACAATCCTACAATCCCTATTTAGATGGGCTTTATGCCACCAATACATTTTTCATTGGTCTTTCTTAATATCTGTTCTTTTGGAGGATGCATATATATATATATATATTTATATTTCTGAGGCTTGTGGAATCTGCTTAGATCACATGCTGTGCATAGGCCGACAACTAGTGGAAGCTGCGGAGTATTACAGTTTGTTTTTCGAAACTCGAAAATGGGCGTCGACACAGGGCGTGCCAGTAATACTATCCCTAGTGTGACGTCCACTGTACCCATGATCCCTCACGCGTCTAGGACCCTCAGATTGTTTTTTTCCGCCATGCTGGTCGGAAGCACTGAGCAGAGTTCCCTGACTTAGTCAGATTTTGCAAATATTGTTATATATTTCCCCATTTATTCCACCTATACGTCGAGTCTCCGAACATCGACACTCGACGCCGGATCGGAGAAAATTCAACCGTCGGACTACAGCGACGGATTTGAGCCTCGGAAGGCCTCTGGCCTCGGCCCGGGCCTCGGAAGTCCTCTGGACTCGGCCCTGCAAGTAGGGAGAGTGGGGGGTGGCACATATCCTACACTCTGATTAATATAGGTACATTACTTATATTCCTACACTCCCAGCCCGCTGTCATAGGGTGCGTATGGAGGGTACCACCTTTAAATTTTGCCCCAAGTGCAACCTCAAGTATCCTTGGGTTGACAGACACGCCACGTGTAACCTCTGCTTGCCGAGGGACCACCCCGAGGCGAATTGCAGAGCGTGCAGACGGTTTAAACCGAAGACCCTTAAGGACCGTTCGACAAAGCGTTGGGCCCACCACGCCAGGCGAAAAGAGGCCATGACCGCAGAGGGTGCCTTCAGCGATGGCAGCGACACCGTACTTTCGGACGGCGAGGGCAATGTGGCATCGATGGACAGCCAAGCGCAAGTCCCCAACCTCAGAAGGTTGTCCGGCAGGGCAGCTATGGGGAAGACCCCCGGCGACACGAGCGCTACCCACACCACTTCCAGCAAACAAAAGTCCAACCGAGACTCGATGCGCACGTCGAGTTCTCGGAAAGAGGCACGTAGAGAACGGTCCACCGAGTCGGTGTCCTCTGGGCGTTCGCGTTTGAGATCGCCTCATGTCACCAAGCAACCCTCCACTGTTGCTAAAAGTGCCTCGCTCCCCTTAGTGACTGAGGTTCGGTCGTCGGAGGACAACGCCAACCTCTACCCCCAAGCCACACTCCAGGAGTCGGCGTCTGCAGGCAGCGGTAAGGCTGCTACCGAATCCCTTACACTCTCCAGAGACAGGGACTCTACCCCCGAATTTCGACACCAGGCATCCAAAAGCTCTGATGGGGCCCAAAAGTCGGGGAAGCGCTCTTCCACCCACGGGGAGAGGGGTAACAACGAAGTAAGCAGTCCCAGCCTACTTCCACTCCTAAACTACCAGGCAAGGATTGCAAACACCACCACCCTGCTGGCTAGTTACAACTGCCACCAATGGGAAGAAGTCGCGGCTCTCATAGACTCCGCCCCAGAACCCTTAAAGAGCCAATTGGCACGAGTTTCGGCAGAGGGGAGAGCCGTGTCAGGTTGCATTTTAAAATCAACCTTTGATGCCGCGGATAACGCCGGCAGATTAATTGCTGAAAGCACGGTCATGAAGAGGCATGCTTGGCTACGGCAGTCTGGTTTCACGGCCGAGACCCAAGCATCATTGATAGATAAGCCGGTGGAGCCGGATCTATTGTTTGGAAAGGCGGTCGAGGACGTGCTAAAGAATGCCAAGGACGAGTACGAGACACTCAAGTCCCTAGGGCAACTAACCAACAAACCCCCTAACCAGAGAGGGAATGGCAATTTTCGTTGGCCTCGCGGACAAAACTCCCAAAGAGGCTCAAACTATTCCCAAGGCCAGGTTACTACATGGAACACTAACCAGCAGTCTACCCAGAGTTATGGCAGGGGTAACAAAAGAGGCCGTGGTAGGGGTAGAGGCAGTCCCAATAAAGGAGGGGGCACGCCTCCACCAAAACAGTGACGCTCCGTTCAGGGTCCCTTCTCACTCATCCCCAGTAGGGGGACGCATTTCCATCTTCACCCAAGCTTGGGAAGGGATCACATCAGACAGATGGGTGCTGTCCACAGTGTCCGCAGGATACTGCATAGAACTCCTAGAGCATCCCCGAAACCACCCTCCACGACAAAGAATACACTCCTTAGACCACCAGAAGATCCTACTCGAAGAGATCGAAATTCTTCTCGCAAAGGACGCGATAGAACTCATCCCGGGACACCAGGTAAACAAGGGTATTTATTCAACTTACTTCCTTGTGCCAAAAAAAGTTTTGACAATGCGCCCAGTATTGGACTTACGGCCTGCAAACAAGTATGTCAAGCCCCAAAAATTTTGCATGACTACTCTCCAAGAGGTAATTCCCCTCCTAAACAAGGGGGATTACATGGCAACATTGGATATAAAAGATGCCTATTTTCATATTTCCATGTTCCTAGTGCACAGAAAATATCTGTGCTTCAAGGTGGACAGTCAGCACTACCAATTCAAGGTATTGCCCTTCGGGATAGCCTCGGCTCCAAGGGTATTCACCAAGGTACTGGCGGTGGCGGCGGCACACCTACGCAGGGAGGCAATCCCAGTGTACTCTTATCTGGACGACCGGCTCATCACGGGGGAGACCCCAGTAATTTGCAGGACAAACATTCAAAGAACTATCGACCTCCTCTTTGAATTGAGCTTCTCCATAAACTAAAAAAAATCAAGTCTGGTGCCCAGCATCTCCAAGCAGTTCCTAGGAGCTGTTCTAAATACTCAAGAGGGGTTGGCTTTTCCTTCAGAGGAAAGAATTCAGAATATACTACTGCAAATTCCGCAATATCAAACCGGTAGCCAGATAACAGTATGCAAAGCAATGCGTTTGCTGGGCATGATGGCGTCATGTATTTACCTGGTCCCCCACGCGCGCCTGCGCATGCGTCCCATGCAAGAATGGTTGGCGAAACTGTGGTCTCAGGCAAGTGGTCAGTGGGACGATCTAGTGGTCGTTTCGCCAACACTTATACAAAGCCTCCACTGGTGGACAAGAGACAATCTATCGAAGGGGAAACCCTTTTACGATCCCGAGATACAGGCGGTAGTCACGACGGACGCATGCCTGACAGGATGGGGAGCTCCGCATCTCCACCACACAGCTCAGGGTCTCTGGTCTCACACAGTGGCCAAGAATCACATCAACCTGCTAGAGCTTCTGGCAGTTTTCAGAGCACTTCAATCGTTCGAGCCCCACCTACTGAACCTGTCGGTGCAGATCCGAACGGACAGCTCGACTGCCATATTCTACCTGAACAAGCAAGGAGGGACTCGTTCGCCAAATCTGTCCAGACTTGCCCAGAAAATTTGGATATGGGCACTCAGACGGAACATCTTTCTGTCATCTCAACATGTTCCAGGGGATCTCAATTCTCTAGCGGACGCTTTGAGCAGAGATCCCCTTCCAGAGGAACACGAATGGTGTCTACGCAGAGATGTCGTAGAAGATCTCTTCTCTCAGTGAGGTTTCCCCACTATAGACCTATTCGCCACAAGCGAAAACAGACAGTGCCCAGGATTCGCATCCAGGTTTCCCCAACCAGACACCCTGGGGAACGCCCTGTGGATGAACTGGTCAGGGATGTTTGCGTACGCTTTTCCACCAACTCCTCTCATCAAGAAGGTGGTGAACAAGATGAACAGAGAGTCGATGACGCTCGTCCTAGTTGCTCCCATGTGGGCGAGACAACCGTGGTTTCCACACCTACGCAGGCTTTCGGTGTGCGATCCCATCAAACTCCCGGGCGGGTACAATCTTTTGTCCCAGCACCAAGGTCAGAAGGTGCATCCTCTACCCAACTCCATGAACCTAGCAGCATGGCTCCTGAGGTCATAGAGTTTGGACATCTCAATTTACCACAGAGATGTATGGACATCCTAAAAGAGTCTAGGAAACCGAACACGAGGCATTGCTACTTCAACAAATGGAAGAGATTCGTTATCTGGTGCCAGAATAAACAAATCAACCCAGTTGATTGCACTCCTTCCACAATCATGACATACATGCTCCACCTGCTGGACGCAGGTTTGGTTTTCAACTCACTAAAGGTACACCTGGCAGCACTGTCAGCGTACACCACCTCACATAGCAAGGTGTCGTGGTGGAAGGTACCCGTGGTTAAAGCATTCATGGAGGGAGTAAAGAGACTTCATCCCCCTATATCTAACCCACCACCAGGATGGGACCTGAACGTGGTGCTATCTAAACTCATGGGCCCCCCATTCGAGCCCATGCATAAGACAAGTCTCAAACACCTGAACTTTAAGACTGCCTTCTTAGTAGCCATTACATCCATAAGAAGGCTCAGTGAAATTCAGGCTCTGTCTGTGCAGGATCCTTTCTTTACTATTCATAAGGATAAGCTGGTTTTACGGACACACCCTAGGTTCTCACCTAAGTTTATTTCTAAATTCCATGTAATCCAGTCCATCGAGCTTCCAGCTTTCTTCCAAAACCCACAAAGCTTGGCTCAGGTTAAACTAAACACCCTAGATGTGCGTAGGGCGGTCCTTTACTACGTAAACAAGACCAGACCGCATAGGAAAACAGATCAACTGTTTGTCTCCGTAGCCACAGGCAAAGAGGGAGATTGCGTCTCTAAGGGTGCCATCTCCAAGTGGATTGTCAACTGTATCCAGTTGTGTTACTCTCTTTCTGACAAAACTTTGCCTTTTACGCCTAGAGCCCACTCGACAAGAGGCATTGGGGCCACTCTGGCTTTCATTGCAAATGTTCCCCTTGACACCATTTGCAAAGCAGCCTTTTGGAGCTATATTCACACTTTTACTCAGCACTACTGCATTGACACCCATTCCAAGACAGATACTCAAGTGGGACAAGCGGTTCTAAGACATGTATTTGCTCATGACCCTTCTCAAATCCCACCTCCTTCTAACACTGCTCGCTAATCTATGCACAGCATGTGATCTAAGCAGATTCCACAAGCCTCAGAAGGGATACATTACTCACCGTAATCGTATTTCTGATGCTTGTATCTGCTTAGATTTACATGCGACCCACCCTTCCTCTCCTCTGAGAGAAGGCGCATGGATGCTTGTAGTCTTATTTTATCTATCTTCTATCTGCTTGGATCATCTGTACTCACGCTACTCCTCATGCTACCTCATGTCAGAAAAAATACAATCTAAGGGTCCTAGACGCGTGAGGGATCATGGGTACAGTGGACGTCACACTAGGGATAGTATTACTGGCACGCCCTGTGTCGAAGCCCATTTTTGAGTTTCGAAAAACAAACTGTAATACTCCGCAGCTTCCACTAGATGTCGGCCTATGCACAGCATGGGAATCTAAGCAGATACAAGCATCAGAAATACGATTACAGTGAGTAATGTATCCCATATATGTATCCTCCAAAAGAACAGATATTAATAAAGATCAGTGAAGAGTTTATGTCAACTAGCGTAGCACAAGGTTGCTGATCCCTATGCGCCGATGCAGGGTGCCTGTGAGTGCCTGGTGGTCTACTCTGTCGTAAGCTGCCGAGAGGTTGAGTAGAACCAGGAGGCAGAGGTGGCCGGCATCAAGGATGTTGAGGATGTTATCGACCACCTGTATGTTGGCCGTCTGTGTTCCATATGGGTCTGAACCCAAATTGGTAGGCTTGGAGGAGATTATTGGTGTCGAAGTGTTGCTGCAGTTGCACAGCTACCTCTTTCTCGATGATCTTACTTAGTAAGGGAAGATGGCTTATGGGGCAATATTTACCTAGGTTGTCGGGATCCAGAGTGTTTCTTTAGTCGAGGGAGGATTTGTCCTATCTTTAGGGTCGATGGGAAGGTGCCTTAGTGGCTCGTGGCCCGCAGGGACTACAGTTCCCAGCTAGGGGTGCAGTGTTGTCACATCGGCCGTGCTGCTTATGACGTAGACTGCTCACGGCACCTGGAACAGGGATTCTGTATGCAACCGTGAGTCCCATAAAGTAATGCTAGCGGCAAAGGTCAGTGCTTCTCAACGCTGGTAAGTTTCCAGCTGATTAGGTGCCGTACCGTTCTGGGTTGTCCTCGTTTTTTGGACCGCTGATCTCTCACTTGTTGTCTTGTACGTAAGGGCTTCCCTCCTCCTTTCCCGGCTTTGTTGTTTATGTGGTGGGGTCCTTCAACACGTTTTTTTCACCCGTGTCTACCTCCATGGTACCTCCTGCCTAGCACCTATATTATCATCACTCTGCCGAGTTACTCTGTGTATGCCCAGTTTGTCTGTATCATGTTCCCTGTCAGGATTGCCTAAACCATAGTTCCCCCTTTATATACCCTCAACCTGCGATCTGCGTCATTTCCATACTGAGCGCCCTATCGCATATTGTCTGATGTATTACCTTAAGGATGACTTATTGAAAATGGTTCCTCCTGTGATGTTTGCTGACTGGCCTTACTGAAGTGGATTGCTGTGCTTATCACTGGATTCTTTTGCCCGTCTATCCCTGCTTACTGCTTCCTCCAAAACCTTATTAGCTGCACCCTTGTGTCGTTGTGCAGCTCCTTGCTTTTTTGCCTTCTCCACATGTTGCTGGGCAGACTTTTCTGTTCTTTGGACTGGGGTCAAGTAGGGGATTGTGATACCATCTATGTTCTCCACTTGGCTGTCCATTCCCCAGGTGGGTTCGTTCGTACACAGGCGTGGTGTTATGTTATGTTAACGGAACTTGTTGAGCGCACGTGCGCCCAAAGGCATCATGGCGCTGGTAGCATGAAGGAGGTTTTAATAATGTATGCTTTTAAAATAGTATTGTTTTCAATAGCCGCCGAAAAGCAAGGTGGTTGGCAGTTCCCCGCAGAGCAAGAGGAAGATCGTTCCAGGCTTTGGCAGCCACAACGGAAAAGGCACATCTCCCTGCACGGGACAGCCTAAACCGAGGAACGACTACCAGAAGAGCTGACTGGGAGTGAAGAGAGCGAGTAGGCACATAATGCACAAATTTGGCTTGCAAGTATTCCACTCCAATACCATAAAAAGCCTGATGTACAATGTAAATGGACTTAAGCGTGATCCGGGCTGCAATGGGGAGCCAATGCAGTTGCCTCAGCAACAGAGACATGTGTGCACCGAACGGGGGTGAAGGATAGATCTAGCAGCTGCATTCTGGAGTAGTTGTAGCCGCTTGATCAGGTAGCGAGGCTGCACCAAGTAGAGCGAATTACAATAATCCAGTACACTCATTACCAGAGCAGCAACAACCAGAGCTTGGCACGCTGTGCAGATAAAAGGAAGAACCTTCTGCAGGACACAAAGCTTAAAATGGCCAGTCTTGCAGACCGCTGCCACCTGCTCATCCATGGGAGGCGGTGATTTGAACCCCCAAGTTCCTAACCGACAGGACAGGTGTGGGGAGAGGGCCAAGAGAAGGGGGCCAGAATTCAATGGTCCAGAACAAATGGGTGGTGGTGGGGGTTGAGTGGTACCTACGACCAAGACCTTGGTTTTACTACCGTTAAGCTTTAGCCAATTGGATGTCATCCAAACACCTAACTCTTCAAGACATTGCCTCAGCTGAGCAGCTGTCTCAGATTGAGTAAGGTCCAGTCGGTCCAAAATATGGGTGTCGTCTCCATATGAATAATAGCGGAACCCATTTGACTGAAGAAGGACCAGGAGAAGTCTAATATAAATATTAAACAAGATAGGAGACAATGCTGATCCTTGAGGAACCCCACATACGAGTAAGACAGGAGCAGAGCAAAAGGGAGGAAGAGAGACTGAGGGGGAGCATTCTGCCAGAAAGGCAGAGCCAGACAGGCCGGCCACGGACAGATGAGCGACCAGGGTGGAGTGATCGACCATGTCGAAAGCTGGTGACAGATCTAATAGCAGGACGGCTCGACACCAGCCTTATCCACAAGGCGCACCAGATCGTGAAATACTGAATTCAGACCAGATTCAGTGCCTCTCCCTGGCCGAAAGCCAGATTGAAACACATCAAAGTACCCGGAGGACGCCAGAAAGTTGGACAGAAGGGGGGAGACCAAAGCTTACAGAACTTAAACGGCAAGAGCGAGATGGGCCGGTAGTTAGCCAGCCCTTCCGGATCCAGGGATTTTTTTTAAGCACGGGAATGACTAGGACATGCTTAAGTGAGGGGCTGAAGGGGCCCCTGAGGGTCCCTCGGATGTGGAAACAAGGCACAGTCACCACACTCGAATAGATACGCCAGGCACGAGGTTCCGTTCCCAAAATCTAGGGTTTATTGCAATACAAAGAAGTCCCAGTTGGCCAAATGGTCCCACGCCCCGCAACGTGTGTCTAACAGACCTCAGGGGACGCAAGAGAGAATGAAACGTACATCAGTTACATATATACAAACCGAGCACCTTACAATCAGCAATGACACAGTATGACACATTTGATGCCACCCCCAATTCATTTCCCTTTGAATTAGAGGCGATGATTGACCAGTGTGACAAATATGACACCTTAGACCACCATATTTAATAACGGTTTGCAATCTTCAATTTTACAGACACCATTCTTTATTTGCGAGAACACAGCATTTCTGTTTTTCATGGGCAAGCTGCGCGTAGGAGACTGGCACATACCAGACCTCACTATCTCTTAGTTTCGATTCTCGCTCTAGAGGTAAGCCCGCTCTCCGGGGCTTCACTGGGCTCAGAAAGGGGGGCCGTAAAGAAGAGCATAATTCAACTCTTTAAATGCTAGTTTCGTACATTGCTATTCTTTCAGGAGACTCGCTGGCATTCGTGTACTGATTAAATGCCTTTCTCCCTGTCTTCAAGGATATGTGAGGGAGGGAATCGGGCATTTCTGTCTGGCTCTCCAGTGTAATGTTTCAACATGTTTCTTAGCCTTGGACCATTGAAGCGAAATAATTTCTACAGCAAAGCAGTTTTGCATGAGGCAAAGTGGCAACGTTAGAGAGAGCAGAGAGAGAAAACAAAATGGCGATTCTGGTCATCTTAAAATGGCCTCACTCTATTTGAACTAATAGCTACGTAATAACTAATGAATATATATTCTTAACACTGTAAATGAGTTGGTTGGTCTTTGGCCAACCAATTATCATTCATTTCCGGACCCTCAAGGGGTGTTTGGTTTTTCTGGACTGACAGGCGGGATCACACCCGTAGCAAATGAGAGGTTAACAGCCGAGGTAATATGAGCAATCCTATCACCCAACGCTTCTTTTAGGAGGGCCAAAGGTATAGCATCCGCAGGTGAGGCCGATTTTAGACGCTGAATAGCTGGCAGTATATCAGAATTGGAAACAAGGGGGAAAGTGGACCACGACCCCGTGGCTGGGGGCGGGGGCTCAACAAAAGCCCTATCAGTAGTAGACGACTCTGCCTCATCCTTTTATAGTATCTCTAATAGTGGATATTTTAGCCACAAAGAATGATGAGAGGGAATTACAAAGATCTTGCGAGGGTGGCGCCAAGGCGCGACCTGTCAGGGGTGGAAAGCGACTGGACCAGGTCAAATAAGGCCTTTGGTTTGTTCAAGGCCCCTCTACCGGGTGGCTAAAGTAAACATTTTTGGCCTTAATAACTGCTTTATGATAGGCAGTTACAACACTGCGAAAGATGGTTTTTGCTTCACATGAGTAGATGGAACGCCACATTCTCTCAGCCTGCCTGCACCTCAATTTACTTGCTCTAAGTTCCTTAGAAAACCAAGGTTGTGGGGGACGGCTTCTTTGTTTACATGACTAAATGGGGGCTGCAAAAGCGGCCTCCAGTGTGGCCAGGGAGCAGCCTGTGCTCCACCTGACCACAGTGTGTTTACAAGGAAGTAACCAACTTGGGGTTTGACACCACGAGCCAGCTGCGTTTGCAAATATCAGGCTTAACAGAAGAGGGCGGTGGGACCTTAAGACGAATAGAGAAGGGCTCCAAGAAGTGATCCGACCACATCACTGGGATGATGGAGGCTGTATTTATGGATGTCTTGTTGGCAAAAATAAGGCAAGTGTTGCCCTGTTGATGAGTAGGTTCATGAGATGGCGGTGGGGCGGGGGACCTGACTGTACATTCCTCTACCGCTTTGTTTTGTTCCTTTCTCTAGCCTGGGGGGATCCATTTTTACATCCTCACACACTCCTCTGCCCTTCTTCTTACCCATTTGTGTGGTGTTACACTACATGTGGTGGGGAGTGGGACGGTGTGGGACCTGTCCATGCAAGTACCAGTGTCCTGATCTTGACAAATTTTCATACAAAGTTGGATCAAAGATTTTCATTAATGTGCTGTGTGGATATTTCTGTTGCAGGGATCAAAATTAAGATTAGATGAGCAGGAGCTAAAGGCAACTCCTGGGTATCCGTCATTAACCCTTAGGCAGGAGCTACCATTGGGGAACCAGGCGCTAGTATGTAGCGTTCCACAATTTAACTTCCACATAGATGCAAACATTTAAGTATTGCTTATTTATTATAGCCCCTTATGCTTCAAATGTCACATAGATATGTCCTAATGCTTATTTAGAGATTGTCCAAAAACAGAGAGTTAACTTCACATAGGTGTTTGCATCCTTACATAGCATCGTTTGGTCTGGGGACCCAAATGTAGCTCCTGGTAGCTGTTGCTGCCAAGCTACCCAGGCTATTAGCAGGAGCTAAATGGCTCCCAGCTCCCCTCAATTTCACACCCTGCTTTTGGGGGATGCATTTAGTTCCTTTTTTACTGCCCCACACACTGTCTTGTGAAGCCCCAATGCAACAATCTTTTGAGGCAATCATGATTGCAACCCAAAGTTCAAGCTCTGGTCTGACACTCCCCTGCCCATCAGCCTCCCATGCTAACTACCTCCTTTGTGAATGCAGCCAGAGTACCACTATTTCTTTCTTCCGCCTCGACTACTGTACTTACTTCCAGGTAAGCAATAAATCCTGACGGGCAGGGGCATTACATTGGAAGGTAATTCTTCGGGCTACCAGACCCAGTAATGCCCCCCATCCGGAGGGGGTTTATTGCTATTCACATCCAAGAATGCTTTTCTAGAATGCAATCATTTTTTCTAAAGTTGAGAAATGGCAAAAATCTACAAAAAAGTTGGCAGAAGGGAACTACAAGCAGTTCCTTCTTCTCCCTATCCCATGTTGGCCATTGGCAGAGGCTGGACTATGGCAATGCTCTCCTCACTGGACTCTCCAGTAGCATTTGCCCCTCTGCAAACCATACAAAACACAGCAGTCATACTCATCCGCCACCTTCCCAAAACATTCACACATCGCCCCAGGTTTCACCCACCTCCAGTGGCTCATTGTACACCCAAATAATTGCCTTCAAAGGACACTGCATTGTTTTCAAATCCATCCACCAGAAAACACCATCTTACATTCACAACAAACCCATAACCCACACAAACACCAGACAGGCAAGCCACAATCTCCTACACATGGACACTAGAGCAAGCATTTACACACTGGGCACCCAGGCCATGGACCACCATACCTCTTCACATCTGCCCTGCATCCTGTCACCATTATATGATCCTCAAAACGTATCCTGTTTCTCCACACATAATCCTGCTCCTCCACCCCCCCCCTTGCTACCACTTTTCCATCCTAATCTTTCTATCCGGAAAACATTTTGTAACTTATGCTTCACCTCCCACCCTCTTAACCTTTCAACCTTGTAAGGCTCTCCGTGACCCTCTTGGCAGTGCCAATGCTGAACAAAAATTTTAATAAAGTAAAATAAATAATTGTAAATGTTACCAGCCATTCGAAACATTTCTGTTGCTTTTACATCAGTCTAAATGCACAGAAAATTTCTCTAACTTATTAACAACATGCAAGTGTACACATTTATCTATTCAAATAATCTCCTTACGTTTGCTTTCCTTCGGTATCAAGACAAGTATGATACCAGAGAGGAGCTGCCTAACCTAGACATTTATCAACCACTTGTCCAGTATGGTGCCAGACAAAGGGGACTTTTGACATACAGTTAACAACACAAACATGTTCACCTTGGCTCTACTGTACTTGTGTGAGATTGTGAATGTAGGGACTATGTGTAAGCCAGGTACATTGGCTCCAGAATGGCTGAATTCAAACTAATGCTGTTGTGGATTTCTATGTTCTATTCTGAACCTACATGTATACTGTGTTCTCAGAATGCAAGTGCAGTTTTCCATAGGCATGTATGCACGACTTCACTAAACGTGTTCTGTTCCTTTCCTTCTAGATGTATGCACAGTTTTAAAGAGGTCTGCATGTGATGCTTTCCGTCTCTGTATATTCTGGGCTGGAGATGTGCTATTCTCCAGTAACAGAAAACCCATTACTCCTTCACCTTACACATAAATCTGCTTGAGCCTTAAAGGATATGAGACTGCAGGGGCTTTCATTTTGCAGACTAATACTAATTCTGCTTATTCATTTATGTTCCACAAACGACTAATCTGCAACTATGGCCTCCACCGGCTGCATTAAATGCAGAATATCATCCCAGGCGATAATATGCATTTACACCATGATCCACAATTACCCTAGACCGACAATTTATATTTCAAATTAGACATAATTTTACAAGGCAAAACGGCACAAAATGTATTCAGTTTTAAATATTGTTTATCAATACCAAGTGCAGGGTTCGAAATTGAGGGGAGCTGGGAGCTATTTAGCTCCTATATCTAGCCCAGGAGAGTCTGGTTAGGTTGAAACCAAGAGCTACCACAAGCTACGTTTAGCTCCTGAGGCCAAGTGGTTTCTTAAAAAATGCATATGACACATTAACTTTAAGGATTTTATAATTGTAACACATCTAGTACACATCTAAAAATAATGACCATATATAATGGCCAGCTCATGTGGCAGTGTACTCTCTCCTGGTTACCGAGAGGTAGCTCCTGCCTACTGGGTGATTAGATACACAGGAGCTGGTTTTGGCTCCTGCTCATCAAATCTCACTTTTTGTACCCTGTAAGTGCGATTGACCTATAAAGAAATAACCCCTCACTTTGAATTTGATGTAAAAGGAAGAACACAGTATTTAAATATTAGCATCTGTCTCTTGTTCTCAAATTGTATTCTGCTGATTTCCCAGTCCTTTTCATTGGCTCAGAATCACCTTGTGGAATATTAAGATTGATTTCTAAACTCTGGCCTTGTAGACAGAGTTTAGGAGGACACCCTAATTATAGTGAACGGGGAAAATTCTGGGAGCTTAGCCAAACCAACCAAGCATGAAGAGTGGTCAAGGCTTTGACTCCGGAGTGGTGAGTGTGGTCAGTGGTTAACACATATATACAGACACAGTTAGTCAGGGCCAAATAATCACCCCAACAATACCTGAAAGGTAAGGTAAGCAATTGGTTATAGCACTCATAGTCCATAGGAATTCCAGCCCTAACTATCAAGTCCAACCCTAAATTGATTGGGGCCTTGTGCCTAAAGGTTCACAAAGTTTCCAAAGAGTTTTAGAAGTTTGGGGAAAAAGTTAGGGGGAGGGTCATGTGGATGTGAAGATTATTCGAAAGTAGTCCAGGAAGTTTGCTGGTGAGTACAATGATATTCTAGCTTTTAGAGGGCTTTTGCAACAAGTTTGGCCAAACCAAAGTATGGTAAAACAGATAAAAGTTCTTCACAACTTTTAAAGGGTGCATATAGGGGTACCATTAAGTATCGTAATTTACCACCCATACTCCGATTTTTCCTCAGACTTGGTAGGTTGTTGGAGGGTCGGCAGAGGTCAGTTTTCCCGCCATTGGTTTCGGTCGAAAAAAGTCCAAGTTCCGTCGTGTACAGGAACAATGTGCAACCTCTTCTCATGGAACATTGCAGCAGGCACCGATACAGGACTCTTCAGGTCCTCGTCTAAATGTGGGTAAGCTGGTTTCAGTGACTTCAACTGATGTACAGCAACAGCGTCACAGATGTCGTGGTTGAAGTCAGCCTCCTATCTCGGGACACCGAAATCTTGCAGGAGGGCTACTTACAGGACACGCTTAGACCCCTTGGAGTCAAAATTTGCAAAGATGCTGCTTCTACCGCGGTAGCCCAAATTGGAGTTTTTCAATGCACTGGATGGCCCAGGAGTACTTCCGAAAACTCCAAATGGCATCAAGAAGACGTCGAACAGTTGTTCCAACCACTCCAAAGGTTTGAAGCACCGATCAGGGTCAACTTAGATCAGTAGCCGGACAGGGCTCCACCGGAACTGCAGCATGATTTGGTCGCCAGGCCTCCTCGGGATCGGTAGACCTTCCTATTCGCCTGTCATGATGCCTACTCCCAGGGACCCAGTCCAAGTCCAGCAACCCCGGAAGCAGGCATCAAGTAATTCTAAGCAAGCCCAACAACCCCTGCTAGGGACTATTTGGGTGCAGTCCTGGCGACAGGCTCATATGGAGAGTCAGTCCTGGCACCATAGGCGCCAGGCTCATAGATTAAAACTCACCTGATGCAGACCATGCTGAAAACCCACCTGATGTAGACCATGCTGCAAGAGCTCCAAGCCAAAAGAGGCTTGGAAGGGACTACTTTACCTAGGGACTATTTTTTACTCAGGTGGGGCTGGAGAGGAATACTTACCTGGGACTACTTTGAAGGCTATTTAAACCACGCCCAAAGAGCAGCACACGCTTCGCGTTATTCTGCATCCAGCAGCGTAACGCTCACCGTGCCTGCAAGTCTGCATCCAATCTTCTGCCACGCCCGCCTCGAGTCTGGAGCTCCTAAAAAAAGGGAGAAAGAAGGAGAAAAGGTTAGAACAAGAGTAATACCTTCGATCCTTACCTGAATTGCCGATCCATCGCGCCTTCGAGCTGGAAGAAAGAAGTTATTTTTTGCGCGTCACCTCGTCTGCTGCAGCGCCGCGCTGAACTCACCAGCCTTTGCAGCATATTCACATTCCACCGCATCCTTCTGCATGTTCCCACCGCACTAAGGGGAAGACAAGAACAGCAAGGTGAGCCAAGGGAATACATAGAGGCAATATTAGTTACCCCCCAGAGACTTACCTGATTTTACCACCGGGGGTACTATTCCTCTTCACGGGTCGGCGCAGCTTCCACTGCATCCTCGCCGAACCCCGGCCCCTAAGGGGAAACAAAAGGACAGCAAGGTGAAACAAAGGGACAAACAAGCGGAAACCTCCTCACCACAATAGACTTGCCTGATTTTTCCGCCGGAGGCATTATTCCCCGAGACTTCATACTTTCTCTCAGCGCCTGAATAAGGGAGAAAGCAACAGGTTACATATTGACATTATTTTATCGAACTGTTGGATAATACAAATCCTTACCTGAATATTACCGGTTGCCACGAGGAACTCTTCGCTGGGGTCAAGCTGCAACCTGCAAGGAATTGGACAAGAGTGAAAGTCAGACATTTGAACTCTTACGAACCACATACTTACAGCGTCTTGCCAGGAATCTCAGAGTCAATATTGTTCTGGAACTCACCAATTCCTTCGAGCCAGTGAAGCAACTGGTTATCTACGCGCCCCTGCGCTCAATGCAGGATGGAGAGCTCATCTTTCCAAACCATCAGGTGAGACTATAAGAGGGGACATCAAAGGTGATCAGTGGGGAGAACAGCAGGAGTGGGTGGGGGGGTTAACGCTCCACTCCACGGGTGGTTAATTCCCTTTCTCCATTTGCAGAAGAATATTCCTACGGGCCAAGCAAATGAAGCTAGGTGGGCCAGTCCAGTCCGTCATCTCGGCCCTACGCGTCACATTGGTGGAGACCGCAGCTGTCCAGTTCAGATCAACGCCTCTGTGGGAGTCAGGTGAACGTAACAGCACCTGGGATGTCTCTGCCCATGCACCTACCTTTTGCTGCCCCACCGGGCGCCTCTGCCACGTCCACCCATAGGGGACCCTAATAGCACATACCCCACCCCACACATTCCCCGTTTTTTCTTTTTCTTTCACTGCACTTGCATGCTCCGAATGGCACAGGGCCTAGTAGGATCATTGTCCGTGTCTATTTACTCACTGTCGGTTTAATTGTTTATTTGCTCCCTTCCCTGTGAAACACTGTCTTGTTGTATAGCGTCTTTACAAATACCCAGTAAATAAATACATTAAATATACAGGATACCGCTCCCCTCTTCAGATCTGGAACATGGATGCATGACTCCTCCAGATGGAATTGTACTAGACCAGAGTTCATTTGAGACTGGACTGTGGAAAGTGTTGGGCCTGTCAATGTGCCCTATTAGTGAGATTATTTATAACAATTGTGTAATGTTTTGATATTTTGTGATTATGTATTTTGAAAATAAAATAGTATGTTTGTTATTGTATCTACCAGAGTTTTGTGGCTTTGAAGATGTTTAGAACCAGTTATTTATTAATATAATGATTATGTGAATATGTCAGGAGCCTCTTCGTAATATTATTTCCTGAAGATGGCAGTGGTGGTGCAGCGGCTACATGCTTGTTCTTATGTCCAAATCAGACGTCTCTAGCTGTGCATGTACGTTCAGTAAACTTTCCCTGACCTGACTGATGGGGAGTTATACAACAGTGGCCTGGTGTTCTACAAATTATGACAAACACTCTGACAGTCACAGGCTGATGGAACTAATGGTGACATCTGGATTGTAAACTTGACCAAAACAACCCTGTCTGTATTGATCCTAAGAAGTGAAGGTTTGATTCTGACCTGCCCTTTGCGTATACATAGCAGATCAGAAACAAAACCTGACAGCATGTCAGTTCTGTTCTTATATTTCAGATCCTCCAGCCTCTAAACGTACCTATGCACTCTTAATCAGTTAAATTATACAATACTGTTTCAGAATTGCTACAATAGCCTTACATTCCACCGTTTTGTTTTTCTTACTTGAACATATGTGTTAAGTCATTGAATACAAATTACACGAAGTGTAATATGCTTTCCTTTCCCAATATTTACAATATATTGGTTGCGTGCAGGTCCTGCACACTTTACAATGACCCCTTGTTTGATCATCGCAGTGACCAAAATGTGCAATCCATTTAATTGTGAGAGCAAGCAAGAAGCAGAAATCTCCTTTACTTTAGGCCTCATTTTAGATGTAGAAGTCTTCACATTACGTAAACACTTTAATAGAATTTGCCCTGGGACATAACAGGGTCCTTAAAAGCACCCATTTTCTGTTACCTTTGTGGGCTTCCAAGAGCATCTTTTCCTGAATGAGTAAGAGTGGCAGGGGACTACAGCAACAGTACCTCTGACCACAAAAGTAAAGGCAAAAAGTTATAGGAACTTTCAAAGTTTGTAAGTGAATCCCCAAAAATGTGGGTTCTGTTTTCACCCTGCAAGTACATTTGCACCATGGGAAGGAGCAGGGAGTGCACATCAAGGGTTCATAGTTTTCTAATTGTTTTAATTGTGTTTATTGCAGTCTCATTTTATGGTGGGTAAATGGATCATTGGATGGGGTGTGTAGAGGAGGTATTGCTAAGTGCAGTGAAGAATGATACATTCAACGCATGGGATAATGTTAAAAATGTGGGGCTTAATACACTGCAGTGCATTTTCACTCCCAGATGGCATTTGCCTTGTACAGACTATGATGGTGGTTGTTCAGAAGACCCAACTCTTGGAGGCCAGCTCATCTTGTCTTCTAGGGATTATTTAATCCAGCCCTATGTCACCCTTTCCACAAAAAGGCTACTGGTGGTCATCTTGTTGTTCTCCTGATGGTGTTAGCTATCCCTGAGAGCAGGTATGTCCTGGAAAGAGGTTGAAGTGGAAGGCAAAATTCTTAATGTACGTGTATAAATGCCATGAATCAAGGAAGGGAGCCTTTCTTTTGATGCTTGGAGCTTGTAGATTAAAGAGGAGGTGGTTGCAGCGGTTCACGTCAGAATGCTAAACCATCTACGGTTGGAAATTGGCAGGAGCTGGGAGCTATTTTGCTCCTTGTTATAGCCAAGGGAAGCCTGGTTAGTAGCCTGAAACCAACAACGACCAGAAGCTACTTTTGACTCCTGTGGCAAGTGGTCCCATAGAAACCTAGCTATGCAATATTAACTGTGTATGTTTGGGAATGTATATAAAGGAGAATAAAGAATACACCTTAGGGACATTTAAAGCATATTAAGATTATAAAATGAATCAAAAGTAGAGTTTGCATCTGGCTCAAAGCTTGATTTGCTGTGCACTATATACTGGCGCCTGGTTCTTCAAAGGTAGATCCTGCCTAACTGTTTATGCCGCATACCAAGGAGCTGCTTTTTGTTCCTGGTCAGCAAATTCCAATGCCAACCGCTCATGTATTCTGTGTGAAGGCTGCTTCCAGCAGACACAATTCCAGATTGAATAACCTGTTGAGAGTTTCTGGATAACTCATGAATCCTGTTCTAAGATTGATGCCATGTGTGGGTCCCAAAGTACTTTAACTTGCAACAGATACTGACATGGGACTTAGCTGATTTTAAAATGGACCGTTTTGGGTTTATGGAATGATATTTTATTTATATTGTGCTCGTACACAGGTGTTTCAAGGCAAGGTAGGGTAACGAGGGAGAACAAAAACAACTATCTTACTAGGCCCAGTGACATTGAGAACGTGCAAGTTCATGGGAGAGGGAAAAGGGGGAAGAAGTGGAAAGTGCAGAGCAAAGGAATACAGATACATACATAATAACAAGAAACAAACAGTGGTAGTGCAGCCAGCAGGTGGCAAGTGCTAGGTTTAGGTGACAGACAGGGTGAGTCTGCTAAGTGCGGAAAGAAAAAGAAAGGGGGGAGGGCTGTATGGTTACCGATACAGTCCCCACTGCAGGGGATTGCAAGGAGGCAGTGCATGTGGGTGGCATGGTGAACAGGTACCTGGGCCTGGAAGTCAGATGGTAGATTAGGTGCACGGGTCAAGAGAGACCAGATCAGCAGGGCAGAGAAGGAGCGAAGGCAGAAGCAAAGAGGAAGGTCTTGAGGCGCTTCCAGAACCGGGGATGGTTTTCCTCACGTTTGGATTCTATTGACTAGGGGTATGCATTCTGCAGCAGGGGGTATATATGCACATGGAAAGACATTATAATGTTTTTAATTGTAATTTAAGAATAAAGGGCCTCATTACACGGATGGCGGTGAACCATGGCGCTATTAGCGCCATAGTTCATGCCGGTAAAATACCGGCACCGCCTTGGTAGAAAGGGGAATTACCACCCTATTCCAAGGTTGGCGGGGCGGTAATTCCCCCTTCCACCATTGCCCTTCCCCATTCCCATTTTTGCCCCATAGAGCTCTATGGGAATGGGTGAAGGTGCTAATTACGGTACTGCAAATTGCGGTACCGTAATTAGCTCCCTGGTCCCTTTGCGGGTTGGTTTTTAGCGCCTGCAAAAAGCAGGCGTTAAATTCTCCAACCCGCAAAGGGACCTCGTAGTAAGGCGGTAAGGATTTACCGGTACCAGTAAAATACCGGTACCAGTAAACCCTTACCGCCATCCGTGTAATGAGGCCAAGTCTTTTGGGGTTAAATAGTCTGTGCTAACCTCAAGTGACTACTGTATGAGAGTTTGATTTTGTGTTGGGGTTGCATGCTGATGGTTGATAGGCCCACCAATTAGTCATGGCAGTTTTGAATTGTAATATTTTGTTTGAACTTTGAACTTACTATAACTTGATGGTAATGCTTGTTTTCCTATTCACTTTACATTGACTCGATGGTAATCTGCATTGCCAGCATTACATGTAGATCAACCAGCCCTACAGATAAGGGGTGTATCAGACACGTTTGCTCCCAAAAAATAACAGTGTAAAAAATAATACTAATAATAATTGGAAACACGCAGTGGACCTTGAGCCACTGCTTTCACCCACACAGCTCCATGGATATGTTTGGATCCCTAGCACATGTGGTACCACAGGAAGAAGCTACTACTAATACTGCCTGATCCAAAGAGTTAAAAGTGTATTGTTTAATGCACATGAATACCTAGGTACAAAGAAATAATTATTACAAAAACATTAGTTTTTCAGATGAAACATATTTTTTTACTCGCTTATAAACTACTCCCATTGGGAATATGACTTATATGTTTACTCGCTAAAATTTACTCTCAACGTAAAAAAATGGAGAGTACACTGTTCCCACTTCAAAATCTTATCTGGACCCCTGAGAAGAACAATTGACAACAACATCCATAGAATCCCAACACAAATCACCTCTTATATATTTCTGATTCCATATTTGGTTATCACAGACTACTCAAACTCATGTTTAACTCCTCTGCAGAGTACCTTTCTTTAGGCAGATCTAGCAGCAAACTATCTACTGGTCAAAATAGGGGAGTGCAGGCATCTGTTTGTTTGTCCTACCCTCTTGATATGCCCCCATTAGGTACTTGTCATGTGGTGAAAGCAGTTAACGAGGAGAGAACATGAGTGCACATGAGTGAAGGGGCATGGCAAGATTCAGGGGATTTCTGAGGCTTAACATAGTTTCCAACCATCATGTTTCGAACCTCCCCATGTAGAAGCAACTGGGATTATGTAATGCGGAACTGGCAAAAACTAGGTCCAATTACACCCGATGATTTACAGTAAAATTGAACGCCTTTCAGCAATCTAGAAAGCAATACTTTTAACAGGGCAGTAAAACCATGCTCTCTTGGCCATGCAACTATGGGTACGTGTTAATAGTGCAATGGCCACGTTTTAGTTAGGCAAATGCAATGACCTTGCCGCGTGGTCTCTAACCTGAGCCCATCATTTCTGGCAAGTCTGAGATTGATGTGTTTTTGATGTGTTTTCAGAGGCATCTGGCTTTAAATTGAAATATAGACTGTCATCAGGGGTGGAAAGACACTGGTGGATTTTTACGTTAAACCTCAGGACACTCCTATAATTGGAATGTCTCTTGATAGGGACACCAAAAACTTGCCCAAAGTTAATCACAGCAACCAGTTAGGCTGGTCAGAAGATGTATATCAATCAGTGAAAATTCGATAGTTTCACCAGGTTTTAGACGTATCCTATCACTCTTCCCTCAAAAACCAACTCCGTCCTCTTTCTTGCAAAGCCACCTGAGCGCCTAGAGACTGCCCTTGGGTGGTAGCGGTGCACGGTATAAATCACAAATCAACATCACATACCACACCATGGCCCTCATTACGACCCTGGCGGAAAGCGAAAAACGATGGCGGAAATGCAATACCGCCATCGAATAGCGCTCGGTGCGACTATGACCCGTCACCGTAAAGTACGATGCCATTAGCGACACCGTAGTGAACGCCAACGCTAACTGCACCAAGTACGTGCGCGCGCGCCATGCCAAACCGTAATTAGCACCATGGCGCAAGGGTACGCGAATTCCGACCCTAGCGGACATGTACCTAACGCCATCAAGCACGGCAGAAAGTACCATTCCGCCATGGTGAGAAGTACGGCATCGCGAATCAACCGTAAACGGCCCCACTGAGTGCCTGTACACCGCTCCCTGGCCACATAGTACAACTCCCCGTAGGTGCAACGAAGTCACAATGCAACCAGTGAAATGTACAAGTCACCCATGCATGCCAACGAACAAAAGAACCACAAGAGGGGCCAATGGGAGCTGCAGGGCACAGATGGCACGAATACAGAAGCTATACCAATGGACATGACCTCAGTCTCCCACCAAGAAACGCACGCAAACACAGGCAGCATAATTCCGATAATCACATCATTCCACCAATCCACCTGGCTGACCGGCATCTGTTACACAAAACCTACCCCCCGCCCCTGAGCATGACATCATCCAAACAGTCATATTGGCAGTCCTCACCCCTGACCTCACTGGGCTTCGTAGGCAAACGCGCCCAGCACAGTACCACGCAACTATACTCCGAAGCTGGAACCCAATGCAGATCTCCTCACAATACATCGCTCCCCAAATAGGAATATGCCACATCACTTGCAAAGAAGAACGCTACACGGCCCATATCAGAATAGAAATTTAATGCACAACAGATTCACCAAGCCCATACAGCCATTAGGCCATGAACTCCAAAACACATTTCACCATTGTGGGCTGCATCCGCAAGAAATGACCAGCTACTTCCTGTGTGACGCCCTGTTCCCTCATGGTACACAGGGGCTACATTCCGTACGAAAAGGCAACATGGAAGCGCCTAGAACCGCAGGGCCGTCCCAATAGGGAGGCACTAGTCCAGCTGAAAGGCCGAAATGTTGCTCCGAGCCACTAGTACTGCGTAAGGGCATGTGGCCCATTGGCGATCGTCCCATAAGATCGTAATGCTGCTCCACTGATTAACACGAAGCAGCAGGTGTCGGGAGTAAAACCCATCTGCAGGAGTGGCATACAGATGGCAGTGGCAAAAGGGGAGGAGATACCTGTCAACCAAAAGAAAAGAAAAAGAAAAGAATGGCCATCAGAACTACATTCGAACAACTCACTTCAATGATCACACTAGATCCACAGCCACATGCATGCTAGCCCACTCCAAAGGATCATCACCACCCCAAAACCACTTGCGACTCATAACTATCCATATCGAGGTGAAAACACCATCACAAACGAGTGTACCTGTGCATGCGTCTGTGAAAACAGAATCCATCAGATGGGATTGGTAACGTGCATGGACACAAGTGTCTGAAGGCGCGTCGAGACAGGGAGGGCTCAACAAGGCCAGATAGACGATGGTCCCACTATGGCAGCCCTGCATCACATAGCGCAGGGGAGGCGGACAGATTCCAAGAAGCCCTGTACATGGCAAACACCGTATCAAATCATCTGCCCATGCATCCATTCATCATTCCCTCATCCCGTAATGATAACGCCTGTTTCCATACTCACATAACATGTGAGAATTCCATTGAGTCTGTGCGTTATGCAGCCTGCAAAATCCACTGTGCCCCAGCCCGTAATTCCAGTGTTGTGAAGTAACATGTATTTGGGAACGTCCGGCCTCATCATCCACTTCGCTATTGCGCATCCCAAACTATTCATATCAATCATTGCATCCTCGCCATGGCCCCTGTCCCAAGGACACTGAACAATAGAACGTTATATTTGCAGTCAGACCTGTGGGCATCTCCTCGCCGCTAGCTGAAGACCGAAAGCGCCGCCCTTCGAATTCCTCATTTGCAACATCACGTCGAAAAGGCATCTGTGGCCGCTTGAAATCACAAATTAATCCATCTAGTGCGGCTGTGTGTGAAAATGGCAACTACCTTCACCCACAAATGGGACGCCCCGCCCGTCGGTGCAACTCGGTACAGTGATGCATGGGGGCCCACCGTTACTCGAGTACTACGTTCCACTGACCCTTCACAAGTCTGTTCGCGACTGCAAAGAATGCATGTGAAACAATGGGACCATAGCCGAATGAACATATCAACCAATGTTACACGGCCATCGGGTACTAATACATGATTGTAATAGCAAGATGCCATTCCTCGAATTGCAGCGTTGTGTGCGGGACGTGCTCGCCCAAAGGGGAGAGCAGCTTGCACAGGTGGAATGAATCACCACAGGTGGAGGCCATACAGCCTGAAAACACATAAATTGCACGCCCAGTCTCCTCCCACAACCACTCCGAAATGCTACCGGCCGGACTCGCGATGTTGGCCCTGGGGGACCTGATAGCACTGCAAGTACTCCAACTCCAAGAAGAAGACGAACACCAACTACAACCGGCCGCACGGAGGAGACGCAGGAGGAGGAGGAGGGCAAGGCAGGGCCAGCAAGGGCTGCCAGCACAGCCACTACCACCACGCAGGCAGCCCGCTATCCCACGCCTCCGAGCACATCCGTTCAACCTCACTGATGAGCAGATCCACACCCTCTACCGTTTGGACCGGGACACCATAGCCGCCATTGTGGACATGACACAGGCTGACCTTGTCAGCATGATAGATAGCCCAACCGCCATCCCACCCCTACTGAAGGTGGTGTCTGTACTCCACTTCCTGGCCACAGGCACCTACCAGCACACAGTCGGACAGTTGCATGGCATTTCTCAGCCACTGTTCTCACGGACACTATTGCAAGTGCTCGATGCCCTCCTGCAGCACGCAGACGACTACATCTCTCTACCACGCTCGGAGCAGGAAATTACCAACACAAAAGTGGGATTCCATGCACTTGGCGGCATACCGGGTTGCATTGGTGCCATCGACTGCACCAATGTGGAATTGGTCGTCCCACATGCCATGGAGGCCCAGTACCGCAACCGAAAACAATTTCATTCACTGAATGTACAAATGGTGTGTGACTCCAACAGGATCATTACACATTGTTGTGCCCGATTCCCTGGATCAACCCATGATTCTATGGTCTTGAGGAACTCTACAATACCACGCTACATGGAGCGACACGCAGGGAACAGATCCTGGCTACTCGGTGAGTCTCATTTCATGCATGATGATGTGGGGTATGTGATGCGGCAATGACCTGGCAGGAAGGGGGGGGGGTGCGTACGTAGCAATGGCATTCCACATTATTCGTTTATCGTCCACATACAGGTGATGCCGGATATCCACTGAAGAGATGGCTCCTCACACCAGTCCGGAACCCACGGGACCAGCATGAGGAGGACTACAACCATGCCCACTCACGTACCCGTGTAGTCATTGAACAGGCATTCGGCCTACTGAAGACCCGTTTCCGGTGCCTCAGCAGGTCTGGCGGGGCACTCCTGTACCGCCATGAGAAGGTTGCAAAGATGGTGATGGCATGTGTCATGCTCCACAACATGTGCGTACGTAGAAATGTGCCCATGCCCCCTGACGCAGAACTGCAAGCATCTGAAGATGGTCATGATGAGGGTGGGGATGTGGCAGCACCTCAAGGAGTCTGCGAGGCACAGGAGGGCCGTGAAATTCGTCAGCATCTCATAGATGCATGCTTCTAGCACTCACGCCTGGTGGCTGATACATGGACACGGGACTCGTGGCACTGTGTGTGTCTGGTACATGTACAATATGGACTGTACGCCTATGATGGCCTAGTACACAAAGATCATTGTCCACACATCTCATTGTTTGATCGTGCATTGTTTATGGCATATGTGATATCATGTGGAACACCCTATCGACCCGCCACCCAAGTGAGCCCAACACACCCCCTCCACCCTCCCACCTCCCCCCCGAACACCAGTGTCCAAAGATGCTCATTGTCAGTGGGCAGTCGCTATTGCAAGCCCCCTCTGCGGGTATCAGGGGCACCCCTGCCTGTGGAGCGCAGGTTCCTCCCAGATCTACGTTGGGGGCTGCCCTGGACGGAACTTGCAACGGATGATGTCTCTGCCTGCTCACGTCCATGCATGTCCCTAAGGGTTTGTGAGAGCTCTGTGAGCACACGGCGCACTGCGGCAAGTTCGGCACATACGTCTTTGGACGTCGCATGCAGTTCCCCCCTGAGGCTCTCGGTGCTTCTCTCCATTTGGACTCTCAGGCTCTCGGTGCTACTCTCCATTTGGACTCTCAGGCTCTCGGTGCTACTCTCGATTTGTGCCCTAAGTGTCTCAGTTGATGTTTCTATGTCTGCCTTAGTGCCCCCACATCCATCGGCATGGTCCTTGAGGAGCGTGGCCAGTTGCTGCTGTTGCACGATTAACTGGTCGAGGGACTGTTGCCTCTGCTGGGCCATGGCCATTTGCGGTGGTGTCACAGAGGGGCTGTTCGCCTCATGTTGCCCTGCCACAGGGCTTGTGGGGGATGGCCAGTCGTCGTCTTGTGGGTGCCCCTGCGTGGTATCCTCATGGTGTACGGGATGGAACAGACAGGGGGATTGGGACAGGTCATGGATGGATCTGACTTCGACATCCCCGTCTTCTGTGTCGGAGCATGCTGCCATTAATGGGGTGTCACCTATGGTGCTGCTGCCACCAGAGGAAGTACCTTCTGTGGCATCCATTGGGGGGACCTGTGGTGGTGCTGTTGTGGGCATGCTGGCTGCTGGGGTGCCTGTTGATGTTCCCTCCTCTGTGCTGCCACTTGATATGTGCTGCTGCCGTGTCTTGATGCGTGCAGCTGAGGTGGAGGGTCTTTGGCCGTCGGTCTTGGCCCTCTTTGCAGGTGTGCTGGTAGGGGTGTCCTGGAGCTCGTCGTTTGGATCGGACCCTGTGGTGGAGTAAAGGAGGGCGAGCGTTATTAATGGGTCTGTGGGAATTGGAATGGCAATGTATCACATGCATTGGGGTGGTACCTGAGGGTGATTTGGGTCGGGGCCTTGGAGGTGCTTTCATTTGTGTGTGGAGTGAGGGTGCAGTTGTTTGGCAGCCTGCAGTTAGGGTGTGCCTGCTGCACGTGTAGTGGGTGTTTTTGGGGTTTTTAATTATTTATGTATTTATTGTGGTTTTAAAGTGCGCTATCAGGCCAATGTGTGTGGACGTTCTCCTGGCCATGTGTTTCTGTTGCACTATGTGGGCACGTGGTACTTCACATGATTGTACATTGTGGTTTTGGCATTGTTTTATTTGGGCCACCTACCTGATTCTCCGGATGTCTGCACTCCTTTCTCCATCCCTCCGACTCCCTCTATGCTCTCCATTCCAATGGTGGAGGCACAGATTTCTTCCCAGGGGGTCAGCTTGATGGGTGATTCCGACCCTCCCCCGGTGGCTGTGGCAATGTTGCGGTTGGCAGAAAGTATGCTACGGACGCGTATCCGCAGGTCGTCCCACCGCTTCCTGCATTGCTGTGGGTTGCGGGGTGCGGTCCCCACCGCACTTACCCGCTGTGCCACCAGGGCCCATATGGCCTTCTTGTTCGCAAGTGCCGTCCTGGTCATTTGCGTGGAGAAGACGGCGGCGGCATTCTCCTGGAGGGTCTCTGTTAGCACGGTGAGTTCCTCACGGGAGAAGTGGACCTGCCGCTTGCGGTCGCACGCTTTCTTCGCTACTTTTCCCATTTTTCTTGGTTTCACTAGGGTGGATGACGGGTTGGGATGTGTCTCAGGGTGGTGTTTTTAGTGGTTGTGTGTATTTTGTGGTTTTATAGGTGTACGGGGTTTTGTTTCCCGTTTCGGGCCCATGTTTTTACTTCCGTTTCCGTATATTTACGGTCGCCGTACTTTACGGTTGGCGCTCACTGCGGTGTCCGCTATGATGGGTGGCGGTATTGCACCTAGGGCGCCGTACGGCGGCGGTGTGGGCCGTTTTGGGGTCATTTCCGCCATCGCGGACTTTGCACTTCCGCCATGGCGTGGTGCTCGTGCCCGATGGGTCGGAATGGGCCGCACTTTGCTCCATCGTGCAATGGCGGAAACGCTATTTACGCTGTGGCGGTCCGGTCAGTCACTTTCCGCCAGGGTCGTAATGAGGGCCCATATCTTTACTATATATTACAGGGCCTGCGATGGCGGCCCTGTAGTTATGGTTAAGTTGCTCAACCCAACCCCGTACTTTTTGGGTGGCTTGTAACTTTGCTCGCCCTGGATGAATCCTTACCAAACTTTGCAAAGAAAGCATATGGTCCCGTCAGAATGTTTCTGGGAAGTTTGGTGAGGTTTCGTCAAGGGGGGCCAAATTTGCGGTAGGAGCGGCGGCTTGGTCACAAAAGCGTGCTTTTGTAAATTTGGGGTAAATCCGTCCAGTAGTTTTGTTTTAAAGCAGCCCAAAATTAGGTTTACAAAAAAAAAATATTGATTTCTGGGTTCGGTCCAGGGGCCAGCGTGATGTTCGGCAGACATCAGAAGCGCCCGTTGTTTGGATGGTGAAAAGTGAGATGCGTCATATTTTTGGGAAACGCCTGCCATGTTGGATTCCCACACTTGGCCCGTTGTCCGCAAACATCGCAGTAAAAACATTAAACATATTAAAAACATTATTAAACACAACATTGCACTTGTCAAACGAATCAAACGATCTCTGGGAGGTGAGGGGTGATGATGAGGATGGGATGGGATATGGCCATAAAAAGCCCCAGATGTCCGGGGCCATCCATACATATTTCTGCATTACAGGGTTGGTGAAAAGCAGTTTTTGGATGGCTTATAACTTTGGTGCCACTCAATGAAACTGTACAGGGAACACAATTAGAGGGGGATCCCAAAATATTTGGAAGGTTTATATATTTGGTGCCGTTGCACGAATCTGCGCACAAGTTTTCAGAAAGATTTAAGACCCAGATCTGAATGTTTTTGCATAGTGTGGTAGGAATTTGTGAAGAGGGGGCAAAATAAGAGGGTGTTTTCAACATTTTCAGATGGGTTATAACTTTATCGCTGTTTTTGCCAAAAGTGCACAAATAATTTTTTGGAAAGATTATAGACCGAACCTTGAATTTTTCTGCAAAGTCTGAATGGATTTTGTCAACTGGGAGCTAAGTTATATGACTATTTTATGTACGTACATTTTGACACTTTTCAAAAAATAACATGGATGGATTTGCAGGAAATTTGTGCACGGATCATTAGTAAGAACTTGAAAGCATGGTTTTGCAAATGTGTCTGTTTTATTTTTTGAAAACTGTCATAATGTAGGTACAAAAAATGGCCATGGGCAGTAGCGAGATTGTCCGAGTCATTGCCTCAGCCAAGACCACGAGGGACTGGCAATGGGTTTAAAGGGGGCATGGCCACCAGCGATTGGCTATGTGAAGTTTTTCAAAAATCGGGATAGGTTTGAATGGGGAAAAGAATTCTGCCCGCGGCTACAGCCCGAAATGCTGCATAGGACGGCATCACGCCGTGACTATCACTGCTTACACTCCGAGGCAATGCTAATCAGCAGATAATTATCAAGCATGCCAAACCAGGTGCCCATGTGGTTACCAGGCCACCCCTTGAAATCATTAACTACCCTTATTTGCGACCATAGTGTGACAAGATATTGGAATTGGATGCTAGACTCATGTCCACAAGCTCGCAGCAATGACTGGCCAACAATCCACATGCCTTGAGAAAGCCTTAGAGTCAAATCACATGTCTGCTGGCTTCTAACAAGAAATATAGCATCAAGAAAGGTATTGAAGACGGCTTCATTATGACAATTGATTAACGCAGCGCTGAGATGAACAGTGGGTCACTCTTCTATTCAAAACCTAACACTTGAATAAGGAAGGGCACCTTCACAAAGGAACCTCATTACCAGAAGCAGGGTCATCTCTTTAAATTACTTGATGAAGCGCAGTGATCTACCCATTCTGCCGCCCTGCAATTATTTGATAATTGTGTACTCTGATTTGATTATTGGGGCCTGCAGCATAGGTTTGAATTGGAAGACATTATTTTGCTTGTGGCTACAGCCTGAAGTGCTGCACTGAATTACAACAAACCTGTGCAAACAGCATCAGTAAGGACCTGAAGGCATGCTTTTGCAAATCTATTTTGTGTTTGTTTTTTTATTATTAGTGTCGAAATGTAAGCACAAAAAATAGTGATATACGTTTGATGCGTGGACAATGGGCCTGGCCCCCGGCAAGGAGGAATGCCTACTCTGATTTACTTATTGGTGCATGCGGCATAGCCAAAGCTCTAGGTTTAAATGGGGAGAAGAATTATCTTATCGCGGCTGCAGCCCAGAGCAAAGTTACACAAGCAGCATCAGCTAGGACCTGAAAGGATGCTTTTGGAAGTCTGTGCTCTGTTTTACTTTTTTGAAATTGTCGAAACGTAAGTACAAAAATCATTGGTATAACTTTTCCGCTGTGGGCAGAGGGCCTGGCCTTTGGAAAGGACAAATGTCTACTCCGGTTTGCCTATTGGGGTATGTGCTGCATAAGTATGCGTTGCAAACATTTTTGTTAAAGGAGATTCATAGTTATTTCATATATGTTAAAAGAGGAATTATGAATAACTTTTATATACAGTGATGTAACATTATTAAACATTTTCACTTATGAAAACATATTCAATTGACAGAAGAAAACTTGGCTAAAAGGACGTTACAGTTAAGCTGGACCCCACCCTTCGGATGCCTCATCACTAGCAGTTAAACAGTGGCCTCCCACCTTGGGATCCCTTGGCACTTCCCTCATGGGCTCCCATGAGCACTTGTCCATCCGTACTGCCCCTTTTATTTATGCACTTCTGTCATTGCACAATGCATATGTGCATTTATGAGTACTAGGTACAATGTTCTGGTGTAAGTATGGGAAATGTAGATGCAAAACATTTGTAGAACGTTAGTGGCAGTTGGTAGGTTGAAGTTTAATATGTTGATAGGTTATAAGTACAGTTTTTGAGTGATTGGTGGATACGGTTCTACGTGATTTCGCCGACCTATTTTTGGTTGTGGTACTTTTCATCGCCAGATTTTAGATCGCCAGAAACCCTGTTTTTGTTTTTTTTTATTATGGGGGGGTTCGCCCCCCCAGACCCCCCTTACTATTATAATAATACCCCAACCCCAACAAAACACCCCCCAAAATAAAAAATAAAAAAACGGGGTTTCTGGCGATGTAAAATCGGCGATGAAAAGTACCACGACCAAAAATAGGTTGGCGAAATGCGTGTATACCGGTGGATACATGTGTGAATGGTTTAAAGCAGGCAACGAGGGAGGGTTACAAACCTAACGGTGAAAAGAGTAGAAGGGCTGTTTTATGTGATGGTGGGCATGTGCAATCGGGGTTTTCTATTTAGCCATGGGCTAGACAGGGGAATGCAGAGACTGTGTAGTTATACACAGTAATGGATTATGGTGTTTATTGTATACTAGAGGGAACAATTTCGTACACTCATTTGTTTCTGTGCTTTTTTCTTTTTCTCTTGTATACAATGGTCCATTATTTCCATTAGAATAGCAGAAAATGTTGATGGGAATGTTGGAGAATCTTACTGAGTATAAGCTTATTTTTTTTTGTTTTTTTGTTGTTGTGATGTCATCTTTCATGTACTGGGTGTTTGTCTTAGCAGTGCACGGTTGTGGCGTGAGTTTTGATTGCTTAGCTTACCATAACTGCAAAATTACTGGGGTTTTCGGTTTTACTTGTAACCATAACATCCCTTAACAATGTTTTTTCACATATGTATGTAGAATATGAAAGCGTAGAGCTTGTATGTGCTATTTGGAAATTTGCCAACCAAATAATGCTGGAACATAAATGCATAATCCTGATAAGTAAAGTGTGCTTTTTAAATGTTTCCTAGCTTCTTTTTGACATAACATTTATTTTGTAGTTGATGGAGTTTGTTGGAAACGGCCAACACCCATCCAAGCCTTGGTGCGATGTTGTGAGGTTATTTCCTCTTGGCGAGCCGGCAAGCCGGCTGTACGGGAAACAAAGAAAGTGGAAAGTGTTGTGCCATTTTGCCCTGTGTGACTGCCTGTGGGAACGGGGGAGCCTCCTTGTGGTGGCTGGCCATGGTCCCCATAGGGGGCTAGACAGAGCTGTGTGTGGCCTGCAGTAACCGAGGGGGTGGCCAGGCTTGCAAGTTGTAGCGGCTGTAAGCATGAAGTTCATGCTCATTAGTCCACAGCCTGCATAACGCATCTGGCCTGAGTTTTAATATGTTGTATCGCACACTTGTTTTCTTCTAGTTTAACCAAGGTGCTTGCGCACAGTGACTGCAGGTCCTTTTTACTTTAGGAATTCGTTGAGCTGTGCGCGCCCTTCTAAATAACTGCTGTTTTCAAGCCCTTGATGTGCGCAGAGCAAAGTGCAGTCCATCTGCAGTCCAATGTAGGCCGTAGTCATGGAGTGGTCCTAGTTGTGATGCTGGAAATGCATCTGGGGGACAGGGCCTCTGAATCCTTGTCCTTTTTCTGTTTCTACCGTGTGTTCTGTCATGTTTTCTGCCCAGGAGTCCATGTGGGACTCCTGGCAGTGCAGCTCTCTCTTTTGGTTTGGTGAACAGACCCATGGGATACCCTTATGGCACCCATGGGTAGGGGTACAACCCTGTGCCCCCAGTGTATGTTTTTGGGCACCTGTGGGTGGCCCACAGAGCAGGGTATGGGCTGGTGGCAGCTCCATGCTGAATCTGCCAGGTGCTCTGAGTGTCCTCCATTTTGGGACACCCAGGCCCTGCCATTGGGATCAGTTGATTCCTGATAGAAACAAGATGGCCCCTGTGGCCTCTTGCTTTCTATTGCCTGTTGTCTTGTTTTTCCCAAAGTCCTGGGAAGCCCTGACTCTGTCCCTTCCCCCTGACTGGCTGTTGGGTGGAAGTTCCATATATGGTGTTGTTGTGAAGGCCCAGCTAGACTGACTGGAGCCTTCCCATTGACTGTATGTTGTGGGTACCTCCTGTGGGTGGGACCTGGGTGAATGGAGTGGGTGACCAATATGCACTCCTTGTTGTGGTTGTCTGGTTTCTGGCATGTGAGACAAAGACTGAGACAGCCCTGCCCGAAACTGGCCTGGATGCAGTGTGTAGTGTTGAATGGCTGGGTACTTGTCCCAATCCACATTCCTTGTTGTGAGTGTCTGAAAGGGAGGAGTGTGGCCTGAATGCACTGTGTGCCTGATTGGCTGACTGACTGCATGAATGCCCTGCAGTGTGATTGGCTGCTGTGTGTGTGCCAGCAGTGTGGATGAGAGGCAGAATAGTATATCTGGGGACCTCTCACCACTGGAAAAGTGTTCAGAAGGGACCTTTGGTTGAGAAGAGACCATTGTGCTCCTAAAGCAGCCAGGGAGCTGAGTCTCCACTCTACGAGTAACTGGAACTGCTGATCCTCGACGTCCAGCTGGAAGAAGAAGATTTGCTGTGGCATTTGCTTCGACCGATCCGAAGGCTGACGAGATCGTCGAGGGCTGACCCGAGAGAGGACCTGGTAAGGCGCCCTCTTCCCGTGCTCCGAGGGACCATCGAGCACCGCTCCATCTTCGCCGAAGCGCCCTGGAAGACAGATCCTCGAAAGGCTGTCGACCCGAGACGGGACCGCCGAGGAGATCGAAGTGAAGCACTCGGACATCGACGCCGTCGAAGTCCATTGCCGTCGACCAGGGTTCGCAGGTTTGTGGAACTGCTGGAGGCCCGTCGAAGTTGTGTTGCCCAGCCGTGGCAACCACTTGACGCCGTGCCGCCGACGACCGGAGCCGTCCGCTCCTTTGCCTAAGAACATCCAATCGAAGGACTCTCTCGACCGCTTCGTCGACCTCTTATCCTGCCGGAGAAAGTCGAGGACGACCAACGCGCCGAGGAGAAACCTGCCTGTGGGTTTCCCGCCCCCCGACGACCTCAAAGACTCGGACGACTCGACGCCCTTGCCGGGCTCCCGTCTCTACAATCTTTGCGGTCCAGAACTATTGTCATCGAGGTGCCCCGCACACCTCCGCCTTGCAGGACGCCGACGCCCCGACGCCGACGTCGTTCTACCTCGTTTGTCGACGGACGTTCGACGCCCCGTGCCTCCCGCTTGAAAGGGAAGGCATTCAAGAAGGGCCGTCGATTCCCCGTCGCCGAACAGCGAGTCCCTCGACGTTTGTCGACGCCTTTTCGAGGAACTCGACTCCACCAGATACATTGGGGGGGTAAAAACATTATAGGGGAAAATAAGACTTGCAGAGCAATATATGGACTGGGCTTGTGCTATATCTTTCTTTACAGGTTGCCCAGGTGGGGGGATCTCCACACAGAACTGTGCCTAGTGGTAGGGGTCAGTATTCTGCCTATTGCTCAACCATTTTATTTCCTCTCCTCTCTCTATTGCTGGTTTCCCTCTATTGGTCTGTGTGACATTGTACAGTATTGTTCATGCACTTCAATGAGATCTAGGGTGGTACCACTTTAGGATTGTAAATATTTGTCATTGTAGATTTTGCCGGAGTACAAAGTGAGTTATCATGATGAATGTACATAACCTTAACTTTTGATTATATAAAGCCTGTGTTCTAACCAATACAGAGTGTGGATATTCCTTTGTGGGGGCTTGGGGATACACTGTACTTAAGAACCAGCCTGCATCACCTCCTGAGAAGCTAGGCCTTGATTGCTCGACCATTGCTACCGAATAGAGAATCTTGGCTGGGGTCTCCTGTGCCTCCCCTCCACCATATAGGGAGCGGAAGTACAGACACCCCCAACCGGTCGTTGAGATCCGTTCTCTCACACTAGTGCCCTACGGTTTTAGTCCAGATCTGTCTGATTGCTCTTGCCTCACTCCATTCTTGCCTCACTCTATGGACTGGTAAGTTTTTGCTTCTCCCTAGTGGTGTGTATGTGAGCCCATTGTGTTATTCCTGTTTGGAGAGACAGATTCGGCCTCCTCTCCTGTGCTTTGTCCTAAAGTAGAGGGCTTTCTCAGAAAGATCTACTAGTGGCTCTCTTTGGATTAATTAGCGCGCGTGGGACTGAGGGGCAAACACAAAAAATATAACCTGCGAAGCAGCAAGTCCCCCATACTTAAGGAAATTGCTCCAATGCCGAGGAGTGTGGATACCATGTCCTCGCCCCCTGAGCTCTCAAGTCAAAACATAACCGCGTTATTTCCTTCTAAACCCCAAAAGACGTATAGCCAAGTGCTATCTAAGTCGCATGGCACTGAACATTTTGGTGGATTGGTTGTAGAAGTGATTCAGGTGGACAATGTCCCATCTTCCGACCCCAGCCACGGTGTGGAGCCGGTAAATGCCTCTTTGATGGACAGTTTGGAGGCAGAGATAAGTGCTTTGGCTCTATCTGTGATTTGTTTGGGTACATCACTGAAATGTTTTTAGTTGCAGTGTTACAATTGAGAACTGGAAGACGTTGGATGTGGAGAACACACAGGAGGATCCCCATGGTATCTAGAGATCCTCACAGGGTGGAGATTCTTATTTGCATGAGTCATCCACGTTCGGACGCTCCTCACTGTCTGCATTAAGCTTGGTTTTGCAAGCGTTAATTTGCTTCTGATAATGTTAATTTGGAGGTGCACCCTTTCTGGTGTTTTGGGCGAGATCAATGCTAAATTAGACTCTGTATCTCCAGTCATTCTAAAAATTCAAATCGATGGATAGCCATCATCAGTTGTGGCGGGGTCCTTCTACCTGTTTCGCCTCAGGTGGGGTTCATGTCGGAGGCCTGTGTGAAACAGGCATGGTATCCAGGGAGATGAGACAGAAAACAAAAATATAGTTCAACCAAACTTTATTAATAATCGGGATGGTGTAACGGCTAATGCCATGGCAGGATTTCCCTGCCTAATGAAATCTAAAGGATGCCTGTCAGTAAGTCCAAAAGCAAAAGGTCTGTCTGTGGCAAAACCTATGCTTGGCTTCACAACTATGACAAAACGAGTGGGGAAATGCTCTCAACCAAAAAAGTCAGTGTTCCTAAACAAATGTTCAAAAAGTGGAAAAATGTAAGTTCCTCTAAAGTTATCTGATTCAAGTTCAACACAGTTCCATCTTCCCCTTTCTCCGGCATGGGGTCTGACATGGATTCACATGCTCATGAATATTCGCTGTCCAGCTGGGAATCCTCGGTAAAGGAAAAAACAGTTTCACTTTCACTTCAAAACTATTTCTCCTCCAAACCAATCACTGTCCTCTGGGTCATACTGCCTCCATCCAGTGACAGTCCTCTCCCTAAGCTCCACCCCTGGTGGTCATATTCAGATTTTTACTGCACGCTTCAGTGTTGGGAGTCCTCAAGTTGCTCTCCGAGCTAGTTTCGGGTTTTTTGCAAATTGTTTCCAAAATAGGTAAAGTTTTGACCGATTTTTGCTTTATCGTCTTCAACGGACAGAGACGGTGAAAATATTCATCCACCGTAGGATCATCGAAGTTTAGGCAAGGCCCTGCCTTGGGCCTACTTCGCGCCTTTCAGCATGATTTAAGAGAAGAAGAAAGGTCGAAGCCTCTTCAAACTCTGCATGCAGTGTGGATTAAGAAACGTCTTTGTGGTGGATCGGCACCATAAATGCTTATACTGCCTGCATCCAGACCACGATGCGGGTCCCGATTCGGACAAAAGGTGATGGCCATGACCGTCGACATACACAGTGATCCTGCCCGCGAAAGTATGCGGATAATCCAACAAGGGATAAGTCTGGGGAGGACTCGTCGAAGCCAGCTAAGACTTCGCACCATGCCAAGTCGATGAATGCACTTTGTCGTCTAAGTCAACAACCACCACCACGGCTCTAAAAGAGAGCGGGTCTAGAAAGGAAGTGGCAGCTACCCCACGGGTTTCTTTGCTGCCAAAGTGAGATACTGGTGCGAAGGAGCCGGTCTGACCCAGCAACCTCCTGAGGAAGAGGGAAGCCGTCCAAAAGGTACTTTGGATAAACTGGAGCAGGTCTACTAGAGTACCGTCGAGGGAGAGAATGACCCGCACGATGGACACTGCTCAGACCGTGAAGGGGAGCCTCTGAGGGTGGAGGACCTCTGTCCCCTGTGCGGCCTAGATCCCACTTCACTGGATCCCTTCACCCCTAGACCTAGGGACGTGTCTCTGGACATTCTATCTACACTACACACTTTGGTCACCGGAATCCAGCAAAGGATGCCTCCATCAGGGCCTACACCTCCACGGGAGGTGCTAGAGCCTCTGATGTTAAACTCCCCCCTCGGAAGAGGAAGTTCAAATGGGTCGCTGGTCCTCTGCTTCATCCAACTCCACCAACACTGCCTCATCGTGAGAAGACTTCTCCCAGAGTCCCAGATCCTCTCACAGGCAAGGCACGGACACAGCTTCCACAGATACAGGCACTGATGAGGACGACTTTCATCGCAGCTGACAGAGAAACTCTGCACATGGACGAGCCCCATAGAGCATCCCTGCCAGACGTGGTTAGATCCTTTCATTCAGTCATGTGAAAGGGCTCTGAACTGTTTCAGTTGGCTGTCGAGGAGACTAAAAAAGATGGTTTCCTGTACCAACAATGCAAATCGGGGAGAAAGACCATGTCTAGTCCCTTCATGGACGACATCTCGGCGGAAGGCCTAGCCCTAATGATAAATCAGAGTATGGCTCTGACCAAGCGGGATAGATTGGAGAAAAAATACAGGGTGCCAGATTTGGCTGCCAGGTGCCAAAGGATTTGGTGGTCTCAGCCGCAGCTAGAAAACACTTGGCGAACCAGTCATCGGTAGCCATGGTACCTCCAGACCAGGAGGGGAAGAAGCTGGATCCAATTGGCAAGAGGATAATGTACACGGCAGCCTCTACCATCAAGGCAGCAAATGCCCTAGCCATTTTGTCCCGGTATGACCCGGAACTCTGCTACAAGCTGGGCCCTATACTGGACTTCCTGCCAGAAGACAAGAAGGTTGAGGCCATATAACTCTTTCAGGAAGAGGAGGTGGCCTCAGATCACACTATCACGGTGGCGGTAGACATCGTGGACACAGGATCTCGCCAGATGGGAAACTGGGTGTCTCTGCGCTGTCAAGGTTGGTTGAAAGCTACAAACCTCCACCAGGACGTTCAGAACAAGGTGCTGGATATGCCATGTGACGGGATGAACCTCTTCAGAAACGCGGTCGAGTCTTTGCAGGCAATAAAGACCGACATGATGCAGCAGGGACCATCGTCGTCCTTTCGCTCTTCAAGAGGAAAGCCAGGAAGATCTTCAAAGAGTTGTGGTACCCCCATACAGGCAGCCTTCATGCTTTTCCACTCAAGAAATGTATAAAGGGTAGCTCGCATGGCAGCGGAGGCGCCGTCCGCAGGACAGAGACCCTACCTCCAAGCAGGTATGAACCGGCCGTGACTTCGGGCCCCCACCTACGCACCCCAATGGGAGGCCAGCTGGCGAAGTTCATCAGCACATGGGAAAAGGTCACCAAGGACAGATGGGTGCTGGATGCTCTCAGACAGGGGCACACCTTGGAGTTCCAACACAGGTGACCTCGCATCACTCCGGTTCAGCAAAGGAACTACACAGGCCCAGCTTCTGCAGGAGATGCGGTCCATTTTGCTGAAGGGTGCAATACAACCTGTTCCCCCATCAGCTCTGGAGTATATTGCAGATACTTTCTAGCTTGAAAGAAAACTAGGTTGGAGGCCGATTCTGGATCTGCGTCGTCTCAACAGAGGGTGAGAACCATACAAGGTAAGTTGCAGCGATTGTCGTCGGCCCAGACGGCGACAATGCAGTCCATCAAGTTGCTTCTGGACATGTCCTCCTGCATCAGCCTTGTTCGCCTCTGAAGACTGCGCATGAGACCTCTCCTGGAGTCCTGTATGCGAGATGCGTGCAGGGTTGGAAGTTTATGGACAAGATCTCCCTCAACAAGGAGTTCCGTCGTGTGATACGGTGGTGGGGTTTTCAGCAGCATCTCATTCAGGGAGCTCCGTTGCAAGTTTCTCGTTATCAGGAGATGTTCACCACTGACGCCTCTCTAGGGAGATGGGGAGCCCACACCGGACAGTTGCACAGCAGAGGCCTCTGGCAACCGGAATTAAAGGACCTCCACATCAACATCCTGGAACTTCAGGCCGTATTCTGGGCCCTCAAGTCTTTTCTGCCATCGTTGAAGGACAAGATGGTGAGGATCTTCAGAGAACAACACCACCATGTTCTACCTCCGTAAACTGGGGAACCCACTCACCGGCACTGTCCAAAGAGGCCCAGGGCTTGTGGCGATGGGCCATTTGTCAAGGCATATTCCTCGTTCCGTTTCACGAACACCGTTCCGTGTCAAGAACACTGTTGCAGACTCGCTCAGCAGGGAACTGCGTTTCTTCCCCCGAGTGGGAGCTTTGCCAGGACCAGGTGAAACTTCTGTTCAACAAATGGGGCAGCCCCAGATCGACCTCTTTGCGACGCCGGCAAACACCAAGTGCCAGAGGTTCACCAGCAGGTTCCCTCAACTGAGGAGCTTTGGGGAGATGCGTTCTCGTTCCCTTGGGAGGGACGGTGCCTGTATGCTTTTCCTCTTTCCCCTCCTGTTACCTGCAATCAACACACTCGGACTGTGCCACTGTGGGATGATACTCGTTGCCCGAGCGTGGCCGAACCAAATCTGGTGTCCTGACCTGCTGCGTCTGTCAGTGGCCCCTTCAGGCTACCACTGTCCCTGGACCTTCTCGCCAAAGAAGGGGGGGCGATTCTGCATCACTACCCAGAGTCCCTGAACCTGAGCGCATGGCTCCTGCAGCCCTAGAGTTTGGTGGTTATGCTCTTCCTGATGAATGGAAGGAGATCCTGGCCAGGGCTTCATTAATGTTGAAGTATTACGGGCATGATTGGAAAACGTGTGATGTGGGACTTTGAAGATTATCCTGCTGTGGATAGCAGCCCCGCGGCTTCTACCATACTTGGCCAAAGAAGGACTGGCTCATGCCTCCATCAAGGTGCATCTTGCCGCCATATACAGGTACACCAGGTCTCCAGGCAGACCTTAGCTGTGGTCTGTGATGGAGACCTGGTATCACAAGTAGATCCTGACACAAGAGCTGCAAGTTTCAAAACCTTGTTTGATGGTTTAAAAGTGGTTAGAAAACTCCTATCTTGCCCTGTAACTAATATGGGAGTAATCTCGACCATCAAACAAAATGAAAGTCAGTCCTTAGTCAAAATAAAATGGCCTATACCAATACACCTTATGCCTGCCCTCTTTCTAATACAATAAATGTGTAATGGGAATGTTTAATGCAAAAAGGAAAATACATGTTAAGGTATGGCTGAGTAAACTCCCTTCCCCATGTTTTGTAGCACAGTTTCCCTCTGCCGGGCTCAAACCTTTCAATCACAATTTGTGGGGGTCCCTTACCAAGCTTCAATCGCACCTTCATAGGCTTGCCTCCGTCGCGCTCGAGCCTCTTTCACCTTTCCTTTCGCTGCTGAAGACTTCTGAAACTTTAAGGCTTTTGCTCTTTCCTCGGCATGACCACTTTGACCTTCTTTCTTAGATATGATATGACTTTTTCTCTCCTACTCAGCGGCCTCTTGGGAAATGTAGTTTCGAGCAGCGTACTTCAAAGTTCAGATATCGCTCCCATCCAGGTCCACCTCTTCTGGGATCAAGCCTAACAGTTCAAATCTTGCATCTCAGTTTCTTTCTCTTCCTGCCACTTCTACAGCATCAGACCTTTCACAGAGACTTTCGGTTGGGCAATCTTCTTTTGCCGGACCACATGTGGTGCTAACTAAGTTCTTTGGAGCGCCTTTCGAACCTATGCATCAGGTCCCGCTCCAATTTCTCTCATGGAAGAGAGAGGCCCTTTATATTCAAGTTGCGAGGGTGGTACTGCGTACACACACCACCTTCATGCCAAAGGTGCCTTTGGAATTCCACCTCAGTGAGCCTTTGGTGTTACCCAAAAGCAATGGCCCTTCCCTGGCCACCTGGACAGTGTGGAACCCAGGGCAGTAGGTGTGAGCGTACCTGCAGGTTTCTCACACCTGTCAGAAAATAGTAGGAAAGAGACTCTCCAATAGGCGTGGCATCAATGTGTCCACGAAAAGTAAAGTAGAAACGGTGTAAATTGGGGACCCGTGGCTCCAGAAAATGTATTTGTATCATTTTACGTGCCACTGAAATACGTGAAAGAAGTCTATCCCCTCATACTAAACAAAGAACTGAGGGTGGAACTGCTACATTGATCTCTCAGGTCGATTCTGATATATGTTTAGAGAAGGTGTGGAGCAATAACAGCCCGATGGTTGCAGCATCCAAAGCAAGAAAGAAGCGCAAAGGTGGTAGTCCAGGTGGTAGCAGTGTGTCTGAAACAGTTAAGGCCTCCGATTACTCTCAGGTGGAAAGTGGACCAATTATGATTTGTGACTCTCAGGACCGACTTGATAATTTGGTCACTTTCTTTGGTCCTGGGGGTGCAGGAATGGCTCACCTGCTAAGTTGGGGGAAACAAAAATTGGTGGTTGAGAGGAAAAGAAGTACAAAGATATAAGGTGATTTTTGGTGACATCTCACACAATGGTATTGTTGCGTAGTCCAGGTGTCAGAGGTATTGATGGAGGGATTCACAGTCACATTTAGCTATCTCAAAGTGTTTAAATACGTTGTTGACTTTCAAGAAGGTAAATGGTGCCCTACAAGTTGAGCAGAGATCAAGTGAAAATGCCGTAGCCAATCGGTTTCGGGGGGCAAGCTGGTTTGGTTCACTTGAGCGAGTTAACTTGCTGATTATTAACTTATATCGTCTATCATGACAAAGTGGCTCTACCTATGAATAGAGCAAGATTATTATACATTCTAAAAGACATTCCCTCGTCTGTTATCACCTTGGCTCATTTGAAGTGGTTTGAAATTAATGAGGATGATTTGTCCAATGACTGTAGGGTGCATTCCTACTCAGAATTTCTTTGGGGTATGGTTTTGGGGGCACAAGAGGTTTTAGTGAGAGGGTACGATATAGTTGTTCCCAAAAGAGGGTTGTGTGATGAAATGGGGGGAAGTGGTTGATCCTCTCAAATTAGACAAGAGTTAAACGGGGAGCTTTTAAAGTTTTCTGTGAAGTAGATGCATCCGGTTGGAGACATGTTTTCTCTCAGAATGAACCTACACATTCAGAAAAAGAGTGGAGTTGGTTACCTAACATTCATTCCGATTTTGGGTGGAGACCGTGTTTTTAAGGATAAAATAGTGTCTCTCTGTTGTTGGAATACCAGGTGGTTTAAATATTTTATGAACTGTTATTCTTAAGCTGCTAAGTCCCAGATAATGGTCGATCTAAATCTGTCTTTTCCTGACACAGCCACCAGATTTTGAGGGTGTCTTGAATACGTGGGATAATGGATGTCTAATAACTGGCTTGACCTAAACACAGAAAACTGAGGTGCTGCTGGTGGGACCTATAGCTGGCCATCTGATCTGGGTCCTCTTACATCTCGTTTCCTCTGTGACAGACCTTGGAGTAAAAATCTCAGTATCTCTATCTGCTGAACTCCAGATGGGTGCAATCGGTCAGAAAGGGTATTTTCAGCTAAAAATCGTGCGTACGATCCTTCTCCATCTTCCGTCTCAATATAAAGCTACAGTGCCATCCTCTCTTGTGATGGATTATTGTAACACCTTACTCTTGGCGCAACCCGTTTATCACAGCACATAGAAATGTTGCAGATTCTGCAGCGAGAGTGCCACCTCCACGCCTAGGTGCTGTCCAATTTCTCTGGTGCTTGGCCTTCTTCACTGGCTTCCTGTGGTAATGTGTGTTCAATTTAAAGCACTCTGTTTGGTCGACCGCGAGGCCTATGGCTCTGGAGCAGAATATTTGCAGGCAACATTTCATCTGTATATTCCGGCTCGGATGCTTCGCTTAGCTGATGCTCGTCTCAGCGATTGGACGCTGTTCTTTCTCAATGGCTGCGGCTCAGCTGTGGAATTCTATTCCACAAACCCAACATTGAAGAGCATTATAAGTTTCAGCGGTTGCTGAAAACCTATCCTTTGTAGTTCCTCACTCTTGCTTGCCTCACTCTTGCTTTTTAGCGTCATGTTGTTTAGCATGAAAGCTGTCTGAAGCAGCTCTGTGGGTGTGGCTTGAAGGCTGGTTGGTCGATCCTGTGAAAGCTCTGCTTGCATTCCACAGTTCCATACAGCCTTTCCGCTAATCAGTCCCCGGCTGGGGTTCTCTCCCTGCGGCGTATGCTGCTGTTCCTGCTTGCCCCGTGGTGGCTTGGTGTTGCTTAATTGCTCTGTTGAGGGCCAGTGGGGCCATGCCAGGTAGTATTGCTGTCGCCGGGGGGGGACGTGGAGGCCGGCTGGAAGTCTGGCGCTATTACTTCTGCATTTGTATAGTGAGCCCACTTCTCCATCGCTGGGGGCCCGATGGGTCTGCTTATTGTTATCCTAGTAGACGACAGCTTGGTATGCTGTTGTTGGGGGGGGGAGGGAGTGTGAAGACCCTAAAATGGGGGTGAAGTTTAGATTTGGATTTTGAATTTGTTCTCTTCTTCATTTCTCCTTCCTCTTTCCTGAGGTGTTTGATCTAGACATGGCACCCTGCGTGAGATTCCCTCCCCTCAGAGGAACCAAGCAGCTGTAGTGAGGACTGTTAATATCCACAAGAGAAGCATTGATCTAGACATGGCACCCTGCGTGGGATTCCCTCCCCTCGGAGGAACCATGAGGACTGTTAACATCCACAGGAGAAGCATTGATCTAGACATGGCACCCTGCGTGGGATTCCCTCCCCTCGGAGGAACCAAGCAGCTGTAGTGAGGACTGTTAATATCCACAAGAGAAGCATTGATCTAGACATGGCACCCCGCGTGGAACTTCCTCCCCTCAGAGGAGCCAAGCAGCTCTAGTGAGGACTGTTAATATCCACAAGAGAAGCATTGATCTAGACATGGCACCCTGCGTGGGATTCCCTCCCCTCAGAGGAACCATGAGGACTGTTAACATCCACAGGAGAAGCATTGATCTAGACATGGCACCCTGCGTGGGATTCCCTCCCCTCGGAGGAACCAAGCAGCTGTAGTGAGGACTGTTAATATCCACAAGCGAAGCATTGATCTAGACATGGCAGCCTGCGTGGAACTTCCTCCCCTCAGAGGAGCCAAGCAGCTCTAGTGAGGACTGTTAATATCCACAAGAGAAGCATTGATCTAGACATGGCACCCTGCGTGGAACTTCCTCCCCTCAGAGGAGCCAAGCAGCTCTAGTGAGGACTGTTAATATCCACAAGAGAAGCATTGATCTAGACATGGCACCCTGCGTGGGATTCCTCCCCTCGGAGGAACCAAGCAGCTCTAGTGAGGACTGTTAATATCCACAAGCGAAGCATTGATCTAGACATGGCACCCTGTGTGAGATTCCGTCCCCTCGGAGGAACCAAGCAGCTGAAGTGAGGACTATTAACATCCACAAGAGAAGCATTGATCTAGACATGACACCCTGCGTGGGATTCCCTCCCCTCAGAGGAACCAAGCAGCTTTAGTGAGGACTGTTAACATCCACAAGAGAAGCATTGATCTAGACATGGCACCCTGCGTGGGAATCCCTCCCCTCAGAGGAACCAAGCAGCTGTAGTGAGGACTGTTAATATCCACAAGAGAAGCATTGATCTAGACATGGCACCCTGCGTGGGATTCCCTCCCCTCGGAGGAACCAAGCAGCTGTAGTGAGGACTGTTAATATCCACAAGAGAAGCATTGATCTAGACATGGCACCCTGCGTGGGATTCCCTCCCCTCAGCGGAACCAAGCAGCTGTAGTGAGGACTGTTAATATCCACAAGAGAAGCATTGATCTAGACATGGCACCCTGCGTGGAACTTCCTCCCCTCAGAGGAGCCAAGCAGCTCTAGTGAGGACTTAATATCCACAAGAGAAGCATTGATCTAGACATGGCACCCTGCGTGGGATTCCCTCCCCTCAGAGGAACCATGAGGACTGTTAACATCCACAGGAGAAGCATTGATCTAGACATGGCACCCTGCGTGGGATTCCCTCCCCTCAGAGGAACCAAGCAGCTGTAGTGAGGACTGTTAATATCCACAAGAGAAGCATTGATCTAGACATGGCACCCTGCGTGGGATTCCCTCCCCTCAGAGGAACCAAGCAGCTGTAGTGAGGACTGTTAATATCCACAAGGGAAGCATTGATCTAGACATGGCACCCTGCGTGGGATTCCCTCCCCAAAGGGAAGCATTGATCTAGACATGGCACCCTGCGTGGGATTCCCTCCCCTCAGAGGAACCAAGCAGCTCTAGTGAGGACTGTTAATATTCACAATAGAATCATTGATCTAAACATAGCACCATGCATGAGATTACCTCCCCTCCTAGGAACCAAGCAGCTGCAGCGAGGACTGTTAATATCCACAAGAGAAGCATCGATCTAGACATGGCACCGTGTGTGAGATTACCTCCCCTCATAGGAACCAAGCAGCTGTAGAGAGGACTGTTAATTTCCACAAGAGAAGCATTGATCTAGACATGGCACCCTGCGTTGGATTCACTCCCCTCTGAGGAACCAAGCAGCTCTAGTGAGGACTGTTAATATCCACAAGAGAAGCATTGATCTAGACATGGCACCGTGCGTGAGATTACCTCCCCTCATAGGAACCAAGCAGCTGTAGTGAGGACTGTTAATATCCACAAGAGAAGCATTGATCTAGATATGGCACCCTGCGTGGGACTCCCTCCCCTCGGAGGAACCAAGCAGCTGTAGTGAGGACTGTTAAGATCCACAAGAGAAGCATTGATCTAGACATGGCACCCTGCATGGGATTCCCTCCCTTCGGAGGAACCAAGCAGCTGTAGTGAGGACTGCCCCCATGGCTCTCAATCATGCTCTTCTGTGACCGACAATGGTGGAGTAACCTCAGAATCCCCTGCTGGGCTGGGAGATGTTGCCAAAATAGGTGATTCGGGTCCCTTACTGCACAACCCTATAACTGACGCTTGTGGTGGTGCTGAGTCGTCTGGTCTATTGTTCTTTCATTTCCCCCAAATTATGTTCTGATTTAAGGGAGGAAATCACTACCTCGTCTGGGGAAATTCTGAGTTGTAATGGTGAACACCCTGGCAAGATGGACCAGCGTTCCTCCATCCAATGGCAGCTAGCAAAGGAAAGAATATCCTTGGAGCTCCTCCAATGTCGAAACTCCTATGATTTTTGTTTATGGCTGGAGTCACTGGCCAGTTGCCACACTGGTACGTCCTGCCATGGTGGATAACTTCTTCAAAAGATTTCTTGGACCATATTCTATGGTGAATATGGGCTGTCAAACCTTGCAGCAGGAATTTGTTCCTCCTGTGGTTGAGGATACAAATAGCCAGACTAAGTTAGGTGTGTTGAAAATCACCCAGGCGCCAACAGTGGGAGATGTGTTACAATCCTCTGACGCTTCTATGTCAGCATCCACTGTTGATGGTTCAGACAGGTCAGCTCCGAAGGGGCTGGTTCTGGTGGATACCGATCTGGGCCCAGCCTCCTTTTCTGCTGTTACTGGAGTCTGCACCAAACCTAAACCCAGTCCTCTTAGATTGGATCGACTCGGGAAAACTGGGATGCCACATATTGCAGATAAGTCACAAAGAGAGCTTGTTCTAGATCCAAGAAACATTATTATCACCAACATATTGCCACCAACGGAGTCAGAACCCAGAGAGGCACTTGGGAACAAGGTGTTGGCCAGGCTTTGTGAAAGAATTGGACAAGGGATTGGCAGAGGATGGTATCTGAAGGTCCTGCGTAGGATCAAGTTGGGGGAGTGCTGTACGCAAGCCAACAGGGACTGTATACTCATTGGCTGCAGCCACAGTATCTTCCGTGCCAACAAATTATTTCCTTAAACTATCCTGCGATTTGAAATTGATAGAAACCGTGTGCTCTATGAATATATTACAACATAAAACATGAATCCTCAAATGTTGACAGATTAAAGGATTGTAAAATTGTCCTTCTGCAAAAAAAACATGGTTATGTCCGTCTCCTTTGATGGCTTCGTAACTGCTGAAAAAAAGCAAATAAATGAAAAAGCCGCCAATAGTGGCTTATTAATAGCAGTAAAGAATGACGTAAATCTGTAGGCTGAAGAATGGTAGTCACCACTTATCTTGCCCCATTCTGTTCACCAGGTAGTACAACGTTTTTATTCTTTTAATTAATATTGGATATTTATTGTACACACCTACCATACATCTTTCCTTAATGTACAAGAGAAATAAACCTCTTTTGTCGTCCTTAATAACTATCAATAATCACTATGGTTAATCAATAACATACACTGGATACAACTGCTATAAACAAACATGTTGTGTTTTGCTGCAACTGTTGTGCATAAACAGGTTATCATATAATGTTCTGTTTTAAACAGAATTTGCTGCTTCTTGCCCTTCTTTCCCCAAATGAAGTCTCAATGGAGACGTGGAATCCCCGCTCGGTTCCAGTCCACTGGATATAAATACTGCAACCTTTCTGTTAGTCGTTGCACTGTCAGGAATACCTTTTTTACTTTAAGAAAACAAATCCTTTAAAGAAGACTTACCGGTGTCCTGGGAGCCCATTTCTCCAGGATGATGATGAGCTGAACCTCACTAGGCCCTCCTGCACTTTGTTTTCTTTGCGCTACTGTGTGGAAAAAATTAAAGCTTTGGGATCATATTGAATCATTGGGAAGATGAGTGTGTTAAAACTGTGTAAGGGATATGCAAATACACTAGTTGGACCCCACCCACCATTGACATGACTTCCCAATGTGGTGAAATCTACATCTTTGTCTTTTAGATCTAGTCTGTTAGATTTTAGGTTAAAACGCCTCCCAACTTTGGAAGTACTGGGCTCGTGTTTGGGATGGAGTATCGTAGAAGAACCTGCAGATTATTGAAACCATCCAGCATTTTATTTTTAAAAGGTGGGATTTTGGTACAGAACGTTGTTTTATTCATATATGGATATTGTATTTACTGAGAATGTATGGAGATGATTGAGCACAAAACCTTTATCCCTAAAATTGTTGTGATTGCATTTTTAGATGAGATCTCTGTACTATTGGGAGACATCCCTTCTCTTTCAAAAGAAGTCATTAGCATAAACCAGTGATTTTATTGTGTGTGAGAAATGTTATATTATGGTGAATAGAGGTGGGTGTTATTGATTTTATTGGGAATGCTTTATGGAGTGTAATTGTAAGAATGTATATCTGTTTTGTGATTTATTATGAAACTGTTAATGTATGAATTGTTTTATTAGAAATTTGTGAAACGTTTTATTTTAAAACATGACACAATAAACAATAATAGTTTATTTTGTAGCATAATCTTGGGTCCTAAAAGTAGTGTCTAACTATGAACAAAACACAGTATTTCAGCTGACTGTCACATCTGATCCGTCACTGTTGTATTATGTTTTATCATTGGGGCGTTCTCTACCACTCATTGAGATACTTGTCCTGGATGGATGGGACTTCAAATTCCTAACAGTAAGCACATGATAACAATTTACTAGACCACAACGCTAGTACTGAGAACCAGTCTGCCTGTTAAATGTTATGCCTGTGATTTTGAACATCTATTGGTAATAATGTGAATCTCCTTTTAATTCTGTAGGCAATTGATGCCCAGGAAAATGCAACAACGATTCTGTTAATTTACCTGATCGACTAAAACAGTTCAAAGCTTCACTGATAGTGTATCTACACATCTCGGAAGGATGCAAGTCAAGGAACTCATTGGATTTTCAAAGTAATAAGGACTTGGGATTGGAGAAGCCTATTGAATACTTAAGGGCTTTCTCCCAAACACCTGCATGGTAACTTCAAGAATCCTATCACTTATATACAAATACATATGTACAATGGTTCTCTCATCATAATAATAGTGTATTAAGTTGTGTAAAAATAGCTTATTGTTCATGATTGAACATATTCAATATAGTGGGTGTGTGAATATACAGGTATTTTACGTAAAGAGTTTGTTAATCCCCTGTGAACGCAAATTGGCAATTAGTGTCCATGCACTGAGTGTGCAGAAACCTTCAGTAGGAATCAGTGTTTTTTGCCACCTGAGCTGATGTACAGACGTGAAACCTCATTTGTGCCCTGGTTGCAGATAAAGTTAGTCTGAAGGGTGTTCTTATTTACCAACAGAGAACACATACAGGTGTGAAACCTCATCTGTGCACTGAATGTGGGAACATGTTCAATGGGAAGGAACCTCTTGTTATTCATCAAGACATACATACAGGTGAAAAGCCCCATCAGTGCCCTGAATGTGGGAAACGGTACAGTTATCGGAGACATCTTATTGACCACCAGAGAACACATACAGGTGAGAAACCTTATCACTGCACAGAATGTGCGAAAAGCTTTGGTCAGAAGATATATCTTAAGTACCACCTGAGAACACATACATGTGAGAAACCTCATCAGTGCACTGACTGTGGGAAGAGATTCAGTCAGAGGAGTAATCTTATTATCCACCTGGCAACACATACAAAGGAGAAACTACATCAGTGCACAGTCTGTGGGAAAAGGTACAATCAAAAGAGTAGTCTTATGTATCACCTGAGAACACATACAGGTGAGAAACCTTATCAGTGTACCGAATGTGGGAATGGCTTCATAAGAAAGGAGTGTCTTATTTCCCACCTGAGAAAACATACAGGCGAGAAACCTCATCTGTGCACTGACTGCGGGAAAAGATTCATTCAGAAGAGCAGTCTTGTTTGCCACCAGAGAACGCATACAGGTGTGAAACCTCATATCTGCACTGAATGCGGGAAAGGTTTCAATGCAAAGGGATCACTTAATCGCCACCTGATAACACATACAGGTGAGAAATCTCATCCATGCAGCGAATGTGGGAAAAGCTTCAGTGTGAAGGGATCTCTCATTAAACACCTGAGAATACATACAGGTGAGAAACCTTATGAGTGCACTGAATGTGGGACATTTTTCAATGCAAAGGGACTTCTAATTCGTCACTTGAGAACACATACAGGGGAGAAATCTCAGTGCAGTGAGTGTGGGAAAAGTTTCAGTCAGAAGGGTTCTCTCATTAAGCACCTGAGAATACATACAGGCGAGAAACCTTATGAGTGCACTGAATGTGGGAAAAAGTACAATCGGAAGGAAGGTCTTGTTCAGCACTTGAGGACACATACAGGCGAGAAACCTTTTAAGTGCCCTGAATGTGGAAACGCATACGGTCATAAAAGCAGTCTTATTGACCATCAGAGAACACATACAGGTGAGAAACCTCATCAGTGCACTGACTGCGGGAAAAGATACAGTCAGAAGAGCAGTCTTATTGACCATCAGAGAACCCATACAGGTGAGAAACCCCATCAGTGCACTGACTGCGGAAAAAGATACAGTCAGAAGAAAAGTCTTATTTACCACCTAAGAACACATACAGGTGAGAAGCCCTATGAGTGCACTGAATGTGGGAAAGGGTTCAAAGCAAAGGGACCTCTTATTCGTCACCTGAGAACACATACAGGTGAGAAATCACATCAGTGCTCTGAATGTGGAAAACGTTTCAGTCAGAAGGGAGATCTCAGTAAGCACCTGAGAACACATACAGGAGAAAAATCTCATCAATGCTCTGAATGTGGGAAAAGTTTCAGTCAGAAGGGAGATCTTACTAAGCATCTGAGAACACACACAGGTGAGAAACCTTATCAATGTTCTGAATGTGGAAGAAGGTTCAGTCATAAGTGCAGTCTCATTGTCCATCAGAGAACACATACAGGTGAGACGCCTCACCAGTGCCCTGACTGCGGGAAAAGATACAGTCAGAAGAGCAGTCTCATTGACCATCAGAGTACACATACTGGTGAGAAACCTCATCAGTGCCTTGACTGCGGTAAAAAATACAGTCAGAAGAGAGCTCTTACTTACCATCTGAGAAAGCATACAGGAGAGAACCTTGTAAATGCACTGACTGCGGGAAAAGGTTCAATCTAGAGATGCAACCTGTTAACCACCAGAGAACACATTCTGATGCACTCACCTCTTCTAAAAGACTTTAGTGCAGTGAGACTTAAATAATAATTGAGATTCATGAGTAGTGACCAAAACCGTAAAGGCACATCCCCTCAGCGCTTCAGTTTTGATTGGCAGCTAAACAACTGTATTGCACAGAACCTATCACAAATATTGCTGGTTATGACTGACAGAAGCACTGGTCTTTGGAAATTCACCCCTCCTGGCATTTTTATGAATGGTAGACCCTGCATCTGTTGCAAGTAGCCATCCTATGAAACAGTGCCTGAGGGCCAAAGGCAAATGGAAAAGGGAGGAATTCTTAAAGACATGGTGGTTGAATTAATGAACATAGACTCGTCGGCTACTTTGGAGCACTGTCATAGTTTTGTACCAAGAAAACATTTTTCACTTAAGTAGTTGTATTTGGTGCCATAGAACATGAGGTTAACAAGCACTCTAGAACAAAATAAATCAGAGAGCTTGTTACACCATCTCTACAGATGCACTGCATACTGACCACGTTTACGCGCTAAACCATGGACAAATATTCCCCAAATAATTAACAATAAATCATCCAAAAAATAGCAGACACATTGGAGTTCTTCAATTGTGACTGCCTGATCTGAACAGGAACTATAAGGCAATTAAAACACGGTTCATGAATGACTAGTTGCAACTTTATTTGTATACCCACAACTTCATAAACAGGAGTAAAATAATGCAACTTCAATATGCTTCCTGGAACCCTTGCAATCTCACAAATCTGGACTCCATTTATGCTGCGCCTGTACAACACTGCTTTAACATTCACTTGAAATGTTTTGGTCTTTTATTGTCTACGTGTATTTTTCTAGCAAGTGAGGACAACAATGTTATTATGTTGATGAAATTATTGTTTTTAATGTGTGTTTTTTTTATCAATTGGTATATTATGAATTTGTTAAGGAATTGATTTGTTGTTACTCGTGTAACTTGAATTACTTTTATCTGTGTTTGTTTCTATAGTGCAAAGGTTAAATTAAACTATAAGTACTTAATAAACACAATAAAAAAAACATAAACTGCTCTGAATTTCTCAGGCGAGTGTGTTTTGTATGGAACTCCTTTGATCTTAAATCTGCAACCTTTGTCCTTTTGTGGAAAATTCCTCATCTCTAGCCCAGTCCTATCAGGATCATGAAAGTCTCTAACACTATTGCTGCCCATTACTGGGCCACATGAGATTAGCAGACAGTTCCCTGGCCTGGGATTGTCTTATATGGGTACACATTAAAGAAGAGAGGGTGCAAAGGACACTGTTTAAACACTTTTTTAGAAGAACTTTGTTGAGTGTGATGAGCAAGCTGAATATGTCAAAGGTTTTTCATTGTATCATGTGTACATTTCTATGACAAAGTACCTTTTTGTGTTAATTGCAGGAACTGTCAATTGAATAGAAATATTCACTGTGCTCAGATGAAATCCAAGTCCTGCATCACCTGTTTTCATTAATTGGGTATTCCTCCATATGTTAGTTTTATTGTTGAATGGGTGTGATTTTGAACTCTTTTATGTTCAGTTGTGTAAGTTACATTCATGTATTTTCTTCACTGATTTAGGCACTCTTGTTGATTTCTGTTTAAATGTCTTGCCTGCCGTCCCAACCAAAGTACCCTGATTTCACTTTCCTTTTTTGTGTCTTAGGTATACCATTTCTAATAAAAAGGACATTTCCTCTTGGATCCCAGTTATTCTTGTGCACTGGTCCCATATTGAACTGTTTTACTCTTTTAATGTTTTGTTTTTAAATTAATTTGTGATCTGGATAGATGTATGGCTCCTATTGATTATTTCCTTCAGGTTTTAGAGTTAAACATGTGTCCGACAACATTTTCCACTAGAGTACATGGAATTAAACATTTTCCTTAAGCTTGTATTTCCCTCAATTATATGAAGTGAGTTGATGGCAGAACCAGCTCCCGCCACGATTTGAAGGACCGCTCTGTGTCTTGACAAACTCATTCAGCTTTCCCTTGCTGTTGACCCTTTTAGAATCATAAAGATTGGCTCTCTTGTGGGCACTAATTGCAACTCCTGAAACCTTATCTGGGCTTGCAAAGTCTGTTCTCCCACTGGCCTTCTTTTGAGGTGGGCCATGTACTATTCATGTGTTACTCAACCTTTGTTGGCGAATGTTTGATGCTGTTCTTTTTTAACTGCCCACTAGATGGCATTGGAGTAGCAGAGAAAAAGGGGTATGATTCCATAGAGATCCTGGCCTTGCCACGAACCTTCCTCTATGGTCTGGTGATGTGATTAATACAGACATCCTGAGGCATTCTGATGAGTTCTCGCCCTCAACTGAGCTCTGCGCCTGGGGAGCACTACACTAGAGTCTGCTTAGCACTGTCTGATCTCTGCAGATGAACACCTATTATTGTTGGGAAACTGAGGGATTGGAGATGGTGAGGGGGATGGGGGTCAAAGAATTGGTGTTTTGGGGCAGACAATAGATGTTCACAGATATTTTAAGGTTGGGAGCAGGACATTATTGCAGGATCCGATTGCACAACATAGTTTTGGTAGGGTTCAATGTTCTTAGAGGTCATGTGGATTTAGAAATTAATTTCTCACGGATAAGTGATATAACGGGCATCAGAAGTGGAATCCTTTACTCTTCCACTGTATATAACTACTGCTCTACCCACTAAAGGTTCCTCACAGACCTCTGCTATAGAAAGGCTCACTTACAATGAGCAGCCTGGTATGCTTGCAGTAACCTGGGGTTGACAAGGCGCATATGGGTCACAACCAGTGCCACTTTGCCCGATGGGCTCATTCTTCTTTGCAGGTTTATTTTGTTTTATTTGTTTTTGTCTTCCTGAAATTGAAGTTTACTTGTATTCTTTTTTTCCGTCTAGCATTTCCTGTGAATTATACACACACACACACACTCTTCTCCTCAGTGGCTGCATTGTTTCCAGTCTTGCTCTTGATTTCCTGAACTCTATTCCTGCATCCTCAATGCAGTGATTTCTTCTTGAAGAACTGCCAATCCATCCTTGTCTGCTCATGTAGCCTAGGACCATCCTTCCTACATTCCCAAGCTCCATTTATTTTCACGCTGTATATTTGATCTCATCCTTCAACCTTTGCCTTTGCTTTTCCAGTCACACCTAGTCTTTTTGTTTCCAGCTGTCTACATTACCAATCGTTCTCTGTTCTTGTCCCCTCTCCCTCCATGTCCAGACCAGCCTTGGCTTAGGTTCCTCTTTTATCTATTTCTGGTTTCTCTCTGGTGTCTCGCTCAAAGCATTTACGCTAGTATTGTCTCTCTTGACTGACTTCTCGTTCGCTCTTATGCCTGCATTCGTTATCAAGCTCTTAACTTCCATCTATGCCCATTCCCATTACATCCTCTTTCTCGCTCATTTGATCGTTCAATCACCTCCACTTCATAATGCCCTTTTCTCTCTTCTCTCTCACTGACACCTCTTCCCCATCCTCTGTGACCCCCACCCCCCATTTACATCGCAGATAATTGTGTGTCCTCCTCACTCCAGTTTAACAGTATTTCCTCTTGCTCCCATTCCCTCACACCTCTTCTTTGACCATTTGACCTCGCCTATTCTCTGCACTTTCATCACCTCTGAGTGCCTTCTCCGCTCTATCATTACTTTAATCTCTCTCTTAGTCACATCTGTGTGCACTTCTGTTCTCCTTTGCTTTTTTGTTCGGTGTGCGAAGATAGCTCAATGCCTCTATCACTGTTTATTCACAACAGTACTGTATCTACATACATTGGCATGCCTGAACTGTGCAATAAGGAGTCTGCACACACAGTTGTGACAGTTTCTGCTCTGTTGCCTGCCTTATAGGTTTTCAGTTCGGACCTGCGCATTAGCAGCCCCTGCAAACATTGTAGCATTGTACATTATTAGCCCTATCAAGCTGGCTTTGCTGCAAATTCTGGCCCCTGTTGATTAACAACTTCTGCAAACCTACCACCCGCACACCAGCAGTTCCCAAGGGCAGGCAGCCAGCCGCATGTAAGCAGCCTCTGCTTTACCAGGAGCTGTGATAGTCAAAGAATTGCCTCTAAGCTGGGGATCCTGCCAACCAGCACGCCCATTAGAATCCTATGTAAACGAGCATCCTTGCATCTTAGCAGCACTTATAAGCTTGCAGCCCTACATACTAGCTGCCCTTGTTAAAGAACCATGTGAATTGCCACCCCTCTGCTGTGCATATTAGCAGTCCCTAGAAATGAGTAGTCCCTCTCAGCCCACCCTGCAAATTAGATGTTTATTTATTTATTACATTCATATATGGCTTTACGCCAAAGCGCTTTACATTACAACAGGAATACATTAGAATATAATAAAATAGAAGCATAAATGCAAAACATGAGACAAACCGTCAGAAACAGTATTTAGAACAATTTATCTAAAACAATAAATGAGAAATAGGACAGAGAAAGAGCAAGAGGGAAGTAATGGGGGAGTCAGGACAGGGATGAGGAAGAAGAAATGTCAAGGGGGGAGGGAATGAAGCTTAAGAGGAAGTGGAGAGGATGGGGAGGTGTAAGTGACAGGGGAAAAAGGGGAAGTAATGATGGATGTCAGGGCGGGGGATGAAGAAGATCAGATTGTACGAGGAAATGGAGCGAATAGAGAGAGGTAGAGAGTTCCAAAGTAGGGGGGCTAGGAGCTGAAACAATCGGAAATGGGAAGACGCACAAGGAGGCGGAGGAACAGAGAGTAGGAAGAGATCAGCAGAACGGCGAGAGGGAGCATAGAAAAGAGAGAGGAAAGGGAAGGCGGAGCGAGATCATGAAGAGATTTAATAACAGGATAGGGGAAGTTTAATTTAAGTTGGGAATGAAAGGGAACCCAGCCAAGATAAGAAAGCGAAGGGAAAATGGAATCATGATGGGAGAGAAGGCAAAGGGAACGGATGGCAGAGTGGTAAAGGGATTTGAGGAGGGCAAGATGAGAGGCAGGTAGACCAAAGAGGAGAATAAAGCAATAGAAAAGACGAGAGAAGATGAGGGAAGAGAATAAGAGTTTGGCAGCGTGGAAGGTGAGGGAGGAATCGATTTTGCGGACATTGAAGAGGTGGTAGCGACAGGCGCGAGCGGTAAGAGCAATCTAATGGGTAAAAGAGAGGGAGGAGTCAAAGTGGAGGCCTAGATTGCAAGCAGAGGCAGAGATAGGGAGATTGGTAGGGGAAAGAGATTAAAAGGAGGAGGAGATGGGGGGAAGCTTGTTGGAGGGAAAGAAGGTGAGATGACATCCAGTTTTTGACAACAGTGAGACAGGAAGAAAGAATAAGGTGGAGGTCAGGAGTGAAAGAAGAGAAGGAGTGGAAAAGCTGGGTGTCATCAGCTTAGAAATGGTGAGAGATACCGAAGGAAGAGATGATGGGGGGCAAGATGGGAAGTGTAAAGTGAACACGGAAAGGACCAAGTACAGGTAAAGTATGTTAATGTTAAAGGTATTTGTACCGCGCACCACCACCACCAAAGTCATCCCCAGGCACTCTGGCGGATCTGAGAAGGAGAGTGTGGAAAAAGGGGGTTTGGAGGAGGGTTAGTAGGGTGTAGTTGGGAATAGGAAAGTGAGATTTGCGATGTTGTATTGGCACCTTTTGCTGAGCCTAAGTGCAGTTAACGGGTCTGTGCGAATTCCCATGTGCTTTTGTTCCCGGTTATGTGTTAATCTGTTGTTGCAATGTGTTGAAGTGCGTGTAGATTGCTGTGCAGAGAGGTGGTTGCCTCGTTTTCTGTATGAGAGTTGTATGCGGAAAGTTGAGAGCTTGGTTAGCAGGTTTTTGCATTTTGTTATGTTTTGTTATATTAACAATTTTGTTAATTTGAATTATTTGTTAATGTTTTTCCTTTTTAATTTTTTTAATTGTTTTGTCCCTCTCTTCCTCTCTTACCTTTTTGTCTTTGCTTTTCTGCGGTCCCTCATTCTGGGTCGGTGATGTTTAGGTTAGTAGACTCCAGTCCCTCCCTTCCTGTCCTGTGTGGTGATCTTACATACCTAGGTTTCTTCTGTGGTTTAGCGTTCTGGGGCATGGGTGGTCAGGGTGTCCCCTCTGTCTTATGCTTTGGTGAGGAGTTGATTTAGGGGTTATGATTTTCTCAGAATCTTGTTCCTGATGGGTCTGTTTCCTAGTCAATGTTTCCGGAGCAAAGAGCCAGGTTTGGAGGTTCTGAATTCCAGGTGATCCTTTGTGTTGCAAATGGTTTTTGGTTGGTGATTCTAGGATTTTCCTGCCAAGTGAGAGAACTATAATCTGCCGAATGTTCTTTTATTGTATGGTTTTGGTTGTAAGCTACTGTTGTTGCTTGATCTGAGTAGTCTTGTCGGATGGTAGAGGGTTATTTTCTCTTTTAGGAACTCTGCTCCTTGGCCCTGGACCGTGGATTGCTCTGTGTGGTATGCACATCGTTTTGAACATTATTCAGTGTTTTATTGGTAGCCAGTGTAGCTGTTTCAGCGCTGGGGTAATGTGTTCTCTTCGCAGTAGCTTGAGCAGCAGTCTGGCCGCAACATTTTGGATGAGCTGGAGATTTTTAAATAGTCATTTTGGCTTTCCTAGCTATAGGCTGTTGGTGTACTCTATTCTAGACATGATGAGTGTGATGATGGTGAGTGTTTTGGGGGTGAAAGAGAGGAATGGTAAGATCCTTTTTACTGCATGTCAAAGGAAGATTTTTGTTTTTGTTGATTATAGCGTTTACTTGTGGCACAAGTGTTAGTTTATTATCCATCAGGGCTCTCAGGTTCTTTACTATCGTTGATGGAGTTGGTGCTGTTCCTAGGTCCGTCGGCCATGTGATGTAGTGGTTGGTTTCCCCGCTTTTGGATATGTCCATTATTTCTGTTTTGCCCGGGCTGAGTTTGAGGCTTTTAGTGTTCATCCAGCTGTATTCTTGTAGGCAGTCTTCCAGTGTTGTTTCCTTCCTGTGTGTCTTGTATTTTGTAAACAATCTGTGTCGTCAGTGTAGCTGTAGCAAGTGAGACCGTGTTTTTTAATGAGATTGATTAGTGGCATCAGGTAGATGTTGAAGAGCAGTGGGGAGAAGGAAGATCCTTCTGATTCCGTTGCAGTGGATTTGAAAGGCTTGATTTATACAGTTTTTGTTCTGTTTGTTAAGAAGGATTTAATCCATAGCAGGGCTATGTCAGTGATTCCTAATTATTCCAATTTCCTGATGGGGATTTCACGGTTGACTGTGTCAAATGCTGCTGAGAGATCCAGGAGTATTAGAGCTGTGTTTTTGTCAACAACTGCGTTAATCTTAAGATCGTCCCAGATTGAAAGAAGCGCTGTTTCCCTTCCTCATCGGTCTGCAGCCTACTTGTGCTTGGTCCTCCAGGTGGTGCTCTTCTATGAATGCTTGTGTTATTCCGTAGACGTATGTTGATGGCAGAGGTCCTCACCAGCTGATTCAAGGTGTGCGGCCAGTGCCCAGGTGTCATCTGGCAGGCCCTTGAAAAGTGGTTGGGGTGGGGCTGATGGGGTTTCCAGGGTTGGCTCAATTGTAACAGGATGTGCTGCCTGGACTGATATTATGTCGTGTGTATCTGCAGGGGCCCCCTCCCCTGCAGGGATGGCATCTCCTACCTAGGTGTTTTGCAGTGATAAAGGAGGGAGGAACTCTCACGTTAGGTTGAATGGAAGTAGTACTTGTGGTTAAGTAGGCTATGAGGCAGCCTGAGGCAACAATGATGTGTCCTCCTGCAGGTACTTAGGGTGGGGGTTGAGAGGGTCCCCATGCAACGAGAAAGCGATGACGAGTGTACTGGCAAGATGCTCATGAACACAGCTGTCATTGCTTTAGATGTTCCTTGTGGGACGCCTTCCCCAGCCGTTAGTAACAGCTGCTGCTCTGCCCCCTCTTAATGCTTCAAGTGCATAACCCTGTCTTTTATATCACTTTGTGTTGTACTTATCCTGGGGGCTTGTTGCAGCTCTGCTACACGTTCCTGGTCCTGGGCAGTTGTGACATTATAACCGTAGGCTGCAAGAGACAAGAAAGGGACCCATCAATCAATACAGCCATTTTGTGGGACAGCATAAGGGTATGTTGCTGAACCAAATAACTTTGACTTTTATTTACCACCCTTGCACTATACACTTTGACATGTTACTTTCCACATGTTTGTTCTGGTCTTTGTAGGATACATACACATTGTTCTGTGCCAAGTGTGACCAGTTGTGGCCACACATGTGTTACCTCTGAGGTGAGAGGCCATTACCTGGTCAGATAACAGCCAGGACCCTAGAGAATTATGTGAGCCATCTGCAGGCCCACCATATGTATTGCAACAGCAAATGTGAGACATCCATATAAGAAGGTAGCTGTACATGGCCTTGCAATGGTGATCTCGTTTTCAAGTATATTAGGAGGCTGAGCCATCAGGCTATTGTAGCAAATGCAGACTGCATGCTGGATGTGACTTGGCACTTTATAGTGCCCCTGGCCCACATATGTCCTTTGGGGAAAATGCTCACATGACCCACTACCTGCCATAGGGAGGATAGAAGTAGATGGATAGCAAGCAGGGAGCTATGGCCAACTAACCTGTTCTAACATGGCAAAGCAAAGAAAAGTTGCCTCACTGACATCCACTGCTTATGTGTTCACTGTTTATGAAGTGTTTTAATACACCTCTAAGATTCCTAAGTTAGCCTTGATTTGAGAACAAATATTGCTGTGAAAGTAATTGTCAGGCACCCTGTACTCTTAACTGCTGGCCCTAAATCGGACAGCCCTTGCTTGGCACTGTTTATATGTGTGCATGAACAGCATGCACACATGCTGCCTTCACACTGGATAGCAGTACACTTTGCACCCTCGGTTCGACACGGGGAATGAACATTTAGATTATGGGAGCAATGCAAGAAGATAAGCCACACAGCCTATCTCCTACCAGACATGAACTGGAGCTTCTCATATCCATGACCATCCGCTGTTACCCAGGCTGATCTACAGGAGTGGCCAGAGCTCCACAGGGCTGCTGCAGGCACACAAACAGCCCTGTAATGGAGTGTGCCCCATCTGAAGGCTCTAGTCTGCCTTCTGTCCAGTGACATGCTGGGGACATCGCAAAGCATGTTTCTACCTTGCTGGCATTGTGCTGGAATATTGAAAGCTGTCACTTGAGCTGGGGCTGGTGATGTACTCCTATCTGCTTGAGCATCCAGTCTACCAAATCCATCACCTGGTAAATAAGCTACAGGATGCAAACGGAACACCAGGAGGTGGGGTAGCTTGCATTGTGGGAGCTGGTGGCCTATCCAGAGCGGTTTGGATGCTTTTGTACATAACATATCCCGGTTGGGAGAACCCCGGCTCACAATTTTTGTAAGCTTTTCCTTGCTATGTTTGTCCTGAATTATGTGAGTTGCTTTCAAGTCGTTAAAGAGGAAATGCCGTCACAGGGAGAGTAAACGCAGTCTATAGATTGTGACCATGTTCCATGCCTAGAACTTTGTCTGGTGACCATGAGCCGGGTGACTAAGGGAGCTAGGTATCTAGGCAAGCCAATTAGCGAAAACTACATTTCCCATAATGTATTTTAGGGACAGAAACAAATCCCTGACCAGATCCAGGAAGTGGAATTAGTGGCAGGGGAGCGGGTACACCTTGAAAAATACCCAGTCGGGTCACTTAAGCCAGGGAAGATATCTGGAAACTTGTCCCGGGGCTCAACAACCAAAATTGTACTGTGTCGCAGATGGCCTTAAGTAGACCCCACACTCTGGACTAGGGCATTAATATAACAGATAAGCACAGACAAAATAGTCCAGAAGAGCTTCATTTATAAACAAGGTATCAAAAAGGAATTTTATTAAACCTGATACATCATTTAAACAGACACATTAAACGTGACCTAATCAGCACTTAAAGTATTATTTACATTGCCAAAGAGCTAACCATTAAGAACGTACCAATTCATACACTTGACAATAAATCATTCGCCCATTCAACCACATTCAGCTGCCATACATTCAACAATTCATAGAAATTCTACCCAAATACAGTACATATGTGGTAGGACCTACTGATGGTCGCAACTAAAGAAAATGCCATTTTATAAGGTGCGTACAGATGGCCTTAAGAACACTCCAAGTCTCGAAGATAGTTCAATGGCTTTTATTAAAGGCTAAATTAGGGTCTCACTAATGGCTGTCCCTCTCTCTACTCTTCCCCTGGTCTCCTTCCACCCTAGCCTAGACTTCTTTAAATGCCAAGGTGGTCATTAGAGATTGGTAACCCCTACTATGTAAGATATGGCTTGCTAGTGGGGTAGGCCTAGAGGCCACCACCTTATCTTTCTTGCTCCCTCCGGGTCTTCTAGACAAAACCTAATTTGGGGTCCCACAAGAAAAATGAACTTTAAGTATTGTTGGCTTGCAGTCACCCAGGTCTCATTTGGGCTTTACGCCTCGCCCTGATGTTATATCCTTCCTTAATTTGTCCTTACTATTAATCTCTTCTCTTCCTCCCTCTGATGTTTTTCTGACTAATGCTACACTGTCCTACTTTCTACTTTCTCTATTCTTCCCCTTCCCTCTACTCAGCTAGTCCCTGCTTCACTACACTCTACTCCAGCCCCTCCTGCTACTCTCCACTGTCTCCCTCACTATTCTCCACTACACTCCACCCTTTAAAGTTTGACATGAACACACTCTAGCACCCAAGTACCACTTTACCTCACCAGCTAACACCTTACCTTGCATATGCTGTTTGAGATTCTCCTCTATGCTCGGCTGCACCATTCTCCATTGACTTCACCCAAACAACCCACACTGACCTGTCACCTGCTTCGCTTATCATTCTCCACTTCTCCCTGTGCCTCACATTGCTTCTGGTGCCCCCCTGGTTGCCCAGGCCATTGTGGCTTGGCTCTTAGCCTGGAATCAAGGTGCATATGTGTGAGGCTTGATAACACCGCTTAGCTCCACCCCCTTCTCACAAGCGTGTCTGCCAGAGTTTTGTATTGGTGGCCTGTAATCAAAATCTTCACTTTCAAAGTTATTTTTCAAGCGATTGGGAACATCCTGGGTGCCGGTCTGCAGCATATATTGATCTGCTGGCTCTCTTTGTTGCACCTTCATTTTTGGGTGGGTTATGTGTTTCTTCCTCCACAAGGACTTCTTCTGGGCTCTCCAATCCGGATATGAGGAGAGCAAAAGTGGTACTTTGCATTTGAAGCTGGGCACGTTTCGATGAGATGTTCATGACCATGGCTAAGGACGTTGGGATTCCTCCTCAACGGTCTGACCCAGAATTCAGAATCCTGGGTTGAAGGTAAATTGGTCAAATGCCTGGCGTGCTTGGGCTGCACATAAGTTTGGTCCCTCAGCAGAGCTTCCGTAATGGACAAAATGGACTTCCGTCTCTTAAAATGGCTGTCCAGTTGGTGGATCAGTAGTGTTGTTCTGTACTTTGAGCTTGACTGTTCTTACAAGGCCACGCCCACAGAAAGCCTGTGCTTCGCGTTGTTCCTGCTTACTGCAGTGCAACGCTTACTGCGGTTTCCGAGATTCAGTAATTGTTGCCCAGAATTTATGTCCTTCATATGTGCAAAAAACCCAGTGTAGCTCTTTTCACGTTCCCGTCCCTCTGTTCTCTCAGGCTACTTTCATTCTACCTTGAACACTTGTACACAAGACCGTAGTTCTGATGTGCGCAGTGACACGTCACGTTCCTGGGGCTCCAGCGACTCAACATGTGCTCGAATTCCCGTCTCCTGCCTGCGCCCTCCGATGACTCTCTCAGGAAGGACAAGGTACAAGAGCAAGGAACAACAGCATTAAAGACAGTTAAGCAGTTCTGTTGACTACCAGTTTTGTCATGCTTTATATTTAATTGGTTTCTAGAACATTGGTACGCAGTTCTATTCCGCAGAGAAACTTTGTATTTTTGCAGTTTCAGCATGAGGTGCCACTATTCCGTTAGTTCACATGGCCACTCTCCGTGCCTTCAATTCTCCTCCTCAGTTGAATCCAATACAGTGGACCCGCGAGTTACGCAGCGGGAGCAGAACATTAAAATTACACGCCCAGCGTATGCTTACTGTTTTCTGCCGCTCCGAGTGAGCTTGGAAAGAAGTCAATTACGAAAAGAGAGGAAAAGTCACAGAAAAAGTAGCATCCTCAGTCTCTTCAAGTTTTCAACACAACCATAACACGCAGCACCATCTTCCCTTGAGTCATTATCATGGGAAACTCCCCATCTGTTTGATTTTCACCAAATTCCAATTCAATCTTCCAAAGAGCAGTTTCTTCTTCTGCACTACGGATGACATCTTCTCTTCAGGACATGTGCCCCCTGCCACTCCGCAGGATGGAGAGCTCACTAAATCTCTAAAGCAGGTGAGCTCATTGACTGTCTGTTGGTAACTGGTCCATAGAAAACTCTCCTAAAGGGGTTTGGGTGGGGAGATCCGGAGCACCGGCAATAATAGAGGAGTAATTAGTGTTTCTTGTTACAGTATTCATCTGTCACACACCTGGAAGGAAATATCTTCTCTGAAAACACTTGTCTAGGGTCTGGGCATTCCTGCAGAGGTCAGGTAAGCATTACAGAACGTGAAGCCATACTGAAAACTACTCTGCCTGAGCACCATGGAAACCCAGGAGGTGGATCAATTGGCACAGTTGTTGGGCGAGTTACGGGCCGAGGTCCAGGCTGCTCATTCAGAGACGAACACTCTGAGGAGGGAGTTGGTCGTCAACCGAGATCGGACCGACGAGTTGGACCGAAAGCTATTGCAGACGCAAGAAGGACAGGGTTCCCTCCCAGGTGGTAATCCACCTGCCCCAGTGCCAATGAGGCCTACAGTTCTGGTCCAGGTGGTGGTACCTGGCAATATTCCCTTGGCACCCCCTGAAAGATTCACTGGAGATCCAAAGAGATTTGCGTATTTATGAACCAATGCAGGTTAGTTCTTCCTATGTAGGCCGGGGGTATTTACTACTGATCAATCTAAGGTTGCTTTTGTGCTTTCATATTTAGGAGGCTATGCTGCTGACTGGTCAATCCCACTGGTCAATCGAGAAAACCCCTAGCTACGCAACTTCAGGGCTTCCAGCGGGAGCTGGAGAAGCTTTTTGCTCGCCAAGCTGTAAGTGATGTCAATCCGGCACACACCAAAGTCAAAGCTCAGCATGTAGTGCACAACTGAAACCTTTATTTATTTTTGTCTAAAAGTTCAATATTCTGGATGATACACCACTCATATCACACCCTTCTCCTGGAACCCCCCCCCCCCGGTCACACTGAACCAGGAATCAGGCTGGTTTGCAAAGGTAAATATTTATTTATGTATTTAAAATGTAATCACAATATGTTTTAATAGATAAACAACAGTCACCAGTGAGGTGACAGAACACTGAATAATATCTTTAATACACGAGGAGTAAGTAATGGAGCAGAAAATAATACTTTTGTGTTGGTTCAGATCAGATAGCACTGTTGTTAGCAGTTCCCCCTGCAACACCCCTCAACCCCCCAAAAGGCAATTTAAAGAGGTAGGAGGACGGAGCAGGTATTCAGGAATATCACAAATCAAACAGAATATCAGTCCCACTTTCCACCTGCGAACACAAGAGAAAAACGGAATTGACTTTTCAGCTGTCAAACTGACTTTCTAGATTGTCTTTAGAATGGACTGGCCAAAAACACCAAATATGGTTAAAATTGCTGAAATGGTTATAAATTCCTATGGGAGCCGCTTTGAACAGTTGCACACAAGCACAAGCAATGATTTGGTCAGCAGAAAACAATGGAAATCTCAAGGTCCAAGTCGGAAGCAGTTAAAAGCTATTTTACACGTGTAAACTTTTCAGATTTTCAAAATCTTTAATTATGGAGGTTTTAGTAAAGGTCATTTTTGTTTTTAGGCGTGAGAATGAAAAACAGAAATGCACTTTTAAAAATGACAAATTAGTTTGCTTACACTAGGGAATGACTATGAAGAAGCAAATACCACACAGGGATTACAGTCACTGGATCAGGGTGACCACCTGATAAGGAAACCCGACTTCGTCAGATGAGAAAATGGGCAGCGCAAAGATAGTTCTAACAGTACTGGTTCTGAAGGAAAGATAGGATGGGTTGGAGCTAGGGATAAGACAAGGCAAAGATACTCCTAACAATGCGGGTTCTAAATGAAAGATAGGATGGTACTGAAACAGGGATAAGACTATGCAAAGTACATATGCTATGGGACACAGTTCTTCCTATTAATACTCACTGGATAGGTTTTAAAATGGGACCGTCCGCTCTGGTCAGGATTGGGTCTGGTCTACGAAAGACAGCACTTCAGGCACCGGACTGTTTCCTATACGCCGGTCGCCGGATTGTCACAGGATCTGCTCTCCTAGTCTGTGGGTATTTGGATCAGCTGGATGGCGAGTTCCTCAGGCAAGTCTAGTGTTGGCAAGCCAGAGAATTACTGGATACTGGTTAAAAAGGCCTTCTCACACCACACAGCGCTTTACTGTGTGGGGAGAATACAAATGAGGATTTGGGGCCTTTCTGGAAATCAATAGTCTCTATTGCTGGCAAGAGACTGGCATCTGGATCTGGAAGAATATTTAAAGCTGGATGTAGAAAGCGGGATCAGAGTGCTTCGCCTGAATCAGGAAGGTGGCTGGATCAGTCAGTCCCTATCTGCTCTCAGCTGTCTCTATTTATGCCTTAAAAAGGACATCACAAAAGGGTGTATGGGCCGGTTTAGCTAAGCTTGCCCCTGTGAAAGTTGATTGGGTCAGAGTCTACTCTCTGCCTTGATAGGAGGAGAGAAACAGAGTGTTAACTTGATGGTGTAATTTTATGATGCTGAGAATCCACCCCTAGCCACTGGAACACAAAGTCTAATTTTGGCAAAATACATATTTACACATGTGCAACCTCTATAAAAATCACATATACAGTTTGCATATTTTACATAGCAGCTATTCCTCAAAACACTGTAGCTGTGGGATCATGTCTCCCCTTTCTACAGACATTTGCTCTTTTCACTATGAACACACTTTTCAATTTTTGTGCAAGTTTCCTCAAATATGCGTGTTTAACATGGGAATGAGTGTATAAAGTTTCACAATTCTAGCGGAAATACAGACCACATAAACCCACATTTATTGCCATTCCTGTTCAGTATAAGCTACACGGTTGTACTAGGTTTTCAAAGGTAGTGCTAAAAATTAGGTTAATTAATCTGCCATTTTCAGATTTTGCACCCCTTTTGATAATAAGTTATACACCTTCTAAAAATGTCCATTACATATCCTGTTAACACCAAAAGGTCAGTATTTGTCACTCCTTGAAGCATGTGGGGGCCCCCTCCTTTGGAATTTGCTTCTGTCAGCCAGGAGTTTCCTGTGTTGCAGCAGTTTTATGGCCTTTCACACCTTCAATGTCCTGGGTTGGAGGATGGTCATTGTTCCTTTGCCTTCTGTAGACCAGATTCTGTTCAAACCCCGCAATTAACACCTCCCTGTGAGTTTTTTGCTGAGAGGCAGGCCCTCCTCTGGTAGAAAAAACCTGCCTTTCAAGTTCTTGCAGCTCAGCCAAGCTACACAACTTCTTTTTTTAAATCCAGCAAAACCCACATTTGTTGCATCACATACAAATACATTTCTTTCTTGGCCTTAAAATCGGTGGAATCAAAAGCACAACTAAGATCTATATTCCTTTTTGGCAACAATCCTTTTTCTGTTAATTCAGCAGGCTTTTGAGTTTTAGCTCACTTTTAAAGTTTCATCAGTAACTTATCTGACAGCTGTCATTCAGGTCGCCCTGGGTACTGCACCCAAATTATAGAAGAGGCTGTGTGTTTTCAGACAATCCAGTTTGTCTGAAGAATGTTTTTCTCTTCACATGAGGACTTTATATATACACAATGTTTCATTAGATACATGACTTTTAACACCAGGCAAGATTTTAAATGTGGGATTGTTGCTGTTTCTTTCCCCACAACTAGCATGGTGATGACGCATAGCACAGCGGAGTGGGTCAATACATCCTACAGAGCCCCCCCTCCCGACATGATTTTGACCGCCCCTCAAGGGGAAGTCAGGAGATTGGGTTGTTCTTTTCTTTTGTCCATGTGGAGAAGTTCAGCTGCTTCTCCCGTCAGTGCAGAAGGGACACACTCTCCTCGCCAGTTCTGGTCAGGAGTCTTGCTGGTTCTGGTTGGGAGTATGGAGCGGCACTCCGGGCTTCGTGGGTCTTTCCTCCCGGTCCCTGAGTGGTCCTCCTTGGTAATCCTCTGGATAATTCTAAGTCCAGATGCTAGAAGATAAAATAGAGCCTGGTTATTTCCCACTACTGTGTCCACACGTCATTTGGGGATGTCAGCAGTGGGAAAGACACTTGCATTGGTTATAATTGGCATTATTCCCCCTCTTCGTTCCCGGTTGGTCCCTCAATTTGCCGCAAAGTATGCCTGAGATGGCAACTCTTCAGCTGGTTTATGTGGAGCCACTTGTCTTCCCCTTCTGCCAAACTGCCTTTGGCAATGCATTGCTAAAGGCGACTGGTGAGATTCTGTCTACAATTTCAAAAGGACCCCACCAAGTTGGGAGGAATTTGCGTTGTTTGGCTTGGTTCCTTTGGAAATTGTACAAGTAGATCCGGTCTCCTACTTGGTATTGCTTTTTAGTTGTCTTGAGATCATAGTGGGTCTTCATACCATAGTGGGTCTGCAGATCTCTCTAGATTCCGCTGAGCATAGGCAAAAGCATGTTGATGGTGTTTTCTCAAATTCTCAACATACTCATGAGTTGTGGAGGCATTTATCAACGTCTGCTCTTTGGTTCTGCAGAGCAAATGCTGGGGTAGCACCATCCTTCGTCCAGTCATCAGTTCAAATGGAGACATTTTTGTTGCAGAAGAAGGGGTAGATGTGATGGCCATCAGGACAAGGGGTAATCGAATGTCTAAACTTGGCCCAGAATCTGCCACAAACTTTTTTAATATGCTCACAATGGTTTTGTTGTACCTCTCAACTCCACCACGGTAGGCAATGTGTAGTTTCCTTTTGACCCCAAGTATCTCCCACATCTTTGTCATCACTTTGCTAGTGAAGTGACTACCTCGGTCTGACTCAATCCTTTGGGGTAGTCCAAAACCCGAGAATATGTGATTGATCATCAGGGCAGCTGCTGGTTCTGCCTTGCAATTTGGGGCCGGAGACATTCCACCCATTTAGTGAACAAGCATGTTACGGTCAACATGTAATTATTTCCCCTAGAGGAGTGAATCACAGGCCCGATAAAATCGACTTGCAAATCTGACCAAGGCAGTGTCTTCCCCCTCTTTTGGAGGGGAGTACGATGTGTGAGTGATGTTGGCTGAAATTGTGCACACACAAGATACTCCTTCAAGTATTGATCGGGGTCCTGCCCCATGTGTGGCCAGTATGCAACCTCTCGCAAGATTTGTAATGTCGTATGAAACCCCCGATGACCGGCTGTGGCTGCATCATGGGCGTGACTTCGCATCAGGCTTCAGAATGAGGTGTGGACCACCCACTGGTCATGGCCAGCTATGGATCTCCTCACCGACAAACCGTCTTAGATTCGGAACATTTTTGGACATTTCATCAACACTCTGAGGTCCTCTTTCCCAATGTAATCGGTATCCGTCAAGGGAAAGTTCTCAGGGTCCTCAATGTGTTGATAAAACTTACCAATTATTGGATCCCCCCTTTTGAGCCGTAATCAAATCAGCATCTGGGATCTCCTTACTCCATTGTGCAGTTGAGAGTTCATTGTGAGCATTTGTCTTGGACCTAGTGATAGCATTGTCCTGGATTTCCCCCAACATGGACTTGATCTGAAGTAGATCCCCTTGGATGGTTTTGGCCAGCTGATCAGCTAGGTCATTTCCAGTTTTGTCTGGTCCCTCTACTTTAGAATGACCCTTGATCTTTTTCCAGTAGATGGTCATCCCATTCGAGGTGACCAGATCATCAACATTTTGTATTAATTTTCCGTGTTTTAAAGGTTTATTATTAGCACATAGCATGCCTCTGGTTTTCCAATTATTGGATCCCCCCTTTTGAGCCGTAATCAAATCAGCATCTTGGATCTCCTTACTCCATTGTGCAGTTGAGAGTTCATTGTGAGCATTTGTCTTGGACCTAGTGATAGCATTGTCCTGGATTTCCCCCAACATGGACTTGATCGGAAGTAGATCCCCTTGGATGGTTTTGGCCAGCTGATCAGCTAGGTCATTTCCAGTTTTGTCTGGTCCCTCTACTTTAGAATGACCCTTGATCGTTTTCCAGTAGATGGTCATCCCATTCGAGGTGACCAGATCATCAACATTTTGTATTAATTTTCCGTGTTTTAAAGGTTTATTATTAGCACATAGCATGCCTCTGGTTTTCCACTTAACCAGGTGCTCCACAAACCTGTTCCGTAAATAATCTGAATCAGTGATTATGACCAGTTTGTGGAGTTGGTGTTGGACAGCAGTGAGGATGGCTGATGCACAGCCATCAACTCTGCCACTTGACTACTTCGGGGACCGATTTTGTACCCAGCGGAGGGTTCTGGGGCATCATTCACACAGGTGTTGTCAACATAATAGGAACACCCATCCACATAGACAGTGGGCATTCCCTCACACTTGTCTTCTTCATAGACTTTGTGTGGGGAATTAAGGTATGCCTTCTTGTTGTCCTTGATTTTTAGACTTTCGTCCTCAAGACAGTTTTCTCTGGCACAATCATGCAAGTCCTTGCGCGAGGGGACTCTTCTTGTTTTGCCCATATCTGACCTCCACAGGAAAGCCTTGCATTGACAGAATCCAGGAAGTAATTCGGGAATTACTCACATTTCCGGCCCGGATTCTGTCACTTTGAAGATATTGCAAAGTTTGGTGTGGAGTCTCCACTATGATGTGTTCCACCTGGATAAACGGTTGGTAATTCTTCAACGCCCACACTGTTGCCAGGAGTGCCTTCTCACAATTGTTGAATGTTTCCTGCATAGAAGATAAAGTCTTACTCGCATAGGAGATTACTTTATTGACCTTGTCGTGCTTTTGATATAATACTGCAGTCAAGCATGTATTTGAGAACCCTGTCTCCAAGAAGAACTCCTTGTTTTTGACAGGGTAAGCTAGGCAAACCGCTTGTGAGAGGCTTCTTTTGAGTTGTCTTACTGACTCAGCTTGTTCTGGACCCCACTCCGACTTGACCCCCCTTCAACAGATGGATAAGGGGACTTGTGATCTCTGCATAGTCCTCAATGAAGATTCTGCTGTAATTAGTTAGTGGTTGTCTGTGTATATGTATTTGTGTAAGTTACATTGTCTGGCCAATAATAATCACCATCATATTCATTAAGTTCATAATCATTACTCATATATATATTAAGAAGTAGCAAGGAGACAATTGGGCCTGCGGTGGCGTGTTCTGAAGGTTGCATTACAATTGTACCATTGGCATTAATGTCATATGTTTCTTTCCACATCGTCTTTACCCCGGTCCATATCAAGTGCGACCCTTCTCGTTTCAAGTTAGCCTCACTCCCCCCCCTTGTGCATGTCATTAACCAAAGATGGAAGGGTATAATACCACGCCATAAAGAACAACATTACTGACACCAAAAATGCAGCACATTTTAGAACACATTGAACATTACTGAACCTATTAGCCCTAATGGCATCCCTATCACTATCTAGCATTCATTGGTTCTCCGCGAATGTGGTTCGTTGGGCCATTTGTCACCTGGAGGGGCGATATAAATTTGCTAAGTCACAACAATATATACATGTATTTACATTTCTGTTTCAACTTCATATTTAATCATCATTTTTATTCATGTTTGCTCATTTCTTCATTAAACATATATTTTTACTATGGAGAGAAGGAGAGTGAAAGAGTGATGGAGAAAAGCGAGAAACAATAATCGAGAGGAAGAAAGAGCGAGAGAGAGAAATAAAAACGCATGTCATAACTTTTTTCCTTTTGCAGATACCTTTTCATCAGACATTTTAGGTTCTATTTTTCAATTTCACTTGCAGTATTACTAGCATGTTCTTGTTCACTCTGTGTGATTGCACTATAGCGCGCCCTTCTCACATCTGAGAGGTGCACCCAATATTTCAATCCTTTGACCTTCACCGCAGTGGGTGTACTATATATAACCTCGTAAGGGCCATGAAACCTGGGTGAATTCCATCTCCTCACAAAACTGCGAACATAGATCTGTGCTACTGGCATCAGTGGCCCACTTGGGCTGTCTATGGCTGGTGTGGTAGTATCAGTTGCCACATTTTCAGTAAATGGTGGTGCTATTTGTTGCGCTATGCTTCGCACTGCGCGCGTCAACTGGGTTAGATTAATAAGATATTCCTTGAACTCCTCCCCCAGCACTGTGGCAGCCCTGTGCGCATCCGATGCTCTCCTAATCGGAGATACTGGCGTGTGTATTCGCCTCCCAGTCACAATTTCATGGGGGCTCAGATGGTGGTCCTTACATGGCTGTGTCCTGAGCTGGAACAGTGCTAGGGGTAAGCAATATACCCAGTTTTTTTTCAGTGTATTACACAATTTCGATAGCTTACTCTTCAGTAATCCGTTGATCTTTTCTACCATCCCATTCGCCATCGAATGATAAATGGAACATAGTTTGTGTTTTACCCCCAAGGGTGATGTCACTTCCTTAAAGAGGTCATTCACGAAGTGCGTACCGTTGTCTGATCTTATCACATCGCATATTCCCCATCGGGAGAACACTTCCCGAACAAGGAATTTTGCCGCACACTTTGCGTCTGGGTGGGGACATGGGCCCGCTTCCACCCATCTTGAAAAGGGGCATACCATCACAATCAAATATCTTGCTCCATTACATCGCTCTCCCATATCAGCATAGTCTATATGGAGCTCTCTAAATGGTCCTGTTGGTCGGTACAGGGTACCGCGCAGTGTTCTCAATGTCATCCCTGAATTATATGTTTGGCATGTTATGCATTCTACAATGAATTTTGACAGGTGCTCCTGTAAATTGGGGACGAACCAATGTTCCTGGATGTCTGCGGCAATGTGTTGTTTTGCTACATGGCCGGGGAAATGTAGCTGTTGGAATGCTATTCCTAGTAATTCTACGGGCATTACTACCTTTCCTGTTGTCTCCTGTCTCCAAATGAGGTCTGTGGCTTATTGTTTACATCCCTGTTTGTTCCACAAATCTTGCTCCTCCTGTGGTGCTCTTCTTTGCAACTCTATTATCTGTGCTATTGGTGTGTTACTGTAGGCTTCTTCTAGTGGTTCTATTATGGTTGCCTTTACAGCGTATTCGAGTGTTGGTGTTACATTGAAATTCGAGGCCTCCTTCGCCGCTGCGTCGGCTGCCGCGTTTCCCAATGAGATTGCATCTGTGTTGTTGGTAGGGGCTTGGCATTTCACCACTGCCACTACCGACGGTACTGCTAGTGCGTCTATCAGCTCATTCAATAGTTTGGCATGCTGTACTCGAGAGCCATCCGCTCATCTGAACCCCCTTCTACGCCACCGGGACAGTCCTGAATGTACTGTCTTAGTTGAATATGCTGAATCTGAGTATATTGTTACTGTGCATCCTTTAGCTGTGTGCAATGCCGCAATCAGTGCAGTTAGTTCAGCTGCCTGTGCTGAGTAATGGGACGGGAGGCGCTTTTGGACAATTGTTTCGTAGCCATCTTCCTCCATACGCACTACCACCATCCCTACGTGTTTTTCCCCTGTTTCTGGGTTTATTGATGCTGACCCATATATGAAATATATTTCTCCTTCCTTCAGGACATTTTCACTTGCTTTTGGGATGTCATCACCTTCCCCCTCATAGGTGGCACAATCGTGTTCCTGTATGTCCTATGTTGTGCATGGCTCTGTGATGAATGTTGCTGGGTTCACTGTCTTGCATCTGACCACGTGTACATTGGGGCTAGAAATTATTATTTCATATGCAGTTGCCCTCTGGGTTGTCAATGTTGATTTTGATCGCTCAAGAATCGCAAATAAGGAATGCTCCGCATATAGCGTTACTGAACATCCCATCACAATGATGGCACTCTTTTCAATCGCGAAGGCCGCAGCTGCGAGAGCCTGTTTGCATGTGAAGTGGCCTTGCATTACTGGATCTAGTATCCCACTGTAATAAGCCAATGGTTTGTGACCTAGTCATGTTTTTTGTGTCAGTACTGCTGTCATCAGTGTGAGAACAAGAAAAACTCCCTCTCATAATCTGGGTTTGCGAGAACTGGGGCATCAGCAATGAGGTCTTTTAATTTAAAATACTGTGTCATCATTTCATGTGTCCATTTTATTGCGGCTCTATTCTTCTGTGCTTCTTTTAAGGGGCGTGTGTATGCCGCATAATCGAGGATCCATGCTCGGCAATTGTTACAAATGCCAAGAAACTTTTGCATGTCTTTCACTGTTTTTGGGATGATTATGTTGCGGATGGCAACTGCTCTGTCTGGGAGTATCCGTTTCCCATCTTTTGATATTAACTGTCCGAGGTATACCATCTCGGCGAGGCAGTATTGTAATTTTCCTTTGTCCACCTTGTACCCCGTTTGCTTGATACCTGGACTGCCTCGATGTCTATGGACATGATCGTACCTGGCACAACATCTGTGTGTGCAATTGGGCGGAATATAAAATCTGATGGTGTTCTCCATTCTTTTCTCGTTATCTCTGGTACCCCTCGGGCTAATACTTTGATGCCATAAATAAACATGTCTTTGTCAATGGGTATTCCTCGCACCACAACTTCATTCATCACTGTGCTGATCATCAACATGGCTCGTACTGGGCACACTCCCGGGGTTGAACATACTATTCCTCGTTCTGTAAACGAGATGGTCATATTCAATTTGCTTAACAAATCTCTCCTCAGCAAATTGATTGGCGCGTCTTCGTGGTACAGTAAGGGTGCGCGCACGGTTTTTCCCCCCACCGTTATATCAAGAACTTTAGTGTAAGGAACTTTTAAAATAGCCCCAGAGAACCCCTGCGTTTCCAAATTCCTGCCTGACAGCGGAAACCGCCCTTCCATAGGACATGATTTCTCTGCTCCTGAGTCTACCATAAAGATAAACTGCTTGTTTCCTATCTCTGCCCCCACTAGTGGTTCCTCTTCTGCACGTAGCGTGGTGGATAGGGCTGGACACGCAAGTGTTCCCTGTGGGCTGTCCTAATCGGAATGTCTTTCTTGTCCTGGGACTGAAAAGACATTTTCTCCAACCACCGTCACACCGTGGTATGGTGCGGGTGCACCATTTGCAGCCGTTGCGAAACAATTGTTGTTTGCGTTTCCTACTGTCTTTTGTCTTGCCATAGGTTGTGGCGCTGGCTGCTGTCTTTGCTGTATTTGAGGTTCGTCATAGCACTGATCCTGCTGTCTTCCTCCTCCCATCGGTAGTCCATAGGTGCTACCTGGGTGTGGGCACCCCCATCCTTGTTTGTTCTCTATGGCCTGCTGCCCTTGGAAATACCCTGAAGGCCGCATTCTGCAATCTCTTGAATAGTGTCCCCATCTCCCACAGTTCCAGCATGACCCTTGTGGTCCGCCTCTCATTCCTTGCCCACCAAATCCTCTACTCCCCATACCTCCAAATCCCCCTTTCTGGCCACGGTACCCACCTCTTCCTCTTGCCGGTCTTTCTTGCCACTGTTGTCTGCCGTATTGCTCTTCTCTGTTCCAAGGCCCTTGTCCTCCTATTGCCCGCAGTGCTGCTATTGTAACTGGTCTGTTTCCCGCTCCTTCATCCCCCTTGTTTTCTCTATCTGCGGCTATGCTGGCGTTGATGGCGGCGACCTTCACTAATTTGTTCTGTACCAGTTTCGCCTCGTCTGCCAGCCTTTTTTGTGCTATCTCCTTTTCTCTCTCTTTGATCCTCCTGCAGTGGTGCACACTTATACTCTGAATTTCAGGCTAACCCTTGGCTTCTATCCCAGCTATTTTATCCAAGGCCTTTTGTACCTCCTTCGGGAGCCCTTTTTTGATGATAAAATAGAACAAGGCGGTGGACTGGTTCCACGCCGTGCCAGTTTCGTTTCTCCATAAATCCTGCACCCGCAGTATGAATTGCGTAGGATCCTCGTTCTCCTCCATTGTGCACTGCATCACTAAATGTAAATCTGGAATATCTGGAAACGTGTGCCGCAATGCGTCCCATACTTGTGCTCGAACATTATTGAACGCCGACCCATCGTGGCGGTCACAACTCATTGTTACTCTGGGGAATCCGGCCTTTTCCCACACTGCGTCTGCCTGGTCACCAATTGCTGACACTAATAAGCTCTTCACATCCCATATCGCTAGCGGAACTCCCGCTGTGTTTTTCTCAAAGGCGTGTATCCATTTTCCAGCCCCTCCCGATAGTGGGGAGAGGACCTTTAGCAAGTTGTTTTTATCCATTTGAGCCCATGGAATGTAATGTGGTCTACCTGCTCCTTTATGTATCAATGGCATTTGTAACTTGTGTTTCTTTCCTACCTTACTTACCGCACCTTTCTTTATTTTACTTACCATCATATTTCCTCCTCGCTGTCTTAGTCTACCCTGCCATAGTGGTGGCGATGGTGTATCTGGGTACCGGCGGTTTGGCAGTGGGGACCCGGTCTCGGCAGCTGCCTCTTCATATGCGTCTAAGTCACACCACACCTCTTCTATTTCTGATTCTTGCTCATTGTTCCCTTCACATCCTTTCCCTCTCTCACTTTCTGGGTTGGGTGGGCGTATAATCCTCACGGGTTTGTCATTTAGATGGAACAAGAACTCCCCTGACCGCCACTCTTTCTACTCTTTCTCTTGCCCTTGTGGTATGCGTGTTCCTTGTGATGATACTGATCGCGCTGGCTCTGAGATTGCTTGCACCACTTCACCTGCTGTGCTCAATGTTGGTGTTAGATCCGCTACGGATAATGGTGGCACCTCTCCTCCCCCTGGCAGCATTTGGCCTCTATCGCACAATGCTCTTAGCCGCGTTATTTCCATCTGTGCATGCGCTAGCTGGCGGTCTAATTCTCCAGTGAAGTGTGCCAAATTCACGGGGGGTGCGCTTGTTGGGCCATACAAACCTCCTTTATCATAGGGTGGTGGTGCTGTGGCAACTGCTCCGGTTGTGGGTGTGGGAGTGGGACATGCTGGTATGTACAGGGGCTCACTGTATCCTACTGCTGGCCTTGACATTAAAGGATATATTTTGGTTATATCGCCTTCAGCTGTAGTGGTAGTGCACTCGCCCTTTGGCGTCCCGCTTACGTCTTCCTGTGTTTTCTGTGTTTCGTTCGTTTTTTCTTTATTTACCTCTGCTGTGGGCGTAACCTCTTCAAACATTCGCCACAGGTCTTGTACTTCTCTTCTATTCTGTAACTGTTTCCCCTTATACCTTGCCAGCAAGTGTGTGAACACTAAATCCAACACCCTTTTATCAAATGACCCACCTTCTGGCCAAATTGGCGTCACACTGTCTCCTTTTATCTCTATCAACCACTGATCATGGTACTTTTGTATCTTTTCACTATATAGTGTAAGGTGTTGACAAATATGAGCTAATGGTGTTACGCCCCCCAAGATGATGTTTTTCCCTTTGCCTGTATTTGCGCTTGAATCTCTATTCCCCTCTAATCACCTCCCCACCCACTCTTCCTTTCTTCTAGCTCAACAATATACCACAGACTTCTCAATTACTTGTAGTTTATATGCACTTATATATGTCAATATATATATATAGATCAATTTTCAATGTTATTCTTATGATTCTTGCAGTTTCAAATTCAACAGTTCACTTTTGCAAATGTTGCCATTTTACCAACAAATCAATTAAAATACTTGGATATCCTTGACAAAAATAGACAGAACACGAAAAAACATATAACACATATCATGCACATGCACTACCTGCGTGCTTTTACTTCCCGTTTGTTCTTGTTACCATCTCTTCCCCGTTTCACCTACTCTTCTCATCCACTCCCCCCCTCTTACACCCTCTTACTCCTTTCCAAGAATTATTTTGTACCCAGAAAAAGAATATTCTAAATAACTACTCCGAGTCTACTCAATATACAAGACTCCTACTATTTTCTCTTTATCTTCACTTATTTATTCTTTACTAGACGAGACAATGCTACGCGGCGCCGCCTTCTACCTCGTTCGGGCTAGGATACCTCTTCTCTTCTTCTCTTCACTTCTCACAAAACGTAATGGCCATATAAAGGACAGATCAGAAAAGCCTCATCATCACTCACACAGGCCCTACTCTTCCCTATAACCCATTACCACCTGTTTCCTCCTATTTTCCCCCTACCTTTCCTTGGTAACCTTCGCAACCGGCACTCACGTGTTCAGTCAGCTGACTTGAGGGTCACCGCTCGCGGTCCGACCCCAGTCAGGTCCGCACCCCACCCAAGCCATGGCCCGCCTCGGCGAGCAGCTTTTCAGTCAGGTATTCGTCAACCAGGAAGCCTTGACCCTTCTTCATAGTGCGCACAGGCTGGTCGGCTGTAGAGGCAATGGTTTTGCTGGGGGGCGTCCGTGATCTCGCCGCACGGCGCCGGCCTCGAGGCACCTCTCCGAATCACGTTGCAAGGGATCACCAAATGTTTGTGCCCTCCCTGTCTTATACGTGCAAAAGAATAGAACAAGCACTCCACGGACAGGGAATAAGGCAAAGAGAGCAGGCTGCGAGAGTTCAAGGAAAGGTTTATCTAGATCTCTGAGAGCGCTCTGACAAATTATCATTACATTACATTTTTATACAGTAGTATGACGCAATTAACATAGGATACTATATCGATCCCGGATTGGTCAGTTGCACGCTGTCTCAGTTGTGGGTGGCATCTCTTCCCCTGGGTTGGTTGCTTGGTTGGCGGGAGGATTGACGTCAGACATCTGTGCTCCGGATGGGTGAAGGTCAGGTCGCTGTGAAACACGACAGTCACTATCTAAGCTAATGTAATTCATTCTCTTTAATGCATGCACTAAATATTAGTGGTTCAAAAAGACTGTCAGTAGTTTATCATCTCGTCTATAAAAGTCATTCAGGCGCTCATTGTATCTATGGTATTTAGATTTACACAAGTCATAGGTTAAGGGTCTTGACCACTATAATACAGTGACCAGAGTGTATCTTACACGTGCAAGAATCTCAGGTATGTGGCATTTGTTAGTACTGGGCACGATATACTGCTGCAGGGCTCTTATGTTAGTTAAAGGTTTGCCATATGGGCATCACGGTATGGTCAATGGTCTGGCACATGAAAGGAATATCTTACAGGGACACAGGGTTAGAATGGCAATATGTTTCCACTGGCGAGGGTAAGAGGGCAAGGACACTTTTGTGGAGATGGACGAGCTATGTGCTTAGCTCATGTTGGTTCACATGCAGGATAGTGATTTCAGAGGAAAAGAGACGTGTTACATTTATTATTTGTTGCAAGCACCTCCGGCTTCAAGGTGAGAATGGCGTTGCAGAGTTTTCCAGTCAGAGTGGGAACAAGGGTGCCATGTGCTCCGAGCTGCTGCTGCGGGGAAAGGGAGAGAAGCATTTTGTACTATCGCAGTTGGGCCTGGTCACCAAGATGGAGTCGAAAGGGGGTACAAACATGGATGCCTTGTGTCCTGCTCAGTGGTCCCATCTACGCAAATTTCACCCAAAGTTAACATTGCATAAGAGCGAGGGGCGTACCCATTACTGGAGGCACTTGGTCCGAGTTTTGTACTGAGAAGTGAAGGCTGCGAGGGGCCTACTGGCCCCTTGCTCCCACACATTAGTCCAAGGAGGCCCCTTAGTTCCCGCAGAGTTGTGGGGTCTTTTATTTTCTGGAGTGCTTCTACTTTCTTTTCCTGGGGACAGAGACCTTCAGGAGTTATATCATGCCCCAAGAAATTGACACAGGTCCTGCACCACTGTGCCTTTTGGAAACAGAGTTTTGCTCCGACAGCCCTCAAATGTGTCAGAACATAATGGATCTCCGCTATGTGTTCCTCCACAGTTGAGCTTTTGACTAGAACATCATCTACATAGGCCAGGTTACCCCTTTCACCCAAGTCGGGCATGGCCTTATGCAGAAAGATGTTAAATTCATTGCCGGAGTTGATATATCCAAAGGGAGTCCAGGTCCAAGTGTACTGCTGCCCCCTGAAGGTAAAGGCCAGCTTGTATTGGTCCTCCCTACTGACAGGTACAGTCCAGTACCCATTGGTCAGGTCAATTGCAGTGAATACCTTTGACCCCTGGATCTGGGCCAGCCCTTGATCAATGTATGGAAGAGGCCATCGGGAAGTATGGACCCATTTATTGAGCTCCCTTTGGTCTGTCAGTCCAGAAAAAGTAGACACCCCTCAATGATGGGGGCAATGTACTTTGTTGGCCGAAGACCAATGGCCTCATGTGTTTAGTATTAGACATACATAGCTATAAGCTTGACTAAAGTGCGGCCATTTTGAAGTGATTGAAATCGCCATTTTGTTCTCTAACGTTTGCCTCTTGCCTTCTGTTAAAACTGCTTTGCTGAAAACGTATTCTGCTCCACTAGTACATTACTGTTCATGCATAAAGCAAGGCCACAAGAGACTTGTTGAAACAAAATGCAGCAACCCAGACAGAAATGCCCGGTCTCCTCCCTCACAAGTCCTTGAAAGTAAGCAGCGAGTCGTTTAATCGGTACGCAGGTGCCAGCTAGTCTAGCTAATGCAGTAGAAATGTTAGAAGCAAACATTAAATGGCTTGAATTATGCTCTTCTTTGCGGCCCCCCCTTTCCTAAGCCCTGTATAGCCCTGGAGAGCGAGTTGACCCCCAGTACACGAATAGAAACTAGGAGATAGCAAGGCCTGGAATGTGTCTCTCCCATACACGCAGCTTGCTTGCAGAGAACAGGAGCAGTGTGTTCTTATAACAAACAATGGTGTCCGCAGGCTCATGAAATTGCAAACTGTTGCTAAATAAATGTCTGAAGGTGTCATACTCGTTACAATTGTCAATCATCATACCCAATTCAAAGGAAATACATTATGGGCGGTATTGAATGTGTCACCACTGATTGTAAAATGCCTGCTTTGTATATAAGTAACTGTTGTACGATTCTCACTCTCTTGCATCCCCCGGGGTCTGGAAACGCATGTCGCGGGGCATGGGACCCAGTTGGCCAACTGTGACTATTTGCTTTGCAATAAACCCTACTTTTGGGAATACAACCTCGTGTCTGGTGTATCAGTTCGTGTGTGGTGATTGTGCCTTGTTTCCATACGCGAGGGTCCCCTAGGGGCCCCTTCAGGTCAGCACAGAGTCTCCACTGGCTGTTTGGTTTCAAAATCTCCAGCACCTAATTATTGAAGGTGCTGTGGACTGGACTAATTATCCCACGGGACTCAAGGTTCTTATTATTTCAGTAAGGGACTCCATTGATGCGAGAGACAAGTGATATTGCTTCACAAACACTGGAGTCATGCCAGGATCTGTGGGAATTGTTGTTGTGTGGATGTCGGTGCGACCACAGTCATACGAGTCCACTGCAAAGAGATCTTGAAAATCTAAGAAAACTTGTTTCAATTTTTGCTTTTGCTCCAGAGTCTCACAGGCATCAGCTAGGTTGACTCTCTCTTCAACCATCTGCCTGGAGCCCGGAAAGACTTCTGGTTTGGCTATCTCAGCTGCCTCCTCCAGCGGGGTGGAGAAGTCCCTGGTCAAAGTACTGGCTTGGACTAATGGCTTCAGGTGGGGAAGGCAGTCCTTGTGGACTTGAAAGATCACCTCATCCCTCCTGAAGTCACAGGTCACATCTTCCTTACCATAAGGGCAGGAAGAGTACACCAGGAAATTCCCGCATGCCGGGTGAAGATCCTGTCTGGTGTTGTCATCGTCGCTATCACTGTCAAAACAGTCCTAGGGGATTGGTCCTAACAGTTACCTAAATCTATGGAAAAATGTCAGTCATCAACCGCCATTCAAATAATGGTGCCTGCGCCCAGAATGATACTCTTTAGGTCGATGTTATCCACCTCTATTGGAATGGTGTTGTGTTCTATATTGACTAGTGGGGTTGGGTTTACCCCCAACCCTTGCTGTTGGAAATGAGCATTAAGATGAACATAGGCGTCAGGATTTTTCAGTTTCTGTCCTCTTTTAATTTTTACTTCCAGTGAGAATTGTCGGGTCCGTTCTGGGATGGTGACTTCCTCTCCAATCTGAATTTCAACTGCATATGGCAGCAGTTGAGCTGTCCGAAATGCTTTTTCTGAGTCATCAAAGCCCATGGGATTATCTGCTAATCGGGACCAGGCTTTGAAGTTTATTTGGTCCAAACCAATGGCAAAGCAATTGAGAATGTCACTGCCTAAATAAAATGCAACAGGGACATCTCACACGACCCAACAATTATGGACTATTCTGTTGTTACCTGTGGAAATTTTGAGCATACACCTGCTAGGCAGGAGACGTTTGTAATTGGGTGTTTCCAGGTCCATTTCCCATTTGTCTAACAGTTTAAATGTGGGAATGGCTGCATCTTTTGGGAGTTTGCGGAACATGGCCTCGCTGATGAAGCTCTTACTGTTGTTCACACACACTCGGGCGAGAACAGAGTCCTTCCCTTCATTTAACTGAATAGGGAGGAACAACTGCTCTCCAATTTTCTGAATATCAGCCAAGCTTTCAGCTGATTTCTCCTAATTTTGGACTATAGGATTAAGATTTTCTGATTGTGAATTTGTATAGAATTTCAGAGTGTTTTCTTCCAGTGTGGAATGCCACCTTAGACTGGAAGGACGGTGGATTTTCAGAAATAGAGAGGACTCCACTTCACCAGTTTGTTGTCCTACTGCAATTACTGTCTGGGATTCGGTTATTCTGGAAGTGGAATTCAATTTTGTTCAATCAAGTGGCATGTGCCATTTAAACTAACATGGTTGACACTATGTTTCAATTTTGTTGGTCGGTTAGTCGGTATCAGGTAATATTATCCCCATATATATGGTCGCCGTACATAATATCGCCGGGAAAAGGTTGTGGCGGGGCAGCCAAAAAAAATTAAATAAATAAAAATAAAAAGGGTTTGGGGGTTGCAGGGTTGTCCCCCGCATGTCCCATGCAATACTGACCCCACAAAAAACGCCCATTTTTTGGCGATATTTTTGCATGCCCATATTTTTGTTGGGACATTTTTACATGGAACCGGTTAGTCTGGGTCCAGAGGACCTTGTTTACACAATCTATGAGGGGAGACAATCTACGCAGGATGTCATTCCCTAGTAAACATGGTGTGCCCTCTGGAGTCACAACTATGACCGGGTGCTTCACCTTGTGTCGCCCAATTTTAATGTCTAAATCCGCAGTCCCCTCTACAGGAAGTTCCTTCCCATCGAAGTTCTGAAGTTGTCCAGGTTGAGGGGTGAGAGGGATTTGGTATTTCTCCCCCCTTCCCCCTAGCTGATCAAAGGCCCTTTTTGACAGAGGGGTGGCTTGGGATCCAGTTTCCACCAGTGCCAAAATTGTGCATTGCCCCTGTATTTGGACCGGGGCATAACATTTTCCCTCCTTTTCCTCTAGGGGGCAAGGATAATGCACATTTTTGGCCAATTGGAGGGTTAATTTCTTTGCTTTGGATTCTGACAAGGGCGTGATTTGGGCAGAATTTTGTTTGGGATCTTGGGAACCTGTAAGAAAAAGGTGGCAAATGGATATGGGGGAAGTTTTGGGCTCCCCTGGTTCTGATTCTGGGCTGCCCCCCCCCTCTTTTTGGAGGCAGTCACCAGAATTGATTTGAACAAGGGGATTTTCTTGCTGGTAATTCTGGGGTCTGATGATTTAATTCGGTCCCCACATCTACCCAGTCTTGATCAGGATCTCTTGGGACCCATTTTTCTTTGGGAGGAGTTCCCCCATCCCTGAAGGAGAAGATCCTTTTCCCAGAATCCTCTGAGGACACTCCTCTCCTTCAAATTGGAAGATTCACACCTCCTCCACAAAATGGGTCTTTTTAGGCTCTTTATTTCTCCTACCCCCCTTTTCCTTAGGTTGCAGATTTTCGGGGGTAGGAGATTCTGGTTCCAATTCCTGGGTTTCCAGGGGATTTCCACAAGTGGGGAAGAAGCTTCCTCTAAGGCTTTATACCCCCTTCTCCCTGTGCCTCCTCCCAGGGAACCGGTGGGTTGTCGGGGTTCTTCCCCCGTCATTGTTCTGGAGCACCAGACCCTTGATTTGAGTAGTTCTGAGTTGCAATGCTCATCTGAGGGTTCTGTTTAGCCCTCAGCATGCGACCCAGATCCTGTGCCATGTTCTGGACCTGGCGCTCCAGTTGGGACACCCGCTCTGGCTGGTACGGGGTCCTCTGGTCTACCCTTGGTTGATCACGGGAAGGGTAACTATCCCTTCTCGCATAATACCCCTGGTTAGGATAGTTTTGGTACACCTCCACCCTTAGCGTCCCCTCTCCTGGATTGGGCTGTCTGGGCTCAGGAAAGTGGGGAAAGAAAGAAGGGTTGTTTTGGGGGTTGAGGTTTGGCGGGTACCAGGTAAAGAAACTTGGCCCGGCAATTGGGGATTTACTGCCCTCCTGGGGAAAGTGAGGAAGGAAGTTCCCTGGGTTGGCAGCTGCCTGGTTGGACCCCCCCTTGGGCTGGAGGAGTCCACACATAGCCCAGGATGGGTTTGTTGCCCTTGTAACGGGGGCTGATGTAGTCAGGGGAGTTAGGGGTCCCATTGGTGGGGTTACCTCCCTGACTCCCTGCTTGGGATTGGGCCGAGGGCCTTCTGGGTCTGGGGTTGGTAGGATTCTGTGCGGGAATGTTTTTAGGCCCCCCCATCTCCAGATCTAAAATGGGGGCAACCTTCACCTCAGCCACCTTAGCAGCAGCAGGGGTGTTGGTTGATTTTGGGCTTTTGTTAGTATTTTTACTTTCTAGTGGCTTCTGCACTTCATAGATGTGAGTTGCTTGTTCAATGACCCAGTCTAGTGATCTTTTCTCATGAAAGTCCCTCACTAGCTGGGTCATACTGTATTTAGGGAGAGCATGAAAGAAGGTATTGACAAATTCCCTACTGTCAGTGCACACCCTCCTGGTGGTCTGTGCAAAAGCGCGTTTCAGTTCTTGGACAAATTCTTGTGGGGCCTGGTCTTCCCCCACATTGCAGGTTGTAGGCCGCCTTCAGGCCTCTTGAGGGTTTCTATGAATAGAAAAATGCTTTAGAATGGCTGCCCTATAGGTGGACCATCTTGAATGGTTCTGATCCTCCAGCCCCGAAAAGAAGCTGGAATACTCAGGTGAAAATGTCCACTTGACATACTGAATACAGCTTTGGCTGTCCTTCAGCCAAACAGAATATCTGGCATTCTTGTGGTAGGGCGTGATGACCCTCCTAATAGCTTTGATTTACTTCAGGGGATCTTTCAGCAGAGCCCTCTTAACTTTGTTGGCCTTTTTAGTTCTGGTCACCCTGTCCACTCATCCTCTGACTCAGAGGCACTGCTACCAGAGGTGGCTGTCTGATCTTCTAGGCTCTCCCTGATTGTGCGAGCTTGGGAATGGCTGGCAGAATGTGGGGGCCTAGTCTCTTGAGACCGGTGGCGCTCAGTAGAGTCTTCTGACTCTCTCTTGCTCCCCGGTTTGTTTGAGTACCCCACCCACCCCCCACTGTCCTAGCGGGGAAGAGGTTTTTAGGATGCTCTTAGTGGGCCTAGTCTCATGGAATTCCCCACCAAATTTCACTGCTTGATCTCTTGATGAGTTATATTTTTGAGGATCCATCTCTCTGATTCTCCCCTCACTGGAGTCTCCCTGATCAGAGAAGATGGCCCTAGCACTTGGGAACCTGTACATAGATGCCCGCCCATCCATTTCTGGGAGGCGCTGACCTATTAGCCCCATATTTCCCATATTTTGGGTTGCAGTCTACCATTCCCGTGGCGCTTGGCACATGTGAGCCAGTGGACATGGGGGTGGCAGAGTCCATGGAATTGAAGGGATTAAAGCCCCTGATGCCAGGGTTCCTGAGGTTATGCTCAGGGATTTCTCTCTCCCATCTTACCTCATCTATTTCAGCCCCTACTCCCTGATGACATGTCAGAATCTGACCCTTTTGTTCCTCTATTAAGGCCTTACTGGTCTCTAGGAGTTGTTCTTGCATGGCTATCTGTCTTTGGAGCATGTCATTCTTTTCACAGAGAGCCTCATTCTCTCTCTGTGCTTCCTGCCTGAATTGAACCAGTTTTTGCTGCAGGAGACTCACCTCCTGAGTTTGGTCCTTATTGGCCTGATTATTGTTTGCCAGAGCATCCTCCACCCGCCTGGTGTGCTCTAACAGCTTTTCATGATCCATTTTGGATTCACCAAATTCCTGAAGGGCCAGGCGATTTTCTTCTAACTTTGTTTTTAAATGACTGACTTCCTGGTCTAGGTGTCCCTTTCCTGAGTTAGAGTGCCCCTCTGTGCAGCCTGGTCGTCCCTCTGTTTTTTGAACGCACCAGCTTTCTGGCGCTCCTCATCAAACTCTGCTTAGGATTCTAGATCTTTAATGATTAATTTATTATTTTCCCCTTTTAATTTGTCTATCTGGTCTTGTAAGACGACCATCCGTTGTACACAGATTCTATTGAAAGTTAATTGTTGGTCCGGCTTAGCTAAGCTTACCCCTGTGAAAGGTGATTGGGTCAGAGTCTACTCTCTGCCTTGATAGGAGGAGAGAAACAGAGTGGCAACTTTATGGTGTAATTTTATGATGCTGAGAATACACCCCTAGCCACTGGAACACAAAGTCTAATTTTGGCAAAATACATATTTGCACATGTGCAACCTCTAAAAAATCACATATACAGTTTGCATATTTTACATAGCAGCTATTCCTCAAAACACTGTAGCTGTGGGATCATGTCTCCCCTTTCTACAGACTTTTGCCCTTTTCGCTATGAACACTTTTCAATTTTTATGCAAGTTTCCGGAAATGTGCGTGTTTCACATGGGAATGAGTGTATAAAGTTAGCGGAAATACAGACCCATAAACCCACATTTATTGCCATTCCTGTTCAGAATAAGCTACACGGTTGTAATAAGTTTTCAAAGGTAGTGCTAAAAATTAGGTTAATTAATCTGCCATTTTCAGATTTTGCACCCCTTTTGATAATAAGTTATACACCTTCCATAAATGTCCATTATATATCCTGTTAACACCAAATGGTTAGTATTTGTCACTCCTTGAAGCATGTGGGGGCCCCCTCCTTTCGAAATTGCTTCTGTCAACCAGGAGTTTTCTGTGCTGCAGCAGTTTTACGGCCTTTCACACCTTCAATGTCCTGGGTTGGAGGATGGTCATTGTTCCTTTGCCCTCTGTAGACCAGATTCTGTTCAAACCCCGCAATTAACACCTCCCCGTGAGATTCTGCTCAGAGGCAGACCCTCCCTCTGGTAGAAAAATCCTGCCTTTCAAGTTCTTGCAGCTCAGCCAAGCTACACAACTTTTTTTAAATCCAGCAAAACCCACATTTGTTGCATCACATACAAATATATTTCTTTGTTGGCCTTACAATCTGTGGAACCAAAAACACAACTAAGATCTGTATTCCTTTTTGGCAACAATCCTTTTTCTGTTTGTTAATCCAGCAGGCTTTTGAGTTTTAGCTCACTTTTGGAGTTTCATCAGTAACTTCTCTGACAGCTGTCATTCAGGTCGCCCTGGGTCCTGCACCCAGATTCTGGCACAGAGGCTGTCAGTTTTCAGAAAGTCCAGTTTGTCTGAAGAATGTTTTGCTCTTCACATGAGGACTTTGTATGTTCACAATGTTTCATTAGATACATGACTTTTAGCACCAGGCAAGATTTTAAATGTTGAAAAGTGTTGTGTTATAGGCATTTAGGAGTTTTTAGCAAGAAAGCACATATCATTTGTGGGCACATTTTTGGGTTTCACTTGGAAAGTGCTGCTTTTCTCCCTGCACTCTGTTTGCTGGTCATGGAGCCCACTGGCATCTTTTCTGCAGGATGTGCTCTATTCCACTTCACCTGCACAATGGGTGGCAGGTTGTGGATTCCTCTTTTTGTGTGCTGAAGCACACGGTTTTTGTAGGTTTTTGGCACGCACAAGGTTTTGCCGCCATTGTTGACAAACTTGCATATATGAAGAGCCAAGCAGGTAAATGTGAACAGACACCAATCGAGAATTAATGATATATATATATATATTACATAGACGCGGCAGCGTCCATGTAGTTATGGTTAAGTTGGTGTTTCCATAGGAAGAGCATTTTTTGGGTGGTTTATAACTTCGCTCCCTCTGGACGAATCCTCACAAAACTTTGCAAGACAAGTATATGGCCCACTCTGCAAAGTTTGGAGAGGTTTGGTCCAGGGGGGGGCAAAGTTATAGGGGGGTCCCAAAAGTTTTGTTTTTTCCCATAGACATAATGGGAAAAAACTTTGCGCACGCCTACAGCCCAAACCGCTGGACGGATTTACACCAAATTTGCGGCAGGGGCTTGGTCCCGAAAGCGTGCTTTTGCAAATTTGGTGTAAATCCGTCCAGTAGTTTGCTTTTAAAATGACCAAAAGGTAAGGCAAAAAAATGTGTGATATCTCCGTTCACTCCGCGGACGGACTTCCCAGTTTGCTCCGCTGACAGTGTCCTGATTGGCCGAGCGGCTTGCATGATGTCCGTGGACATGCGACGTGTTCGTTGATTGGACGGCGTGGTGAGTGAAGCACATCAGATTTTCTGTGGCGCCTGTCATCTTGCATTCGCGGACGACTGCGGACAGCGCGGTGAAACTTGGATTAAAAATTGTATTTAGTGGAGTGTGTTGGTGTGTAAGAGTGTTTGGGGAGGGTGGGGGAGTATGAGATAGGTTCAATGTTCTGTTTTTTTTATGTGCTAGACGCTTTTGTTGTGTTCGATTTGTCTGCAGACAACACGGCTGTTCTGAAATTTTCTATATAAACTAAATGGTGGGGTGTTCCGAGGTCGGAGTATGTGTCCGTTTTGTTCGTAAGCAAGCTAAAATTGAGCTTAGAACACTTGCGGTGTCCTTAAATGTTGGTACATAAACAAAAATGGGGGTGTCCTGAGGACGCTGTCCGTATTGTACTCTGGCAAGTTGAATGTGTTCTAAGAACACTCACGGTGCTGAAATGTTTGGAATTAAACAAAATGGGGGTGTTCTGAGAATGCTGTTCGTATTATTCGTTGTCAGGTTGAAAGTGTTCTAAGAACCCTCGTTATGTCCGCTGACATTACGATTTCCTATGGGCCTTACCCGACTTTTTGTCCACTAAACAAACGATAAATCAGGCTGCTATGCGCCAACATTATGTAATAATCCTATCACTTGCCCCATCGACCTGGCTGACCTGTTTTTGCGACACTAAATCATATCTCCTGCCCCTAAGCCTGACATTATCAAAGCATTCATATTCCCTGTCTCTCTCCGTGACGTTACAGGGTGCCTAGCCAAATGCGCCCAGTTGTCTCCAGTCCTCCGCGACTTTAAACAGAACCGGAAAACAACACACATCATCTCACAACACAGCGCGCCACAATTCGGAATATGAAACTGTGATTTAAAAGCAAACAGCAAGATTGTACATTTCGTAAAGTACATTTATTTGACATCAAATGTTTAGAGAATATTCAGTGATTTGCATTTGTCTTTGCTGTCGATCTGCAAAAGTTCATCTTGAGTCACGCGCTGTTCCTTTGCGTTACACAGGGTGTTGGTTTATAATAAAAGAAGGACTGTGGTCGCACTGATAATTGGAAGGCTGTTCCAACAACGAGGCATTAGACCACCATAACGGTTGGTATGGTGCTTCTAGCCGCTAGTACCGCGTAAGGGCATATTGGTCCTTGGCGATTGTCCCAGAAAATGGTGAGGGTCATGAAGTTGTTTACTCAGAGCTGCACCTGGCAGTTAAAAAATGCGTCGGCCGGGGTCTGAAAATCGTGGCATTGACAGTAGGGAAGGATGTATCTGTTTTAAAAACATAAATTAGTCTCACGAGCCGATCTTCATTAAAAATATTAATTTTATTTATTAGGGCGGGAAACTATTTGCTAGCGAGGATAGTGCAACGGAGTATATTAACTTATTCCCACTAACCCACCCTCTCTCCTCTGCCTTTTTTAGAGCCGTCTGAGCGCCAGCGGACCACTTTGGCGGTGATAGTGCGCGGTACAAAACAATATGCCACATTGAACGAACAAGTACAATTTAACCGGGCTTTAACGCCACGCTATTGTTATTATATTCTGGTATAAAATCATTTAAAGGGTTACTTACATTATATTGGCATTTTCCATTGTCTACGCGTAATGCAGTCCCTAAATACGAATCCGTCGGTGCCAACGATCTTTCTCATAGTGATATAATTTATAAAAGCGGTTTCGTTTCAGAAATTTCATCCTTATCGTCTCTTACGTTTTTGCACCCCTCCTTCAAAAGAAGTCTTTTGGCACGATCCCTGTCTGTCAAGGTCAAAAAACAATAGAACCTTATAGTGCGAGTCGTGGGCCACTCCGGCCCGCAAGCAAAAAATGGAAGCAGCTGACCTTCACTGTGAACGAGCATAAATTCTTACTTAGCAACATTCTGTGTAAAACCATCCCTGAGAAATTGCTTTTTACACTCCATCTTTGTAGATTGTCTGCGTGCTAATGAAAAAAGTTTGTTAAAGGGAGTTTATGGTTAACTTGCGCTACTAAAAACCTATGAAATTCAGTAAAAAAACTGTTAACGGGACGTTTTGGTTAAGTTGCGCTAATAAAAACCTATGAAATTCAGTAAAAAAACTTTGTTAAAGGGACGTTATGGTTAAGTTGCGCTAACAAAAACCTATGAAATTCAATGAAAAAACGTTGTTAAAAGGGACGTTATGGTTAAGTTGCGCTACTAAAAACCTATCAAATTCAGTAAAAAACTTTGTTAAAGGAACGTTATGGTTCAAAGTAAAACCGAAAAACCCCTGAAATTCGGCAGTTATGGTAAGATAAGCAATCATAACTCGCGCCACCGTGCACTGCTAACACTAACACCCAGGACATCAAAGATGACATGACAAATGTCATTGATGACATCACTGATAACATCACATGTGCATTTACTTTTCATGAAAACTCTGTAGGAGGGATTCTTATAATGTTGACCAAAAAGTGTCAAGGATCACTTAAATAAATATCATGAACTAATTAGTGCATTAAGCAATGCATTGATATAAATAGCATTCTATTATGAAGTTCTATCCAGTATACTAAGCAACTCATGCAGAAACCTAGGCAGTGTGTGCAGTATACATGATGAAGGTGCAATATTCATAATCTAACATGTAATAAGTAGCTAATAAAACCAACCTAATACATAATTACACTTAATACAGACAAAACACAAAGAGACAACAACACATACACATATGAGTATATACAGGGACAGTGAAGTAAGCAAAAAAGCAGAAGTAGTAGCAGAAAGAGTTTATAACCTAACTGATTGTCTTTATGCAGAGAAACTATTGCTCTGTTTCAAAGCTGCTACTTACCATATGTATGTGTATCACATGATGTGACTGCACCCAAAGGAAAGGAGAGTGAGTACAATGTATACAAATATGAGCATATACAGGGAAGGTATAGTAATAAAAATAAAACTATGAGAAAGTGCTGATAACCCTAATGATCATCTTCATGCACAGAAAGGACTGCTCTCTTTCAAGCCTGTGTCTTCCGCTATATATATGTTTCATATGCTATGACTTGACTCTAAGTCTACAAATATAGTACCTTTTCAATTTTTACTTCCTGACTGTTACTGAAGAAAACTATGTGGCTTAGATATGTCAGTAAAGGAAAAAAAGGGAGAGCCAGCCATGTGATGTCATCAGTGATGTCATCAATGACATTTGTGATGTCATCTTTGATGTCCTGGGTGTTAGTGTTAGCAGTGCACGGTGGCACGAGTTATGGTTGCTTATCTTACCATAACTGCCGAATTTCAGGGTTTTTTTCGGTTTTACTTTGAACCATAACGTCCCTTTAATAAAGTTTTTTTACTGAATTTGATAGGTTTTTAGTAGCGCAACTTAACCATAACGTCCCTTTTAACAACGTTTTTTCATTAAATATATATATATATATATATATATATATATATATATGGTTTATGGAATCTGCTTAGAGCACATTCTATGCATAGGCCGACATCTAGTGGAAGCTGCAGAGTATTACAGTTGTTTCCGAAACTCGAAAAGGGACGTTGACAGGGCGTGCCAGTAATACTTTCTTTATTGTGACATACACTGTACCCATGGTCCTTCACGCGTCGAGGTCCCTCAGATTGTATTTTTCCGCCATCGTGACGGACACTTATCGCTGAGTTCATTTCGGCTAACGGCATTTGCTTATGTAAAATTAAGACTAGTTTCGCTTTCTGTCCTTTTTTCCAAACTGACTTCATCGATGCGGTGGAACGGACGGCTGTCGAATGAAAATCCAGATTCGACAAACACTTTCGGTCTTGGAAGGTCGCAGCGGGCCTAGGCCTTAACAGTATGTAGAGTGTGGGGTGGTCATTGTAGAATGCATTTTCCCCTCCATTCCCTTTCTCGCCTGGTTGCCATCCCCCTATAGACATGGGGAATACTCCATTTAACCCCAAATGACAGGCCAGTGGCTCTGTTACGGGGACGACACCTGGCGGCGAAAGCAATACCTCAACCCCCGGCACTAAGCACATAGCCCATGGCAAGGAATCGACCCTGTCGACCAAACGCCCACACACAGCATCAAGGGGGAGGTCTACAGAATCCCTGTCCTCTGGGCACTCGAAGCCCCGATCGCCACATGACAGAACCAGTAAGTCTAAAGACAGACCAGACTCTGTGCCCAAAACATGGTCTGAAAATCGGGAGACAAGGCTGCGATCCACCCCACTGCTGAAAGTCGACATCCCACGTCGAAAATGGCTGTACGCTCTGAAACCACTGGTTTATCTCACCTAGTGAAAAAACATCCTTAAGAGCATGCGAAGTCCAAACACTCTAAGAAACACTCCTCCAAGCCCCCCAATTATAAGGAGAAGGCTAATAAGGACAAGGCTACCTCTACTCACAGGGAGAAACACTCTGTCCCCCAGGAAAAAGTCCTTGGCAGTAGCCTTAAAGAACAAAGGCAAACCTCAGACTCCCGCCCAGTCTACACCACAGGGCCATCCTGCATCCCTAGAAAATTACAGTAGTCTCAGTTCACTGGTGTCATTCCCAGTTCAGCCACATGGACTGCCGAAGACATAGACAGGGTCATGACTAGGATGACCTTTATGACCAGTTTCTATGAAAAGAACCCATAGGCATACCAAAACTTCCAAACCCACCTCCTCGAGCTGAGGCTTCCAGCCCCCAGCTAAGAAGGCTCGACCTAACACTCTTCCTATTTCAAATCCGGTCCAACCAGTCCAGAGTGATCTGTATGATGTTCACACAGACACTGACGCAAATGAATTCTACCTGTAGACAGATCGTTACTATGATGATGATGATGAGGAGGAGGAGGTGTATAACCTAGCTTCACCAGTTCAGCAGAACTCGCCAATGTCTGAATCGCCAGTTGACAATCAGCCTCTTTATAATGATATGTTAATGAAGGCAGCTGAACACTTTTGGATCCAGACCCATGAGACTCAGCTTGAAAAGGACTTTGTTAAAGATATATTGGGGGACAAGAAGGCCACCACCTAATAGATCCCTATTCTACAATCGGTCCTAAGAAGGATTCAACCTACCCTGGAAACACTGAAACAGACACGGGCAGTCAACCCACGGGTTGAGAAACTTTTCCGCCCAGCACCGTCAGACCCACTGTACATCAGGGGCGAGCTTACGCCTGATTCGCTTGTGGTTAGCACTACCCATAAGAGGGCAGGAACACCGTTGGCCTCATGAGAGGCACCCCAGATAAAGAGAGTAAACAACTCTACACTTTAGGGAGAAAGGTAGCCACTTCGGCAGCTTTCCCAACACGAATGACCAATTATTCGAGGCTGTTGGCAAGCTATAATTGCCACAAATGGGACGAGATAAATACTCTGATAGCATCTGCTCTCGAGAGCCTCTAAATCTGAAAAACAACCTAGATGCCGCAGATTAGGCGGGCAGGATTATTGCCGAAGGGACCTTAATGAAGAGCCACGCATGGCTACGCCAATCTGGCTTCAAACTTGAGACCCAAGCTACACTCCTTAATATGTCGGTGGAGCCTAATGTCTTATTCGGAAAAGCCGTAGAAGACACGTTAAAGTCCGCCAAGGAGGGATACGACACCCTGAAGTCTCTAGGGCAGCTGATGAACAAAACAGCAGGCCAAAGAGGCGGAAGTAATTTTCTGCGGTTTTGTGGCCAAAACTCTGAGAGGCTCCGGTTACACACAGGGTCAGGGCTCTTCCTGGGGTAACAACCGGAGCCAATCCTCGCAGGGATTCCAGAGGAGCCATCGCTGATCTCGTGGCCGGGTGAGGTTCTCTACATCTAGATGTGAAGGTACACCTCCTAAACAATGACAGCCCGCTGCAGGTCGCCTCCCATGCCTCTCCAGTAGGAGGGCACATTTCACACTTAACCATGCATGGGAGGGAATCACCACAGACAAGTGGATGTTATCAACCTTGGAGGGAGGTTATTATGTGGAGCTCATCCAAGAACCATCCCCAACATCAAAGAAAATCAACGAAGGAAGAACAACTCCTCCTTCTCAAAGAGGTCACTGTGCTGCTACTCAAGGACGCCATAGAGATCGTACCAGTGAATGAGGTAAACAATGGTATTTATTCAACCTACTTCCTTGTGCCAAAAAAGATCTATCTATGCGCCCAGTGTTAGACTTACACCCTGCAAACGTTTATGTGAAGCCACAGAAATTATGCATGAAAACTCTACAAGAAATAATACCCCTGCTAAAGCGGGGAGACTACATGCCAACACTGGGTATGAACAATACCTATTTTCATATTTCAATGTTCCCAGCGCACAGGAAACTTGTGTTTCTAAATAGCAAACCAGCGCTACCAATTAAGGTGCTACCCTTCGAAATAGCATCTGCTCCAAGGGAATTTACTAAGGTGCTGGCGGTGGTGTCAGCACACCTTCGCAGGGAGGCAATCCCAGAGATGAGAGAAGAAGAGGTGGCCGAGGGACGTCTGAAGATGAGTTGAGTGTCATCTGCATAGCACTGAAAATTGGAGCAGAAAGAGGCAATGCGATGGGCGAGAGTTGCCAGGTATTGGTTGAAAAGCCAGGGAGAGAGCTTAGACCCCTGGAAAACAATGCAGGTAGAGGGGTGATAGAGGAAAGGAAGAACCCAATTTGGACCTGGGAGGGTCCATCACAGAAGAAAGAAGTCAACCAGGCCAGAGCCTGATCAGTGATACCCAGGTTGTCACGAAGACGGTTGAGCAGTATGGTATGGTTGACCATGTCGAAGGCAGACGAGAGATCGAGTATAATGAGGACAGAAGGGATATTAGTCAGTGTTGGAGAGTAGGTCTTCACAGATGTTCAGGAGAGCAGTTTCCCTGCTTCTGGAAGCTCTAAAGCCTGATTGATGATCATGGAGACAACGAACAGAATCGGAGTGGAGGTTAAGCTGCGAGATGGCCAGCTTTTCCACGAGTTTGCCAAGAAAAGGTATGATGGTGATCAGGCGATAGTTTCCTGGGCAAGAAGGGTCTGCTGTGGGTTTCTTGAGGAGGGGGTGCACAAGAGAGGGCTTCGGGGGGAGGGGAAGATTCCCAAGGCGAAGGAGAGGTTTCAGAAATCGACCAGGGCAGGAGCAAGGGTGTCAATGTGGTCCTTGATGGTTTTGGAGGAACAGGTAAGAACCTGTTTTGAGAGACTTTCATAGATCGGACTTGTCTGGAAACCTTGTCGGGGGAGAAACGAGGAAAGGAAGAAAAAGAGGGTGGAGGGCGGCTGGAGGTGGTCCGGAGTTCACGGAAGGAGAAGGGGGAAGAGGGGAAAAGGGAAGAGAGGCAGGACAGGATGTCCTATACTTAAGAGATGAAGTGAGAGGTGAGGGCCGTGCAAAGTGCCTGAGAGGTGACAGGAGAGATAGAGCCTGCAGCAGGGTTGGCCAGCCCCTTGGAGATTTTGAACAATGTGGCCTAGTTGTTAGATGCCGCAGAGACACAGGCTTGGATGTGGGCTCTCTTCTTAGTATGGACAGAGAGTCTGTATTGCTTTTGGAGCAGGCGGCAGGCCAGTTTGTCAGAGGATGAACAAGAAATCTTCCATCTCCTCTCAGCCCCCCTGCACTTGTGTTTAAGGGTAGCTTGGTCAGAGTCATACCAAGAATTGCACTTGGCTTTGGGCTTCAAACAGATCCTCATTATAGGGGCAAGAGTATCAGAGATCGAAGAGTAGAGCTTCGAAATAGCTATGTTAGGATGTGAGTCAGCTGGAGGAAGAGGGGGAAGAGAAGGTGGCTGCGAAAGTCTCAACTGACCCATGCTTCATGGGCCGGATGTCTGAGAAGGTAGGTGGCTGTGTTGGGGCTGGCTTGGCCTGGGGTGTGACTTGGGAGGAGAGGAGTGAGTGATCGCTCCAGGAGAGAGGAGTGGTCAGAGGGATGGAGAGTGGGAGGTCAGAGGAGAAAGCATCAAGCGTGTGCCCTGCAGAGTTGAGTCGGGCCAGAAGGGAGGATATAAAGGGATTGTGAATCAGAGGTCACAAAAGAGTACAGATGAGGAAGCGGGAGAATCTAGATGAATGTTAGGGTCACCCAGAAGGAGGAGTTGAGTGGTTGAGGCCGGGAGGGAAGAGGAGAGGTCCACCCACTCAGAAAGGAAAGAGGTGATCAGACCAGGAAGCGATATATAGTAGCCACGGTAAGAGAGTGGCCGGGAGAGACAAAAAGCCTGCAGACAAAGCAAGAGGAGTAGGTCTGTGTGGGAATGAAAGAGGCAGGAATCCACTCAGGGAAGATCAGGGTTACACTCGCTCCAGATTGGGTAGATCTGGGTGTAGAGAGGATCTTGTAACCATCAGGGAAGAGTGTCAAAGCTCGAGACCGAGGACATTGAGGTTGAGTTCTTCAAAAAGGCGGCAGATGTCGGAGGAGTGTTTGACAGCAGAGCGAGAATTGAGAGTGGCAAGATGAAGAAGGTTGACAGCATTGAAGGCCTTCCAGGGAGGGGTACAAATCAGAGGTACGCCCTGCGGAGGTGAAAGAGCCCATGGGGGGGAAGAAGAGGAGGGCAGAGAGGGAAAGGTAGCCGGGAGGGGGCAGAGGAGAGAGACCGGGAAATGGGAGGAGGGAGAGAGGGGACAGCAGGAGATGAAAGGAAATAGATGAGGCGAGGGAAGCTCCTATCAAAGAGTATAAGATTGGACTGAGGGCCTTGGACCATGACGGTGCCATTTAGGTAGACATTAATAATGGCCTTAGAGGAGTCAAAGGGAGCCATGAGGGCTTCGCAGCAGGTTCCATCATTAACGGGAGAGGAGGAGAGAGGATAGAGCAAAGAGATCATATGAAGAATCCATAGGTCTGGTGAAGGAACGACAAAGAGGATGTCGGTGAGTGTCTGTCTGGAAGAAGCACTGGAATTGGTGTCGGTGATGGGAGACCAGGGTTGGAGGCCTAGATATCTTTTTTGAACTTCGTCCTACCAGTCTTAGTGAGAAGGGAAAGATAGTCAATGGAGAAACAGTTGGAGAAGATAGGAGAAACATAAAGTGCCATGGTAGAGGTAGAGAGAGGTGGGGGAAGAAGGTAAGAGTAGAACAAGTAGAATGGTCCAGTCACTGGGCCAGTAGATTACAGAAAAAAAGCATGTAATACAAGCAAATGGCACAGCAAGTTTGAGTGGTGAGGGTGACTAAAACCCCACAATCAGCACACAGTAAAGAGCACTACAAATCACTCCCAGTCAGGTGTGTGTATATGTATGTGTATATGTATACATTCATCCCGTTCTTAAGACACCGATACAAATACAGAGCAAAATGACTAAATCTGAGCTAGTTGCGTATGTCCTGATGTGCCCATGCCTTAAGTGGTATGTTGGCAGCACCAAATGTAAATTAAAAGTATGAATTTTACAAGATATCAGAGCCATTTCCAACAAGGACCATACATATCCTATGGCAAAACATATTTCTGAGTTCCAAGATGGAGACCCTAAGACTCTTACATTCTTTGGTGTCTATAAAGTTGTAACAGGCTCAAGAGGAGGCGACAGCGAAAAACTGTTGCGACAACAGGAAACGAAATACATAATTGATTTTCAATGTAAAAATCCGACAGGCCATAGTATAAATGAGGAGTTATATACCTTTTTGGTAGTGTAGGCCATGTATAGTTGTTTCTCTTCCTTGCTTTTTCTCCTCCTTTTTCTCTTTTGTTTTGTCTTGTTTTGCTCTGTGACATTACTCATGTCTTTTGGTGAAATAATCCATTGATGAGGTTTTGAATATTTTTTTCTCTCCTTTTTTTCTTTTTTTCTCTTCTTTCTCCCATTTTCTTGCTCTTTGCATCTTTTCTTACTCTTCTCTGTGGAGGGTTTTCTAGTTGTTTTTTAGACAATTCGCGCCAAGCAGAGTACCAGAGAGTACTGTCTGCTGTACTGCTGTGTCCCGCTGTCTCTGTTCTACTGCGACGTGGACTGCCATCTGACGATCCTAAGGATTTCAATTGGGACCTTTAAACAGCTCCAGGGCCACGCCCCCTTTGCCACGTGAACGGCAATAAATTCAGCACCCGCGCGCACCAAGCAGAGTACCAGAGAGTACTGTCTGCTGTACTGCTGTGTCCCACTGTCTCTGTTCTGCTGCGACGTGGACTGCCATCTGACGATCCTAAGGACTTCAATTGGGACCTTTAAACAGCTCCAGGGGCAAACTTAAAAAAAGCAGAAGTAGTAGCAGAAAGAGTTCATAACCTAATTGATTGTCTTTATGCAGAGAAACTATTGCTCTGTTTCAAAGCTGCTACTTACCATATGTATGTGTATCACATGATGTGACTGCACCCAAAGGAAAGGAGAGTGAGTATAATGTATACAAATATGAGCATATACAGGGCAGGTAGAGTAATAAAAATAAAACTATGAGAAAGTGCTGATAACCCTAATCATTATCTTCATGCACAGAAAGGATTGCTCTCTTTCAAGCCTATATCTTCCGCTATGTATATGTTTCATATGATGTGACTGGACCTTAAGTCTACAAATATAGTACCTTTTCAATTTTTACTTCCTGACTGTTACTGAAGAAAACTATGTGGCTTAGATATGTCAGTAAAGGAAAAAAAGGGAGAGCCAGCCATGTGATGTCATCAGTGATGTCATCAATGACATTTGTGATGTCATCTTTGATGTCCTGGGTGTTAGTGTTAGCAGTGCACGGTGGCACGAGTTATGGTTGCTTATCTTACCATAACTGCCGAATTTCAGGTTTTTTTTCGTTTTTACTTTGAACCATAACGTCCCTTTAATAAAGTTTTTTTACTGAATTTGATAGGTTTTTAGTAGCGCAACTTAACCATAACGTCCCTTTTAACAACGTTTTTTCATTAAATATATATATATATATATATATATATGGTTTATGGAATCTGCTTAGAGCACATTCTATGCATAGGCCGACATCTAGTGGAAGCTGCAGAGTATTACAGTTGTTTCCGAAACTCGAAAAGGGACGTTGACAGGGCGTGCCAGTAATACTTTCTTTATTGTGACATACACTGTACCCATGGTCCTTCACGCGTCGAGGTCCCTCAGATTGTATTTTTCCGCCATCGTGACGGACACTTATCGCTGAGTTCATTTCGGCTAACGGCATTTGCTTATGTAAAATTAAGACTAGTTTCGCTTTCTGTCCTTATCGATGCGGTGGAGCGGACGGCTGTCGAATGAAAATCCAGATTCGACAAACACTTTCGGTCTTGGAAGGTCGCAGCGGGCCTAGGCCTTAACAGTATGTAGAGTGTGGGGTGGTCATTGTAGAATGCATTTTCCCCTCCATTCAATTTCTCGCCTGGTTGCCATCCCCCTATAGACATGGGGAATACTCCATTTAACCCCAAATGACAGGCCAGTGGCTCTGTTACGGGGACGACACCTGGCGGCGAAAGCAATACCTCAACCCCCGGCACTAAGCACATAGCCCATGGCAAGGAATCGACCCTGTCGACCAAACGCCCACACACAGCATCAAGGGGGAGGTCTACAGAATCCCTGTCCTCTGGGCACTCGAAGCCCCGATCGCCACATGACAGAACCAGTAAGTCTAAAGACAGACCAGACTCCGTGCCCAAAACATGGTCTGAAAATCGGGAGACAAGGCTGCGATCCACCCCACTGCTGAAAGTCGACATCCCACGTCGAAAATGGCTGTACACCCTGAAACCACTGGTTTATCTCACCTAGTGAAAAAACATCCTTAAGAGCATGCGAAGTCCAAACACTCTAAGAAACACTCCTCCAAGCCCCCCAATTATAAGGAGAAGGCTAATAAGGACAAGGCTACCTCTACTCACAGGGAGAAACACTCTGTCCCCCAGGAAAAAGTCCTTGGCAGTAGCCTTAGAGAACAAAGGCAAACCTCAGACTCCCGCCCAGTCTACACCACAGGGCCATCCTGCATCCCTAGAAAATTACAGTAGTCTCAGTTCACTGGTGACATTCCCAGTTCAGCCACATGGACTGCCGAAGACATAGACAGGGTCATGACTAGGATGACCTTTATGACCAGTTTCTATGAAAAGAACCCATAGGCATACCAAAACTTCCAAACCCACCTCCTCGAGCTGAGGCTTCCAGCCCCCAGCTAAGAAGGCTCGACCTAACACTCTTCCTATTTCAAATCCGGTCCAACCAGTCCAGAGTGATCTGTATGATGTTCACACAGACACTGACGCAAATGAATTCTACCTGTAGACAGATCGTTACTATGATGATGATGATGAGGAGGAGGAGGTGTATAACCTAGCTTCACCAGTTCAGCAGAACTCACCAATGTCTGAATCGCCAGTTGACAATCAGCCTCTTTATAATGATATGTTAATGAAGGCAGCTGAACACTTTTGGATCCAGACCCATGAGACTCAGCTTGAAAAGGACTTTGTTAAAGATATATTGGGGGACAAGAAGGCCACCACCTAATAGATCCCTATTCTACAATCGGTCCTAAGAAGGATTCAACCTACCCTGGAAACACTGAAACAGACACGGGCAGTCAACCCACGGGTTGAGAAACTTTTCCGCCCAGCACCGTCAGACCCACTGTAAATCAGGGGCGAGCTTACGCCTGATTCGCTTGTGGTTAGCACTACCCATAAGAGGGCAGGAACACCGTTGGCCTCATGAGAGGCACCCCAGATAAAGAGAGTAAACAACTCTACACTTTAGGGAGAAAGGTAGCCACTTCGGCAGCTTTCCCAACACGAATGACCAATTATTCGAGGCTGTTGGCAAGCTATAATTGCCACAAATGGGACGAGATAAATACTCTGATAGCATCTGCTCTCGAGAGCCTCTAAATCTGAAAAACAACCTAGATGCCGCAGATTAGGCGGGCAGGATTATTGCCGAAGGGACCTTAATCAAGAGCCACGCATGGCTACGCCAATCTGGCTTCAAACTTGAGACCCAAGCTACACTCCTTAATATGTCGGTGGAGCCTAATGTCTTATTCGGAAAAGCCGTAGAAGACACGTTAAAGTCCGCCATGGAGGGATACGACACCCTGAAGTCTCTAGGGCAGCTGATGAACAAAACAGCAGGCCAAAGAGGCGGAAGTAATTTTCTGCGGTTTTGTGGCCAAAACTCTGAGAGGCTCCGGTTACACACAGGGTCAGGGCTCTTCCTGGGGTAACAACCGGAGCCAATCCTCGCAGGGATTCCAGAGGAGCCAGCGCTGATCTCGTGGCCGGGTGAGGTTCTCTAGATCTAGAGGTGAAGGTACACCTCCTAAACAATGACAGCCCGCTACAGGTCGCCTCCCATGCCTCTCCAGTAGGAGGGCACATTTCACACTTAACCATGCATGGGAGGGAATCACCACAGACAAGTGGGTGTTATCAACCTTGGAGGGAGGTTATTATGTGGAGCTCATCCAAGAACCATCCCCAACATCAAAGAAAATCAACGAAGGAAGAACAACTCCTCCTTCTCAAAGAGGTCACTGTGCTGCTACTCAAGGACGCCATAGAGATCATACCAGTGAATGAGGTAAACAATGGTATTTATTCAACCTACTTCCTTGTGCCAAAAAAGATCTATCTATGCGCCCAGTGTTAGACTTACGCCCTGCAAACGTTCATGTGAAGCCACAGAAATTATGCATGAAAACTCTACAAGAAATAATACCCCTGCTGAAGCGGGGAGACTACATGCCAACACTGGATATGAACAATACCTATTTTCATATTTCAATGTTCCCAGCGCACAGGAAACTTGTGTTTCTAAATAGCAAACCAGCGCTACCAATTAAGGTGCTACCCTTCGAAATAGCAACTGCTCCAAGGGAATTTACTAAGGTGCTGGCGGTGGTGTCAGCACACCTTCGCAGGGAGGCAATCCCAGAGATGAGAGAAGAAGAGGTGGCCGAGGGAAGTCTGAAGATGAGTTGAGTGTCATCTGCATAGCACTGAAAATTGGAGCAGAAAGAGGCAATGCGATGGGCGAGAGTTGCCAGGTATTGGTTGAAAAGCCAGGGAGAGAGGTTAGACCCCTGGGGAACAATGCAGGTAGAGGGGGAGATAGAGGAAAGGAAGAACCCAATTTGGACCTGGGAGGGTCCATCACAGAGGAAAGAAGTCAACCAGGCCAGAGCCTGATCAGTGATACCCAGGTTGTCACGAAGACGGTTGAGCAGTATGGTATGGTTGACCATGTCGAAGGCAGATGAGAGATCGAGTATAATGAGGACAGAAGGGATGTTAGTCAGTGTTGGAGAGTAGGTCTTCACAGATGTTCAGGAGAGCAGTTTCCCTGCTTCTGGAAGCTCTAAAGCCTGATTGATGATCATGGAAACAACCAACAGAATCGGAGTGGCGGTTAAGCTGCGAGATGGCCAGCTTTTCCACGAGTTTGCCAAGAAAAGGTATGATGGTGATCAGGCGATATTTTCCTGGGCAAGAAGGGTCTGCTGTGGGTTTCTTGAGGAGGGGGTGCACAAGAGAGGGCTTCGGGGGGAGGGGAAGATTCCCAAGGTGAAGGAGAGGTTTCAGAAATCGACCAGGGCAGGAGCAAGGGTGTCAATGTGGTCCTTGATGGTTTTGGAGGAACAGGTAAGAACCTGTTTTGAGAGACTTTCATAGATCGGACTTGTCTGGAAACCTTGTCGGGGGAGAAACGAGGAAAGGAAGAGAAAGATGGTGGAGGGCGGTTGGAGGTGGTCCGGAGTTCACGGAAGGAGAAGGGGGAAGAGGGGCAAAGGGAAGAGAGGCAGGACAGGATGTCCTAGACTTAAGAGATGAAGTGAGAGGTGAGGGCCGTGCAAAGTGCCTGAGAGGTGACAGGAGAGATAGAGCCTTCAGCAGGGTATGCCAGCCCCTTGGAGATTTTGAATAATTTGGCCTAGTTGTTAGATGACGCAGAGACACAGGCTTGGATGTGGGCTCTCTTCTTAGTATGGACAGAGAGTCTGTATTGCTTTTAGAGCAGGCGGCAGGCCAGTTTGTCAGAGGATGAACAAGAAATCTTCCATCTCCTCTCAGCCCCCCTGTACTTGTGTTTAAGGGTAGCTAGGTCAGAGTCATACCAAGAATTGCACTTGGCTTTGGGCTTCAAACAGATCCTCATTATAGGGGCAAGAGTATCAGAGATCGAAGAGTAGAGCTTGGAAATAGCTATGTTAGGATGTGAGTCAGCTGGAGGAAGAGGGGGAAGAGAAGGTGGCTGCGAAAGTCTCAACTGACCCATGCTTCATGGGCCGGATGTCTGAGAAGGTAGGTGGCTGTGTTGGGGCTGGCTTGGCCTGGGGTGTGACTTGGGAGGAGAGGAGGGAGTGATCGCTCCAGGAGAGAGGAGTGGTCAGAGGGATTGAGAGTGGGAGGTCAGAGGAGAAAGCATCAAGCGTGTGCCCTGCAGAGTTGAGTCGGGCCAGAAGGGAGGATATAAAGGGATTGTGAATCAGAGGTCACAAAAGAGTACAGATGAGGAACCGGGAGAATCTAGATGAATGTTAGGGTCACCCAGAAGGAGGAGTTGAGTGGTTGAGGCCGGGAGGGAAGAGGAGAGGTCCACCCACTCAGAAAGGAAAGAGGTGATCAGACCAGGAAGCGATATATAGTAGCCACGGTAAGAGAGTGGCCGGGAGAGACAAAAAGCCTGCAGACAAAGCAAGAGGAGTAGGTCTGTGTGGAAATGAAAGAGGCAGGAATCCACTCAGGGAAGATCAGGGTTACACTCGCTCCAGACTGGGAGATCTGGGTGTAGAGAGGATCTTGTAACCATCAGGGAAGAGTGTCAAAGCTCGAGACCGAGGACATTGAGGTTGAGTTCTTCAAGAAGGCGGCAGATGTTGGAGGAGTGTTTGACAGCAGAGCGAGAATTCAGAGTGGCAAGATGAAGAAGGTTGACAGCATTGAAGGCCTTCCAGGGAGGGGTACAAATCAGAGGTACACCCTGCGGAGGTGAAAGAGCCCATGGGGGGGAAGAAGAGGAGGGCAGAGAGGGCAAGGTAGCCGGGAGGGGGCAGAGGAGAGAGACAGGGAAATGGGAGGAGGGAGAGAGGGGACAGCAGGAGATGAAAGGAAATAGATGAGGCGAGGGAAGCTCCTATCAAAGAGTATAAGATTGGACTGAGGGCCTTGGACCATGACGGTGCCATTTAGGTAGACATTAATAATGGCCTTAGAGGAGTCAAAGGGAGCCATGAGGGCTTCGCAGCAGGTTCCATCATTAACGGGAGAGGAGGAGAGAGGATAGAGCAAAGAGATCATATGAAGAATCCATAGGTCTGGTGAAGGAACGACAAAGAGGATGTCGGTGAGTGTCTGTCTGGAAGAAGCACTGGAATTGGTGTCGGTGATGGGAGACCAGGGTTGGAGGCCTAGATATCTTTTTTGAACTTCGTCCTACCAGTCTTAGTGAGAAGGGAAAGATAGTCAATGGAGAAACAGTTGGAGAAGATAGGAGAAACATAAAGTGCCATGGTAGAGGTAGAGAGAGGTGGGGGAAGAAGGTAAGAGTAGAACAAGTAGAATGGTCCAGTCACTGGGCCAGTAGATTACAGAAAAAAAGCATGTAATACAAGCAAATGGCACAGCAAGTTTGAGTGGTGAGGGTGACTAAAACCCCACAATCAGCACACAGTAAAGAGCACTACAAATCACTCCCAGTCAGGTGTGTGTATATGTATGTGTATATGTATACATTCATCCCGTTCTTAAGACACCGATACAAATACAGAGCAAAATGACTAAATCTGAGCTAGTTGCGTATGTCCTGATGTGCCCATGCCTTAAGTGGTATGTTGGCAGCACCAAATGTAAATTAAAAGTATGAATTTTACAAGATATCAGAGCCATTTCCAACAAGGACCATACATATCCTATGGCAAAACATATTTCTGAGTTCCAAGATGGAGACCCTAAGACTCTTACATTCTTTGGTGTCTATAAAGTTGTAACAGGCTCAAGAGGAGGCGACAGCGAAAAACTGTTGCGACAACAGGAAACGAAATACATAATTGATTTTCAATGTAAAAATCCGACAGGCCATAGTATAAATGAGGAGTTATATACCTTTTTGGTAGTGTAGGCCATGTATAGTTGTTTCTCTTCCTTGCTTTTTCTCCTCCTTTTTCTCTTTTGTTTTGTCTTGTTTTGCTCTGTGACATTACTCATGTCTTTTGGTGAAATAATCCATTGATGAGGTTTTGAATATTTTTTTCTCTCCTTTTTTTCTTTTTTTCTCTTCTTTCTCCCATTTTCTTGCTCTTTGCATCTTTTCTTACTCTTCTCTGTGGAGGGTTTTCTAGTTGTTTTTTAGACAATTCGCGCCAAGCAGAGTACCAGAGAGTACTGTCTGCTGTACTGCTGTGTCCCGCTGTCTCTGTTCTACTGCGACGTGGACTGCCATCTGACGATCCTAAGGATTTCAATTGGGACCTTTAAACAGCTCCAGGGCCACGCCCCCTTTGCCACGTGAACGGCAATAAATTCAGCACCCGCGCGCACCAAGCAGAGTACCAGAGAGTACTGTCTGCTGTACTGCTGTGTCCCACTGTCTCTGTTCTGCTGCGACGTGGACTGCCATCTGACGATCCTAAGGACTTCAATTGGGACCTTTAAACAGCTCCAGGGGCAAACTTAAAAAAAGCAGAAGTAGTAGCAGAAAGAGTTCATAACCTAATTGATTGTCTTTATGCAGAGAAACTATTGCTCTGTTTCAAAGCTGCTACTTACCATATGTATGTGTATCACATGATGTGACTGCACCCAAAGGAAAGGAGAGTGAGTACCATGTATACAAATATGAGCATATAGAGGGAAGGTAGAGTAATAAAAATAAAACTATGAGAAAGTGCTGATAACCCTAATCATTATCTTCATGCACAGAAAGGATTGCTCTCTTTCAAGCCTATATCTTCCGCTATGTATATGTTTCATATGATGTGACTGGACCTTAAGTCTACAAATATAGTACCTTTTCAATTTTTACTTCCTGACTGTTACTGAAGAAAACTATGTGGCTTAGATATGTCAGTAAAGGAAAAAAAGGGAGAGCCAGCCATGTGATGTCATCAGTGATGTCATCAATGACATTTGTGATGTCATCTTTGATGTCCTGGGTGTTAGTGTTAGCAGTGCACGGTGGCACGAGTTATGGTTGCTTATCTTACCATAACTGCCGAATTTCAGGTTTTTTTTCGTTTTTACTTTGAACCATAACGTCCCTTTAATAAAGTTTTTTTACTGAATTTGATAGGTTTTTAGTAGCGCAACTTAACCATAACGTCCCTTTTAACAACGTTTTTTCATTAAATATATATATATATATATATATATATGGTTTATGGAATCTGCTTAGAGCACATTCTATGCATAGGCCGACATCTAGTGGAAGCTGCAGAGTATTACAGTTGTTTCCGAAACTCGAAAAGGGACGTTGACAGGGCGTGCCAGTAATACTTTCTTTATTGTGACATACACTGTACCCATGGTCCTTCACGCGTCGAGGTCCCTCAGATTGTATTTTTCCGCCATCGTGACGGACACTTATCGCTGAGTTCATTTCGGCTAACGGCATTTGCTTATGTAAAATTAAGACTAGTTTCGCTTTCTGTCCTTATCGATGCGGTGGAGCGGACGGCTGTCGAATGAAAATCCAGATTCGACAAACACTTTCGGTCTTGGAAGGTCGCAGCGGGCCTAGGCCTTAACAGTATGTAGAGTGTGGGGTGGTCATTGTAGAATGCATTTTCCCCTCCATTCAATTTCTCGCCTGGTTGCCATCCCCCTATAGACATGGGGAATACTCCATTTAACCCCAAATGACAGGCCAGTGGCTCTGTTACGGGGACGACACCTGGCGGCGAAAGCAATACCTCAACCCCCGGCACTAAGCACATAGCCCATGGCAAGGAATCGACCCTGTCGACCAAACGCCCACACACAGCATCAAGGGGGAGGTCTACAGAATCCCTGTCCTCTGGGCACTCGAAGCCCCGATCGCCACATGACAGAACCAGTAAGTCTAAAGACAGACCAGACTCCGTGCCCAAAACATGGTCTGAAAATCGGGAGACAAGGCTGCGATCCACCCCACTGCTGAAAGTCGACATCCCACGTCGAAAATGGCTGTACACCCTGAAACCACTGGTTTATCTCACCTAGTGAAAAAACATCCTTAAGAGCATGCGAAGTCCAAACACTCTAAGAAACACTCCTCCAAGCCCCCCAATTATAAGGAGAAGGCTAATAAGGACAAGGCTACCTCTACTCACAGGGAGAAACACTCTGTCCCCCAGGAAAAAGTCCTTGGCAGTAGCCTTAGAGAACAAAGGCAAACCTCAGACTCCCGCCCAGTCTACACCACAGGGCCATCCTGCATCCCTAGAAAATTACAGTAGTCTCAGTTCACTGGTGACATTCCCAGTTCAGCCACATGGACTGCCGAAGACATAGACAGGGTCATGACTAGGATGACCTTTATGACCAGTTTCTATGAAAAGAACCCATAGGCATACCAAAACTTCCAAACCCACCTCCTCGAGCTGAGGCTTCCAGCCCCCAGCTAAGAAGGCTCGACCTAACACTCTTCCTATTTCAAATCCGGTCCAACCAGTCCAGAGTGATCTGTATGATGTTCACACAGACACTGACGCAAATGAATTCTACCTGTAGACAGATCGTTACTATGATGATGATGATGAGGAGGAGGAGGTGTATAACCTAGCTTCACCAGTTCAGCAGAACTCACCAATGTCTGAATCGCCAGTTGACAATCAGCCTCTTTATAATGATATGTTAATGAAGGCAGCTGAACACTTTTGGATCCAGACCCATGAGACTCAGCTTGAAAAGGACTTTGTTAAAGATATATTGGGGGACAAGAAGGCCACCACCTAATAGATCCCTATTCTACAATCGGTCCTAAGAAGGATTCAACCTACCCTGGAAACACTGAAACAGACACGGGCAGTCAACCCACGGGTTGAGAAACTTTTCCGCCCAGCACCGTCAGACCCACTGTAAATCAGGGGCGAGCTTACGCCTGATTCGCTTGTGGTTAGCACTACCCATAAGAGGGCAGGAACACCGTTGGCCTCATGAGAGGCACCCCAGATAAAGAGAGTAAACAACTCTACACTTTAGGGAGAAAGGTAGCCACTTCGGCAGCTTTCCCAACACGAATGACCAATTATTCGAGGCTGTTGGCAAGCTATAATTGCCACAAATGGGACGAGATAAATACTCTGATAGCATCTGCTCTCGAGAGCCTCTAAATCTGAAAAACAACCTAGATGCCGCAGATTAGGCGGGCAGGATTATTGCCGAAGGGACCTTAATCAAGAGCCACGCATGGCTACGCCAATCTGGCTTCAAACTTGAGACCCAAGCTACACTCCTTAATATGTCGGTGGAGCCTAATGTCTTATTCGGAAAAGCCGTAGAAGACACGTTAAAGTCCGCCATGGAGGGATACGACACCCTGAAGTCTCTAGGGCAGCTGATGAACAAAACAGCAGGCCAAAGAGGCGGAAGTAATTTTCTGCGGTTTTGTGGCCAAAACTCTGAGAGGCTCCGGTTACACACAGGGTCAGGGCTCTTCCTGGGGTAACAACCGGAGCCAATCCTCGCAGGGATTCCAGAGGAGCCAGCGCTGATCTCGTGGCCGGGTGAGGTTCTCTAGATCTAGAGGTGAAGGTACACCTCCTAAACAATGACAGCCCGCTACAGGTCGCCTCCCATGCCTCTCCAGTAGGAGGGCACATTTCACACTTAACCATGCATGGGAGGGAATCACCACAGACAAGTGGGTGTTATCAACCTTGGAGGGAGGTTATTATGTGGAGCTCATCCAAGAACCATCCCCAACATCAAAGAAAATCAACGAAGGAAGAACAACTCCTCCTTCTCAAAGAGGTCACTGTGCTGCTACTCAAGGACGCCATAGAGATCATACCAGTGAATGAGGTAAACAATGGTATTTATTCAACCTACTTCCTTGTGCCAAAAAAGATCTATCTATGCGCCCAGTGTTAGACTTACGCCCTGCAAACGTTCATGTGAAGCCACAGAAATTATGCATGAAAACTCTACAAGAAATAATACCCCTGCTGAAGCGGGGAGACTACATGCCAACACTGGATATGAACAATACCTATTTTCATATTTCAATGTTCCCAGCGCACAGGAAACTTGTGTTTCTAAATAGCAAACCAGCGCTACCAATTAAGGTGCTACCCTTCGAAATAGCAACTGCTCCAAGGGAATTTACTAAGGTGCTGGCGGTGGTGTCAGCACACCTTCGCAGGGAGGCAATCCCAGAGATGAGAGAAGAAGAGGTGGCCGAGGGAAGTCTGAAGATGAGTTGAGTGTCATCTGCATAGCACTGAAAATTGGAGCAGAAAGAGGCAATGCGATGGGCGAGAGTTGCCAGGTATTGGTTGAAAAGCCAGGGAGAGAGGTTAGACCCCTGGGGAACAATGCAGGTAGAGGGGGAGATAGAGGAAAGGAAGAACCCAATTTGGACCTGGGAGGGTCCATCACAGAGGAAAGAAGTCAACCAGGCCAGAGCCTGATCAGTGATACCCAGGTTGTCACGAAGACGGTTGAGCAGTATGGTATGGTTGACCATGTCGAAGGCAGATGAGAGATCGAGTATAATGAGGACAGAAGGGATGTTAGTCAGTGTTGGAGAGTAGGTCTTCACAGATGTTCAGGAGAGCAGTTTCCCTGCTTCTGGAAGCTCTAAAGCCTGATTGATGATCATGGAAACAACCAACAGAATCGGAGTGGCGGTTAAGCTGCGAGATGGCCAGCTTTTCCACGAGTTTGCCAAGAAAAGGTATGATGGTGATCAGGCGATATTTTCCTGGGCAAGAAGGGTCTGCTGTGGGTTTCTTGAGGAGGGGGTGCACAAGAGAGGGCTTCGGGGGGAGGGGAAGATTCCCAAGGTGAAGGAGAGGTTTCAGAAATCGACCAGGGCAGGAGCAAGGGTGTCAATGTGGTCCTTGATGGTTTTGGAGGAACAGGTAAGAACCTGTTTTGAGAGACTTTCATAGATCGGACTTGTCTGGAAACCTTGTCGGGGGAGAAACGAGGAAAGGAAGAGAAAGATGGTGGAGGGCGGTTGGAGGTGGTCCGGAGTTCACGGAAGGAGAAGGGGGAAGAGGGGCAAAGGGAAGAGAGGCAGGACAGGATGTCCTAGACTTAAGAGATGAAGTGAGAGGTGAGGGCCGTGCAAAGTGCCTGAGAGGTGACAGGAGAGATAGAGCCTTCAGCAGGGTATGCCAGCCCCTTGGAGATTTTGAATAATTTGGCCTAGTTGTTAGATGACGCAGAGACACAGGCTTGGATGTGGGCTCTCTTCTTAGTATGGACAGAGAGTCTGTATTGCTTTTAGAGCAGGCGGCAGGCCAGTTTGTCAGAGGATGAACAAGAAATCTTCCATCTCCTCTCAGCCCCCCTGTACTTGTGTTTAAGGGTAGCTAGGTCAGAGTCATACCAAGAATTGCACTTGGCTTTGGGCTTCAAACAGATCCTCATTATAGGGGCAAGAGTATCAGAGATCGAAGAGTAGAGCTTGGAAATAGCTATGTTAGGATGTGAGTCAGCTGGAGGAAGAGGGGGAAGAGAAGGTGGCTGCGAAAGTCTCAACTGACCCATGCTTCATGGGCCGGATGTCTGAGAAGGTAGGTGGCTGTGTTGGGGCTGGCTTGGCCTGGGGTGTGACTTGGGAGGAGAGGAGGGAGTGATCGCTCCAGGAGAGAGGAGTGGTCAGAGGGATTGAGAGTGGGAGGTCAGAGGAGAAAGCATCAAGCGTGTGCCCTGCAGAGTTGAGTCGGGCCAGAAGGGAGGATATAAAGGGATTGTGAATCAGAGGTCACAAAAGAGTACAGATGAGGAACCGGGAGAATCTAGATGAATGTTAGGGTCACCCAGAAGGAGGAGTTGAGTGGTTGAGGCCGGGAGGGAAGAGGAGAGGTCCACCCACTCAGAAAGGAAAGAGGTGATCAGACCAGGAAGCGATATATAGTAGCCACGGTAAGAGAGTGGCCGGGAGAGACAAAAAGCCTGCAGACAAAGCAAGAGGAGTAGGTCTGTGTGGAAATGAAAGAGGCAGGAATCCACTCAGGGAAGATCAGGGTTACACTCGCTCCAGACTGGGAGATCTGGGTGTAGAGAGGATCTTGTAACCATCAGGGAAGAGTGTCAAAGCTCGAGACCGAGGACATTGAGGTTGAGTTCTTCAAGAAGGCGGCAGATGTTGGAGGAGTGTTTGACAGCAGAGCGAGAATTCAGAGTGGCAAGATGAAGAAGGTTGACAGCATTGAAGGCCTTCCAGGGAGGGGTACAAATCAGAGGTACACCCTGCGGAGGTGAAAGAGCCCATGGGGGGGAAGAAGAGGAGGGCAGAGAGGGCAAGGTAGCCGGGAGGGGGCAGAGGAGAGAGACAGGGAAATGGGAGGAGGGAGAGAGGGGACAGCAGGAGATGAAAGGAAATAGATGAGGCGAGGGAAGCTCCTATCAAAGAGTATAAGATTGGACTGAGGGCCTTGGACCATGACGGTGCCATTTAGGTAGACATTAATAATGGCCTTAGAGGAGTCAAAGGGAGCCATGAGGGCTTCGCAGCAGGTTCCATCATTAACGGGAGAGGAGGAGAGAGGATAGAGCAAAGAGATCATATGAAGAATCCATAGGTCTGGTGAAGGAACGACAAAGAGGATGTCGGTGAGTGTCTGTCTGGAAGAAGCACTGGAATTGGTGTCGGTGATGGGAGACCAGGGTTGGAGGCCTAGATATCTTTTTTGAACTTCGTCCTACCAGTCTTAGTGAGAAGGGAAAGATAGTCAATGGAGAAACAGTTGGAGAAGATAGGAGAAACATAAAGTGCCATGGTAGAGGTAGAGAGAGGTGGGGGAAGAAGGTAAGAGTAGAACAAGTAGAATGGTCCAGTCACTGGGCCAGTAGATTACAGAAAAAAAGCATGTAATACAAGCAAATGGCACAGCAAGTTTGAGTGGTGAGGGTGACTAAAACCCCACAATCAGCACACAGTAAAGAGCACTACAAATCACTCCCAGTCAGGTGTGTGTATATGTATGTGTATATGTATACATTCATCCCGTTCTTAAGACACCGATACAAATACAGAGCAAAATGACTAAATCTGAGCTAGTTGCGTATGTCCTGATGTGCCCATGCCTTAAGTGGTATGTTGGCAGCACCAAATGTAAATTAAAAGTATGAATTTTACAAGATATCAGAGCCATTTCCAACAAGAACCATACATATCCTGTGGCAAAACATGTTCTGAGTTCCAGGATGGAGACCCTAAGACTCTTACATTCTTTGGTGTCTATAAAGTTGTAACAGGCTCAAGAGGAGGCGACAGCGAAAACCTGTTGCGACAACAGGAAACGAAATACATAATTGATTTTGAATGTAAAAATCCGACAGGCCATAGTATAAATGAGGAGTTATATACCTTTTTGGTAGTGTAGGCCATGTATAGTTGTTTCTCTTCCTTGCTTTTTCTCCTCCTTTTTCTCTTTTGTTTTGTCTTGTTTTGTTCTGTGACATTACTTATGTCTTTTGGTGAAATAATCCATTGATGAGGTTTTGAATATGTTTTTCTCTCCTTTTTTTTATTTTTTTCTCTTCTTTCTCCCATTTTCTTGCTCTTTGCATCTTTTCTTACTCTTCTCTGTGGAGGGTTTTCTAGTTGTTTTTTAGGCAATTCGCACCAAGCAGAGTACCAGAGAGTACTGTCTGCTGTACTGCTGTGTCCCGCTGTCTCTCTTCTACTGCGACGTGGACTACCATCTGACGATCCTAAGGACTTCAATTGGGACCTTTAAACAGCTCCAGGGCCACGCCCCCTTTGCCACGTGAACCGCAATAAATTCAGCACCCGCGCGCACCAAGCAGAGTACCAGAGAGTACTGTCTGCTGTACTGCTGTGTCCCACTGTCTCTGTTCTGCTGCGACGTGGACTACCATCTGACGATCCTAAGGACTACAATTGGGACCTTTAAACAGCTCCAGGGGTAAACTTACTCTACCCTACACCTTCTAGGATGCTTACCATCTAAAACCATCTTAAACTATATATTTATGACTTTTTTTTCTTTTTTTTAATTTGTTTACCCACACCCCCTTTGACCACGTGATCAGCAATAACTTCGGTACCCGTGCTCACCAGCGTGCGCTCACCAAGCAGAGTACTAGTGAGTACTGTCTGCTGTACTGCTGTGTCCCGCTGTCTCTGTTCTGCTGTGACATGGACTGCCATCTGACAATCCTAAGGACTTAAATTGGGACCTTTAAACAGCTCCAGGGGTGAACTAACTCTACTCTACACCTTCTAGGTTACTTACCATCTAAAACCATCTTAAACTATATATTTATGACTTTAAAAAAACAAAATGTATTTGTTTAGCCACGCCCCCTATGCCACGTGATCGGCAATAAATTCGGCACCCATGCGCGCACCAAGCAGAGTACCAAAGAGTACTGTCTGCTGTCCGCTGTCGTGCTGGTTGCTGAGGTGCAAGTCTCTATCCTAAAACTTTCCATAACCAGGTTTCTTTCAAAATCTGTCTATTTGCACTTATAAACTATCCTGTTTATGCTTTTAGTTTTAACTATCCATATGTATTTAAAAAACCGCTTCCATGAAATCTATTGAAAAGTTGACATAATATCTAGTTTGATGCTGACAACCTTATTTTTCACTAAATGACATCTTCGGCGCTTACTAGATATGTATTTGCTCTTCCATTCACGTTTCACTCACTTCATCGTTGAGCAGCTGCTCAAGATCATCCCGGACTTCCGTTCTGCATCACAGCCTAATTGATTTTGCGCCCTCCCCTTGCTTCTTCTCTGGTGCGGTTCCCAGTTACCTTGGATGGGCCCTCGTTTGCGCTGTGAGTTCCATGGTGAGTGCGGGCCTTGCCCGGGGGACTAACGCGCACTTTCATTTTGGGTGGGTTTCCTTGCCCATTCTCTGCGGCGGTTTCCAACTGCCTTATCAGAGTGCTTGTTTGCTTCGTCTGCTCTCTGGTGAATATGGGCCTCGGACGGGTGACTAACACGCGCACATGTTACGGGTGGGTGTCTTTACCCATTCTGTGTGGCGGTTCCCAACTGCCTTGTCAGAGTGCTTGATTGCTTTGTCCGCTCCCTATGTTCTGACGGGGGTGGCTGTTGTTGTCATCATGTTGATTCCTGTCCTTATGTATCTGATCCGTGGCGCCTGACTCCATTTAGTTTAGTTTAGTTTAGTTTAGTTTAGTTTATTATTTATAATGCGCCGAAAAGCCCAAGGGTAACAAGGCGCAGCAGATACAAGAATTTGCAAGACTTAGTTACAGACAGTAATATATGTACAGGTATGAATACAGTAATAATATCAATCAGCGGTAAATATAACATATGTACAGTTAGCAGTTGTGTATCCAGGATGTGGGCCAGGAGGTTCTAGATGATGGCTGTCTTCAGCCAGGATTTGAACTTTGAGCGAAAGTTTTGGTAGGGTAGGTCCATTCTAAGAGTGGGTGGTAGGGAGTTCCAAAGCTTGGCTGCTTTCACTGGGAAGCTATTCCCACCTATAGTTGCACGTTTGTAAGAAGGGACGGATAGGCAGTCTCTGTAAGCTAACCTCGTCGGTCTTATGGATGTTAGTCTGTGAAATCTGTTAATCAGATAGGTAGGGGCTGCATTATTAATGGACTTATGGGTGAGTGAGGCAGTTTTCAAGGAGATTTTATCTATAATGGGGGTCCAGTTTTGTTGTTTGCTATATGTAGTGATGTGGTCTCTTCTTGAGATGCCCAGGGCCGCTCTAAGTGCGTTATTCTGGAGAGTTTGTAATTTGCCAGTGACGGCTTTGGATGACCCAAGGTAGAGGGCGTTGCAATAGTCCAAGCGGGAGAGTATAAGGGCTCTGGCCAGGGTCAGACAACTGGCCTCGGATAAAAAAGGTTTAGCTGTCCGGATCAATTTACAAGTATAGGACGTGGAGGAGGCTAGTGAGTTCACTTGTCTGTTAAAATTGAAGTTAGAGTCCAAGTAAAAGCCCAGTGTTTTGACTTCATGTCCAACCCTGATAGTATTACCATCAATTATAAATGATGAGTATGCCGGGCTCAGGTTCTTTAGGCTAGTTTTAGTACCCAGTGTGATGAGTTCCGTTTTATCATCATTCAGGCATAGACCGTGAGTGGCCATCCATGCCTGGATGATGATGTAGACCCTATTCACCAAGGCCAAATCCTTTGCATAATCTCCAGAAAGCGGAAGGAGGATCTGGGTATCATCTGCATAGTTAGTGTAGGTGATACCGAGATGATCCAGAACATCGAAAAGGGGCTTGGTAAATATGTTGTACAGTGTCGGGGAGACACAGGAACCCTGAGGCACACCGCAGGTGATGGGTATAGGGTCTGCCGCGTCTGTCGGCGAGAAGACCCTCATAGTTCTGCCATCAAGGAAGGATCTGATCCAAGTAATAGCCTCTGGGGAAAAATGGGCAGCCGAGTGGAGATGGGAACAGAGGACAGCGTGGTCGACCAGGTCGAATGCTGCGGAAAGGTCAAGGAGGAGGAGTAAAGCTGCTTGACCATTGTCTTTGAGCAGATCAATCTGTGTTTTAAGGTCGATGAGAGCTGTTTCGGTCCCATGTTGGGGTCGGAAGCCTGATTGTCTGGCTCCTAGCAAGTGGTGATCCTCCAGGTGCTTCTGTATTTGTACATAGGCGACCTTATCCAGAATTTTCAGAAGGAATGGTACTGTTGTTATAGGCCTATAGTTAGTTGGTATTGCTGGGTCGAGGGTGTTTTTTTTTAGTAGGGGCAGTACCCAGGATTGTTTTAGATTAGTTGGGATGGAACCGGTGGAGAAGGAAGCATTGATTAATTTAGTGATAAAAGGGGAAAGGTCACGGGCAGCGTCTTTTATGAGCTGTGCTGGGCATAAGTCTCCTTGGCAGTTAGATGGCTTTAATGACATGATGATTTTTTCCACTTCAAGTATGGTCACTTTAGTGAAGTTAAATCGTAAATGTTCAGTTGTGGACCGTTTCTCAGGTTTAGGCAGGGCAGGATTGTTCAAGGAGGCTTTTTTACAAGATATTTTCTTTTGTAGCGTGGCGATTTTGTTGGCTAGGGAATATTGGATGTCGGTACACCAGTTCTTGTCTTTTATGCAGGTGTCTATAGGTGTTATGGGGGTTTCTACTTCTTTTAGAATCGAGAATAGTTCCTTTGTATTTGATCTGGCTTGGGAGATGCGAGAGTCAAAGGAGGTACGTTTAGCAAGGAAGATTTCTTTTTTGTACAGGGCCGCTAATTTGGGAAATTTAAGTTTGTTGTCTGCTGATGGGTCTTTTTTCCAGATAGATTCGCAGTGTCTTTTTTGTTGTCTTAAGTTTTTGAGGAGAGGTGTGTACCAGTTGTTAAGGTGGGTTTTGGACTTGCTTGGCCTGAGTTTGAGAGGGGCAATTAAGTCCAGGGAGGAAGACATGATTTTGTTGTATTCCTCAACCAAGGTTTCAGGATCCAAGTTGTCATGCAGTGAGTTCAGTGTAGGAAGTAGGTTGGGGATAAGTCTCTCCACTGTGATACTCTTTTTGTTTCTGGTAAGAGTAGGGGGTGCCCTACACGGTAATATGAGTGGAGGTCTAGTAGTGGACAATACAAATGATACCAGGTGGTGGTCAGTCCAGGCTAAGGGTGAGATGTCAGTAACGCTGGCTAGGCAATTATAGTCAGCTATCCAGTCTAGTATTCTGCCTTTGTCATGGGTTGGTTTTAGGCTTCTTTGAGTAAATCCTAGTTCGGTGAGGGTGTTCAATGTGGTGATGGCGGCTTGGTCTTCAGGGTCATTAAAGCCCATATTGAAGTCACCGAGGGTGAGCATTTGAGTGGCGTTTTTTAAGTTGGTGGATAGGATGGTGTTAAGATCCTCATCGAAGGTGCCTAGAGGACCTGGGGGGCGATAGATCAAATGGACATTGAGGGTTTGAGTATTTGTGATGGGGATTTTAGCTGAGAGTAGTTCGCAAGATGGGGCATTAGTGGGGGTAGCTAATCTTATTGGAAGGCTACATTTGTGAATGATGGCGACACCGCCTCCTCTGGAATTGGGTCGGTCTTGTCTCAAGATGGTGTAATTTTCTGGGATAGCTAGCATCAACATAGGTCCTGCTGCCGGGTGGAGCCAGGTCTCTGTGATGGCGAGGAGATCCAGATCTTCATTGATCAGTAGGTCTGCGATTTCAGTTGCGTGGGCTACTAGTGATCTGGCGTTAATTAGAGCTCCCTTAATTTGGGGGCTTACTATAGGTGCAGTAGGGGCTGACAGTTTCTGAGGGGGTTTAGTGTTTTTCTGGATGATGGGCGAGTTAAGGTCTTTAGTGGGATGGCTCAGAGATCTTTTGGGTCTGTAGTTGTCAAGGCTAGTGAGGGTGGATTTAGATCTTTTATTAGTAGGCATGGAGCGGGCAAGAGGCTCGTGAATTTTGGCGAGTCTAGCTCTGAGTTTTATGTTCCTGACTACAGTGGGGCACGGGAGACTGAACATAGATACTGGAGGAGCCTCAGTTGTTGTGGGCATTAACTTGCTTGAAGTCGTGTACATGGTGGTGGGGGGTTGGGGTGGCATGTTGGATAGAGTAAAGGTAATTAAGAGGAATATGGGGCTGGCAAGGTAGTTGCTAGGCAGGGGAGGCATACTGGTTAGTGGCAGGAGTGCGTGAGGGGGTCCTTAGGCACAACACAGTATTGAATGTCTGAGAGCGACCTTAGGCACAATACAGTTTAAATGGTCTGAAAAGCGACCTTAAATGCACAACACGATGTAAATGGTCTGAATACGACCTTAAGGCACAACACAATTTAAATGGTCTGAAAGCGACCTTAAATGCTCAACATGATTCAAATGGTCTGAAGGGGACCTTAAGGCACAACACAATTTAAATGGTCAGAAAGCGTCCTTAATGCACAACGTGATTCAAATGGTCTGAAAGCGATCTTAAAAGCACAACACGGTTTTAAAATGGTCTGAAAGCGATTTTAAGGTACAACACACTATTGAATGTTTGACAGTGATCTTAAGGCGCAGCATGGTTCTGGAATGGTCAGAGAGCGACCCTACGGGCACGACATGCTGGTAAACACAAGGCTGTATCTAGGATTGGCCAGCCAGGCAGGCTGTAGAGTGATGATGAGTTAGTGCAGGGGACGTCACAGTAGCTTGCTAGTGCAGTAAACTGTATTACAGAGTTACCTTGGTGGTCAGGTGTGGGAGAGGCAGGGGTTCTGGCAGACGGCAGAGTAGGCAGGTAACAGGCATGGAAGAGGGAGATGGCCTAGGTAGCTATGGGCCTAGGGTGAAGTGGGCCAGCTTATAGGGCACAATACAATTCTAGACTGGTCTGTGGGCGACCATGGAACACAGTATATTTGTGGTTTACCGTGAGGTACAGCACCAGGCATAGCATGGATCATAACAATGAAAAAGTACAACATAGGACAATGGGTGTCTAAGCCAGGGCAAGGGGCATAGCACGTGACAGGGGTGACAGGGAGCACTACTGTAGCTAGTTATAGCATAGCAGTTTGACAATAACAGTACTCACGTGGAGTAAGGTCCAGTATATGATCACTCATCCGTGTTCAGTGTCTTAAAAGGTTTTTACCTTAATGCAGAGTTTGCCTCTGAACTTTGCGTGGGGAATCAGGGGTCCATCAGTAGCGGTAGCTCCCCGGAGCGAACAGGGGCAAACAGGGCAGACGGCCTTATGTTGCTTTGGTTCAGTGGGCTGCTATGTCTTTTCTGGGTTCCTGTCTCATTATTTACTTGAATTTGGGCACTTACTCCTAATCAGGTACTAAGTGGGTGATTGAACCACAAAACTTGCTAACGATCTGGCATTTACAAATGAACAGACCAACTTCTGGAATGCCATACCCGCCTCCTTATTTTGCTCCATGATTACCGGTTCATATCTGTCCAGGTTTTCACGTTTCCCCACTTTTTGGCAATTTTACTTCAAATATACCTATGCCTAATGCTAGTCCTAAAATTGCCCTAATTCCACCACCAATCGCATCTTCTATTATTCTCCCTGCTACAGTCTCTCAGTCCTGTAAGCAACATCTCCTATCGGACAAAACAATGCATAATTGCATTCCTGAACAAGTTCCATCTCCTGCTGAGGAAAGCTTCTTTACACCGATTTACCAACCTAAAATACCATCTTCTCCCTTAACTCTTTATCCTCAAATTCTAAATCGTCCACACTACAATCCAAGGAATTTAAGAGGGTTTCCATCAAACAACCCACCCATCCCACTCATTCCAATAGCCCATTCCACTCAAGCAATTTCCACCTTAAATGATGATCTGAAGTACCAAATAGAGGTAATGGGATTTTTACCCACCCCAAACGTATCCAGACTTTCTAACTCTCTGGAAATGTTTCCCACTGACTTTCCAGCAGACAGTATTTCCTCATCTGAATCCCCCTCTTCCCCTTCATCCTTCTCAAATCCTATGCCTCGTCCGTCTTTTGGATTTCCTGCAATAAATAACCCTGCTCTTGAGTCTGCTCTAACCGCTATCAATACAACTATTTTTACGCTGACAAAACTATTTGAATTGTTAGACTCGAGAGCATTATCTCAGGAATCTTTGCTTCATTGTCTAATCAAAACATTGGATTGGATTGTTTCTAATTTGCCAACAATGATAAAAACAACTGTTGAAACTGCAACTATTTCAACTCACTCTTGCCTTGCTGTTACACCTCTCATGAATGATACTTTACCAGGTGAGACGGAGTCCATACAGGATATTCATGGCTCTAGCTCAAATCCTCAGGGCCAAACTTCTCCATCTACCCAGATCAATAATGCGCCTACAACCCCTCATTCCCCTATAGCTGAGCAAATTGATCAAACTGTTCCACCTTTATATGATAGCTTTTATCGCCCTGCTCAAAACAAGTGAAGAAAGTGAAAAAGGAATAGAAATGAACCTCAGACTGTAATTTTGATCAAAATATATTGGCAAATCAACCTAAAAATAAAAAAAACAAAAAATCAAGCAATATCTAAGAAAAAAGAAAAAAAATCAAAAACAAAAACATTTGTGGCTAACATCTCGGTGGATAAAGACCAACGAATTAACTCCCAAGTCATAAATAAGGAGGCAAGCCATGAAACTCCTGTTACCGAAGCCCTCCCTCCAATCATAAGTGTCAAGCCATCTAAAGGTAACGCTGTTATTGTCAATCTGCCTGTTTCAAATGCTGACATCTTGACCAATGGTGCTCCGATGGTAAATAACACTAATATTGATGAAAAACTCATGAATATGTCAGTTTATTCAAATAACAATATATCAATGGCTGAAACCGTTAATCTTAGCTTGCATCATCACAAAGATAGGCAGCCTATGCCTACACCTACCTTTTGTGTCAACTTAGATCACAACACCAAAACATTTATGACACTTGAGGAAAAAAGGAAAGAACTGGTTAAAAGAGTCACTTTTGCAAAAGGCTCTCCACCTAAAACCATAAATCTGGCATCAATACCATCTATTCCATCCAATAAATCTGAGGATGCCATTCTGATAAACAACCCCATCATAAAATGACCCATCCTGGCACATTCAAACTCCAGTGAACAAACTGGTTATATAAATACCCAAAACGAAATGTTATCCGATGATCTTAAATATGAATCCCTAAGATTTACAATGATGGATAGAGTTTACTCAGATCCCTTCCCAAACAGAAATACCCTTTTGACAATATTTCAAAGTGATTCCTCAATTAAGACACATTAACTCTGTAGATATAACATGAGTACGTTATCCTATTCAGGCCCATCAAGATATTGTTGATGTGACTATTGACTCTCACATAATCAAAAACTATGTTTGGCAACAAAGACATCTGCTCTTTGATAAAGGCCTTCTAACAGAAGCTACTGTTCCAAAGCCTCCTAAACAGATCCCCAATCAAGAAAATCAGGCGTTAAATCAACAAAATAATCAGAATATATCTGTCCAACCTGCCTGCAATTGCATTAGCTCACTTAGACCTCCTTCTCAACCATCACAATCGAAATGGAGTTGCATATCATCTGCAACCCAAAAGGCTGCTTCAAATCATTAGCAATCCCCCCAAAACAACATGCTTGCTCTATAATCTCATGGAATATGTGGGGCTTTTCTCATCTTATTTCTTCCAATCCTTTAATACTAAATAGTTATTATCTCGTTGTCCTTCAGGAAACATGGATGATGATTTGCCCGATCTGGCCTGATCATCAAATATTCATTGTACCAGCCTCTAAAGCCTCCAAAGGCAGACCTGCTTCTGGCCTTCTGCTAGCTGCAAGTCATGATTCATGTCTGACCCTAGACCCTTGACCAAGTCCTGATCCAGGAATACAACCATTGATTATTCATACTAACAAACCTAATCACCCTTTTTTTCTGGCCACCATGATCATAAACATCTATTGGAACCCAGCGTTTCCATCTGCAACGTAATTTAGTGATAAGATAGAAAATATCCTTGATCAAACTTTGTTAGACCCTAACATTGTTAATACCATTATTCTAGGTGATTTTAATATGAAACTATATCAGGTCTCTCCTACCTCAACCAATACAAGAGCTGATAAGTGGATAAATCTAATGAAAACAAGAGATTATTCGATGCTTAATGGTACATTTTCTAATGATATTCTGCCCAAGCCAACATGGTCGAGAGGTGTTTCTACTATGTGTTTATATCTAATAACGCTAATAGGTTCATTGAAGTATTTCAGGTCATTGAAACGAACAAAAATGATCATAACATCTTAGAGACTCGATTTCTCCCGCATTTGGTAGAACCTCTAGTATATTATAAACCAATTGTTGACATAAAGAGTGCAGGTAACCATCTCAAATCGACATCACGCCATGTAGCTATTCTGCACCAGGGGATGGTCTCCAATCAATTAGAAGATCAGTTAGATTATAACGATTTGATCCAAATAATAGCACAAACTAATTCAATTCTTGGAAAAGTAACTTTCTATCGTAAACACTGTTGGAACTCTGAAGTCCATACTTTAAAATTGAAACAACGTAAAGCTATAAGATCATTAGCCCATAACTCAAAACCTATTGATAAAAGAAATCTAAAAAATAAGTATAGGAATAGAATTAAGCAAGTTTTTGCAGCTCAAAAACAAAAAGATGCAGAAATAATGATTAGAGCCTTACTTAGCAAATCAACTGGTGAAATATGGAAAACATTAAATTGTGCTCCGTCGAATGCTCATAAATCTACTCAGTTGAACCGGATTAATGAATATTCATGGCGACTCATTTCCAAAACTTATTGATTAAGCCGGAAACAGTTATTTATAGATTAAATACTGACTCTGCAGACTTATCTGAATTTAAATTTGCTTCTCTGGGTATCCTATTGATAATCAGAAATTTAAATTGTTCTAGAACCCCCGGTCCAGACGGGCTAACAAATGCTATCATAAAAAAAGAATCCTGAGGCCTGGGCCAAAGTCGTATTCTTGATATTTTCCAAAGTAATTAAGTCCAAGAAAATCTCGCCGTCATGGCAAAGGGCTATTGTAATCCCTATTTTTAAAAAGGATGATCGTCTAAACCCGGCCAACTATCACCCCATTGCGCTTTTAGACGTGCCTGGAAAAGTTTTTGCAAGGCTGATCATTTGTGATTTTATGAAATGGCTAAATGACAATACTTTAACAGATATCCATCAATCAGGATTTGTTCTCGGGATTGGCATTGCCGTGATTATTATCTCGGCTATTAAAACTCAAGCGATGCAAAAACGGCAACCAATATACGTGGTGCTGATTGATTTTAAACAAGCATTTGATTCTATATCTCGACAAGTATTCTGGAATACATTTTTGAATCTTGAATGTCTTTACTACATTTTGTATCTAATGTTTCAATCTTACTCTATCACTAGTATTAAGATTAAACTCTCCACTGTTGGCCTACTCTCAAACTCAATTGCTACTAATGCGGGCCTAAAACAGGGCTGCCTTTTTTCGTCTATTCTTTTTAAGTTTTATATTAGTGATTATTTTAGTGTTTTATACAAGATCCATTTTTTCTCGCCTCAATTAGGTACTTACCATATTCCATACTTATTATACGCCAATGACCTGGTTGTTCTCGATAGGACTCCAATTGGCCTACAGAGAAACCTATCGGCTCTAACGTTATATGCAACCAAAAATAAACTAGAAATTAACACCTGAAATCGAATATTCACATTTTTCATCATCTCGGACAAAAATCTAGACACACCTTTAACTGGACTTTGTCTGGAAATACATTGGTTAAAACAAAGGAATATAAATATGTAGGTGTTAATATTAACTCGGACCCGTTAGACAAACCTTACAAAGAGAAACTCATTCCAGAAATGAGACTCTTAGCCACTTAAGCTAAAGCCATACAAAGAAAATACAGAGCTTTCTCTTGGTTACCCGCAAGGATGTTTTACTTACAGAAAGTAATGCCAATAATTACTTATGGTAGTCAGTCATAAATTATGGAAAAACCACCCAACTGGGAATGCCTTGAAAGTATTAATTGGACAACTATTCTACCGGTCCCGCAATCCATCCCGATTAGCCTTATTAGGCATGAATTTGGACTGATTTCTTTAAAAGTGTTTGTATCATGGGCAATGATCTCACTATCTAGAAAAATTCTACTTTCAACCCCTGTCACGAGAAATCGTTTTCCTGTTATAATAAATCTCATAGAAAACGAAAATTTAACACCTCTCTCGAAATGGAAGAATAAGTGCCTTGACATTTTGAATGAGGCTAATATTTCTTCTGACCTACTTATGGACTTCCCTCATAAAGCTAAACCTAAACTGTGGTTCATAGTCATAATATCGAGGAAAATAAAAGTCGAAAGTCAGAATATCGAGAAATTTTTTTTTTTAAAAAAGTGGAATTTATTTTTGAATACGTTTTTTATTCGAAATGGTGGGTTCCCCCCAACCCTCCTTTTTTGGAATTTTTTTTTTTACCTTTTTATTTTATCAAGGAGAGCCAACAAATAAATATAAATAAAAAAATAAATAATTTGACTTTTTTTTTAAACTATTTTTTTCCATATTTTTGTCATTTGCCATTTTTTTTTGATATTTTGACTGCACACCCTAAACTGTATAATTATGATTGGATCCTAACATGTGAAAAATCACAAACCTGTGCAGCTTTTAAATCTGGGGCATTTATGCCAAAACTGCTCAATCATATACCTGAGTATCTTAACATATTTCCTGATAAACAGTATGCGAATACTTTCTTGCACCTGAAATTAAATCTTCTATCTACTAAAATTAAAATTGCTCTGTATACAAAGGATAAGCAACTTAGCACAAATTGTAGATTCTGTTATATGGAGGATAAGCCTGAAAGTATATATCATCTGATTGTTGAATGCCCTAAGCTTTCTGGATAAGGAAATCTCACTTTTTAAAACATTTTAAAGGTAGGCTACTTTTAACTAAAAAGCAGATGTGCTCAAAATTTTGAATACATCTAAACCGTTGCTGATTATTGATTGTGTTAAATTCATTGTATGTTTGAATTTAAATTCTTAAAATCGATGATGTTATCTGATTACTCAAAAAACAATACTGAATTGCTGTTATCCGAATATTTCAAATTACCTGAATCTAACCATAAGTTCATTCTTTTATTGATCACTGTATGCTTTTATATATTGTTAAAATTATCTCATGCTTGTTTTTAAAAATACCTTAAAAATATATGCTGCGAATTAATCTCTCAAAAAAACTGATATCAAATTGCTGCTGTTAGACTATTTCTGTTGAATCTAATGATCTGATTCAGGTTTTTTTTCTACTCTTATGTACGTTTGTGTAAACAATGCAACTGATTGATGCAATATGTTATTATTGAAAAATTGATTTATCAACTAAAACAATTTGACAAATAAAAAAATAAGATATCATCCTTATATTTCCATCACTAATTGGTGACAGATACCCATACAGATATAGGTCACTTGGATTTAACTAACTAATATATCACTATGTCGGCCTCAAAAATTAAGAGGTGAGGATAATACTATCACCACTATATGTGAACACACACAGGCTTCCTAAAGAGCCAGGCAATTAATCAGTGAGCAAGCATTGTGGTATCATTTTATAGAGGGCGCCAGTTGATTTATATGTATTGAATAGCTTTGGCTATCTTATTGATTTACTGTACAGATTGCATTAGCACTTTACTATGGGTCATAGATATACAGCGTACATGACCATTATTGTTTTATAAGGTATTTGTACCGCAATGCATGACAGGTACATATGGCATTTTAGAAGCTCTCATAGACAGTGCAATCCTCTCAAACGGAAGTTATTTATTTTAGTGTTAAACAGAATGAAACTACTAACAAAACTAACTACTAGACTACAAAAAGACTTCTCAATAAACAGAATGTCAACAAAAAAAATAACTTCTTAAATATCTGTGGAGGTGAATGGAGTCACACCACGAGCACAGAACCATATTTCAATGAAGAAGCATACAAATAAAAGCAAACAAACACAATTGCCGTACATAGCAGTGTCGAGGGTATGAACAACGTAATAATACCATAATGGAACAAGAAATGCTGCTTACATAAATGTCCCCAGAAACCTCAGTATCACCTCTCCATTCCACTGAACCAAAATGTCCAGTGTAGAAATGGCTGTGCACGTCAATGTATAACATTGACAAAAAATCTTTCAAATCTTTACGCCAGTTCCTCAATCAGTATGTAAAAGGCAAAGACAAATTCAAAATTAAACTACTATAAAAGATGGATACCTGTCCAGTGCGCAAACACACAGGACTACAAGGACATTCATTAGCCTGCATTTCAGGACCTATTTGCAAAATTACCTTCCATCATATCAAAATGATATCAACACATCATTCAACTATAAGAAATCTAGTCCATAAACTGTACTATGCTAAAAGTCCAGCTTTAGCATTAGGCAATTTAAATAACAATCTTCTACATGGTACAGCCAAAGACCTACTCGAAGAAATAGAGCATACCCAGAGAAAATATTTTGGAAGTGAAAGCCACTTACAAAATGCAATAACTTTACAACAGACTAGGAACAATTCTACAAATGGCAAACCTCTACTACACACATACAAAAAAGAAATACTAACATTTAAAAGGACATCCACTGAAGTACCAAACCATGTGTGTGTGTTTTGCCACATAACTTTTTTTTATAAAAGTAGCACAAAAACTGTAGACATAACATACAAAATAGAAGACAATGAAGATTCAAAATGGTTTGAATTAGCTCTCTACCTTATAGCAGAAAACAAATACGAAATAAATGACCCCTTAATACTTTGCAGTTACTGCACTGCAAAACTTGACAACAGCCAAACTCCTTCACGTGCTATTACAAATAACTTTGAATTATTCCCACTACCAAAACCCCTGCAACAACTCAATTTATATGAGAGCATCATAATTCAAACGATGCACCCGTTTCAAGCAATAATACGCCTTCAACCAAAAACTGCAAAATTACCTCCGTCTGAATTAGTGAAAGACATTCGTGGCAAAGTAGTTTATTTACCATTAGATCTGAAAGAAAATGTACACACTCTGGGAGTGCAACGTCCAATAGATCAATCTTTAATTGTGTTAGTAAATGGTGTACCTACAAAAGACAAAAGAATTTGGGAACAACTCGTAGACTTCAATAAAGTTAGACAAGTCTTGCAATATCTAAAAGACAATAAATAATACTACAAAGAAATTAATATCGAAGAAAACCTGAGGGAAACCACTGAAATAATTCAAGAGTCACCAGAAACTGGTCAATTTGAACTTCTAGATCCTGCTACAGTATCCAATATTTTAGACCATATACAATTCATCCATTATACTCTAAAGACACCATAGATGATGCACTAGAAACGTACCAAATGCGACAAACCAAAGGATCACCAATCAGCATACGGGAAAAAAGTATAGAAGCACATGCTTTTCCTCTACTCTTTCCTACTGGGAAAGCAGGAAGGTACGATGATAGACCCACTCAGATAACAGCATCAGAATACCGCTCATTACAAATGTATTCTGAAGATCCCAGGTTTAGACAAAATGTGGAATACATATTCCACCTACTCTTTGAAAGTGAACTAGCAACTCTATGCTACGGAGTTGCACACACATTGAAATCAGGTACCCATTTTCAAAATATGTCAGCTACGCAATTAGTACAAAAAATGCAAGAAAAAGATGAGGTTCTACAATCAAACATTACAAATCTGTTAGCAAGCATGTGTGGTACAAAAGAATACGACGCACCTCACGCTTCAACCCAGCCATTCAGCGAACACGTCGTATGTCTGCAGATATGATGCAGGCCGATTAGCCTACTTTTTGGTCGTTTAAAAAAAACTACTGGACGGATTACACCACATTTTCAAAAGTACGCTTTTGGGACCAAGCTGCTGCTCCTCCCACAAATGTGGTGCAAATCCGTCCAGCGGTTTGAGCTGTAGATGTTTTCCCCCATTCATTCTATGGGAAAAAAATACATTTTGGGACCCCCCTTATAGCTTTGCCCCCCCTGCACCAAAGCTCACTAAACTTTGCAATAAAATTCAGAGTGGGCCATATACTTTTTTTGCAAAGTTTGGTGAGGATTCATCCAGGGAGAGCGAAGTTATAAGCCTCCCAAAAAGTGCTCTTTCTATGGGATAAGCAACTTAACCTTAACTACACGGCCACTACCGTGGGCCCCGTAATATATATATCGAACTTGTTCTGCCAAAAAGCTTTTTGTTGGAAAATCGAGCCGCAGTCACAGAATCAGATTTTTCGGATTCAAATAGAGAGTTTCCTCAAATAATGTTGTTGCAGACCAGATGTTCCATTGTTAAAAAAGCAATCCTTTATTTAGAAAAATACAGTTTAAAATCGTAGGTTTGAAACCCACACCCGGTATCTATTCACGGGAGCCGTCAACGGGATGACACGTTTCGCTACTTCCTGTAGCTTGATCACATGGGTTACCCCTGGTCTAGGCACATATTTAAACTCTGTAATTCATCTGCCTAGAAAGAGGACTATAACATTCCCTCTTTTAATGACTGCAATGCTACTGACACAATCGAACTTTAAACACTTATGGTAACATTCATTGTAGTTATCAATGATTTTCCAAAATGTTGTGCTCATTATATGCATAAACATTTGAGATTTGATGAAAACAATTACAATCATATTTGCGTATCTCACCCATCATATGAAGGTCGACATGTGTGATAAAATGTATAGGCCCTCATTACGACCCTGGCGGAAATCGAAAAATGATGGCAGAAATGCAATACCGCCATCGAATAGCGCTCGGTGCGATTATGACCCGTCACCGTAAAGTACGATGCCATTAGCGACACCGTAGTGAACGCCAACGCTAACTGCACCAAGTACGCGCACGCGCGCCATGCCAAACCGTAACTTCCACCATGGCGCAATGGTACGCGAATTCTGACCCTAGCGGACATGTACCTAACGCCATCAAGCATGGCGGAAAGTACCATTCCGCCATGGTGAGAAGTACGGCATCGCGAATCAACCGTAAACGGCCCTACTGAGTGCCTGTACACCACTCCCTGGCCACATTGCACAACTCCCCGTAGGTGCAATGAAGTCACACAATGCAACCAGTGAAATGCACAAGTCACCCATGCATGCCAACGAACAAATTAATCTAGGGGCTCCAAGTGCCTTGTGAGTGGCCATCCATATTTGCCATGGCACCATTGCAGCACTGATGCAGCACAGGCATGTGAAGGTTCAAGTACAGCAACATGAACTGAAATATGAGACAAACAAAAACAGGCCCCCCATCGCTTGACACCAGTGTAAGGCAACATCCAAAGCAGTATCTTGAGTGAGACTGCACCAGCCCTGTACTCCTGCCAGTAAACAAACCAACCATCAGCATAAGCATGTACCACACAAGTTGGCAGAGTGACTGAGCAGCCAGGCTCATCTCAAGAGGGGACAATGGGAGCTGCAGGGCACAGATGGCACGAATACAGAAGCTATTCCAATGGACATGACCTCAGTCTCCCTCCAGGAAACGCACGCAAACACAGGCACATGTGACCAGCCATATTCTGATAATCACATCATTCCACCAATCCACCTGGCTGACCGGCATCTGTTACACAAAAGCTAATCCCCCGCCCATGAGCATGACATCATTAAAACAGTCATAATGGTAGCCCCTATCCCTGACCACACTGGGCTTCGTAGGCAAACGCGGCCAGTACAGTACCACGCAACTATAACCAGAAGCCGGAACCCAATGCAGATCTCCTCACAATACATCGCACCACAAATAGGAATATGCTACATTACTTGCAAAGAAGAACGCTACACGGTTAATATCAGAATAGAAATTTAATGCACCACAAAATCACCAAGCCCATACAGCCATTAGGTCATGAACCCCAAAATACATTTCATCATTGTGGGCTGCATCCGCAATAAATGACCAGCTTCTTCTTGTGTGACGCCCTGTTCCTCCATGGTACACAGGGGCTACATTCACGTTCAAAAAGGCAACATGGAAGCGCCTAGAACCGCAGGGCCGTCCCATTAGGTAGGCACTAATCCAGCTGAAGGGTCGAAATGTTGCTCCTAGCCACTAGAACTGCGTAAGGGCATGTGGCCCATTGTCGATCGTCCCATAAGATCGTAATGGTGCTCCACTGATTAACTCGAAGCAGCAGGTGTCGGGAGTAAAAGCCATCTGCAGGAGTGGCATACAGATGGCAGCGGCAAAAGGGGAGGAGATACCTGTCACCCAAATGAAATGAAAAAGAATAGTATGGCCATCAGAACTTGATTTATATTACTCACTTCAATCACCACACTAAATCCACAGCCATATGCATGCTAGCCCACTCCAAAGGATTATTCCCACCCAAAAATCACCTGCGAATCATAACTATGAAAATCGAGGTGAAAACACTATTACAAACGAGTGTTTGTGTGCATGCGTCTGTCAAAACAGAATCCATTCGATGGGATTAGTAACGTGCATAGACACAAGTGTCTGAAGGCGCGTCGAGACAGGGAGGGTTCAACAAGGGCAGATAGACGATGGTCCCACTATGGCAGCTCTGCATCACATAGCGCAGGGGAGGTGGATAGATCCCAAAAAGCCCCGTAAATGGCAAACTCTCCATCAAATCATCTGTCCATGCATCCATACATCATTCCCTCATCCCGGTATGAAAACGCCTGATTATTTACTCACATAACATGTGAATTTTCCATTGAGTCCGTGCGTAATGCAGTCTGCAAAATCCACTGTGCTCCAGGCAGGAATTCCAGTGTTGTGAAGTAACATGTATTTGGGAACGTCCTGCCTTATCGTCCACTACGCTATTGCGCATCCCATACTATTCATATCAATCATTGCATTCTCGCCATGGCCCCTGTCCCAAGGACATTAAACAATAGAACGTTATATTTGCAGTCAGACCTGTGGGCGTCTCCTCGCAGCTAGCTGAAGACCGAAAGCGCCGTCCTTCGAATTCCTCATTTGCAACATCACGTCGAAAAGGCATCTGTGACCGCTTGAAATCACAAATCCATCCATGTAGTGCGGCAATGTGTGAAAATGCAAAGTGGCTTCACTCACAAATGGGACGCCCCGCCCGTCGGTGAACCGGGGTACAGTGCTGCATGAGGGTCCACCGTTAATCGAGTACTACATTCCACTGACCCTTCACAAGTTTGTTCGCGACTGCAAAGCTAGTATGTGAAACAATGGGACCATAGCAGAATGAACATATGAACCAATATTTCACTGCCATCGGGATCAAATACATGATTGTAATAGCAAGATGCCATGCGTCGAATTGCAGCGTTGTGTGCGGGACGTGCTCGCCCAAAGGGGATTGCAGCTTGCGCAGGTGGAATGAATCACCACATGTGGAGGCAATACAGCTTGAAAACACATAAATTGCACACCCAACCCCCTCCCACAACCACACCCACTCCAAAATGCTACCGGCAGGACTAGCGATGTTGGCCCTGGGGGACCTGATAGCACTGCAAGTACTCCAACTTCAAGAAGAAGACGAACACCAACTACTACAACAACTGGCCGCACAGAGGAGACGCAGGAGGAGGAGGAGGGCAAGGCAGGCCCAGCAAGGCCCGCCAGCACAGCCACTACCACCACGCAGGCAGCTCGCAATCCAACGCCTCCGAGCACATCCGTTCGACCTCACGGATGAGCAGATCCACACCCTCTACCGTTTGGACCGGGACACCATAACCGCCATTGTGGACATGACACAGGCTGACCTTGTCAGCATGATAGATGGCCCAACCGCCATTCCACCCCTACTGAAGGTGGTGTCTGTACTCCACTTCCTGGCCACAGGCACCTACCAGCACACAGTCGGACAGTTGCATGGCATTTCACAGCCATTGTTCTCACGGACACTATTGCAAGTGCTCGATGCCCTCCTGAAGCACGCAGACGACTACATCTCTCTACCACGCTCGGAGCAGGAAATTACGAACACAAAAGTGGGATTCCATGCACTTGGCGGCATACCGGGTTGCATTGGTGCCATCGACTGCACCCATGTGGAATTGGTCGTCCCAAATGCCATGGAGGCCCAGTACCGCAACCGAAAACAATTTCATTCTCTGAATGTACAAATGGTGTGTGACTCCAACAGGATCATTACACATTGTTGTGCACGATTTCCAGGATCAACCCATGATTCTATGGTCTTGAGGAACTCTACAATACCACGCTACATGGAGCGACACGCAGGGAACAGATCCTGGCTACTCGGTGAGTCTCTTTTCGTGCATGATAATGTGGGGTATGTGATGTGGCAATGACCTGGCAGGAAGGGGGGGGGCCTACGTAGCGATGTCATTCCACTAACATCCTTTATTGTCCACGTACAGGTGATGCCGGGTATCCACTGAAGAGATGGCTCCTTACACCACTCCGGAACCCACAGAACCAGCCTGAGGAGGACTACAACCATGCCCACTCACGTACCCGTGTAGTCATAGAACAGGCATTCGGCCTACTGAAGACTCGTTTCCGCTGCCTCAGCAGGTCTGGCGGGGCACTCCTGTACCGCCATGTGAAGGTTGCAAAGATGGTCATGGCATGTGTCATGCTACACAACATGTGCGTACGTAGAAATGTACCCATGCCCCCTGACGCAGAACTGCAAGCACCTGAAGATGGTCATGATGAGGGTGGGGATGTGGCAGCACCTCAAGGAGTCTGCGAGGCACAGGAGGGCCATGACATTCGTCAGATTCTCATTGATTCATGCTTCTAGCACTCACGCCTGGTGGCTGATACATGGACACGGGACTTGTGGCACTGTGTGTGTCTGGAACATGCACAATATGGACTGTACGCCTATAAAGGCCTCGTACACAAAGATCAATGTCCACACATCTCATTGGATGATCGTGCATTGTTTATAGCATATGTGAAATTATGTTACATACCCCATCGACCCGCCACCCAAGTGAGCCCAACACACCCCCTCCACCCTCCTACCTCCCCCCCGAACACCAGTGTCCGAAGATGCTCATAGTCAGTGGGCAGACGCTATTGCAAGCCCCCTCTCCGGGTATCAGGGGTACCCCTGCCTGTGGAGCGCAGGTTCCTCCCAGATCTACGTTGGGGGCTGCCCTGGACGGAACTTGCAACGGATGATGTCTCTGCCTGCTCACGTCCATGCATGTCCCTAAGGGTTTGTGAGAGCTCAGTGAGCACACGGCGCACAGCGGCAAGTTCAGCACATACGTCTTTGGACGTCGCATGCAGTTCCCCCCTCATGCTCTCGGTGCTTCTCTCCATTTCTGCCCTAAGTGTCTCAGTTGATGTTTCTATGGCTGCCTTAGTAGCCCCACATTCATCAGCATGGTCCTTGAGGAGCGTGGCCAGTTGCTGCTGTTGCACGATCACCAGGTCGAGGGACTGTTGCCTCTGCTGTGCCATGGCCATTTGCGGTGGTGTCACAGAGGGGCTGGTCACCTCATGTTGCCTTGCCACAGGGCTTGTGGGGGATGGCCAGTCCTCATCTTGTGGGTGCCCCTGCGTGGTATCCTCATGGTGTACGGGATGAAACAAACAGGGGGATTGAGACAGGTCATGGATGGATCTCACTTCGACATCCCCGTTTTCTGTGTCGGAGCATGCTGCCATTAATGCAGTGTCACCTATGGTGCTGCTGCCACCAGAAGCAGTGCCTTCTGTGGCATCCATTGGGGGGACCAGTGGTGGTGCTGACGTGGGCATGCTGGCTGCTGGGGTGCCTGTTGGAGTTCCCTCCTGTGTGCTGCCACTTGATTTGTGCTGCTGCCGTGTCTTGATGCGTGCAGCTGAGGTGGAGGGTCTTTGGCCGTTGGTCTTGGCCCTCTTTGCAGGTGTGCTGGTAGGGGTGTCCTGGAGCTCGTCGTTTGAATCGGACCCTGTGGTGGAGTAAAGGAGGGCGAGCGTTATTAATGGGTCTGTTGAAATTGGAATGGCAATGTATCACATGCATTGGGGTGGTACCTGAGGGTGATTTGGGTCGGGGCCTTGGAGGTGGTTTCATTTTTGTGTGGATTGAGGATGCAGTTGTTTTGCAGCCTGCAGTTAGGGGGTGCCTGCTGCACGTGTAGAGGGTGTTTTTAGGATTTTTAATTATTTATGTATTTAATGTGAGTTTTAAAGTGCGCTATCAGGCCGATGTATGTGGACGTTCTCCTGGACATGTGTTACTGTTGGACTATGTGGACACATGGTACTTCACATGATTGGACATTGTGGATTTAGCATTGTTTAATTTGGCCCACCTACCTGATTCTTCGGATGTCTGCACTCCTTTCTCCATCCCTCCGACTCCCTCTATACTCTCCATTCCAATGGTGGAGGCACAGATTTCTTCCCAGGGGGTCAACTTGATGGGTGATTCCGATCCTCCCCCGGTAGCTGTGGCAATGTTTCGGTTGGCAGAAAGTATGCTACGGACGCGGATCCGCAGGTCGTCCCATCGCTTTCTGCATTGCTGTGGGTTGCGGGGTGCGGTCCCCACCGCACTTACCCGCTGTGCCACCAGGGCCCATATGGCCTTCTTGTTCGCAAGTGCCGTCCTGGTCATTTGCGTCGAGAAGACGACGGCAGCATTCTCCTGGAGGGTCTCTGTGAGCACGGTGAGTTCCTCATGGGAGAAGTGGACCTGCCGCTTGCGGTCGCACGCTTTTTTCGCTACTTTTCCCATTTTTATTGGTTTCACTAGGGTGGATGACGGGTTGGGATGTGTCTCAGGGTAGTATTTTTAATGGTTGTGTGGGAATTCTGATTTTATAGGTGTACGGCGTGCTGTTTCCCGTTCTGGGACCATGTTTTTACTTCCGTTTCCGTATATTTATATACTTTCCGATTGCCGCTCATTACGGTGACCGCTAAAATGGGTGGCGGAATTGCACCTTGGGCGCCGTACGACGGCGGTGAGGGGCGTTTTGGGGTCATTTCCGCCATCGCGGACTTTGCACTTCCGCCATGGCGTAGTGCTCGTGCCCGATGGGTCGGAATTAGCCGCACTTTGCTCCGTCGTGCAATGGCGGAAACGCTATTTACGCTATGGCGGTCAGGTCAGTCACTTTCCGCCAGGGTCGTAATGAGGGCCATAGTGTTTTAGATAAGAGAACCACGCTTCTATCCCGATAATACGGCATAATGCTCTATTAGGAATAGTTCGGACATAAAGTGCCAAGTGCCTCTCATGCTCGTGTTGTCAAATGACCCAATAATAGAAACAATCAGTCATTCTGGTTGAGCAGTTGCTTATTCTAATCCATTTAACGTGCATATTGCGCAGTTGTTTCTGTTTGGTGATATCTATTGCAAGTCTTAACTCCTGATTCAACTGATTAGGGAAGACAATTTTAGCATTTTTTGGATTACAGAATACAGTTTCAAGCTGGTGCTATTATGTCAAGACATAATTACCAAGACAATATGCAGTTCTAACTGTACAATAGGTCCTATGTGGGCCATTATTAATGCTCGGGTAGATCTACTATGCTAAAATGCATCAAGCTGAATCCAAATTGATTAAATAGTGTAACTTACAATTCTCGTAATTAACTCATAATTTAGAACCTAATACATTTTGATCGGATCTCATGTAATGCTTCAATACAATACCGCCATGGACCTGCCAGGTTTTGACCCCGTATGGTGAATTAACTGATACCACTCAATAAATATTCAGAGTAAAATTCAAATTGTGTCAAAGCATATTTGGTAACTCTTCTTTGGCCCAGCATGCACGTCTGTGTCTACGCAGTTTCAAATAGTCGCCATTGACCACGGACTTTAAAAAGCTACCAACAATCAAACTGATTGATGGAAGATATTAAAATCATATGCAATTACATTAGACAAAGCTGGAGAGAGTGCTATAAATGTTGAAAGCAGTTATACTTTGTAGAGGTTCAAATACTTGTCACACATGACCATTACAAAAAGACAGCAGTAACTAAGATATTTCCCATAGGTTCAATTCATGCATAATTCACTTCATGTTCTTGAATATGCCCCACTTAGTTGTCTATCCTATGGAAAACTTCTATATTTGATGTATGAAGTATTTGGATCTCACTCATGACAGTCATTTTATTCCCAAGTCAGGCACGGGTTGTCATTACTCTCCCAAAAGTGTACAGTTCTTCATCAATATTATGTCCTGGGGGGATCTTACTCTCAAAATCTATAATACACTGTGTTTCATGCTGTCTCAATAGTCTTTCCCTATTTACTCCTCTCAGTCTAATGTTTATCTGTTTTAGTCCAAAAAATGAGAAGTCACAGAGCTTTCCTTCGTGTTTTTCCCAAAAATGCTTGGCAATTGGATACGTATAGTCTCTATTTTTTATTGCTCTGATGTGTTGCGAAATCCTTAATTTCAATCTGCATTTAATGCTTCCTATGTACCACTTACTGCAAGTGCATTTTAGAACATACACTATGTATTCTGAATCACAGGTGATTTTTTTCAGTGATCGTCGTAGTCATCTTCAGAATTGGATGAACATATGTGTTACATTTGTCTGCATATTTGCAGATCTTGCATTTTGAGCATTTGAAGAAACCCTCCTTTCTTTGTGTCAGCCATGTGGATATATTCTTTTTGGGTTCAGATGCCATGTAGCTACTCACTAATGTATCTTTTATGGATTTACATTTACGAAAGGAGAAGTTGGGATGTGATCCAAGTGTGTCCTGTAAGTCTGTATCTGTTGTGAGTAAATGCCAACATGTTTTAATGATGTTTTTTACTGACTGTTTGTCCATATGTTAATACCAGCCGTACCATCTCTTTTTTCCTTGGTATCTCATTGATCTCATGAGAATCGAGTAGTAATGACATCCTCTCTCGTTGACGTGCCTTCAGATAAGCCCGTTCAATTATCCGTTTGGGATAATTTTGCTTGAGGAATCCCCCGGCAGTGTTCTTACTTTCCTTGTCATATGTGTCGATCTTGGTAACATTTCTTCTCAATCAAATAAATTCTCAGTAGGGAATACTCCAGACCAAGTTCTTACACTGTGCACTGTTTGCATGTAATGGCATTTTCACTCCAGTCGGTTTCCTGAAGAGTTCACTCTTGACCTTTCCATCTTCTATAAATACAGTTAGATCCAGGAAAACAACTTTTTTGGAACCATGTGTCTCAGTGAACTGCAGATTGAAGTTGTTCATATTTAACTGTTTAACATAGCCCTTCCATTCATCTGATGTCCCTTTCCAAATAATGAAAAGGTCATCGATGTAGCGGTGCCACATTACCACTTTATCGGTGAACCGTTTCCTGTTCTTCTTTGAAAGCCTCATACTTTTCCCAATATCCCATGGTTAAATTAGCGTATGAGGGGGAAAATGTAGTGCCCATCGTCGTCCCCTGTTTCTGCCTATAGTACTTCTGCCTATAATAAAAAGATGTTGTTTGTAAGGGATAGGCAGATCATTTCCAGAATCATCTCTGAATGTCTGATGTAATTCAGTGATCTGGTATTCAAGTAATGTGCACAAGCTTTTAGACCTTGATCGTGTCTTATAGAAGTGTACAGTGATACTATATCCAAGGTGGCCAGAATGTAGTTTGATTCACATGGTAACTCGTTGATTTTCAATAAAAAGTCCTTTGTGTCTCTTAAGTAAGATAGTAGGGACAGTACAAATGGGAAGAGTGTCTCATCGATATACTTGGACATGTTTTCCAACAACGATCCTGTTAATGTGACTATCGGTCTTCCTGGAGGTCTCTTACTGCATTTCTGAACTTTAGGAAGAAAGTATATAGTCGGGATGGTTGTGCATGGTTTATAGAGAAACTCGATTTCTTGGTCCTCTAGCATCCCCTTCTCAATCCATTCATTTATGAATTCTTGTACTTTCAATTCCAAGTCTGTAATGGGACTCCCAGGCAGTTTTCATAACAAGTGTTGTCGTTCAATTGACTATTAGCTTCTTTAATGTACTGTACCCTATCCATCAAAACAAAATTCCAACCCTTATCTGAAGCCTTAATGATGCATTCAGGTAAGAGACTCAGTTCCTTGAGGGCCCTTTTATGTGCATTAGTCATATTCGATTTTAATTTTATGGCCTCTCTGAGTCTTATTTTCTGAAGATCTTTAATGACCAAATTTTGGAACCTCTCTATATTGCTGCCTGTCATCATTAGTGGATTGAACTTTGATTTCGTTTTTAATTTGCTTTTTTGTGCCATTCCATATTTATGTCAAGATCTTCCAGATTAATTTCAGTTATATCGGAGGTAACTGTGCCTCCATCCTGTAAAAACATAAGAGTGGGTAATGTATTTAAATCTTTCTTGGTCATTTCTGTTTTACCCCCTTGTTTAACACTCTGTTTCTCTTTTATTGGATTCACAGCAAAACATTTTATAAGTTTGATTTTTCGAGTAGATTTGTCCAAATCTATTCTTGTTTGAGGGTAATCGTAGTGGGGGGAGGGCAAAAATTGTGTCCCTGACTCAACAGTTGTTTCTGGGTATCAGTCAGAATATGCTTGGAAAAATTCACAATGGCCATATCTGTGCCAATATATATATTACAAATACATGTACATTTATTCAAGGCCTTTGAGTTTCAACACACAGGGCCTCATCACGAGTTGGACGCTAACGCCAGCGCTAGCCCTGCCGCCAAACCCCCAGCACTATTAGCGCCGGATCACAGGTTTGGCGGAAGGGTTATTGCCCATTCCCCATTGGGCCCATTCAGGAATTCCTCATTCCCCATTGGCCAAATGGGGAAAATTCACACTATTACTGCCGGCGTATTTCCCTCCGGCGGTAATCGTGACGAAAATCGGCAATTTTGCTGTGGATTTAACCCCCAGCTTAAAGCTGGGGGAAAATCTGCCAAAGCCATGATCTGGTGGACCCTTAAATGCAGTGGTAATAGCGCTACTGCCGCATTTAAGGGTTACCGCCAGACTCGTGATGAGGCCCACAGTATTACCTTTAAACTAATACAACTCTACTATACCACATATATACAATTCCAAGTGCCCTAAAGGGTTAATACACAAAATTTGTCCACAACCTAAAAAGCAAGGGAGCAAGCAGTGCAAATAGTCTTTAGGCAGTTCTGTAGTAATCAAAACCTAACCGAAAGGGAGTCCAGTCCCTACGAAGAGTGGAGCCTAGTACTCAAATATACTTTCAAAAGCTGGTTCACGCAATAGGGCAGAAGAGGCGAAAACAGGGTCTCTTGTAGGGTCTGTAGCAGCTGAGGAAGGTGGGTGAGGTGATGCAGAATAAGTTCTCACTATTCGTGGAGGGTCTCCCAAGAGGATAGAACAGGTTCCAGCGGTTGGGGAATGGGACAGTAGCTCAGGCTACCCGTGGAAAGGCGAATGGCCCTCAGGGGACACTTGTGTGTCAAAATGGATAGATGCGCTAGGGGCCACCCATAAGTGTTGCAAGTACTCACTGGCGCACTCACTCCGGACCAAACTTTGGCAGTCAAGTCCACTTTGGATGCAGATTGAAATGTGCCAATTGTGAGGCTCTGTGGATTTCAGCAGCAAAGTTACAGTGATTCCCTGGTGGGATAGTGGTGATTGTTCTGCTCCTGGTGGATGGATCAGGCCATTTTCACTGTAGCAGGCTTCAGGGCACAGAGGGGCAAAGCAGTAATGCACCTTCAAAGTTCGTCACCACGGCTGGGCGACACGGTAAGCACGTGTACTCCGGTGTGTTCTTTTACTTCTACTAACTACTAACCTAGGAATGCCAAGTGTTTAAAATTCGGTGTGAGAGTGCCATGAATATGGAGTTTACGATGTACCAAGTTTCAAGGGTATCCTCGAAATGGCAGTAGTGTCAGACCAAAGATCCTACACAAGCTGCTCAGCCCACTGGGTGGCCCAGGGACCCTTCCAAAGAGGCTTACTTGCAGGGTTTGATGAAGATGTCGAGAATAGTTGGTCCCACTATTCTAATGGGTGGAAGCATCTTCGCAGACCTTCTAGTTCGATCGGATTCAGAGGGGTGCAGGGGGATGACAGCGGGCTCAGGATGCCAAACCTTCCAGTGGGTCACCAGCGGTTCCTCGACTCAGGTTCTCAGTTTCAGGATACAAGGATTTCTGTTATTCCTAGGTCCAACATTTCTTTCCAGCTCTTTTCTGACCATATTTTCTCTGCACTCGGGATCAGTTTCAATCTGATTACTCTTCTGGGTGGTGCTTGGATTGTGTGTTACCACTCAATACCTCCCTAGCAATTTCACCTTTCCTTTCTGGCTGGTGGTAGGAAGACATAGAATTGTGATTCCCTGCATTTGTGTTAGCAAAGGAGTCTGTCCTATTATTCTTTCTTGTAGAAATCCAGGAGCTGCGATTTACCATTTTCTCACCAGGATTCAACATATTGACGTGGTAGAGCTGGGATGTTTTTTTCTTATCTTGGCCTGCTGGGCTTTATGTGAGTCAAGATATAAATTCAGTGATGATATATGGCCCATCCCATCTGTCCAGTGATTTGTTCTCTACAGTGGGGAGGATGACGATGATCTTGTTTCTTACTTGAAAGGTATGTAGCTAGGTTTTGTTATTGACGCTTTCTCCTGTGGAGCCTGGACTGTTTGGAGATGAGTCTTTACCAGGTAATTGCTGGTCTGTTGAAGGCGGGAAGGGACATCCCCCCCCTGATGAAATCCCCTAGCCAAGTTTGGTCAACCACCACTGAAAATAATTTGTGAGGGGGTGCATCTAACGCTGATGCACACGCACCTACATAGTACAATTTGGTTGCCTGTGAGAACATCATAAACATTGTGTGATGGAGTTACAAAAGCATTTAGTGGATAAGAGTCCAGGAAAAAGGCTGAGGCCAATACATCCATCTCAGGTGACAAGACATGTGAAAATAACAAACACAACAATGGGAAAGGATGGAGGATGGAGGTACTTATCCTTCTTCCAAGAAAGGTCCCCAAAAACAAGAAGGCATCTCCTAGTCCCATGTTTGGCTAACTCCTGCTGAAAAGATGATCGAGGGCACTTCTTGCACTGTGGCACACCCCCCTAAATACCCCAAGATTATTTCTGCGAGGAAAGATGCAACATAGAAAGAGGGGAGATCCGACCTCCAAGGAGAAACCTAAACGTGCCATTGTGGCTCTATTGGACTCCTGGAGGAGGAAGCAATAGAAAGTATGGGCATCTCAGCAGGTGAAGTCCCCCTAGGCCAGGGAGTGGCCAGAGGTTCCCCAAGTCTGCATTGGAACGGTACCTGGTCCCTGGAAAAGGCCCCCTTTCCTGCCAATACTCGGCTGTTTATGGAGCAAGTCTCCATAAATGAGGAAAAATCTCCTACTTAGCTTGACACTGCTGCTTGTGTCATAATTATCGGCCAACAATTGGTGAAGGAAGGGCAATAAATTATAGGACGCAACCATCCTGGTATGGCAATGGGGGTATGATTGTCCGAGATACTATCCCTTGCCAATGGTACAGCTTACATTGCGGAATAAAACCTCCCTGCACTGTATTGCAGTCAAAGACCACATTCTAGTAGGGGGTCTGTTAGATAATGACCGCCCTGAACCAGACATAGTGCAGTGTTATAAACCAGAAGGTGGCTCACCCATTAGTCCCCAGGGATCTGATATCCAGGTGACCAGGACAAAGTCATCACTTTCGGATCCAGTTCCTGGGGGTGGACCAGTGCAGGAGGATCACCTGGATGAGGGGTCTTCGGGAGTGGGAGTGGCAATATCCCCTTCCCTATAACACCTTTTCCTCATCCTACCAAGTAGCCTGCCCCCTTTTACAACACAAACACTTCTCATGGACATCCCGCTATGAAAGAAAACAAACTAACACCAAGCAATATACCTCACGTGTCCCAATACAATGGTCAGGTGAGGTCAGGCAATTGCTGACCATCACACACACCTGACTTCCATTAAGCTTCCTCCCACGGATAAAAGACACAGCACGAGAGCATGAGTGAGGCAAAGCACACAAGGAAACAGCAGTTCCAAGATGGCAGTTTAATGAGAGGAGAAAGACCGTGAAAGAGAAAGCGGTCGCAAGGAGAGAAGTTCCCTTGATCTTTCCGACATGGAACTGTTCCCTCCAAATTGCAATGGTTAACTTTCTTTTTGGAGTGAATCTGATCTGTTAAACAACTGTTGTCCCTTTTCAAGGTTGGTGCCTACTGCCTTTATGCCTTTATGTATGAGCAGAACCTTAGAATTCCCCTCTTTCCTGATCCTTTTCCTTTTTCCTCTGTTCCTTTGTTGTTTTTGCTTTATCGGAATTGAATAATTATTATTTTATTTTTCCTTCTTGTCGTTTTAATGAGTATTATATAACATATATATGCACTAAGCCAATCTTTCCTAATCATAATGAGTTTTTTTCTTAATTTTGTACATTTTGAGAATATTTGTATGTAAAGTTTTGTATTGAAAAGTTGATTTATTTCAACGATATCAATAAAAAAATTAAAAAAACTGTTCCTTCCATGAAACCTCAAGAACAGAAAGCGTAAAACCAGGAAACCAGGCTGAAGAATCCCGCATTGTGTGTCAGATGTTCCTGGAGCCCTCCCTTGTCAATAATCAAGGCGGGAAGAAGCCCCAGCTGCCGTGGTTCTGTCCTTGGCTCCCAGAACAAAGCAGCATCCATGAAATCAACACAGCCAGTGAGTTGTGGAGACTGATACAAGACCGGTCTGTGTTGAAGCCAAGATTGCAAGCAGCAACATTGTATGGCAGGTGCTGGAATGGAATGGAAGGTACAATCATTCGTGGCAGTCCATGCAGAGCCAGAGGTATGGATACTGACAGCTCCATCGAACTAGGTCATCAGAGCTCGAATACTTATCGTTTCATTTTTCCACACAATGTTTAAATCGTGTTTGGCTACTGAGATGTACATGTGTCTTCGTCCTCACGTGTGTTTTATGCTAACAATATTTTGATACACAGTAATGAAAATACTATGTTTCAGGGAGTCGATGGAGCCTCATTCCGCGCTGTCTATGCGGATACAGAAAATATAGTCGTTGCAGCGCAAGAGGAAGGGGAGACATGCGGATACGTATCGGAGCAACAGCGTGCAGATGTTGAAGGTCAAGTCAAAAAAGTTGCAAAGAAAAGAAACAAAAATAAGGTTAGTTACAAACAGTTCATAACTTTAGAAATAGTTTTGTGCTGGGGACTATTTTATGTTTTTTTCAAGTCAATTGTACTATACTTTATCTTGTGTTTAAACTGAGCATCCCTTTTCCAATCTGTCCTCTAGTTACCCGTGGGTCTACGAACTATACATACATACACAGACAGTGAAGCGAATGAGAGATGTTGCTTGCCAGACCATTTACACTATGGAGGCTATGGAGGAACTATTAATTCAGACACGGCGTGTTGAGACTTGGGATGCTCATGTCCAATGTACAGAAAATGAAATGAATGTGTCCGGAGAATCCAGTAAAGTTGTAAAGGACCATTGCTACAGTACGACCGCACCACCGCAACAACATGATACTGGATGTATTGAAGATAGCTCTGAAGTAGTCGCAGATCAATTTACACAATCTACACCCGCTAAAAAATTGCCACCAAAGAAGCTGTTGACATTGTTGTGTTCTCCTATCAATGTTGAAGTAGCAGATGTTGAAATGACAGAGAATGAACCAGCACCAGCATTCACTGACGCATCAGAACTTGATAACAGCGATATTTCTTTCAAATGTGGTGAAATGTCCTCAACGTCACAGGCCGAAACAACGTTGACGCAGGATGATAGTCTAATGAAAGAGGACAAATACATAGTATTCGACAGTTGTTTGATGGATATTATAAGTATGCTGATATGTGGGCGTTCCGTCAGAGGGAAAGTGTGTCGGAAGCCATTGATTCATGTGACTCGTCAAAAACAAGGCAGTAACGTCACAATACATGCCGCCTGTACATTACATCATACGTTCTCATGGTCTGCACAACCGATGCTGGGGAAACTGCCAGCAGGCAATCTACTGTGTGCAGCTGCATCACTTTTTAGTGGCTCCAGTTTTAGAAAGTTAAAGTCTTTCTTTCAGTTTGTGGGACTCCATTTCATTTCTAAAACGCAGTACTACAAATTCCAGCATGATTATCTGTTTCCGGCCATTAGTGATGCTTGGAAAATTGAACAATTGTCTCTAGCAAGTACATTCGAAGGCAAACGATTCAGGCTAGCCGGCGATGGACAGTGCGACAGCCCTGGATTTTCTGCCAAGTACTGCACCTACCACTTTCAGGACATGGATAGTAAGAAACTTGTGAGTTTGGTGGTCGTGCAGGTAACACAATGTACATCCTCAGTGGCCATGGAGAAACTAGGATTTATAAAATCAGTGGAATATCTGCAATCGAGTGGAATGCACATCGACCTCATAGCCACGGACAGACACGTTTCAATTGCCAAGACAATGAGAGAGCAGTTCCCACATATCAAACATCAATTAGACGTATGGCATCTTGCTAAATCAATCAATAAGAAAATCTCGGCTGCAGGGAAAAAAAAAGGTTTGGAAAGTATTTCAGAGTGGTCCCAGTCTATCAGCAACCATCTTTGGTGGAGCTCCAAAACTTGTGAAGGGTCAGTGGAAATACTATTTGAAAAATGGCGGTCACTGATGCACCACTGTACCAACGTTCACCGCTGGTCAGAAAACCTACATTTCCACCAATGTGAACATGGCCCTTTGTCCCCAGTGGAGGCACGGAAGAAGAAGTGGTTGAATGCATCTTCACCAACACACAAAGCCATTGAGAAGATTGTTTTCGATAAAACTCTATCAAGTGATTTGAGGGGACACAGGAGGTTTGGAGGTGTTCCACAATATGTGCCTAAAGTACAGGCCAAAGCTTTTGCATTTCAGCATACAGGGCTTGAGACATGGGACTCCACTAGCAGTCTTGGCCCATAATGAGAATCTCGGCCGTGAACAATCTAGGACTAAGGGTAATGTAAGGATGCCTCGCTACACTAAGGCCTTTTCAAAAAGAAGTAAGCAATGGGTGATCAAACCAGTCTATGAGGAAATGGAGTTCGACTTTGTCAAAAGCCTTATTGTTGCTGTATTAGAGAAGCACATATATGGAATTTTGAACGTTTCTGTGCAGAGCAGTGATCCATTGCCACCCAACATTGCCACTGTGCCATGTCCATGCAAAGCAGAGCTGGTTGTGAAGTACAAATCCCGGTTTAAATAATTGTAATACGATTGTCTTTTTGTAAATAAATGTTATTGTACAGTGTGCATACAAAGTAAGCTAACCCTAACCCCTACCTTCACCATCCTGGGTGCCGAACAACCTGGGTGTCATCTTTGAATTCTCTCTCTATTCACCTCATATTGCTGACCTTGTCTATATGTGTATGTATATATTTTTCTTGATGTAACAAATTTTCGCAATCTCTTCTAAATGCTGGGCACTGTTAACCGAGGGGAGGCTTGCATATTGCAAATAATAAAACAAACAAACAATAAATCTCACTTTCAACTCAACTCCTCGGGTACTTTATACTTTCCCTGACCTTCCCCAAAAAATTAAAAGTCTCAATAGTTATGGTTCTTTAGGGCTTCAAAGCTCGCAGACTACGAGGACAAAATTGGGGGCCTTAGAATGCGCCAAGCGAGCCGTTGCAGATGGGAGAGAAGCCAGTTCGCATTTGCACATTGAGGCGCAGTACATAGATGGATTCGAACCTTCTAGTTCTCACAGATGGATTTACTACGGGATGTTGCAAAGAAAGAATGTATGCTCATTTCTAGTGAAGGTCAGCGGCTATGATTTTCAGCTCGCGCCCTGAAGAGGCGCAAAACTCGCACTGGCAGTATAAGGTTCTATTGTTTTTTGACCTTGAGAGACAGGGACCATGCCGAAAGAACTCCATTTGAAGGGGGGGTGAGGGGTGCAATAACGTAAGAGACGATAAGGCAGAAAATTCTTAAACTAGACCGAGTTTCATGTTAGTTCAGTATACGAAAAATCGTTGTCAAGAGCACAGTGGGATTTACGGACTGCATTACGCAGAGGCACAATGGAAATTGCAAATATAATGTAAGTTAACTCTTTAGACGCTTTTATACCGGAATGAAGAATTAATGAATGGATGCATGAATAAATGAATGAATGAAAAGGTTTGTGGGATCGTCCTTGTAGCGGGCACATGGGCATCATGTCCACATTCCACACGCATGTAGACAAAAAGTCATTTCTCATTGTGTACTAACCTCGATTTATTTAGTTAGTTTTCGCATTGATTTTAGAGCCGAACATACTCCATTGCACTATCCTTGAAAGCAAATAGTTTCAGCTCGGCCGTAATAAATAAAATGAATAATATTAATAAAGATCAGCTGGCGAGACTAATTATACATTTTATGTTTTCAAAATAGGTACATACTCCCGTTTTGCTCCTGCCACCAGTTTCAGACACCGGCAGACGGTTTCTTCAGCCGCCAGCTGCAGCTTAATGTAAACAACTGCACCATTCTGATGATCTTATGGGACGATCACCAAGGGCCCATATGCCCTTACGCGGTACTAGCGGCTAGAAGCAACATATCAACCTTTACGCTGGCCTAGTGCCTACTTGATGGAACAGCCTTGCGGTTCAACGTGCGACAAAAGTGCTTCTTTGAACGAAAACCAACACCCTGTGTACCATAAAGGAACAGCGCGTGACTTACAATAAACTTTTACAGATTTGCGGATAGAGATAAAAGAAAATAAATTACTTTCGGAGTTCATATGGCAATTGCTGAATATTCTATAAACATTTAATGTCAAATAAATGTACTTTACCAAATTTACCGTGTTGCTGTTTGATTTTAAAGTGCAGTTTCATATTCCGAATTGTGGCGCGCTGTGTTGTGAGCGGATCTGTGTTGGTTTCCGGGTTCTGTATGCAGTCGCGTAGAAGGCGACTGGGCGCGTTTGCCTACGCAGCACAGTAACGTCACAGAGAGAGGCGGGGAATATGAATGTTTTGATAATGTCAGGCTCAGGGGCGGGGGATATGATTTAGTGCCGCAAAAGCAGGTCAGCCAGCGCGATGCGGCAAGTGATAGGATTATCACAAAATGGCGGCTCCCTGGTGCTTGTTTTCGCGTGCGTTTAATGGACGAAAACTCGGGTAAGGTCCATGGGAAATTTTTCTAAAATCGAGCGACTTAGGCTTAAAAACACATGGCCGACCCGTAGGGGGCAATAAAACATTTTGACCAAACCATTCCTTTAAAACCTGTGTGATAAGAGACGTAAATTAATTTAAACTGCCGATGAGTGATTGACCTTTAAAGAAAGCTACAATACCTTTTGATAGAGTGGTGCTCAATCGAAGGTCTCTGTAAGGTAGCCAGCTGAGAAGTGATAAAAGTAGATAAAGTTGGTCTGAGCCCAGAGGAGGGAGATCAATTGAAATCTTTGTGTTAAAGTGGCTCTGGCTGAGGGGTGCCCGGGGTGAATAGAAAATTATCCAAGAAGTTGTACATGAGATAACTGAGGAGAAAGGAATTTTTTAATGTTTGTTTGACGTATCAGGCCCTCTGAAGTAAGAGACTTTGAATGGCAAATAGATTTTGACATAGAAGGTCCTGATATTGAGATTTGAACTCCATCCTCGTGTTTGAGAAGCCAGAGACTGTGTTAAGCTCGAGTGTGCTGCCTTGTCCCATGCTGAAAACATGAGGAAGGGAGGCCAACGCCTTGAATATCCTGACATATCATTTCTTGAACGCTTTTTTTCTTTTGTTTCCCACACTATTTGTATTTAGAATTAAGGATTGGCAATAGGTTTATTAGTATAGGTCCTTTTATATAACAAGATGCCACTAGGATGGCGTTATTGTTTGATGGTCAATAAATATCCTTGAACTGTGGTCACTTGTGTCTCTTACTGTTTGATACCATGACTTCCTTACAGCAGGCAGTAACAAGAGTGTGAGCTCTGAGAGCAAAGCAGGAAGCAGATGTAGTTCAGGAAGAATTCCAGAAAGCGCCTCTGTGCCTGTCTCTCTATAGTGGTGCACTGGTACCTGAGAACATCCCTGGGGTACTAGACAGGAAACCTGTCACCTTCCTCAGAAATATATTCTGAAGAACCTTCAAACAGCTGCTGTCCATGAACCCCCATATCTCACACCCATGTAACAATAAGTTAGGTTTTTCTCTCCAATACCGTGCAGCACATATCTGATCTGCATGCCCCTTACAGTCGGTAGAAATGTAGAAGCCCACCATTACCTTTGCTACACTTGTTATATGTGGGATCCATCTGCCATTGTTTGAAGAAAGCTAGCCACTAATAATTAAACAGTCTGGCTACCTGTATTTTGTTATTAATGGTCCAGCTATAGTTTAATCCCACTTTGGCAAAAATCATGATCTTTCTCTTGAATGGGTTTAATTTCAGGCAGTGGTTGATGAAGAATTTGGATGCATACCCTAAACGCTGTTGCAGACCGCCTGGGGTAAGATCTATTAATTCTGTGTCATTGGCATACAGCAGGACACTGATTTTGTACAATTTAGCAATGGAGGGATAATCCTGGCTTACGTTCTGTGGGGATTAAAGTCAGAGGGAATAAGTAATGGAGGTGATAGTTGGCATACAAACTTGACACCCCTACCACTGGTGAAATCCACTGTATGTCTATTTGTTGATATGAAAGGGACATCTGTTTGTGGGCAATGTCTACCAGGTCTAGAGTTTCCCGAACGTTATCGGTTGCCGCCTGCCTGCCACACATCCTCACTGGTCTTTTTGCGCAAGTTTCGGAAGTATGCATTCTATTCTTTAAGCTAAGGTTGATGCATAGATTTTAGTTCTTCCCTGTCTGCATGTGTCAGTGTCGGCCGCTGTTCTTTCTCTAGGAATTTCTTGGTAGTGCCCTTGCTATAGTTTAATTTGTGGACCGGTCTTCATAGACATCCTTAAGCAATCATAGCTTGTCTACCTCCTGGTCATGTTTGTTGCCATCAGAATCCCTTAAAACCTGTATTCTATTGTTGTCATCTCACATTTAACTGATTAGCCAGTAGCCTACCCACCCCACCCCACTCATATAACCTATTACCCGCTTTACAGAATGTGAACTCTCCAACTCTATGTGATGTGATAGCACCAAGAGACTCTGAGACAGAGATACAGCCACTACTGAGAGGCTTTCGCCACAGTGCCCCAACCATTCACAACACAAGGCATCATTGTTACGGGGACTTACGGTCAGGAAGCCCTCACACAGTAAGGATTCGCCACCCAGATATCCTGCCATTGGGACCCTCCCATTCCCCATCAGAAGCTCCTACCAAAGGAAAACCACACATGGGGGGACAAAAAAAAGCCTGCCATGGGAATTGACTCGGGCCCGGGAATTGGCTCAGCCCCAGGAATTGGCTCGGCCCTGGGAATTGGCTCGCCCCGGGAATTGGCTCGGCCCCAGGAATTGCTCGGCCCCAGTAATAGCGTGTTCCCTGAGATTGCTCAGTTCCCTGAGATTTCCCCAGCCCCTCAGATTTCCCCAGCCCCTCAGATAGCTCAGCCCCTGGGACGGCTCCAGCCACAGGGACAGTTCCACCCACTGAGATAGTGTCCGTCCATGCCTTTGGGATATCTCCCACCCCTGAGATAGGACTCACCCCAGGGATAGGTTTACAACCCCGGGAAAGGACCACTTCTGAGATAGGCTTACCACAAGGATAATGTTTCTGGCCCTGCTATACGGTCTCAGACCAGGGATAAGGCTACCCCTCGAGATAAGGCTGGCCATTGGACAGTTTGACGCCTGAAACAGTTGTGAGGGGTCAGAACTGAAAGACGGACACAAAGCTGTAGTTTTCTCAATGTTTGCCATTTTATTAAGAATAAAAAGGGGTGAGATAAACGCCTATCCTAACGAGAATGTCCCCACCTTGCAAACCAAAACTAAAAAAGATGACCTTGTGTCCAAATGTATCTGACCCTCACACTAACACACACAACCAAGTGTGCAAGGCAAATGTATCTGATTTCAGGTCCCCAAAACAGTACAAAAGTTCAACTTCTAATTCTCACAAAGTACTTCCTGACCAGGTTTTGGTTCTCTTCCCATGGATCAATTCAGGTAAACCTTTGGAAAAGTTCTGGTTCAACAAAGTTCTGTGCAGTTCAACATAAAATGTACTTTCCATCGACTACGTCCTTCCACTTGGTAAAATAAATGCGTCTCTCACAAAACCAGAGCAACTGTTTCTTCCACAAAGTATTCTTCTCAGTATGTAAATCAAGTGTAAGAATATCACAATTATTCTTCCAGTGGAATTATTTTGTCAGGATAGCACAACAAATGTCTTTTGTGTTACAACAGGTTGTCGTGGAAAGAAACTTTAACTTTATCCCTACACTTCTTCAAACCAACCATTTCTTTCATGGTATACTTGCCCGCCAGGACTAACTACAACTGATCCCTTTCCTTGTTTACTCGCCTGCTAAGAAGAAAAACCCCTGCAACTACAATTGCTCTCTTCTGTTAGTGGTCATTTTTCTTCCAAGGGGTTCCACACCAGTATCCTTGTGAGGAGGATTGAACAATGGTTGCCTGTCCTTATAGTCTCTTGACTGTGGGCAATATGGGTTCCATATTTCCCCAAGTTGATATCCTATAAAAGGAGAATAGCGCCCTTGTGGCCCTTTTATTCTACTTGTTCAGTATTCAAAGTGGTCTGTTACTGGTAAATGTTCTGCTCGGAGTGCCCCAGGGTTACCTTTTCCTTTAGGCCAACTCACCAGCTTCTGTCGGTGTCTTTGCGTCACTCCTTCCTGCTGCGGCTGACCCTCTGCGGTCCAGCAATACCATTGACAGCCTTTCGGTAACTGCCACTGCCTGGCTGACACTGGAGCCCCACAAGCATCTCTGCGTTCTCCAGAACACCCAAGTAACTCACGTTTGGTGGGGAGCATGTCTCCCACACAGCTGGACTTCTTTCCCTGCTGCCGTCTACGACTCTGCTTCCTGCTGCGTGCACTCTGCAAGACCTCATGTCTTCTCTTCCCACCCTGGCTTCTGCTGGTGTCCTCACTCCTGATTCAGCCCCAACCACTTTTCGTCCGTTGGTGGCCTTCCCGACTTCATCTTCCACTCTCCTGACTGCTTCGGCTACTCTCTCCCTCAGCTGTGGCTCATTCCCCGCTTAAGTGCCTTGACTTGCAACAACTAGACCATACGGTAGCACTTTTGATCCTCATTAACACTTTGTCCCTCTTCCTCGTCCCCATGCCACAAGCATTATGGATCTTGACGTCCATAGTGGTTTTGAGTCTTTCATGTCTAGTTCTGATTGATTGTTGAACTGAGTGTTATCAGAGTTAGATGTTATCTGAATGATATGTGATTTAACATTGGGGTTAGGACTTCTACCTAAGACAGAATCATTATAATTAGAGGATGTCACATTTGTTTAATGAATTCCCAAGGTACACATTTTATTCTGCTTAGGTGACTTTTACCAGAATGGTCTTTAGGTTTTCTCATGGATTAGGCCTGTGCAGGAATGCCATCCCATTAGATATTTGGGAATTATTGGTTCCTCATAGAAGACAAATACAGCGTTTCTCCCAGGGGAGTCACCGCTTCCCCCTGACAGCCATCTCCTCCCATGTGATCCTCCCTCATGATGCCACCCCCAGGATTAGGATAAGGTAGTGGCTGCCTTCCACTGTCCACATGAGAGGAGATTTTAATAGGGTTTTCAGCGATGCCTCTGCAGGATTCATCGCGCAGTCCAGCCCCTTGGATAGCTCGACCACTGGCCTAGTCCTATATTATCTTTCAAATGACACCCTGCAACACCTCAGTTCCATGCTGGAATAGCATAAATAGCCCAAGCAAAGTGAAAAACTGTGAGGATGAACAGACAATCCATCAGGAAAAAACCTGAACAACCAACCTGATCGGGGAAAAATAGCAGCAAAAAAGAAACCCAGCCAACACTGCAAAATTCACCATACCAGGAAAGACTGACGCACAAGAAACAGACAAAATGGAACACACCAAATGGAATAAAGGCACTCATCTCAAAATCCCACATCCAGGAATCAACCTACACCAAGACACAGCACAGACCGGAAGAGAGCCCATTTGCTGGAACAATACCAAAATCACTCTACTTATTGTGCTAAATATCAGCCTATCACTCATTCGCACAACCAAAGAAACATAAGAACCGTAAGCACATAATGAGGATCGCCAGAAACACAACAGACAGATGAGAAATGCAGAGAAGCACAACTGAGCAAAACAACCTCAACACACCAAAACAAACAAATGAGTGTGACCGAAACAATCATCAATGCGTGCAGACAGACGACTTGGAAGAAAACTTCAACCCAAATGCAACCTTATTGACCTACTCAACAAAGAAACAAACAACAAAGCCAAAGGCACAATTTGAAGGAAACAAATCAATTGCACTTCAAATTACAAATGCCACTGTCCAAGGATAAACAAAATACAGAAAACCAGCAGATACACTGCAACAATGTCAAAACACACAGCAGAAATATACGAAATACTACGTTATTGAGGGTCAGGCATTTTATTACTCACCGGAAACGTCACGGTAATAGCACACATTTCCCTACTATTCAACTTCAAATTGAAACACACCAACGAGAAGGAAAAAGAGGAGTTGTTCTCGCCTTTGCATACAAGGACTGGCTAAAGATGACAACAGTACCACCACTAAACATCCCAAACTGCATTCACTCCTCCTGCAGTTAGGCTTAGTTCACAAAACCAACCTATCATTCCTACTTATCTACCGACCATGGACATCACAGACACACTTGTGGACGCAATCCCCAGCATCGCCATAATAAATTATCTGATCATACTGGGAGATTTCAACATCTGGTTTGAAGAAGAAAACATTGATTCTCCAAAAACACAAACAAATCAGCTAGCAACAATATTTCTATGACAATTGGTGTAAGGGAACGACACCGCTACAGCCTAGATGCAATATTCTACAACAAAAACCTGGTCACACCCACCAACCTGACTACTAACAAACTTTCCCCAAAATCCTTCAATACAGAAAAGAAACTGGAAATCCATAAACATTGCTGACATAAACACCAGCCACAAAACCATCATTAACTGTCTTGGACTCATCCAGCATCAAAGAAAGAACTGAGACAATCCAAAAATTATCACGAAAACACTAGATGACCTTGCACCAGAAAAACTTTTCACCCCTAAAATGGTTCACACCTCACCTCAGAGCACTGAAGTAAACTAAAAAGAAACTGGAACAAGAATATGGCTTTCACCCCTTTGTCTGTGGGTGGACATGGCCGGTAACTGCCAGCCAGCTTCATTGTTACCGGCCATGTCTGCCCGCCGACACAGGATTGAAAGCCAGGTTCCCTTGTCCCCCCAACCCTCTTCCTGCACACAGGAGTCTGTCCTGATACATTCTGGTTTCACCATCACCGTCTTGTGGCCAATGCTGGATTTTACTTTCATGGACTTCATTGATTCACGGTGCGTCACCCTTTCTCAACTCTCATGCTGGACTTCCTTTGCATCTTGTACTCATGGTGGCCCTGAATCATGCTGTTCCCGTCTTCATCTTGTATCCTGGCTGCAACATTATGTGTTACTACTGACTTCTGCAATTGTATTCGCTCTCCTCTCTTGCCTCTCCACTCTTTTTGACTGCTTACTCTCTGCTCTCTCCTCCCCTTCCCTCTCCCTTTTCCTATCTCCTCCCCTCCTCCCTTTACTTTCTTCTATGCACTTACTCTATCAGAATTGTCCCTGGACCTAGTATGATAGCAACCTTGTCTGTCGCTCCCCCATCCCCTGACTGTCCTCCCCACCCCTTCCAGCACTATCTGAAACTTTGTCAGGCCTAGTACGATAGTCACTTGTTTTGTTCCTCCCCTCCCTTTCTGCACCCCTCTCCCTCACCTTTTGTTTTCCTCCGGCTCTACCAGAAATGTTGTCAGGCTGAGTACAATAATTAATTTCACATCCTTACTGTTCATGGCCTGTAAGAATTTCGTTGTATTTTCCCTTGTTCCCGCTCTTGCCTTGAAGTGCTTTGAAACACATTGTGTATAGGCGCTATATAAATAAACTATCATATCATATCATATCATAGCCCACCCCGGTGTTTATCCGCGGTGCACATGTTTTTATCTTTCTCAAGAGATTGGCTGCACTTATTGCGTGACACAATTCAACCGAGAAAAAAAACAGATGGCCATTGCCATAGGGATAAGAGACTAAGTCCCTTTTCCATTTCTATGGCAGTGGGTGGGAGCTGTGGGAACACTGGGACCAGAGCACAACGATCCTGTCTGGCAGGTAATTAGGGAGGGAGGGGGTAGTGTAAGGGGGAATGGTATCACAACTATGACACTGACACAAGAGTTACACGTTTCTAAACCTTTATTAGATTTGTGGGGTTTGTAGAAACTCCTACACAAACGTTCAAACATTTTTCTCTTCAAGCATTCACCTTTTCACATCCCCTTTTGCCGAGGTTAATCTTGACCATAATGCATTTCAGAGTTTGTTCCCTTTGCCCCTTTATAACAAAACATTTCACATTTCGCGGAGACTTTAGAGTGGGCTACTTCTTTTCCCCAGACCACTCTGCTACTATGCATCACTGGCTTCACAGTTATCAACCACTTAAAAGTTCATCACTGGTTTGCTTTCTTTCGTGTCTCATCAGCCTGTGCGCAACCTTCACTTGTCAGATACACTTATGCGGCTTCAATCTTTCCTTGACACTAAACTGCCCTTTCTTGTCTTTCACTAACTCGCCGGTTGTCCACATTCCTGTCTCGTCTCTGCGGCTTTGAGTCACGAGTCAAGGTTATAATATGATGTGGCATTTATAACGCGCCTAAGTGTTTCAAGGCGCCATGAGGCAAGGGAGGGGGTACAGAGGGAATACAGACAGCGATCTTACTAGGCCAGGTGACATAGAGATCACGCAAGTGCAGGGGAAGAGGAAGGGAAAAAGTGCAGAGGGGGAGGGGAGGCAGTGCAGTGATCGACCGTAAAAATAAATAGAATAAATAAGGCAATAAGTAAAAGGTGTAGCTGGTGGCAAGTACAAGGGTAAGTGCACACATCAGGTGTCAAGTGCTGGTAGGGGACTGGGATACAGAAAACAGTGCTCAGGTGCGGGTTTGCCAGGGAGGCAGTGCAGGAGTGCAACTGGTGGGGGAGGGGACCTGGGGCCGAGATCTGAGGGTAGCCAGGTGACCAGTGCAGTATCATTAACGGCCAGGAGTTCAGCAGGGGAGAGGAGGAGAGAATGCAGAAGCAAAGAGGAAGGTTTTGAAGTGCTTACCATGGGCATAGGACATGGGTGGGTCAGGGGGGACAAAACCCCCCACAATTTTTAGTTGGGGGGTTACAATGGCATTTATCCCCCCCAGTTCCCCCCAGTTTGTGTCGCTCTGCAGCCTGTGCAGTGATGCGTGCAACAAACTTCAGACAGCTGCAGCGGGTAAACAAGGTCCTTCCTTCCTTCCTCCATCCCCCTTCCTCCCTCCCTTCCTTACTTCCTTGCTTTTCCTTACTTTTCCTTCCTTCCTTTTCCTTCCTTCATTCCTTCCCTTTTTCTTCCTTCCTTCCTTATTTTTCCTTCCTTCCTTTTTTCTTTCTTCCTTTTCCTTCCTTCCCCTTCCTTCCTTTTCCTTCCTTCCTTCCTTCAATCCTTCCCTTTCCTTCCTTCCTTCCTTCATTCCTTCCCTTTCCTTCTCCTTCCTTCCTTCCTTCCTTCCTTCCTTCCTTCCTTCCTTCCTTCCTTCCTTCCTTCCTTCCTTCCTTCCTTCCTTCCTTCCTTCCTTCCTTTTCCTCCTTTATTCCTTCCTTCCCTTTCTTCCTTCCGTCATTCCTTCCCTTTGCTTTTCCTTCCTTCCTTCATTCCCTTTCCCTTCCTTCCTTCTTTCCATTTCCTTCCTTTTTTCTCCTTCCTTTTCCTTCCATTTCCTTCCCCTTCCTTCCTTTTCCTTCCTTCCTTCCTTCCTTCCTTCCTTCCTTCCTTCCTTCCTTCCTTCCTTCCTTCCTTCCTTCCTTCCTTCCTTCCTTCCTTCCTTCCTTCCTTTTCTTTCCTTCCTTCCTACTCTTTCCTTACATCCCTTTTCTTCATTCCTTAATTTCTTCCCCTTCCTTCCTTCCTTCCTTCCTTCCTTCCTTCCTTCCTTCCTTCCTTCCTTCCTTCCTTCCTTCCTTCCTTCCTTCCTTCCTTCCTTCCTTCCTTCCTTCCTTCCTTCCTTCCTTCCTTCCTTCCTTTCTTCCTTCCTTCCTTCCTTCCTTCCTCTTCCTTTTCCTTCCTTCCTTCCTTTCCTCCCTTCATTCCTTTGCCTTCCTTCATTCCTTTGCCTTCCTTCCTTCCTTTTCCCTTCCTTCCATTTTCTTCCTTCCTTCCTTCCTTCCTTCCTTCCTTCCTTCCTTCCTTCCTTCCTTCCTTCCTTCCTTCCTTCCTTCCTTCCTTCCTTCCTTCCTTCCTTCCTTCCTTCCTTCCTTCCTTCCTTCCTTCCTTCCTCATGTCAGCTGCACATTACAAGAATAAGGCACACGTTAAACAGCCATTGGTACTTCTTTTCGTTCACCATGCCAAAACATCCCCAAACCCCTATTGGCTGGTAATGATGGTGATGAGAGTGGTATTTGCATCGTTCTTACCCAAAGAGAAACTCGACAGCGCCAGAAAGGCGATGACCACCATCCCCTTCATTCTTCCCCACTCTCCTCGTGGGCATTGAGTGCCCTGATGCCTCTCGTTGAGGTGTCCTCAGACCTCCCCTCCTTTAGAGAAGATGGCAGTGGTTGGCAAGTAGAACCCTGAATATCTTCTCTGGCACTGCTGTGGACGGGATGAGTCTTGAGCTCCAAACTGGGCATTGGAACAGGCCCATGCCCCGGTGGGTTTCTGCCCGGGGCCAAGGTTTGGATGAACCCTGTCCCACCTGTGCTTTGCCTGTCCCCCCCGCACGACAGGCCCTGGGACCCCAGAACACTGAATGCTGAAGGCTGGCTGGACTGTCGCCCAAGCTTGGCAGTGAGCCACTGCCAGGCCTCGCACTTGGGCTGGGAGAGGAGAGTTTATGGGAGGAAGACATTCACCCACCAACAATGCAATGTCCTCTGCTTAGGAGCAACCCTTGGCAAAACAATCTCCCATTGCATGAGTCCTGATGTTCTGTTCTATATAGTAGAAAGTCCCCCCGCCCCCTTTACTTAGGGCACTGCACACAGTGTAGTCATGGTTTTTCATTCTGCTACTGGCTGGCGATGAAGCAAAATGCGATTGCTTACATTCTGACACATGCAAACGTCATGGCATGACTGATCATGTACAGGGCCGTCATGAGGTGGGTGCCAGACGGCAAACTGCCCCAGGCCTCGCAGGGCACAGGGGCCTTGCACGCTGCGGTAGATGCCTTTCTACCGCTCTGTCTGCAGTCACATACGTGTGCTCCCTTGCACATGTGTGCTTTGCAGCACGCACCTTATGGGGAGGAAGTAGGGTGATAGCTGACTACAAAAGGGGTTCTTCCCATTGTGACCCCTACTCTTCATTCAGGACACTGAACTGGTGCAAGCCATAAGTCTATTGGACTGAATACGCAGAGATGTTGCAATCTGGCAGAGGCCCCTCATCTGGCAGTGCCCCCCCCCGACCTGGCAGAGGCCCCCTCACCTGGCTGTCACATCCAAAGATGTGATCGAACTTTTTTTACAAGACTTGCACAAGTCATGGAGATGTATCGTGCGCTGATGAGTCGATGGCAACTAAGTTGAAGGAAATTCATTGAGCGTGCATGCATTGCAGGCCCCCTGCACTGCACCCCGTGTGTCCACTCACTACAGCGTGCAGTGCACTGTTTATACTCAAATATGTGTAAGCGAGAAATACATTGTGAACTTTCATCGAAAAGCTTTCTGTTCAAGTTGCACAGTTCAAACCCATTAAGCATATGTGGCGCCGCGCACCAACAAACCTGGGCTACCACAACAAACATCAACACAATAATGTGTGTTTTCAAATCATTTCAAGATGTAACTCTGCTAAAAGGGGCCATTCTCATGGCAGGTTTAGGACTAGATGGAGCAGCGCACACCACAATGAAAGACCAGCATCAGCCAGAGTTTTACATTAAGCATTCTCCTCTCAATTCTACGGTTTGCTGTTTCCACTGCACATACAGGAAAATCTATCACTAGGACAAGGCCTTTTTTTCTTTTTAGAAAACACTTATATGGAGTGTGCTTCTGGCAAAAACAATATCGTCACACCAACAAGATTACTTCTTGAGTAGTATTTATTTTTTGCATTAATGTCATGCACTTTCCTTCTTCATACATTGGTTCACATAATGATATTTATTGCCTCTCAACACGTGTTTCCCCACGTCTTGTGCACGTGGTTCATCAGGAGAGATACTGAGTAGGAAGAGAAAATTATAAAAGAAATAAGAAGAAAAATACTTTTTAGTTATATCATTCATATTTTGGTGGTGGTGAAATGCGGTGAGCAACTATGGTTACATTGCCTATTAGTTGTACTCACCAAAATTCTTTGTTTATTAAGCATATTTATATTAACATTGCAACATACTTTTATCAATAAAAAATATTCTATAATATTTTAACAACTATGTAGTTTTAAAAACTTTTTATTTTAATGATAACAGTACTAGTAAATATTAAATAATAAATAGGTAGCAGGCTTTCTCTACGTTGAACTATCACTGTAACTATTCTCCACTAGATGGCGCTATTGTATTGAGAATGTGTATTTTGATGTTATTTGTTTTTGTTTTGTACGTACGTTAGCGTGAGTGTACGTATGCGTGAGCGCCATTTTTAAAGTCCATTCTGAAAGCGTTTCCGTTGCGTTCGGGTCTCCGTGTCTCCGTTCAAGGATTTTTTGGAGTTGTTTTTTTTTTTACTGGACTTTTTTTGGACCCTATGGTTTTTTTCTTCCAGATTCCATGGATGTAATGGTTTTTTTGTGGTTCTATGCACTTTTCATGTTGTATTGTTGTTGTTTTTTCGGGACTTTTTGGATTTGCACCTTTCCATCTGTGCTGGATTTAACTGTTTTAACTGCAGATTTGGAGTTTGTTTGGATTTGTTTTTGGATTTTCCTACAGATTGCTTCTTGGACTTTGGGATTCATGGATTTGTTTGGTTGGTGTATTTGGATACGTTTGTGTTTTGCCATATTGGATTGCTGATTCTACAAAAACGTGAGTACTTTTAACACTTTAAATTATATGCTACAGAATCCAGGTAGTTTTCTTTATTATCTTCGTTAAATTTGTGTACTATTTGTTCAAGTTTCTGCTCATAGTCTCTATATTTCTTCCTTTTTGTTTCTGCGTTTGCTAGTGAAATTGTTTGCGAGAGTCAAAATTCTTGATGTGTTTGTTCATTTTGTAACTCCTTTAAAAAATGCCATAAGTATGGGTTTTTTGCATTGAAATTTTTACTAATTCGGCTATGCCATCCTTCTAATGCATTGTTTGTTCTTGGTTTCCCCTCTAATGTTGCGTGGTAGCAATTCCACAATTGTACATTAAATTTGGGCATGCATCTTGTCCCACTCCTTGTTAATTGTCCTAGCAAGTTTTCTCCATGTAATCTAACAAGTCTGAATTTTCCTCCTTATGATTTTTATAATATTCACTGTCAATTAAATGTTCGTAAAAATGTATAACTTGATCCTCTCTAACAAATGCCAAACCGAAAAGTTTTTTTTATGTTTTATTGATAAGTACTGTCTTACGTGTATTTTGTGCTTAGTCCCAGTTTCTGTAGTTTCCTCCAAATGCTTTGAGTAAAATGAAAAAAACACCCTTGTATCTTTGTATCCTTATATATTGCAGAAAATGCTCTAATTTGTGCTATTTCGAAATCCATGATTATATTTGTGGGTTGTGAATCTGGCACAGTGTCTTTAATTGTGTTAAACAAAATTTTATAAGTTTCTTCGCTTTTCTTTGGCATCAAAACATAAACAAGCGGTATAAGTCTGTTATTTATTGTTCCATGAACGTAAACAATTGCTGAAATAGTTGGGGGCATACTTTGAATGTGGCGTCACTTTGCCATTGTTGGTTTTGACTCAGTTGCTGGAAATTTGTTGCAGTTGAAAATGTTAGTATTATTTCGTTGTTTATTTCTATGGTTGCATGGTGGAAATTGTCTCCTTTTTCAGTTAATTTAAACACTTCTGGTATCGTTACATCATTGTATATCATCGGTGCTGGTGGGAGATTTTCCTTTTGTTGTTTTATTGGTTTACCGTAAGATGCATTAGTTTTTCACCAGGCATTTGTGCCGATATGTGTAACGGTAACTTGTTACATACTGTCGATATTACTGAACCACTTGCTTGACCTTGGTTTTCTACTGCCTTTCGTTTGAGCTTGTGAAGTGTTTTTTTAATTATAATAGTTGTTTTCTCCGGGAGATGGTTGTGCTCGCCTTTTATTTCTAAATTAGAAGCCTCAGTTATTGCTTGTGCGCTAGATTTTGTTTTTCCATATTCAGTGCACTTCCAATATGAGCGTTCTTTTTTTTCTGCTTCTTTATAGTAAATATATCCATTGTAAACCATCTGTTTTCCTCCCTTTTGTGAAGCTATACACTCCACGTTGTCTGTCATTTTTTAGTCTAAAACAACTGAGAAAAAAAAATGTTTTACTATTCCTGTCACACATTTATAGTAATATATTTTTCGAATTCAATATCTAGTTACATGTTTGTTATGTTACTATTACCTGTTTTAGACTGAAGTAACTGTATTCAATTCACTGTAGTCCGCTCTGACGTTTGGTTCTGTCAGGTAATGACGGTTTTCCACAACCGTCATCTGTTCCTCGGTATTTAGGCAAGGTTCTTTACTTGCGGTTGTCACCTATTTGCTTAACCCTTTCTAACCTTCATTCTGTGGGGTTCTCGTTAGTCATAATGTATTTCATTTACTGAAAAACAAATGGGTATGTGTTGCGGGCGAGGGGAGGGAGAGTGACTGCGGGGTGTCGGCTGAGCGGGGTTTGGGGGGAACCCCCCCATTAAAACTGTACTATTGATGACACTTTACATTGGTATATCAGCATTGTTGACTTTTTTTTGACATTTTTTTTGAATAATTGACTTTTTCTGTTATATGTATATGTTTTCGAATTATTTGTTTTCTACATTTTTTTTCGACATTTTTGGATTTCGGCATTATTTTTTTGATATTATGGCTATAAACCCACAATAAGAGGCAACCACTTCTGGCGAGGATACCATACACAAACTCGTTACTCTGAGGCATGACTCAATGTTTCCGATTATAGCCATTAACTGAGCTGAACTATTAACAAACTTTAGAAACATGATACACCGATGGAATGACAGAGCACAATGTTAGGCCTTGTCCTAGTGGCATAGGCTCACTAACAGAGAGAGCCTCACAATACATTGACTTACATCTACAGCCATTAACAACCAACTTAGCATCATATCTGAGAGACAGTAAACATGTAATACAACAAATGGAAGAAATACCCTGGGAGAAAAGCTTTCTTTTTGTAACCTTAGATGTGGTATCTCTATATACCAGTATTGAACATCTTAAAGGTTTAGAAAGAATGGAATTCTTTCTAAAATCAAGATCAATTTCTTTTTTGCAACAAAACAAAATGATTCTAGAAATGTTGCATTTTGCTCTAACCAATAACATTTTCATGTTTAATAAAACAATTTACAGACAAGAGCAGGGTACGCGATGGGGGCCAAGTTTGCACAATAATACGCAAACCTGTTTATGGTCCACTTTGAGATCAATCACGCGTGGCAACATTCAGCATTCACAGAAGGATATATTGTTTACTGGGGGCGCTACATCGATGATGTATTGATGATATGGAATGGAGATACAAGGAAACTACATGAATACATTGATTATCTGAACACAAATGATTACAATATCAAATTTACAGACAAAACAAGTCCAGAGAGCATAGAATTCTTGGATCTACAAATTTACACGGATGGGGATAAGATCTTGACTGACCTATACATAAAACCAACAGCAGTAAACAAAGTGTTACATGCAGAAAGTAACCATGTGAAGCACATAATCTAAAATATAGCTTATGGTGAAATCCTAAGAACAAAACGGAATTGTAGCTCAAAAGAAAAATATGAAGAACATGTCCTAATACTCAAAGAAAAGTTTATAAATATAGGCTATATAACTGAAGAAGTAGAAAAAGCCATAGGAAGAGCTGAAAAAATACCCAGAACTGAACTACTGAAAGATAAACTAAAGTTGAAAAACAAAGAAACAAAGGCAGACTTTATTACCACTTACAACAGTGAAGCACATATTTTAAAGAAACTTCTGAAAAAACACTGGAATATTCTACAAAGTGATGATACGATCAAACCCAATATAGAAGTCAAACCAAGGATAATGTATCGAAGAGCCCCAACATAGAAGCAAAACGTCAGCCCAAGTCATCTCAAAGAAGATAGAACTGAGACTCTTAGTAAATTTCTAAAAATGCCGGCACCAACAGGAACTTACAGCTTTGGGAACTGTGTAATTTGTGATAAAATGGAGAATGGAATCAAAGAAATAAGATTACCAAATGAACGATATCAAAAGATAAAACAATATATTAATTGCAACACAAAATATGTGATTTATGGAACAACACGTATTTGCAAAAAAAGATATGTAGGATGTGCAATTAGAATACTTAAAATCAGACCTCAAGAACATATAAGAGCTATCAAGAATAAGGATCTGAGATACCCCATGGCAGTACACTACAATCAAGAACATCAAATAACTGAAATTAAAGAAATCAAGTTTCTAGGTATTGAAAGGGTCGATAAAATGGAAAGAGGTGGAAATAGAGAGCTTCAGCTAAGTAGAAGAAAACCCAAATGGATATGTACGCTGGACACGTGTCACTCTGGCCTGAACTCTGAGCATGAGATGGCTTGCTGGCTATAAAAAGGAAGACTATAGCCAAGTTATGAAAATAGAGTGCAAGACTTTTGAAATTGCATCAAACCTCTCAAATACTATCATGTTCTAGCATATTATTGTAATGCTTTATGTTAATATCTTTTGATTTTTAGCAAATTTTGGCTCATTTATTTTCTTTATGGTTGAAATATAAAATGCATTAAGAAGCAGTATAGACTGGTTATGTTGTATGCTAAGAGGTTTCTTTTATTTGGACTGCTTTATCTATCCTTTCCTTCTGATGCTTTTCTTTGTTCCTTACCCTTTATTTACTTGTCTGGTATCATTTAAATAAGGCCCCAAAAGGAAGGATAAACTAAAACCAGTAAAATGAATTATTATGGTATCACGGCAGAATTGGAAAATTAAAATGGCCGCCTGACGTTATGGCGTGATGCGTGACATCATCGCGTAACATGACGTGGTGACATCATGCATCACGCGATCGCAGCCGTTATAAGGGACAGAAAATCTCGTAAAAGATAGCGCAGATCTTGGCATACTGGAGGCAATCGTACCGAGGTGAACAGAAGGTAATTTCTTTTATGTATTTTTGACATTTTTTTTCCGAAATAATATTTTCGACATTATGACTTTCAAAAATATTACATTCGAAAAAATGACTGCACACCCTTATTGTGCGATATGTTAAATAGTAATATGCGTCTCTTAGGTACTGCTTTGAAGCTTTTAAAACTTTGTATGTATTGAAACCAGGAGGGTTTCCTGATTAGGGAACACCTACCTTTATGAAGTCTTAGATACTCCCAGTCCTTAGCACATCCGGCCCATATCAACTCAACAGAAGCCAAGCGCGCACTGAGTCTATATTCCAATCAGAATGTACACAGGTTCTGGTATCTTATTGCAGCAATGTTAGGCAAACAGTCACTGAGAATGCTGCTGCTTAAACATTGGTGCCTCCAGTGGAGCTTGTAGAGAGGTCCCCACCCTAGTGTGTGAGCATGGAGTAGTAGCTGAGTGCAGAGTTATTGTGAGATGCGACTGAGACCAATAAACAAGTTGCTTGTTCAGGTATTTTCCGGAAGATGGTTACTTCAGGGAAGGAATCCTGGCCTCTTAAACTGTTTCATGAATTGAGAAACTTAAGGGGCATACTCTCGTTTCATTTCATGAATCATGATAACAGGAAAAGACAGTGACTGTGGCTGAGGGGAGGTGTGTGCATTACCTTTAGTTGTAAATCAGTTTAGGCCCCTTGGAGGCAGATGTGTTCCCGTGACCACTAATACATGTTGAAAGCAACCTGTCCTTTTCAAACGTCTCCTACAGTTTTCTTGTGCAATGTTCGCCTTTGCTTTTTAAAGTCCATACAAGAATTCAAGACGTTTTACTGTCGCCACCAGATGTAAGTAACTTACTGTTCTTGGTAACGTAAGGGGATCCGTGCAAGTCAAATTTGGCTGGGTGGCTACTCCCGCCGTGGTAGATGTGGTAGCTGAGACAGTCCCTCCAGTCCTGTGGCTGCAGAGACTGCTCAGAGGAGCGCAGCAGACAGAGCCTGCCCCCCTCATGGCGCAAAATTGGCTGGTTTCCCCCTAGCTTGCACCCCAGTGAAGGGAGCCTAAGAGCAGGTGTTTTCGGGGAAGACATAAAAGATCTATCGATCATGTGGTCCACAGGTTTGATTGCGAGTGGGATAGAATTGTTGCTTTATTCCTGAGGTTGCCCAAATAAATGCCATTCTGTTATGTTACAATAACCCATGCTGTTTACACACCCTGAAACTATTGTGTTTGTGTTGTTAAAAAAATGGTGAATATGACTATAACATTGAAAAAAGTAAACTTAGTGTTAAGAGGGACGACAGAATTTTCTGCTTTTCTTTTTCTTAATTTTCTTCCGTTTTCTTTCTTCTTTTCTCTTGTTTTATACAGTGGTGATATATGTGATTTAATACCTACTGCTATTTTAATTTTGTGAAAAGTCGAGTTCTTTCACTAAAATACAACAGATAAATAAATAAATAAAGCAAAGTACCAAGGTGTCCCCTGTCCCCCCCCAGATTTTATGGGTCTCCTACGCCCCTGGTGCTTACGGAATCGGAGATGGTTCTCAAGTTTCAGGGAGGCTGTTCCACAGGGTGGCCCCAGCCGAAGAAAGAGATCGACCACCAACTCGTTGCTTGGAGAAGCAACTGACCCTGAGGGAGTTGGAGGCGGATGACCGAAGAGCTTGAGAAGGATGATATTTAGGAAGAGAGAGTTGTGTTTGCAGGGTTATGTTCTAAAACTGAACAAGGCGTGGGGCAAACAGTGGACCAAGTTCTTTTTAAGGGTCACACATAATTTGTATAACTTTCCCTTTAAAAGTGTGCTCATTCGTTCAATCCCGTTGGCTTGACGATGGTAAATGGAGCACATCATAGGACGAATGCCTAACAATGCTGCTATCTCTTTGAATAGCTTGTTGAAGAAGTGAGTGCCATTATCAGATTTCAGTACTTTGCATACTCCCCAGCAGGGGAACACTTCATGAAGTAGAAATTTGGTCTCTGATTTAGCGTCTGGATGTGCACATGGCTGTGCCTCAACCCACCGGGAGAAAGGGCACACAAGAACAATGATGGACCGGTTGGTGTAACATCTCCCCCCCATATCAGTAAAATCTATATGTAGCTCACAAAACTGTCTTATATATGTGACATGTAGTACTAAATATTCCCAAATTCCTTCAGTTTCGGAAACAAACCAATCCTCCTGGATGTCTGCCAAGACATGCTGCTAAGAACTGTGCGATGGGTGATGCTGCTGCTCAAAATCAACCATTTGCCAACTCTCTGGTCATTACTACTTTAGCTGTGATGACCTGCCTCCAGATAAGATCAGTAGCTGATTGCATACATCCCCTTTTTTTCCCAAAACCTTTTCTCTTCTTGGGCAGCCTGTCCCTGTAGTTCAATACTTTGAGTGACTGTACAGCAGTATATGGAACCTCTAATTGCACTTGTAAACATCCTACTTCTGGACAGGCCACATGTCTGGCACTGGGAGATATGCTGCTGCTTTGGCTGCCCTATCTGCTGCCTCATTCCCTCGAGAAATTGGGTCTGTGCTGTTAGTATCAGTGGCACACTTGACCACTGCGACAAGTGTGGGCCATGAGAGAGCATAAATCAGACTGTTTAATAGTGATGCATGTTGCACCCAGGACCGGTTAGCCCTGTGAAAATCCCTCTTCCATCAAGATAATCCTGAATGTACAGTGGTGGTGACATACACTGAATCATAGTGTATTGTCACTCGGCATACTTGGGATGCTTACAGAACTTCAATTAGGGCAATTAAATCTACAGCTTGGACAGAGTAGTGTATGGGCAATCTCTTCGGAACTAATACCTCGTACTCTCCATCTACTAGGCGAACTACTGACACTCGTGTGCCTTTTTACCTTTCTCCTGGTCTATGGTCGCTGAACCATCCACAAAGTATACTCCGCCGCCCCACCCCAAGAGCACAGTCCCTCGCCTTAGGCATGTCATCTTCAGGGCCTTCGTAGGTAATGCAGTCATGCACCTTTTCCCCCCCATTAATTGGTTTTGTGAGAAAAGTAGCTGGACTAATAGTTCCACACCTAACAATCTGAATGGATGGGCTCGATAAAATATCTCAAGAATTGCAAATACTGCGTCTTCCACATATAAAGTTTCTGAGCACCCCATCGTAATCGTGGTCGAATTTCAATGGTGAAAGCCCTGCAGCCAAGGCCTGCTTACATGAGTACTGACCTTGCATCACTGAGTCCAACATCCACTAGAATAGGCCCAAGGCTTATGACCCATAGTACTTTTCTGTATCAACACTGCTGTCATCATCTGTCCATTTGAATTGGAAAACAAATAAAACTCCTATGTGTAGTTAGAGGTTGCTAAAACAGAGAGATTTTTAATGTTTTAGGTTCTTGGAAGCATGTGACCATCTCTTCTATTCATGTGATGGGACATTTTGCCTTTTGGGGCTCCTTCAGTCCTTGTAATAATCACTTCATGTATGTGGTGTAATCAAAGATCCATACCCTGGAATAATTGCACAACGCTAGGAAGTTCTGCATGTCTTTAACTGTGACTGGTTGTAGAGTGCTGCGTACTGCAGCTGCATGCTCAGGTGTGACTCTCTTGCCGGCAATGGAAATTAGTTGTTTTAAATATAACATTTCCTGCTGACAGTATTCCATTTTGGCCCTGTCTACCTTGTACCCTTTGTCTGTTAACAATTTCAACAATGTGATATCCTCTATGCACTGCTGTTCATTTGCACCGCATACCAACAAATCATCAACATATTGGATTATGATACTGGGCATGTGTATATTCCCTAAATCAGCATGGACTACCTTGTTTAAAATACTGATGGACTCTGTGGGATGTATTGACCCACTCCGCTATGCTATGCGAAATCACCCTGCCAGTTATGGGGAAAGAAACAGCAACAATGGCGACAAAACCCTTGGCCGTGCCAAAAACCTACAAGAAACTACAAAAACCGTGTGCTTCAGCACACAAAAAGAGGGATCCCTGCAGAAATTTGCCAGTGGATCCCATGACCATCAAACAGAGTGCAGAGAGAAAAGCAGCACTCTGCAAGTGAAACCCCAAAATGTGCCCACAGATGACATTTGCTCTCTTGCCAAATACCCCAAATTGCCTATAACACAGCACTTTTTAACATTCAAAATCTTGCCTGATGCTAAAATGCATGTATCTAATGAAACATTGTGAACATACCAAGTCCCAATGTGAAGAGCAAAACATTATTCAGACAAACTGGATTGTCTGAAAACTGACAGCATATGCCAAAATCTGGGTGCAGTACCCGGGGCTACCTGAATGACAGCTGTCAGAGGAGTACTGACGAAACTTTAAAATGACCAAAAACTAAAAAGTCTGCTGGATTAGCAAATATAAAAAGGAATACAGATTTTAGTTGTGTTTTTTTCCCCACAGATTTTAAGGCCAAGAAAGAAATGTATTTATGTTTGATGTAACAAATTTGGTTTTTGCTGGATTTAAGAAGTTAATTAGCCTGGCTGAAGCTGCAAGAACTAGAAAAGCAGGTTTTTCTCCCAGAAGGAGGGCCTTCCTCTCAGCAGAAACTCACTGGGGGGTGTTAATTGAGGGTTAGAACAGAATCTTGTCTACAGAAAACGAAGGAACAATGACAAAGCTGCAACCCAGGAAACTGGAAGTGTGAAGGGGTTCATAAATGGCCTCTGCAAGGAACAAACAAGGAGGGGATGCCCTGGTCTGCAGGGAGACAAAAAGGGGCAGACCAACTGTTGCTAAACATGAACAAAGAACACATTTTAAAAGACTCATAACTTGCTATTCAAAATGGTGAAAATATATAAATAGGACAGAGTTGTTAATTTAATTTCTTGCTGCACATGTGACGAGGCAGTAGAACTGTGTGACGTGTTCTGGACAGGAATGGCAATATATGAGGTCTTATGCAAAATGTATTACTGTTAGAATTGTGAAAATTTACAGGCATATCCCTATGTTAAGCAGAACATTTGGAAATTGTGTTCATAGCGAAAAGGGCAAAATTCTCTAGAAAGTTGAGACAAGATCCCATCGCTGCGGGGTTTTGAGGAATAGCTGCTACGTAAAATATGGCATCTTTGTGTGTGATTTGTCTAAAGGTGACCAATGTAGAAAGGTACATTTAGTATCAAATCCGATTTTGAGACCAGTGGCTAAAGGGAGATCTCTGAGGTCTGTAAAGCAAATCATAAAATGTGGCATCATCCAGCCTTGATCCAATCACTCAAAATGCAAAGCAGAGATGACTTGTGGTCCTATCACAGCTAACAGGGGCAAGCTTAGCTAAGCCCATACACCCCCTTTGTGATGTCATTTTAGAGGATAAATAGAGATAGCTGACAACACATAGGGACTCACTGATCCAGCCACTTACCTGATTCCGGCGAAGCACTCTGATCCTACATCCAGCTTTAATATACAGATCCAGATACCACATCTCTTGCCAGAAATAGAGAACTATTGATTTGAGCAAGGCCCAAATCCTCAAATCCTCAAATGTATTCTCTCTGCCCAGTAAAGCGCTGGGTGGTGTGAGATGGCCTTTTGAACTAGAAATCCTCTGGCTTGCCACTACTAGGCTTGCTTGAGGAACTCGCCACCCAGCTGATTCAAATACCCACAGACTAGGAGGGCAGATCCGGCGACCGGCCTCGCTGATCAAGTACCGTGCCTGATGTGCTGTCTTTCCTAGACCAGACCCAATCCATGACCAGAACTGATGGTGCAATTTAAAAACGTATCCTGTGAGTATTAATAGGAAGAACTGGGGCCCATAGTATCTTTGCATTGTCTTATCCCCATCTCAAACCCATCTTATCTTTCATTCAGAGCCAGTTTTGTTAGGAGTATCTTTGCATTGTCTTATCCCTATCTCAAACTCATCCTATCTTTCCTTCAGAACCAGTATTGTTAGGACCATCTTTGCGCTGACCCTTTTCTCATCTGAAGAAGTCAAGTTTCCTTAGCATGCAGGTTACCTTGATCAAGTGACCGTAAAATCCCTGTGTGGTATTCACTTTTTCACAGTCATCCTCTAGTGTAAGCAAACCCATTTGTCATTTTCAAAAGTGCATTTCTGTTCCATTCTCGCGCCTATCTCGCAAAACGACCTTTACTAAAACCTCTATAACTCCCACAGTTTTGGTGATAGGAACGAAATTTCAACTCCTACTTGTGATTCTCCTGTTATCGTGAATATTGCGCAATGAAATGTTTGCTACGATTTTAAAAATCTGAAAGGTTTGCACATGTGAAATAGCTCTAAACTGCCTCCAACTTGGATTTTAAGATTTCAAATGTTTTCTTTGGACTAAATCATTGCTTGTGATTATGTGCAACTGTTCAAAGTGGCTCCCATAAGAATTTATAACAATATAAGTATTTTTGACCACATTTGGTGTTTTTGCCCAGTTAATTTTAAAGACAATTGTACAAGTGATGCTGACAGCTGAAAAGTCAATTCCGTTTTTGTCTTGTGTTTTATGGGGGTAGGTGGGACTGAAATTCTGTTTGATTTGTGCTATTCCTGATTACCTGCTCTCTCCTCCTATCTCGTTACATTGCCTATTGGGGTTTGAGGGGTGTTGCAGGGGGAACCTCTAACCATAGTGATATTGGATCTGAACCAACACAAAAGCATTATTTTCTGTGCTGCATTTGTTTTGCTTATTATTTATTCCTCGTGTATTAAAGATATTCTTCAGTGTTCTGTCACCCCATTGGTGATTATTGTTTACCCATTAAAATATATTGTGATAACATTTTAAATACATAAAAAAATATTTACCTTTGCAAACCAGCCTGAATCCTGGTTCAGTGTGACCGGAGGGGTTCCAGGAGAAGGGTGTGATATGAGTGGTATATCGTTCAGAATATTGAACTTATAGACAAAAATAAATAAGGGTTTCAGTTGTGCACATGCTGGGCTTTGACTTCTTGGGTGTGTGCCGGATTGAAATCACTTACAACTCACAGTACCCTTGTGGGAGTCTAGTATACTGGAATCTCATCCCGCGATAGGTAAACAAGGTGAGGTATTGAGAATCTATTGAGAATCTCCGATCCCCAATGCCTCACCTACTTTGGGATGGAGAAAAAGGCATTCTTTAAATCAATGACGGTGAAGCGAGTCGCTATGGTAGGTATGTTACAAAGGATAGTTGCTAGGTTCGGGAAAACTGGGAATGTTTTTTGAGCCACACTGTTTAAGGGGCATAAGTACTGAATCATCCAACTAGACCCTTTTGATTTCTTGAGAGGGTATATAGCCGTATTACAGTGGGACTCTGAGGGCACTATAATGCCCTGGTGCAGTAATGATGTGATGGGGTCATGTATCCCTTCATCTGCCTCCTTGGAAAACGAGTACTGCTTTACTCTGGGTAATATTGCTACTGGTTTAAAGGTAATGTACACTCACCACACTCTTTGACAGTCCTACCTCATGGGGATTACTTAGCCATAGGCCGTCTGGTACCCGCGATAAGTCGTCCTGGGTAAATGATGGCATACTTCCAGCTATCATGATGGGTGTGATGCTGGACATGCCTATTTGGGGTCAGGGCCCCCTATTCCTTGTCCTATCACTTCTGTGTGTGGATTTTCACAGTTTTCTGCCTCTGAGGTCCTACTTGGATCTCTGTCAGTGCTTTCATGTTTTCCTTTTGGTGAACAAAAGCAATGGGATACTCTTATGGAACCCATGGGTGAGGGTACACCCTAGTATATGTGTTTTGCCCACATAGAAGGGTATGGGCTGGTGGTAGCCACATGCTGACTTGGCAGTGGCTTGGAGTGTCCTCCAATTTTGGTACACCAAAGCCCTGCCATAGGAATCCACAGATTCCTGATAGAAGGCAAGATGGCCACTGTGGCCTCTTGGTTTTCTATTGCCTTTTACCTTGTTTCCCAACGTCCTGGGTAGCCTGTCTGTTTCCTTCCTCCTTATTGGCTGTTGAGTGGAAATACCATATATGGCTCTAGGGCTGCCTCCTGTCAGACTGACTTGAGCCTTCCCAGAGCTGTGTGTTGTGGGTAGACCCTAGGGGTGGGACCTGTGTGAATGGAGTCTGACGTGAACTCGCATTCTGTGTTATGGGTGTCTGGGTGTGGTGTGTGTGACTGCACTGACTGAAACTGACACTGACATGAATGCAGTATAGTGTGCTGGAAGGCTGGGTACTTACCCCAATCCAAATATTTTGTTATGGGTATCTGGGTGGAGTGAATGGCCTGAATGCCTGTGAGCCTGCCTGCATGAATGTATGCCCTTCTGCTTGATTGATTGACTGAGCCCGGCTCAGCCAGAGTGAATGGGAACAGATGTGTAACTGGGGACTACTCACTTACCAATTTGTTCAGAAGCTGAAGTCAAAGCTGAAGCAAGAAGAAGTTGTTCCTTGAAGCCCAGCTGGTGGAGATGCCTGCCGCTGCATTTTCTTCAAAAGCTGCCCTGTTCTTTCAAGGACTGATCCAGAGAGGACCTGCAAAGGAGACCTCTCCCCAAGCTATGAGGGACCATCGTGCAACCTGCTTCTCTTTATCCAAAGTGCCCTGGGAGCCTGTCCTGTGTGCCTGGTGTCCGGAGAAGGGGCCCTCATGAGTCCTGAAGAGGAGGGCCCGAACATCTCGAGTTGAACTCCATTGGTGTCACCCATGGTCCGGAGGTGCGTTTCGTGACAGCTGGAAGCCGATGCTGTCGTACCCCCTGTTCTGGGTGGTAACTGGCAAAGTGCTGCTGTCAAAGTTCCAAACTGCCTAAGAAAAATTCAAAGGACGTCCATGCTGTCATTTCTGACCCATTTTTCCCACCAGAGAGAGTCCAGAGTCGCTGAGTGCAGAGGCAGGTCCGCTGGTTGGTTTCCCACCACCAGAAGCTAATGAAGATGTCCCGATGGTCCATATTTGGTGAGGGTCTAACGTCCACTCCGTTGGTCGAGTGCAGGCCCCCCAAAGCCATCCAGATATCTGTGCTCCGGAAGAACTGAAAGTCAGAAAACCATGATATTCTGAAATCCGACACCAAAAGTGACCTATGCACCCATCGCTGCCAGAAGTCATAGAAGGGTCCCAATGGTCTTATTGTCATCTGCCAAGCCTTTAAGGCCCCACAGCAAGTTTCATCTTCCTAGGACTTCTACAGACAAAGATATTGTCGACCAAAGGAGAGCACCGCAAAGAGCCAAACTGCTGCACTTCAGAAAGATTTTGCTTCAATATTTCTTCTTAGACTCTGCAACCCAGTGCTCCATCTGCCAAGGGGGTTCCATGTTTAAGGTAAAGGTAAGTGTTGAGTGAAACTGAGAAACTCTGCCACTTCGCCTGCCAAGGCACCAAAGGTACAGTGACGAGGAAGAGCATCTTCTAGCCTCAGGAGTTGTCCAGGGGTCCCAGATTCATCTTGGATCCTGTTCTCCTGTGGTCTCTCAGGTACTTTGGGGGTGGTAGAACCATTAAGAAGAAAGTAGAGGTCTACTGAAAAATATTGGACTGAGCTGAAAAAGACAAGATAAGTTACTCCCTAACTTTTCCATTACAGGTTGCCCAGGTCGGGGGATCCTCATTCAGAATTCTGTATCTCGTCTAAAGAAAGCATTCTACCACTGTTCATAACTAACCCGTCTTTCTTCCCTTTTCTATGCTGTTACAACTCACTTAGGAATTCACATGCCTATTTAAAACTGTCTATAGTTAGTGCATCTGTTACTGAATTTAAGTATTGTGTGGTACCACATAGTGTATATATTTGCCATTCTCTGAAAAAGTAGTGCCAAAGTACAAAGTGTTATTATTTAGCGGTATATATATTACTGAACCTCATTTTATATAAAGAAGCTGTGTTATCACCCAACATAGTTTCTGGACGTTCCTTTGTGGGGTTTGGGGACTCACTGTAATTAATAACCCACCTGCATCACCTCCTGAAAGCTTAATCCCTGATTGCTCATCCATTGCCACCCATTGGAAGCCTTGGCTGGGGTGCGCTCTGCCTTTACCCTGCCATATAGAGGCCAAAAGTACAGATACCCCCTCTAATCTTTGCAATGCGACATTGTGATATTGAATCATTATTTCACATGGGACACATACTTCCAATATTAGTTACCCGTTGTTGTGTCCTCAAACAGTTGCCCGTCTGATACCCCCCTCAATGGTTGGGTTGGGTCCTCCCTCTGCATCAGTCCCAATCTACGCAATTCTATCTCCTGTGACCACTACCCTTTCCAGATCTAGTGTAATGACCATCCCTGCTTGACGGGGCAGTGTTAGGGAGAATTCTCTGTATAGGCTAATTTCCCAAACCTAGTGAGTTCCCCAGCAGCTTTGCTGGATTTTTGGGTTTTAATTTGTTTCTCCTGCTAAGAGTGAGACTCTTTTTCTCCCACTCTTAGGCATGATTTGAGAATGTCCTTGGACTTTGTAATGTGTTTTATGGGCTATGGGGTCTTTTACTCCATAGGGTTTCATGTGGTTTTGGTAAGTGTGTTACACAGCACCCTCCGTGCAGTAACACAGGGGTGTCATAGTGGCCCCCAAACATAGACTCCATGCCCTGGGACTGACTACTGTCTCCCAGGGCATGTAAAGTCTCCATTGGTTTTATTAGTCTAATTTTGTGAACAGAACCAGTACAAACCATCATATTGTGGAAGTACTGGTAGGGGTAATTCGATTGCCCCTGGGTCTGCTTTTCAAGGGGGCACTGTCCAGTCCACCGTATCAAGTTTCTGGCTGGTGGCAGTGGTTACCACGTGAAATATTCCACCTGGATATTTCCTATGGGATTTTCCCATTCATTTTAAACACACCACTTTTTTGGTGCAATGTTAAAGATACCTCTGGGTTATTTATTTAATATTTATTGCCCGGTTGGGTCTTTTTGCCAGGACTCAGTTTTAAAATGGCGTGACTCTGTAACTCCAACCCAAGTCGAGCACTTTGTTCCACTTTTGGCGGGCTTCTGCCCAGAAGCCTCCAAAAGTGCTACCACTCTGTCTGGGTCTACAGGATGTGTGGTAGGGGGGAATAGGCACCCTGGACTGAGTTGCCTCGGCAACTCAAGTCGCACTCTTGTGTGATTGGCCCAGTGTTGAGCTGCCTGGCTCACCACTTAGCATGTTTGAGTGACAGCTAGGACTGATGAATGGGGGTTTTCTGCATAAATGCAGGGCTTTGGGGACTGGAACTTCAGAAGTCATCACAGGACCTAAAGAATCCAAAAAGGGAGAAGATGAGCCGGCCTGCAATGACGACACCACCGGTGGAGCCCTGCTGAACCGACTCACCACTTCCCAACGAGAGAGAAGATCTTCCTCCAGGAGAGTCTTCTTCCTTTGAGCTGGTGGAGTTAACCAGTTCTCCTTTGTTCGCCTTCCTGGATCGTCTCGTGGTCAAATCGCCCGTGCCAACCACCCCGGCGGCTGGAAAGCCACGCTTCACCACTACTGCGAATAAAAGGGTAGTACCTTTTAACCGGGAAACTCTGCGGCTGGTTTCTTCCCTGGTAGTGCAACGACCTCCAGCTTTCCTCCACGTCGAGATCTTCTCTTCCCCTGGACGAAGCACTGACTTGCACCTGCTGCCAGGAACAACCGCCCCCGCTGGAGGATCCTCTCTATTTCAGGTACTGTGTCCCGCCTGGTCTCCCTTGCAACAGACTGTCCAAGGTGTCCCGTAAATCCTTGACTCTCTATCCTGGGGTGACCTCGGACCTGTTAACTAACTTTTCTGAACTGATCTAACTCCTTTTTGAACTATCTGCAAAGACTTTTAAAGTGTACTTCAACTGTGTGATCTTGGGCACATTTCGCCTTGCTCTCTCCAAGAGTGGACCTGGCCTATGAACTTTTTGCTCTACAGTAGACCCTCCTTTCTTGACTAGCTGTAGTTCTTTAAAAGTGTTGGTATTGTGTGTTTTCCTATTTCTGCCTTTTCTCTCCCTTTTAAATAATTATTGGAGTGCCATTTAAGGTTACGCGCTCACCTCTGTTTTTCAAATAAGTGGTGTCTTAACTTAGACTTGTCGAATAATTTCATCAGGGAGGAGTATATATTTCTAGTGACTGTGTTTGAACTTGCTTGACAGTGTGTTTTTAAATAAATAATTATACACTTTTATACCAAAGCTCTGGTCAGTGTTTGCTTGTATTATTGTATCTGAGTGCCTATTGTGTATACTTTGCATACTGCCTAACTCTTCTTGAGGGAAGTCTGACTGCTCAGCCACAGCTACCAGGTAAATCTGGGTGGTACAGACTGCTACGAATTGGGTTTACTGCTAACACCTGTAGTCTTAAACTTTTTGCAGTGGTCCCTAAGGGAACTGCACAGGTTTCTGCCTAACAAAGGGGCATAGCCAGTCAAAAAAAATAATTCAGATGGTATTCTCCACGGTCTGTTGACCACAACTGGCGCTGCATTAAGAGCACCGTAACCCCATATGTAAACACATTTGTGTGTACAGGTACTCCGCAGGCTGCCCCCTCACTGCCTAACATGTGCACAATGACCATAACCCTCACACAACATATTCCTGGTGTCAAACACACTACACGGTCTCCCATAAATGATATTGTCATATTGAGTTTGCTTAGCACATCCCTCCCCAACAAATCAAAGGGGACGCAGTTGGAAACAACATGACTCATACTACTGTTACCTACCTTTATGGGTAATTCATCTGTGCATGGAAATGATTGTATTTCCCCAGAGAACCTCCATTACTTCACCTGATAAGGGGGAAAGGCCCCTGCCTGATACATGCCTTTGTTGCTGCAGTGTCTTCCATAAAAATAAATGATTTGTTTGCTATCTCCATGCCCTGCAATAGTTCCTCTCCTGGATTGCCAGGCACTGACGAGACTTGGCACGCTAAAGCTCTCTGTGGGCTGTCCTAATCTGTGTAGGTATTAGTTCCTGGAAATGTAAACTGGTTCCTACCAACCACAGTGGTCCCCTGGCAATTAGTGACCATGCCATTGGGCACCACATTGTTATTGGGCACCTGAGGGACATGCAGCTGTGGTTGATGTGGGGCATAAACTGGCATGCTGTTGGGCACTGCTGTGGGCATCTGTGGATACTGTGCTGGGACATTGGGTGGGGATGTGGGCGGTATACCATAAGGAACATTCAGAGGTGCCATGTCATATGGCTCTGGATAAGGGGCTGGTCCACCTTGTGTGTATGGGGGCATGAATGGGTCATATGCAGCTACTTGTCTGCTCCTTCATTCCTTTGAGAAATGGCCCATCCTTCTGCATGTCCAACACCGCCCTGCACTGGCAAACCTTGGGCCTATTTGTCCAAATCCTCTTCTTCGCCTCTGAATCCCGTGAGTGCCACCACCCCTGCTCTTGGGATACCCCCCCTTGTGGCCCTCTTTGATATTGTCCCTGATAAGCAACATTCCAGTCATACCCTCCTTCCCAAGTGGAGGCTGCTCGTACCTCTCCTGGTCTGCCCTACTAGTGGTGCAGTTACTACCCCACCCTCCACCATGCTAACTTCCTCTGTACAAGTTTCGCCTCTGCTTTCTGTGCCGTCTCTGTTGCTTCCTTTTCCATCTCCCTCACCCTTTTTACAATGGTGCACAATGATTGATTATATCTATGCCCACCCCTTTGGTTCCACTCTTACTACCTTATCTAAAGGTTTCTGTATCTCCTTTGGAAGGCCTTGCTTCACCATATAGTAAAACAATGCTATGGACCGGTCCCATGGCTCTCACATTTCTGCCTTCCACATCTCCTGTGTCTGCAATATATACTGTACTGGGTCCTTATCGACCCGCATAGTTTGCACCTTTATTAAATGGAGATCTGGTATGTCTAGGTAGGCGCGCCTCAGCGCTGACCACACATGGGCCCTGCAGTTGTTAAAATACACCTGTCATGCCGGTCGTCCACTGTCTGTACTCCAGGATGCCCTGCCATGACCCAAATGCCATCTGCCTGGTCTCCTAATACTCCGGCGAACAATCTTTTCATATTGCCAACAGCTAGTGAAAAGCCAGCATTCTGTTTTTCAAAGGCATATATCTATTTACCTGCACCTGCGGTAAGGTTTGGTAACATCTTAATCAAATTGTCCATATGTGGCTAGGGTACGTATTGAGCCCTTCCATGACCTTTGTTCAATAATGGGAACTGTTCCCTTACCAGCTTTCCCATATTCTTCTCCCTTGTTTCCCTATTGCTACCGCCATGTGTCTGTGGCATGATCTCAATCTATACACTCACAAACTTTCAACCCATGGTGATATCATGCGTGGGACCTCCCCCTCCACTACTCCTCTTCTTAAACTGCAGCAATATCAACATCGGACCAAACCGATCTGTAATTCAAGCTCCCAGTCCAAGGCCTTCCCCTATGCTTCCTTTCCGAATACTGTCCTTTACCTTCTACCTCCTCATACACATCCCTAATTGCTTAGCTATCAATCGTAAACAAGATATCCCTGCTGGCTATTCATCCGTTCCACCAAGGTTCTCTGGCCATCTCCTCTCTCCAACTTCAACCTACCTATATCTTCTTCTTTCTTCCTTAAAGCGTCCTTTAATTTCTTCGGTGGTCTTCGCTCTGTTTTCCTATGTGCTTGAGTTCAAGCAGCTGTAGATGCTATGGGGTTTGGGATATTCTCGTATTGTGTGGGCACTGAAGGAGGAGGGGCAGTGGCGAGCAATTGCACATATGAAGGGTTTGTGTACCCTGCCGCTGAACATGTGGGATAACACCCTACTGGGGGAGGCTGCACTGTGTGTGCTGTGCTGGAAGGGATGGGGCACCCCTGGATGCTTGGGGTGATAGGAATGGATGTGGGCATCTCTATTTTCTCTGAGGCTGGAGGTAAATCCTCCTAAACCGCCATCAACCCTCTATAGTTCTATAACTCCCTTTCTGTTCTTCAATTTCTTCCCCTCATACTTGGCTGACAAAAAATATCTACATATGGGCCAAACCCTCCTTATTCATTCCCTGTTCTGGCCATGGCTTATACATTCCTCCTCTCATCTCGGCCACCCTCTCCTTATGGTACTCAACAATTTTCTCCTGATACAAAGGGAGGGCCATACACATGAACTCCAGTGGAGTCAACTGCTCCATGATGGTTTCCCTTACTCGCGCAGAACTTTTTTAATCGACCCAGGCTCTGATCCAGGCTCTGATCCAGTGGTGCCTTACCACCCCTTCCGCCTTCCTGGGGCAAGGGGTGTTAAAGCACCACTGGATCAGAGCCTAGGTCGATTATTAAAAAAGTTCTGAGCGAGTAAGGGAAACCATCATGGGGCAGTTGACTCCACTTGGTCTGTACCACCACAATAAAAACACCAATAGAAACACAAAAAAGATGACTATTCGTCCTCATAACCCCTTTGTATCAGGTGGAGGGATACCTGGCCCTCTCAAAATACTGAGCCTATACCCTTATTCCTCTTTTTCTCCTTAGTTCTGCTGTTCTGCCTTCTCCCCCATTACTCCCAGGATCCCATTAGTCTCTTATGCTTTTACCTCATATAATTAAAAAAAAAGAATATATATATATATATATATCAGTAAAAAAAACTTTGTTAAAGGGACGTTATGGTTAAGTTGCGCTACTAAAAATCTATGAAATTCAGTGAAAAAACTTTGTTAAAGGGACGCTATGGCTCAAAGTAAAACCGAAAAACCCCTGAAATTCGGCAGTTATGGTAACATAAGCAACCATGACTCGCGCCACCGTGCACTGCTAACACTAACACCCAGGACATCAAAGATGACATCACAAATGTAACATTTGTGGACATCAAAGATGACATCACAAATGTAACATTTGTGATGTCATCTTTGATGTCCTGGGTGTTAGTGTTAGCAGTGCACGGTGGCGCGAGTTATGGTTGCTTATGTTACCATAACTGCCGAATTTCAGGGGTTTTTCGGTTTTACTTTGAGCCATAACGTCCCTTTAGCAAAGTTTTTTCACTGAATTTCATAGGTTTTTAGTAGCGCAACTTAACCATAACGTCCCTTTAACAAATATATAATGCCATGTGGTCTTTCCGTCTTTCCGACACACACACACACACACACACTCTCTCTCTCTCTCTCTTTCTCTCTCTCTCTCTCTCTCTCTCTTTCTCTCTCTCTCTCTCTCTCTCTCCTTCTCTCTCTCTCCCCTTACTGTTTTCTCCTGCAAAAGGTACACTTGCATCTACATGCTCTCCCAAGTTCCTCCATCACACCCATCAACGGCCTGCACAATCCAGGAGCAGCGCCACACTCCAAACAGCACAAAGTAATTCAGGCAACACAGGGCCTGTAAACCTGTACAGTTTCTACACAGGGGACTGGTCACTGCAGATGGGGACGGCCCCTCCGGCTGTGCAACCAGGAATCCACCATCACAGAAGAGGATCTGGATCACCAGTTTCGTAAGGCAAGACCTCCAGACAATACAAAACACTCCTCTAGAGAAAAAGGCTGGTGCACCACTTTGCAAGGAAAAGATTTATTTTGTATACAAAAAGGAAAAAGGTATTCGAAGGTCCGTGGAACCAAACTGGTACAGAGCTCAAGTTCAAAGCAAGGAAAGAAATCATCTCTCATGATGTAAACAATATACAGTGTTAATACCCACCCTCATTGGCTTCCACCTATGTACTTACTACCAGTCCCCTATAGTTCCTTGTCCGATTGGCCACATCCTAATCTACTCCTACTCTCTGTTCCCCTATTACATCACCTTGGTTCCCAACTTCTGGATTGGTGAGTTATCTAGAATGTTACCCGCCCGTCGGCATAGTCATGTGGTGTGCAGCTGATCATTAGCATGAGCTCTGTGAAAAACTAAGGTCAAATTGGCCTTTTGAAATAATATTGTATCACTCTTGATATCAGACACACAGGCGCCCCAGTCATGCCTTCCCAGCTTTGGACTAGATTTGTTGGCATCACCTCTTGCTTGTCGTATCACAAATCGGAAGATGTCCTGTCCCTCACCCCACCGCCCCCTTATCAGTTGTCCACCCCGGTACACCTCCTTTCTCTCTCTCTCTTCTTTCTCTCTTCTCTCTCTTCTCTCTCTCTCTTTCTCTCTCTCTCTCTCTCCCTCTATCTCTCTCTCCTCTCTCTCGCTCTTTCTCTCTCTCTGTAAGTCCAAAACCAAAGTCTGTCTGTGTCCGCACCTATGTTTGCCCTCACTCTTAAATCAAATGTGAAAGGGGGTCCTCTTAAAGGAAAGATTGTGACTCAAAAGGAAATATAAACCACAGCTAGTTTCAGCTAGTCTTACTAATAGATGAAGTTCTGCCAGTTCAAAAATAGTTAAACTAAAAAGGATTGCCCTCAGAACCTTCCACGTAGGGCTCTTGCAGCAAGTCAATGCCGTTCAGAGTGGCTCTGGGTCTCTTGGGGTTCGCTTCCCCAAGCGCTGACCCTTCCAGTTCCAAACATAAAGACACAGATCCTGTTAGGCCTCTTTGGGTTCCCTTCCCCAAGTGTAGGCCTCGCCTACAAAGTTCACAATGTCTTTGCAGGCCTCTCAGGGTTCCTTTGCCCAAGCTTAGAGCCCTGTTTGTCATCAAACAAAGAAGGTACTCCTTGTCAGGATGTCCAGTTCTCTCTTGGCTAGTATCAGAGACTTTTGAGAAGGCCTGGCTTTTTGCTCCTCCCAGGCACGGCCATTCTGACTGCTGACCCCTCTCCTTAGTCTCTACCTTTCTTCAGGCACCTTTTCCCTTCTGTGCCTCTTTCACTCTGTTATTTTCCACTTCACTGTGCTTCTTCCACACCTTATTTTCTTTTGTGCTCTCTTGCACCTTCATTTCCCATTACCATGCCTCTTGCACCCTCTGTGTTTGTTCCGAGTCGCTCTCGCCCTCTTTCCTACTTTTGGGTTGCTTTCAACCTCTCTTATGATATGATATGATATGTTACTTGTAACGAGCCTATACACAAGTGTTTCAAGGTGCAACGAGGCAGGGGGAGGGAACAAGGGAAGACAGACAACGATCCTACTAGGCCAAGTGTCATTCAGTTCGCGGAAGTGCAGGGTAGAGGGGAAGGGAAAAGTGCAAGGGAGAGGGGAAAGTGCAGTACAGCGGAAGTAGAATAACAAGATAAACAATAATAAGGGCCAACTGGTGGCAAGTGCAAGGTAAGTGCATACAAGTGCTGGGAAGGGGGGCTGTAGGGGTACAGAGACAGTCCCGCAGTGCAGGGGTTGCTAGGGAGGCAGTGCAAGGGGAGAGTGGCTGGGCCAAGGGCTGAGATCGGTGAGAGTGGCCCAGTTGCAGATTCAGCGCAATTTCAGTCAGGAATTTATCAGGGGAGAGGGGGAGAGAAAGCAGAAGCAAAGAGGAAGGTTTTGAGGTGCTTCTGGAACCGGAGATGGTTCTCCTCAAGTTTCAGGGAGGCAGGAAGGCTGTTCCAGAGGGAGGCCCCTGCCGAGGAGAGAGATCTACCCCCAGCTCATTTCTTGGAGAAGGGGCTGAACCTGAGGGAGTTGGAGGTGGATGAGCGAAGAACACGAGAGGGCAGATATTTAGGAAGAGAGAGTGGAAGGTATTTTGGCCCCAGGCCCAAGAAGGCCTTGTGTACAATGCAGAGGGTTTTGAACTTGATCCTCGCAGCCACTGGGAGCCAGTGTAGGGATTTCAGACCTGGAGACATACGATCCCTGGGTTTGAGGCCAAGGACAAGTCTCGCAGTCCTGTTCTGGATGAGTTGCAGTGGGCAGAGAGTAGAGGTAGGCAGATTTAGATAGAGGCTGTTACAGTAGTCCAGCTTAGAGAGAACCAGGGCTCTGGAGAAAGTGAGCTTCTGGGGGAAGGAGAGGAATGAAGAATACCTCTGAGGAGGTGCAGCTGGTAGTGAGACTTCTTAGAGATGTCAGATATGTGAGGAGAGAAGGTGAGTGTGGAGTCGAAGATGACCCCAAGGTTTTTTGCCGTGCAGGTAGGAACAGGAAGGGGGCCAAGGGAGGCCGGCCATAGAGCTGCAGGGAAGGAGGGAGTGTGTGTGCCAATGAGTAGAATCTCAGTCTTGCTGGCATTAAGGCAGAGGTCATTGACGGCACACCACTCCTGGATAGTTGACAGTCAGAGATGAGGGAAGGAGAGGAGGAGGCCGAGGGTAGCCTGAAAATGAGCTGGGTATCATCCGCATAGCACTGAAAGTTGGAGCAGAGAGCGGCGATGCAGTGGGCAAGGAGTGTCAGATACTGGTTGAAAAGCCAGGGAGAGAGGTTAGATCCCTGGGGGACAGGTAGAAAAAAAGATGTCAGAGAGGAAGGACCCCAGTTGGACCTGGGAGGGTGATTGGAGAGGAAAGAGGTCAGCCACGTCAGGGCCTGACTAGTGATACCCAGGTTATCACGGAGACGGTTGAGCAGGATGCCATGGTTGACAGTATGAAAGGCAAAAGAGAGATCAAGCAAAATGAGAACACACTGAGTGTTGGAGTCAAGGTTCGAGAGCAGGTCCTCACGGATGTACAGGAGAGCAGTTTCCGTGCTTCTGGCAGCTCTGAAGCCAGACTGATGGTCATGAAGACCATCAACAGATTCAGCTTGAAGATTGAGCTGGGAGATGACCAGTTTCTCCAGGAGCTTGCCCAGGAAGGGAGTGATGAAGATTGGGCGATAGTTGGCCGGGCAGGAGGGGTCCGAAGATTGTTTCCTAAGAAGAGGGTGCACAAGGGAGTGCTTAAGGGCGGATGGGAAGACTCCAGAGGCGAAGGAGTGGTTGCAAAAGTCAGCCAGGGCAGGAGCCAGTGAGTCGATGTGGTCCTTGATAGTTTTAGAGGAACAGGGGTGAACCTGTTTTGACGAGATTTTCATAGATCGGACTTGTCTGGAAACCTTGTCTGTCATGATGCCTACCCCCGGGGACCCAGACCACGTCCTAAGCAAGCCCAACAACCCCTGCTATGGCGCCAGGCTCATATGGAGAGTCAGTCCTGGCGTCATAGGCGCCAGGCTCATAGATTAAAACTTACCTGATGCAGACCATGCTGCAAACTTACCTGATGCAGACCATGCTGGAAGAGCTCCAAGCCAAAAGAGGCTTAAAAGGGACTACTTTACTTAGGGACTATTTTTTTCTCGGGTGGGGCTGGGGAGGAATACTTACCTGGGACTACTTTGAAGGCTATTTAAACCACACCCGAAGAGCAGCACACGCTTCCCGTTATTCTGCATCCAGCAGCGTAACGCTCACCGTGCCTGCAAGTCTGCATCCAGCCTTCTGCCATGCACGCCTCGAGTTTGGAGCTCCTAGAAAAAGTGAGAAAGAAGAAGGAAAGGTTAGAAGAAGAGCAATACTTTTAATCCTTACCTGAATTCCCGATCCATCGCTCCTTCGAGCTGGAAGAAAGAAGTTATTTTAAGCGCAACGCCTCGCCTGCTGCAGTGCCGCGCTAAACTCACCGGCCTTCGCAGCATCTTCACATTTCACTGCATCCTCCTGCATATTCCCGCCGCACTCCGGCACCTAAGGAGAAGACAAGAACAGCAAGGTGAGCTAAGGGAATACACAGAGGAATATTAGTTATCCCCCCATAGACTTACCTGATTTTACCACCGGGGGTACTATTCCTCTTCACGGGTCGGCGCAGCTTCCACTGCATCTTCGCCGAACCCCGGCCCCTAAGGGGAAACAAAAGGACAGCAAGGTGAAACAAAGGGACTAACAAGGGGAACCCTCCTCACCACAATAGACTTACCTGATTTTACCGCCGGAGGTATTATTCCCCAAGACTTCATACTTTCTCTCAGCGCCTGAATAAGGGAGAAAGCAACAGGTTACATATTGACATAATTTTATCGAACTGTGTTGGAAAATACAAATCCTTACCAGAATACTACTGGTTGCCACATGGAACTCTTCATTAGGGTCAAGCTGCAACCTGCAAGGAATCGGACAAGAGTGAAAGTCAGGCATTTGAACTCTTACGAACTTTATACTTATGGTGTCTTGCCGGGACTCTCGGAGTCAATATTGTTCTGGAACTCACCAATTCCTTTGAGCCAGTGAAGCAACTGGTTATCAACGCGCCCCTGCGCTCAATGCAGGATGGAGAGCTCATCTTTCCAAACCATCAGGTGAGACTATAAGAGGGGACATCAAAGGTGATCAGTGGGGAGAACAGCGGGGGTGGGAGGATTTACGCTCAACTCCACGGGTGGTTAATTCCCTTTCTCCATTTGCAGAAGAATATTCCTACGGGCCAAGCAAACAAAGCTAGGTGGGCCAGTCTAGTCCGTCATCTCGGCCCTACGCGTCACATTGGTGGAGTCCGCAGCTGTCCAGTTCAGATCGACGCCTCTGTGGGAGCCAGGTGAGCGTAACAGAATGCGAAGCCTACCCACAAATTCCCACCCGGGCGTTATGGATACCTCAGAGACTGACCAATTGGCCCAATTACTAGGGGAACTGAGGGATGAAGTGCATTCCGCCCGTCAAGAAACCAATGCTCTTAGGAGAGAACTGATTTTGTCAAAGGAGCGAACTGATGACCTTGCTAGGCAACTATTGCAAAGCCAGGCTGGACAAGCACCCCTACCTGGTTCCGGGGGAAATCCAGCTCCTGTGTTATCGAGTAACCCTGTGCAAATAAACCTACCAGGAAATATTCCATTAGCTCCACCCGAACGCTTTGCCGGAGATCCCAAAAGGTTCGCCGTGTTTATGAACCAATGCTGCTTGCAAGCCAAGGTAGCCTTTGTATTGTCATATCTCAGCGGCAGTGCAGCTGATTGGTCAATTCCACTAGTTACTCAGGATGACCCAATTCTTCGGGATTTTCAGGGCTTTCAAACGAGCATGGAAAGACTATTTGCCCGGCTCTCCCAAGGACAGGCCCTGGATAACTAACTTTTGTCCCTACAACAGGTTAACCAGGACCTTCTATCCTACATAGTAACCTTTAATAGGTTGATAGTGGAAACTGGATGGCCTGAGGTAAAACGAATCACGTTATTTCATCGAGGGCTTCGAGGAGAACTCAAGGATGTCTTGGCTCAAGTCGTGAACCCACCTCAAGACTGCGCTGAATATATAGACTTAGTGGTCCAGTTAGATCACAGACTTCAGAACAGAAAGGCTGATCGAGCCAAGTTTGAGAATCGGGTGTTGGTCAAAACCCACGCTAACCCCAAAGGAGCAGATGCTTCAGAACCCATGCAAATCGGAGGGGTTAAAGGATCCTTAACCCAGAAGAAAAGAGAAAGGAGACGGCAAATGTAATTGTGTCTATATTGTGGAACTTCTGGGCATTTTCTACGGGATTGCCCTGTAAAACCACCCAAGAAGGTGGTAGGAGCTGCTGATAAAAGCCATATGGAGTCAGAGTCGGGAAACAACCGCGCCCGACAAGCGTAGAGGTCTGCTTGCTGAGCTTGAAGAAGGGTACTCAGACCTCGCATTTCATCATACCAATGGTCCTCGTAGATCCAGGGCAGCCATCGCGTATGCACGCAGTAAGGGCATACATTGATAGCGGGGCCATAGGAAACTATGTGGACTATGAATTGGCTTCCAGGATGAATCTACCTCTCTGCCGAAAAACCACCTCAGATGTCATCACCACAGTCGATGGAAATGAAATTGCCTCTGGGCTGTAACTCATTCCACCGCAGAGATGACACTATTGGGTCAGGATGGCCATCGAGAGACTATTGTGTTTGATCTAATCAAAGCCCCACAGTTCCAAATAATACTGGGGATACCTTGGTTGGAAACACATAATCCTTGTATTGATTGGCGAGAGAAGAGAATAACCTTCCCGGATTGTGCACAAACCTGTTACCCAAAGAAAAGTCAGAACGCAGGCCTGGCCACAGTAACCACAGCAGTCATGCAACTAACTCCAGAATACCAAGAATTCCAGAATGTCTTCCAAAAAGAACAGGCAAACACCTTACCTCCTCACAGATCGTACGATTGTCAAATCGATCTCATATCTGGTGCACAACCCCCTTGTAGCAGGATCTATGCCCTTACGGAACCTGAGAACCTTCATCTACGACAATACTTAGACCAGTACCTTGCCAATGGCTTTATTCGCCCATCCAAGTCCCCTGCATCTTCAGATTTGTTCTTCGTGCCCAAAAAGGAAGGTGACCTCAGAACGTGCATAGACTACCGCGCATTGAACCAGATAACTTTTAAGAACCGATACCCATTGCCTCTGATCCCTGAGCTACTAGACCAAGTGAAGGACGCTTGTATATACACTAAATTAGATCTCCGGGGGCATACCATCTGGTATGTGTAAAAGAAGGCGACAAATGGAAGACTGCTTTCCGCACTAAGTATGGGTTATTCGAATACCAGGTGATGCCTTTCGGGTTGTGCAATGCACCAGCAGCCTTCCAATACTTCATGAACGATGTCCTTCATGAACTCATTGACGTTTGTGTTGTCGTATATATATCGATGATATTCTAGTATACTCCTCTTCAGAATCTCTGACCATGTGAAGCACGTCCGAGCAGTCCTTGAGAAATTGCGCCAGCACAAACTATATGCAAAACTGGAAAAATACGTTTTTCATGCCACAGAAGTTGAATTCCTTGTGTTTATCCTGACCCCAAAGGGAGTCCGAATGGACTCACGAAAGGTAGATGCAATCCTTAAGTGGCCATCACCAAGTTCAGTTAAAGGAGTACAAAGCATGCTCGGCTTTGCCAATTTTTACCGCAGATTCATCCTGGATTTTTCACATGTTATACATCCCATCACAGCACTCTTGCGAAAAAATAAACGCTTTATGTGGACTGAAGAAGCTGAAAATGCCTTCCAAGAGTTGAAAGCGAAATTCACATCTGCACTTGTATTAAAGCACCCGCGCCCTGAACTTCCATACATAGTGCAAACCGATGCATCCAGTCTAGCCATGGGAGCTGTCCTGTCTCTAAAGGACCCTGAAACTGGCCAGCTTCATCCAGTAGCATTTTGGTCCAGAAAGTTCTAGGCACCCGAGTTATACTATGCGGTTACTGAAAAGGAGTTATTAGCCATTAAATCCGCCTTCAAGGCTTAGCGGCACTATCTTCTCGGTGCCAGGCATACCATTACTGTGATCACCGATCACCGGAACTTACAGTATTAAAAGACAGCCAAGGCCCAATCGTCACGTCAACTCCGATGGGCATTGTTCTTTGCCGAGTTTGATTTCGTAATAACCTATCAACCAGGTTGTAAGAATGGTAAAGCAGACGCCTTATCCCGAATAGGGATGGGAGAGGCAGAAGTGAACCCAGAACCAGTACCTATAATTTCCGAACAAAGAATTCTTGGCATGACTACTCTACAGACACTAGAGGACATTCAGGTAAAGATCCAGCAACTCTTTGTTCCTACAGCCCTGCAGGACTGCGTAAAAAAAGGCCCAGACTACTCTGTCACCAATGATCTGCCTTATTACCAAGGGCGGCTATTTCTGCCACACAAGGAACTACAAGAGCTAGTCATTTCCCGTTATCATGATACCCTAATGGAGGAGCACCCAGGTATTGCAAAAACTGAAGCTAAAATTAAAAGACAATTCTGGTGGCCCACCTGGCGAAAGGATATTAAATCATTTGTGATGTCTTGTGGCATTTGCGCCCAAAACAAAAGTCAAAAGAAAAAACCAGCTGGACTCTTACAACCTTTAGACATTCCGCCTACACCATGGCACACCTTATCGTTAGACTTTATTACTGATCTACCCCCATGCAATGGATTTAACACCATTCTAGTTATTGTGGATCTTTTTTCCAAGATGGTCCACTTTATTCCTTTAAAGGGATTACCTTCAGCTTCAATCCTGGCCAAGGAGTTCCTCGAAAACATTGTTCGCATACACAGATTTCCGACAATATTGGTCTCTGACTGGGGCAGTCAATTCATTTCACATTTTTGGAAAAATGCTGTCAATTGGCGCAAATCGATGTGAGGTTATCGACCAGTCACCACCCCCAGACCGATGGTCAAACAGAGAGGACCAACCAGACTCTCGAACAATACCTGCGTTGTATGTTACATCAGACTGAGAGTAATTGGAAAGACATTCTTTGGATCGCCGAATATGCATACAATAATTCAGTACACTCTGGAACTGTCAAAGCCCCTTTTATACCTTATATGGGCACCATCCTCGAACCTCAGACCTTGACTCACCCCAAGACTTAGAAATGCCTGCAGTGGACCATCTGCATGCTACGATTACACAAGCCTTTAAGGAAGCAACTACACATTTAAAACAGGCGAAAGAAAAATACAAGAAGGGTGCTGATCGGCATAGAAGTGATACTCCACAATACCAGATAGGGGACCAAGGGCCTCATTACACGGTAGGCGGTAACCATGGCGCTATTAGTGCCATGGTTGCTGTCGGTATTTTACCGTGTCCGCCTTGGTGGATGGCGGAATTACCGCCCTACTCCAAGGTGAGCGGGGGCGGTAATTCCCCATTCACCAAGGCTCTTCCCCATTCCCATTTTTGCCCCCATAGGGCATAATGGGAATGGGGAAGGTGCTAATTACGGTACCGCAAATTGCGGTACCGTAATTAGCTCCGAGGTCCCTTTGCGGCACCCTACTTTAACGGCTTTTAAAACCAGCCGTTAAAGTCGGGTCCCGCAAAGGGAACTCGTAGTAAGGCGGTAGGGGTTTACCGGTGCCCTTACCGGTACCGGTAAACCCCTAACGCCTACCATGTAATGAGGCCCCAAGTATGGTTAGCCACAAAACATATACCTCTAAAGGGAACACGGACCTTTAACCCCAGATATTTGGGACCTTACTCTATTAACGCCATTATCAACCCGGTGGCTGTCAAGTTGGACTTACCTGCTAATATGCGAATTCACCCCGTCTTTCATGTGTCACTTTTGAAGCCAGTGCAACCAGGGACAAGACTAACCAAGCCACCAGACCCTATCCTTGTAGACGGAGAACCCGAATTTGAAGTTAAGAACATCCTGGACTCCAAGCTTATAAAGTCAAAACTCTTTTATTTAATCGACTGGAAAGGTTACGGACCACAGGAAAGGTCATGGGAACCTAGTGACCATGTTCATGCACCCCAATTGGTGAAAACATTCCACCGAAATTTCCCAGACAAACCGAAACCACAGGGAAGAACGACTTTAGGAGGGGCCTTGGGGGGGGGGGAGTGCTGTCACGATGCCTACCCCCGGGGACCCAGACCACGTCCAGCAACCCCGGAAGCAGGCATCAAGTTATCCTAAGCAAGCCCAACAACCCCTGCTAGGGGCTATTTGGGTCCAGTCCTGGCCACAGGTGCTTGGCTCATAGATTAAAACTTACCTGATGCAGACCATGCTGCAAACTTACCTGATGCAGACTTGTGTGGCTTGGAAGGGACTACTTTACTTAGGGACTATTTTTTTCTCGGGCGGGGCTGGGGAGGAATACTTACCTGGGACTACTTTGGAGGCTATTTAAACCATGCCCGAAGAGCAGCACACGCTTTGCGTTATTCTGCATCCAGCAGCATAACGCTCACCGTACCTGCAAGTCTGCATCCAGCCTTCTGCCATGCCCGCCTCGAGGTTGGAGCTCCTAGAAAAAGGGAGAACGAAGAAGAAAAGGTTAGAACAAGAGCAATACCTTTAATCCTTACCTGAAATCCCGATCCATCACGCCTTCGAGCTGGAAGAAAGAAGTTATTTTATGCGCGTCGCCTCGCCTGCTGCAGCGCAGCGCTGAACTCACCGGCCTTCGCATAATCTTCACATTTCACTGCATCCTCCTGCATGTTCCTGCCGCACTCCGGCACCTAAGGAGAAGACAAGAACAACAAGGTGAGCTAAGGGAATACATAGAGGAATATTAGTTACCCCCCCATAGACTTACCTGATTTTACCACCGGGGGTACTATTCCTCTTCACGGGTCGGCGCAGCTTCCACTGCATCTTTGCCGAACCCCAGCCCCTAAGGGGAAACAAAAGGACAGCAAGGTGAAACAAGGGACTAACAAGGGAAACCCTCCTCACCACAATAGACTTACCTGATTTTACCGCCGGAGGTATTATTCCCCAAGACTTCATACTTTCTCTCAGCGCCTGAATAAGGGAGAAAGCAACAGGTTACATATTGACTTTATTTTATCGAACTGTGTTGGAAAATCCAAATCCTTACCAGAATACTACCGGTTGCCACAAGGAACTCTTCATTAGGGTCAAGCTGCAACCAGCAAGGAATCGGACAAGAGTGAAAGTCAGGCATTTGAACTCTTACAAACTTTATACTTACGGCGTCTTGCCGGGACTCTCGGAGTCAATATTGTTCTGGAACTCACCAATTCCTTCGAGCCAGTGAAGGAACTGGTTATCAACGCGCCCCTGCGCTCAATGCAGGATGGAGAGCTCATCTTTTCAAACCATCAGGTGAGACTATAAGAGGGGACATCAAAGCCGATCTGTGAGGAGAACAGCGGGGGTGGGGGGATTTACGCTCTACTCCACGGGTGGTTAATTCCCTTTCTCCATTTGCAGAAGAATATTCCTATGGGCCAAGCAAATGAAACTAGGTGGGCCAGTCCAGTCCGTCATCTCGGCCCTACGCGTCACATTGGTGGAGACCGCAGCTGTCCAGTTCCGATCGACGCCTCTGTGGGAGTCAGGTGAGCGTAACATGTCAGCGGAGAGAAGGGGAAAGGCAGAGAAGGAGGGAGGAGGGATGCTGCAGAGGGGCCAGAGGAAGAGCAGGGAATAGAGGGATGGAGGTGATGGCAGGAGAATGAGGACAGGATGTCCTGAGTTTTAGAGATTAAGTGTGAGGCCAGTGCCGTGCAGAGGGCCTGGGAGGGGACAGGAGAGGTAGAGACTGCAGCAGGGTTGGCCAGCTCCTTGCAGATTTTAAAGCGTTCAGCCGAGTCGTTAGAGGCCGCAAAGATGCGGGCTTGGATGAGGGCTCTCTTCTTGGTGAGAACGGAGAGCCGCTAATGCCTTTGCAGCAGGCGGCAGGCCACTTTGTCAGTGGATGAACATGAAGCACGCCATTTCCTCTCTGCCACCCTGCACTTGCGTTTTAGGGTGACGTACCAGGCGTTACATTTGGCTTTGGGCTTCAGGCAGATTCTCATGACAGGGGCAAGGATATCAAGAGTATCGGATATAGCAGAGTGGAGCGTAGAGAGGGCAGTGTCACAGTGGGAGTCAGCCGCAGGGGGAGGGGGGATGAGAAGGTGGCAGCGAAAGCCTCAACTGACACGCGCTTCATGGGTCGGATTTCCGAGAAGGAGTGTGGCAGTGATGAGGGTGGCTTTGCCTGCGGGGTAGGGAGGGTGAGGTGGGAGGATAGGAGAAAGTGATCACTCCAGGAGAGAGGAGTGGAGAGAGGGGGGGAGAGGGGAAGGTCAGAAGAGATCAGAGCATCAAGGGTGTGCCCTGCAAAATGAGTCAGCCCAGACGGGAGAATAGAGAGTGAGAGAGAGTCGCAGAGGTCGCGAAAGAGTCCAGAGGGGGGACAGGAGGCTTCCAGGTGGATGTTGAAGTCACCAAGATTAATGATGGCCTTAGAGGAGTGGAAGGGGGCCAAGAGGACATCCCAGCAGGTGCCACCATTAATGGGAGAAGAGGAGAATTGAGAGAGCACAGAGACCATATGAAGGGTCCATAGGTCAGGCGAAGGCACGAAAAAGAGGATGTCAGTGAGAGTTTCCTTGGAGGAGGCACTGGTGTAGGTATCAGCGATAGGGAGGCCTGGGTTGGAGACCAGAATGTCCTTTTTAAACTTTTTCCTACCAGACTTAGTGAGGAGAGCAGGATAGTCAATGGAGAAGCAGTTAGAGAAGATAGGCGAGATAGAGAGCACCATGGAATAGGAGGGGGGGGCAGATGAAAGCAAGCGGGCAGGAGGCGAGCAGTGAGTCCTAGTTTACCACAATTCAGAAAACAACAGTAACACAGTAAATGCGTATTTGGTACCCAGTGGAGAGGCCACCTAAGTTTGAGAATCCTCCGAGGGGAGAAAAAGCACTAGTTTGCCACAGGTTTTGGAACACAGTGAAGTATAGACACCATGCGAATGAAGTGATGGAGTAGGTGGGGTGGGCCTGGAGAGTAGCCGCAACCAAGGAGCCGCCCTTTGCCTAAGGGGCCCTTAGCCGAAGGGGGCTGCCGGGCAGGGGGGCTGCCCAGGGGGGAGCACTTTTAAGGCAGAAGGAGGTGAAGAAGGGGAGGGGGTGTGGGCGGGCAGGGAGGCGGGAAGGGAGAAGAGGACCACGAAGTGGGAGGGGGGAGCAGGTACAACAACGCACAATATTACAAAAAAAAAAAAAAGCAAGTAGACTCTCAAGAGGCCCGGAGGGCCTGGTAGGGCTTACCTTAGCCTGCAGTCCCACGGGGCTACCGGCGACTGCTCTCTCCCACCGTACAAAGAAGCGAGCGGGGGGAGTAGCCGTCGAGTAGTCCAGAAGGGACTAGTCAGGCAACCAATCAGAGGGGGGGGTGGGCGGGCAGGAAGGCGGGAAGGGAGAAGAGGACCAGGAAGTGGGAGGGGGAGCAGGCACAACAACGCGCTCAGAGCGCGAACCGAACAATATTACAAAAAAAAACCAAAAAAAGCAAATAGACACACAAGAGGCCCAGAGGGCCTGGCAGGGCTTACCTTAGCCTGCAGTCCCACGGGGCTACCGGCGACTGATCTCTCCCGCTCTGCCGTACAAAGAGACTGTCCATTGTCAGTCTTTCTGTTTCTTATCTTTCTTTCTAAGTTTTGGGTCATTTGCACACTTTTCCCACTCTTTGCTGTTTCTGTGCTGCAACTGCCCATTTCTCTTACTCCCCTTTTGCTTTCTTCTCGCTTTTCAGCTTTCTTTTGCTTTGTTTTGCTTTCTCACGCTTTTCATTCATCGGGCCGTTCACTTCTCTCTGTGCTTCTGCTCCAATCACCCACACGCTACTGAGTTTCTCTCTTGCTTACAAAACTCACCAAAAGTAGTGTGACGCTGGTGAGCATTTCAATGGATTCTTGGGTTGAGGTCAGGGTCTTACCACCAGCCCCTCATGCACCACTGGGACCGGCACACATCCCAGGGGAACAAACACTGGCCTGAACACGGCCAATAGCCTGCCACTCGTCCCACTCTGTCTCCCTCGCCATGCTGCTGCCGCTCAAACACAGCGGGCCAGCGCCTTGGTGTCCTGCACTCCACCAGTCTTCCTAGGTTCCTATTCCTGCAGCCTGCTCTTCCTTGTCCTCCAGGTTCCATCCACCAAACCCAGCTTGCTCAGTGCTTCTGGTCGAACCACAACTTTTATAGGGCATTGAATATTGATTGATATTGATATTTTATTTCTATCGCGCTCATACACAAGTGTTTCAGAGTGCGACAAGGGAAAGGGAACAAGGGAGAACAAAAACAACAATCTTACTAGGCCCAGTGACATTGAGAATGTGCAAGTGCAGGGTAGAGGGGGAAGGGGGAGAAGTGCATGGAAGGGGGAACAAAAGGAGAGTGCGGAGCGAGAAGGAAAAAAACAAAAACAATAATAAATAAAAAGGCAACAAACAATGGGAGTGCAGCCAGCAAGTGGCAAGTGCTGGGTTTATGGCAGCAGGTCATGTAGGTCTGAAAGTGCAGGAAGAAAAGGGGGGGCTGTATGGGTACAGGTACAGACCCCAGTGCAGCGGGTGGCCCGGAGGCAGTGTGTGATGGTGGCAAGATGAGCAGGTACCTGGGCCCGGAGGACAGAGGGTGGCCAGGTGCATGGTGCTGAGGGAGAGTAGAATCAACAGGGGAGAAGAGAGGAGAAAGCAGAAGCAAAGAGGATGGTTTTCAGGTGCTTCCGGAACAGGAGATGGTTCTCCTCAGGTTTTAGAGTGGCAGGGAGGCTGTTCCAGAGGGAGGCCCCAGCCGAAGACAGAGATCTATCCCCAGCTCATTTCTTTGAGAAACGACTGACCCTGAGGGAGTTAGAGGTAGAGGAGCAGAGTGCTCGAGATGGTAGGTATTTGCATCTATTGGAGAGTCAAGTGGAGTCAGGTGTGCACAGTTGTGATAGAGTGCCTAACCTTGTCTGACTCTATTAGTGGGACATCCCAATGGTACCATATAGCAGGCCAGTATTTGCATTCCCATGCTGTTCCTATGGGTAATCCTCATTGCTCCCAATCACCTCTTCTTCGTCACATTACTTATTGAAAATGGGGTGGGGGAGATGAGGTGAGATTGGCAAAACCCATAAAGGCTGATGGAGAGTGCGTTGGTGGACAATTGGGAAAGGGGAATACCATGTCTTGCTCTTTGGCACCCTCCGCTCAATCCCCATGACCCTCCACTCAGGTGATCCTCCCTTGCTTGCCCACCCCCAGGGTCGGTTCAAAAAGTGATGACCCTTCCCTGGCCACCTGAATGGAAGATGCCGGGGGAGTGGGTGGGAGAATATCCTCCCGTTTCTCACAATGCTGTTATTCTCAGATTCACTTCTGGGGCTTTGGAAAGGGAAAATGATTAGAACTTGTCATATTGTGCTGCTGCACCTCCAACAGAGAATACAAAATAATAGGCCTCACTTCAATATGGCGATGCTTCAGTATTTCCTGCACCCAGGCCATGCGTCTACATCCTCATTATTACAGATTGTATTTCACTACTGCTACACATTATCCCCCATACCCAATAGCTGGGTTTCTCTAAGCTTCTAGAACTACTGTTCCACAAGCCTTAAATTCAGCGCACATCAAGCCTCTCCTTAAAGACCCATAGGGAAACAATGAAGACCTAACCAACTATCGACCAATCTCAAAGATCCCATACCCAGTGAAACTCCTAGAAACCTACGTTTACGAACAAATCCTGGAGCATGTAAAAACAATTGGATACTAGAACAGGCACACGTCGGCTTCAGACCCAGGAGAGAAATAGAAATAGCATTATTACTGATATGGATGACCTGAAAACGAACACAGACTTCAACGTCAAATCGGCACTAATGCTACTTGATGTATCGGTCCACCATGAAACACTCATCAAAAGACTCTAAGATATAGGAATCAGCAACGCAGCGTTACTTTGGCTAAAATCCTTCATGGCAGAAAGAACGGAAACAACCTGGCTACCCCCATCAACTCAACACCGCGCAGGGGCTCATCCTTTTCTCCACTGCTATTCAACATCTACATTACCCTTCTCATCTACCTCATCAAAAGAGACGGCCTCACCTCCTATAATGACAGAGTCAGCGTAAAAATCATCTACAAACCCACTACTAGCAAATAACACTGTGTGCCTCCCAGCCTCTCAGGTCCCCTGTGATGTCACTGTATTTGTATTCGTTTATTATTTGTTTTGCGCTCCTCCCCCGAAGGTATCTGGAAGCAGCAAGAATATACATTTTAAGCGGTACAGTGTGTTACAGGTAAGGAAGAAAATTTACATTGCATGAAAAACATATACGTGTTGTGGTACAAACAATACATAGAGGGCATTATGCAAATTGTTCATTGAGAAGTAGCATAGAGCAAGGTGGTGTTCAGATGTCATTAGCGACTAGCCAGGTTTTCATGTTTTTTCTAAAGCTAAGGAACTAAGCTTTAGAAAAAACATTTAGCTAAGGTCTGTTGCCCCCGACCCCCTGGTCACTGTGATATTGCTGTGTGCCCCTTATGCCCCTGGTCCCCATGATATTGCTGTGTTCCCCCCAGCCGCTCTGGCCCCCATGATGTTGCTGTGTGTGCCCCCCTGGTCCCCCGTGATATTGCTCTGTGCCCCTGCCCCTCTGGTTGGCCATGATATCACTGTGTGCCCCAACCCTCTGGTGCCCCATTATCTCGCTATGTGCCCCCCACCCCCTCTGGTCCCCTGTGATGTCGCTGTCTGCCACCCAGCCACCACTGGTCGCCCGTGATATCGCTGTGTGCCCCAGCCCCTCTGGTTCCCCGTGATGTTGCTTTGTACCCCTGGATCCCGATGATGTCGCTGTGTGCACCAGTCCCTTCTGGTCCCCTGTGATGTCGCTGTCTACTACCAAGCCACCTCTGGTCGCCCGTGATATCGCTGTGTGCCCGCAGCCCCTCTAGTCCCCTGTGATGTCACTGTGTGCCCCCAGCCCCTCAGGTCCCCCGTAATGTTATGTGCCCTCAGTCCCCTCTCTCTGCCCATGATGTTGCTGTCTGCCACCTCTTGTCCCCTGTGATATTGCTGTGTGCCCCAGCCCCTCCAATCCATTGTGATATCGCTATGTGCCCCCACCCCCTCTGGTTCCCTGTGATGTCATTGTGTACCCCTGGTTCCCGATGATGTCGCTGTGTGTACCAGTCCCCTCTCGTCCCCCATGATGTCGCTGTCTGCCACCTCTGACCCCCTGTGATATCGCTGTGTGCCCCAGCCCCTCCAATCCCCTGTGATATCGCCATGTGCCCCCACCGCCTCTGGTTCCCCGTGATGTCACTGTGTACCCCTGGTTCCCGATGATGTCGCTGTGTGCACCAGTCCCCTCTGGTCCTCTGAGATGTTGCTGTCTGCCACCAAGCCACCTCTGGTCGCCCGTGATATCGCCGTGTGCCCCCAGCCCCTCTAGTCCCCTGTGATGTCGTTGTGTGCCCCCAGCCTCTCTGGTCCCCCGTAATGTTGTTGTGTGCCCCCTGTCCCCTCTCGCCCCCATGATGTTGCTGTCTGCCACCTCTGGTCCCCTGTGATATCGCTGTGTGCCCCAGCCCCTCCAATCCCCTGTGATATCGCTATGTGCCCCCATCCCTCTGGTTCCCCGTGATGTGGCTGTGTACCCCTGGTTCCCGATAATGTTGCTGTGTGTACCAGTCCCCTCTCGTCCCCCATGATGTCGCTGTCTGCCACCTCTGGTCCCCTGTGATATCGATGTGTGCCCCAGCCCCTCCAAACCCCAGTGATGTTGCTGTGTGCCCCCACCCCCTCTGGTTCCCGTGATGTCGCTGTGTACCCCTGGTTCCTGATGCACTGTGTGCACCAGTCCCCTCTGGTCCCCTGTGATGTCGCTGTCTGCCACCAAGCCACCTCTGGTCGCTCATGATATCGCTGTGTGCCCCCAGCCCCTCTGGTCCCCTGTGATGTTGCTGTGTGCCCCCAGCCCCTCTGGTTCCCCGTAATGTTGTTATGTGCCCCCAGTTCCCTCTCGTCCCCCATGATGTCGTTGTCTGCTACCTCTGGTCTCCTCTGATATCGCTGTGTGCCCCAGCCCCTCCAATTCCCTGTGATATCGCTATGTGCCCCCATCCCTCTGGTTCCCTGTGATGTCATTGCGTACCCCTGGTTCCTGATGATGTCGCTGTGTGTACCAGTCCCCTCTCGTCCCCCATGATGTCGCTGTCTGCCACCTCTGATCCCCTGTGATATCGCTGTGTGCCCCAGCCCCTCCAATCCCCTGTGATATCGCCATGTGCCCCCACCGCCTCTGGTTCCCCGTGATGTCACTGTGTACCCCTGGCTCCCGATGATGTCGCTGTGTGTACCAGTCCCCTCTGGTCCCCTGAGATGTTGCTGTCTGCCACCAAGCCACCTCTGGTCGCCCGTGATATCGCTGTGTGCCCCCAGCCCCTCTAGTCCCCTGTGATGTCGTTGTGTGCCCCCAGCCTCTCTGGTCCCCCGTAATGTTGTTGTGTGCCCCCAGTCCCCACTCGCCCCCATGATGTTGCTGTCTGCCACCTCTGTTCCCCTGTGATATCGCTGTGTGACCCAGCCCCTCCAATCCCCGTGATGTTGCTGTGTGCCCCAACCCTCTCTAGTCCCCCGTAATGTTGCAGTGTGCCCTCCCCCCTTCTGGCCCTCTATGTCCCCCCCGCCCCGCTCTCCCTGATCTCTTCTCTCTCCTCCCTTATCCCTATCTTCCATTTCCCCCTCCCATTCAATGCAGGAGCTTTCTTGGTTCACGAAGGGCTCACCATCAATAGCCTTTTGCCAGCGCTTGGATTTGACTCTGACACATTGTCTCGTGGTGCTTCACCCCCTCTACTCTCACGCTGGACCTCCCCTTGATCCTGCACTCACGCTGGCCATGAATCATTGTGTGTCCATCGGCACCGGGAATCCTTGCCTACCTTTTCTGTTCCCTTACAACATTGGGCCTCATTCCGAGTTGGGCGGTAAGGGTTTAACGGTAAGGATGCCGGTGCCGGTAAACCCTTGATGCCCAATTCAGAGGTCCCTTAGCAGGACCTGCAAAGGACGTGTGGTCTGACCACACGTCCTTTGCGGGTCCCGCTAAGGCACCAGGGCGCTAATAACAGGCCCGCTATTTGCAGGCCCGTAATTAGCGCCTTCCCCGTTCCCATTGAGCTGTATGGGGGCTCAAATGGGAATGGGGAATGGTTTACTGAATGGGGACTTACCAGGTCCTCCAAGGTCGGAATGACCCGGTAAGTCCCCATTCAGCCAGACCGGACCCGGGTTTGGAGGCAGCCATGTTGCTAATAGCACCATGGCTGCCTCCAAACTCGTAATGAGGCCCATTGTATTTTACTGACCTCTGAAACTGCAGTCACTCTCCCCTCTGCTTCTCTGCTCTTTCCACTGTTTTATTCTCTGTTCTGCTCTCCTCTTCCCTCCCTCCCCCTTCTCTCTCTCTCCTCCCCCCTCCCTTACTTTTTTTCTGCATTTGCTCTATCAGAATTCTCCCTGGACCTAGTATGATGGTATGATGTCTCCTCCCCCTCCCCCCGGCACTGCCTGAGGTGCCATAGAGTATAGTGCGATGGTCGTTCGTTTTGTTCCTCTCCCTCCTTTCTCCACCCCTCTCCCTCACCTCACTAGGCCTAGTGAGATGGTTGATCTTCGCATTCTTGTTGTTCATGGCCTGTAGTAATGTTCCCTTGTTCCCTCCCTTGTCGTGAGGGCGCTTTGAAACGCATTGTATGTGGGTACTTTATGAATAATCTATCATATCATATCACTATGCTCACTCTCTACTCTACACCATCACACAATTAGAGCGCAGCTGCACCCCTCGATCAATTTGGCCTAGCTGCTCACATACGAACACTATCCCATGAACACCTCATCATTCTAATAAAACGCAGCTATAGCCCGCGACCAACCGGCCCAGCTGCACATATAAGCGTCCCACAGGCCTAACACAGCAGGAACCCACTCTCTGTGTCCACCCGCAAGACTGCACATATTCAACCGACATCAATACCACCACACCTATTGCTAGGATGCACCTACCATCAGGTATCTGCACACACAACCGGTGCACCCAAGCACCCTTCTACACCTTACTTTCTCAACTGACCCACACCACGGTCCCCAAGGGCGTTGAACCTACCAGCAAGACTACTCCTCAGACTCACTAAGAGAGAACACATTAGACCAGCACTGAGAACGCTACATTGGTGACCAGTCAAAAAAACACATGTTCTTCAAAATGCTCTCCATAACACACAGAGCAATCCATGGCAAAGGAGCAGAATTCATACAGAAAAAAAATGTCCATCTACAAACCAAATTGAACAGTAAGTTCCAGCAATAACATTTGCCTCCAACTTAAACAATACTTAAAGCGGAAACTTGGGAGAACAGTGTTCTCCTGCATCATGGCAAAACTTTGGAACTCACTCCCAAAGGAAATGCAAACAACAGAAGATCGCCTAGGTTTCAGAAAACTGCTAAAAACATGGCTCACTAACTCACCAAGCTAAACAGGAAAAATCAAAAAAGGAAAACTGCCAACACATCACACTGGAAACACCAAAATAGCTGAAACTTGATGACGCAAAACATGACTGCCCAGCGAAATAAAACAGTCCAGCACAATATGACCATAGATTAGTATGAATTTGACATTTCAACATAATAATGACACAAAAGAACACAGATGAAACTCCAGTAATCCTACTTAAAGCTCTCCAATATCCTGCATACTCGCCTTCAAACCCTGAACAAAAGACACTCCTATCTCCATCCCAACAAAACCCCAAAACAACCACAAAACACACACTCTCTGCAGCACCCAACAGGAAACCAAACCAATTACACACAAATCGCCCATTCACACATTCACACCAAACATCACATAATGTATATCAACTGGAAATACACCAGCACACACTGACCATTGTTTCCAAACTGAAGCTACAAACAGCAAATCAAAGCTGTCTTGCGCGTTTTTCCTCTCAATACCATTGATAACGCCCTCCCATCGCGCCTTTCTTTTCCGATCCGCCAGAGCGCCTGGAGATCATGAAAATGGCAGTAGCGTGCCGTATAAGTCACAATAACAGGTATGACGTTGTATCATCGACAGTAGAGAGGGGGTATAAAGGGTTGGGGGTTGGGAACAGCAAAAAATAGGTGGAGAGGGGAAGTATTGGGGGAAACCCCCAAAAATAAAAAAATAATAATGTCAATGATTTTTTTTTTTGGCAATTCTTTTCGCAAAAACACCCGTCGAAAGAACGGTTGTCGATGATATGACAAAGAACCCAATAACATAACATTTGAACAGTTTACTTCTGCTGCTGTGTCTCAATAACTGGATATCTGAATTAACCGTAAGAGGCCGGTAGGAACTCAAATTACAGCGTACCTTTTCCATCAGATCTTATGGTCTACGGAATAGAAACCCTTTCTAAACCAAGACAGGTCATATATGCCTGGCCCAAATTGAATCTAGTATATTTCTCCATGGGGGTGTGTGAGGGGGGGGGGCTTGGAGTTGAGCCACTATGACTGAATCCGGTATTTCTGTCATTGCACCAGCAGAGGGCGCAGGGGTAGGTTGGTCATGCAGCATTGCAAACCTGGGAATTGCAGGCTTCACAGTCTTTGGCCGCAGTGGGGACCGGGGGGGGAGAGGGGGGATGTTGCAATAGTGCTGTCTCCAACATCAGTTTCACTACCTCCCCCTGGGGTATCCCCTGGTGTGGGAGAGTGGCCCCTCGTATCAGCATCCCCAGGAGTAATCCCAATAGTGTGTCTGGGGGAGATGACAGACGGGACATGGCTGAGACAGAGAAGCTGTAGGGATGGCCTCTGTACTGCTGGGGTCAGTTGTATTTGTACTTCTAGGCCAGCAGGAGTGCATCTCCTTGTGTCTGTGGTGGGCTGTCAGTTTGTGACTTGGCATGTGCCCCTTAGTGTCTGTTGGGATCTGGGCTGTTGCTGCTGGTGAGGCAGATGTTTCTGTTGCCCGTGTGTTCATGGTGCATCCTTTACTGCCTGCAGGGGGTGGGTGCACTTGAGGGACCTGTATCTTTGGTGTGTGTAGGAGGCCCTCTATGTGTTTATATCAGTGACATGTGGGTGCTTCTGCTTTTAGATGTTGGTGTATGCGGACATGTAATGAGTCATACAACCTGTCCCCTCAGTGCAGTGGTGTTTGGTGTACCAGCCTGGCCTGTGAAGGCATTGCTATTCCAGTGGAGGGGAAAGGAGGATTATGACATGTTGCAAGGTTCATTTGACTGCATGTGGAGTGCCTGACACATGCTATTCGTGTTGCATGAGGGGTGATGCTGGTGTGCTTGTTTGAGGCAAAACCAATGCAAGTCGACACATGGGGTGAGGTGTTTCTGCAAGAGTATATTGGTGTGGCACCTGCATTGGTGATGTGCCAGGAGCTGGATATGATGATGCCACCGGAGGGCACTTGACCAGGTCTGCCCTCCCCCTTTATGTGCTTTCAGCCCCCTCATCGGTGCTTCAGGGGTTCTGGAGCACACACCTCACATGCAGTTTGCATGGAATGTGTACTTACCAGCAGCTTCTCGCGCTCCTGCTCAACATCTGCCTCCCTTGTTCCTGTGGTCCAAGCTGTGTCAGCAACAGTCGCATCAATCTTGTTCAACGGGTGCCTGGCTTGACACTCCTGCAGGGTCGAAATTGAGGGGCGCTGGGAGCTATGTAGCTCCTGCTTGCATTCTAGAAGAGCCTGGTTAGCTTGGCTCCCCAGGCCAACTGATGCTGAACAAACACACCTATGTGAATGTGACTGTGCATTTGGGACAATCTATAAATCAATTTTGGGACACATCTCAAAGATTGTTAAAGGGTAAATGGTCATAAATAACACATTTGCATGTCACGTGGAAGTTAGATTTGCCGAACGCTATGCATTGACTCTTCGTTCCCCAGTGGTAGCTCCTGGTCACTGGTTAATTTCAGGATAAACAGGAGTTGATATTGGCTCCATTTTACCCAATCTTAATTGCGATCCCAGCTCATGCCTGTGTTCATCAGGCACTTCAGGCCATCCCAATGCATCTTTGAGTTCTTTGTGAGTAGCCGTACACTGCTTGCACCTTATCACACTCCCTTTCCCAGAGTTGTAGTTATTGGGAGTAGGCGGCCCACCAGCCATGATGTTTTCTTCGCAGCCTCATCAACAAGCACTGTGGACTCCAGCTCATTGATATTGATTAATATTGATATTTTATTTCTATCGCTCTCGTACACAAGTGTTTCGGAGCTCGACAAGGCAAGGGAGGGGAACAGGGGAGAACAAAACAGCAATCTTACTAGACCCACTGACATTGAGAACGCGCAAGTGCATGGGAAAGGGGGAGGGGAAAAGTGCATGGAAGGGGGAGAAGTGGAAAGTGCGAAGCAGAGGAGAAACAGATACATAATAATAAATAAATAAATAATAAAGGCAACAAACAGTGGTAGTGCAGCCAGCAATTTGCAAGTGCTAGGTTTAAGGCAGCAGACAGGGTAGGTCTGATAAGTGCAGGAAGAAAAAGGGGGGCTGTATGGGTACAGATACAGACCCCAGTGCAAGGGGTGGCCCGGAGTAGTGCAGGAGGGTGGCAGTGTGAGCAGGTACCTGGGCCCGGAGGGCAGAGGGAGGCCAGGTGCACGGTGCCAAGAGAGAACAGATCAGCAGGGGAGAGGGGGAGCGAAGGCAGAAGAAAAGAGGAAGGTCTTGGGGTGCTTCCGGAACCAGAGATGGTTCTCCTCAAGTTTTAGAGTGCCAGGGAGGCTGTTCCAGAGAGAGGCCCCAGCAAGATAGAGATCTACCCCCAGCTTGTTTCTCTGAAAAACGACTGACCGTGAGGGAGTTAGAGGTAGAGGAGCGAGGGTAAGCTGGAGGTATTTTGGACCCAGGCCCCAGAAAGCCTTGTGGACAATTCAGAGGGTTTTGAATTTAATCCTTGCATCCACTGGGAGCCAATGGAGAGATTTCAGTGCTGGAGAGATACGATCCCAGGGCATGAGGCAAAGGACAAGTCTTGCAGTCCTGTTCTGGATTAGTTGCAGAGGGCGGAGAGTAGAGGCAGGTAGATTTAGAAAGAGGCTGTTACAATAGTCCAACCTAGAGAGAACCAGAGCTTGGGATACCATGAGCTTCTGGGTGAAGGAGAGAAAAGGCAGAGTACCTCTGAGGAGGTGCAATAGGAAGTTTGACTTTTTAGAGAACTCAGAGATGTTGGCGGAGAAGGAAAGGGTGGAGTCAGAGATTACCCCAAAGTTCTTAGCCTCACAGGTGGGGGTAGGTGGGCCAAGGGAAGCCAGCCAGAGAGTGAGGGGAAAGAATGGTGAAGGTGTGCCAATGAGGAGGATCTCAGTCTTGCTGGCATTCAGACAAAGATCATTGGTGGCACACCAATCTTCAATGGCAGTTAGGCAATCAGAGATGAGAGAGGGAGAGGAGGTGGCCGAGGGAAGCCTGAAAATGAGTTGAGTGTCATCAGCATAGCACTGGAAATTTGAGCAGAAAATGGCAATGCAGTGGGCGAGAGTTGCCAGGCATTGGTTGAAAAGCCAGGGCGAGAGGTTAGACCCCTGGGGAACACCACAGGTAGAGAGAAAGATAGATGATAGGAAGGACCCAAGTTGGACCTGCGAGGGTCGATCAGAGAGAAAAGAGGTCAGCAAGGCCAGAGCCTGATCAGTGATACCCAGGTTTTCACGGAGACGGTTAAGCAGGATGGTATGGTTGACCGTGTCGAAGGCAGAAGAGAGATGAGGACAGAGGGAATATTAGAGTCAAGGTTGGAGAGCAGATCTTCACGGATGTTCAGGAGAGCAGTTTACATGCTTCTGGCAGCTATGAAACCAGACTGGTGGTCATGGAGGCAGCCAACAGAATTCGAATGAAGGTTAAGCTGAGAGATGGCCAACTTTTCCAGGAGTTTGCCCTGAAAGGGGGTAATGGAAATTGGGTGATAGTTAGCTGGAAAAGAAGGATCAGCTGTGGGTTTCCAGAGAAGAGGATGCACAAGGGAGTACTTCAGAGGGGAGGGGAAGGATCCTGAGGCAAAGGAGTGGTTGCAAAAATCAGCAAGGGCCGGAGAGAGGGTGTCAATGTGGTCCTTGATGGTTTTAGAGGAACAGGGATGAACCTGTTTTGACGAGGCTTTCCTAGATCGGACTTGTCTAGCGACCTTGTCAGGGGGAAAAAGAGGCAAGGACAAGAAGGATGGTGGGGGTGGCTAGAGGAGGGTCAGCGAGCACAGATGGAGAGGGGAAGGGAGGGGCAGGGGCAGAGAGAGTGGACAGGATGTCCTGGGTTTTTGAAACGAAGTGAAAGGCAAAGGCATTGCAAAGAGCCTGGGAGGCAACAGGAGGGGTAGAGACTGCAGCAGGGTTGGCCAGTTTTTTGCAGATTTTAAGAGTTTGGCCGAGTTGTTAGATGCCGCAGAGACACGAGCTTGAGACTCTGTGGACTCTGGTGAGGACAGAGAGTCGGTATTGCCTTTGTAGCAGGCAACAGGCCAGTTTGTCAGAGGATGAACAGGAAGCCCTCCATTTCCTCTCAGCTGCCCTACACTTACATTTAAGTGTAGCTACGTTAGAGTCATACAGGGGCAAGAGCATCAAGAGTATTAGAAATTGAAGAGGAGAGCAGAGATAGGGCTGTGTCAGGATGTGAGACAGCCAGAGGTGGAGGGGGGAGAAAGTGGCAGCGAAAGCCTCAACTGACACACACTTCATGGGTCGGATGTCCGAGACGGCAGGTGGCAGTGTTGGGGTAGGTTTGGCTTGGGGGGAAGAGAGGGAGAGATGAGATGAGAGGAAAGGAGGGAATGAGTGCTCCAGGAGAGAGGAGTGGTCAGAGGGATGGAGAGGGGGAGGTCAGAGGAGATCAAGACATCAAGTGTGTGCCCTGCAGAGTGAGTCGGGCCAGAGGGGAGGATGGACAGTGAGAGGGAGTCGCAGAGGTCATGGAAGAGTACAGAGGAGGAACAAGGAGAGTCTAAATGTATATTGAGGTCACTGAGGAAGAGGAGTTGAGTGCTAGAGGCCTGGAGGGAGAAGGAGAGGTCCGCCCACTCAGAGAGAAATTAGGTGATTTGACCAGGAGGCCGGTAGATGGTAGCCACAGTAAGAGAATGAGTAGGCGAGAGAGAAAGCCTACAGACAAGGCATTCAAAAGAGAAGTAGGTATGAGTGGGAATTATAGAGGCAGGAATCTACTCAGCAAAGATCAGGGCTACCCCCCCACCGGACCGGGAGGATCTGGGTGCGGAGAGGATCTTGTAGCCATCAAGGAGGAGAGTGTCAAAGCTCATGACAGAGCTGGCCGTGAACCATGCCTCAGTAAGACCAAGGACATCAAGGTCTAGTTCTTCAAGGAGGTGGCAGATATCAGAGGAGTGTTTGACGGCAGAGCGAGAGTTGAGAGTGGCAATATGAAGAAGGTTGCCAGCCTTAAAGACCTTCCGGAGAGGGGCACAGAGCAGAGGTGCGCCCTGCGGAGGAGAAAGAGCCCTAGGAGGGGCAGAGGAGGAGGAGGAGAGAGAGGGCAAGGTAGCCACATGGGGAGAGGAGGAGACAGAAGGAGATGATAGGAAATTGATGAGGCGAGGGAAGCACCTATCAAAGAAGAGGCGATTGGCCTGAGAGCCTTGGACCATGACAGTGCCATTTAGGTAGACATTAATAATGACTTTAGAGGAGTCGAAGGGAGCCACCATTAATGGGAGAGGAGGAGATAGGGCAGAGCACAGAGACCATATGAGGAGTCCATAGATCTTGTGAAGGAACGACAAAGAGGATGTCGGTGAGGGTCTGTCTGGAGGAAGCATTGGAGTAGGTGTCGGCGATAGGAAGACCAGGTTTAGAGGCTAAGCTATCCTTTTTGAACTTCTACCAGACTTAGTGAGAAGGGAAGGATAGTCCATGGAGAAGCAGTTGGAAAAGATAGGAGAAACAGAACACGCCATGGGGTTGGAAGTGAGGAGAGGGTGGAGAAACTGGGGGGCTAAGGCAGGTAGGTGTGGGACAAAAGAGTGGTGTGGTCACTGGGCTGGCAAGTTACAGAGAAGCATCAGTATACAAGCAAAATACAGAGAATTTCGCAATGTGCAACAGTATTTGGTGGGACAAAGACTGATATGCAAATGGATTTTTCCCATCTGTGCAAGTTACAGTGAGCAGAAAGCGTGTGCTGCAAACTCTCATCTCAGAACAGGTTATTATGCCATGTTCTTTCTGGAGAGGAGCGCCTGCTACCTTTTTTTGAAATATTTGCAAGGAACTTGGGATTGGTCACCCTGAGTTTCCTGGGGGCAACCAGACATGGGCTCCCTGCTCACTGTGCTCAGAGAGGCACAGCTTCACCTCACTGATGAGGCCCAGCAAGGCTGAAACATGGGTATGGGGTTGCTGTTGGTACTCTTGTTCAGAGAGGAATTGCCATAGCATTTCAGTGCTGGACTGCCATTGTGGGAGGGGCAAAGACTGATATGCAAATGGATATTTCCCATCTGTGAAAGGTACAGTGAGCAAAAAGCTCAGAACAGGTTATCATCCCATGTTCTTTCTGGAGAGGAGCGCCAGCTACCTTTTTTTGAAGTATTTGACTTTGTAGCACAAAGCAAACACAGCAGGATCTGACTAATCAATCTTGGATTCAGATGTTAGCAAAGGGTTTTAGGAAGGACTGCACATCATTGAATTTTAGATTTCATTCCTTGGTATCACCTCCCTTTTCATCCTCAAGTACTGGCAACATTCTTTATTTTTGTACATTTTTGATTGTGTTTAATCAAAATTATGATCTTTCACAATACACCAAAATATAACAGTCATACACAAATGAAATACAATTTCAAGAGAAAATACAAAATAGATTGAAAATATAAAATTTGTTTTGAAAATTACCCATCACATCAATCTAACGTCTTTATAATGCATACAAAAATATATGTTAACACTTAAAATTATCTTCCCAACAGTTCATCTAAAGTATTCATTTCATCTAACATTTTATAATCCCAATTTCTCGTAGTATTTTTACTAATTCAGCCATTAAAATAGTTCATTTTCTGCATTCATGTGCTTCTATACATCTTCTGCATATACAACATTACTTAATCTAAAACAGTGCCAGAGAATGTTGCTTCCAACTTCCACCAGCATTGGGCATTCAGCCAGAATGTGTTTCAGGGTTTGAGATGCTCCTTCAAACCTTACAATAACCACAGATATTATTACATAAATTCTGATTTTTAGAGTGTACATCTCTCCCGTTTTCTTTACCCTTAATAGATTGTCCACCAATTTTGTCCACCCTCTACCGCAGTGCTCTAACATATATAAGATTCCATAAAACAAATAGGTTTGATGATGTATCCTGCCAAGCTGTGATGCTGGAAATGCATTGGAGGGACAGGGCCTCCATATCCTTGTCCTTTATTGCTTTATCATGTATGTTCTGTTTTGTTTTCCATTCCGGAGTTCATGTGGGACTCCTGGTGGTGTGGCTATTCCTCTTTTTGGTTTGGTGAAAACCTTTAGGGTACCCTTAGGATACCCTTATGGCACTCATGGGTGAGAGTACAACCCTGTACTCCTAGTGTATGTTTTTGGCCACCTGTGTGTGGCCCAGAGAGTTGTGAGTGTCTGGAAGGAGAAGAAAGGTCTCAATGCACTGTGAGCCTGATTGGTTGCCTGACTGCCAGAATGCCCTTCTAAGTGATTGGCTGCCTGTCTGCATGAATTCCCCTCTGGGTGATTGGTTGCCTGAGTGTGACCCAGCAGAGTGAATGAGAGACCTAACAGTATATCTGGGGACCTCCCACTGATGGAAATCATTCAGAAGCTGAAGTTGATACTTGATGCTTAACCTTGAAGCCCACTGAAAGAAGAAGGATTGCTGCAGCTATCCTTCGCTAATCTGAAAGCTGCATGACTGTCAAGGAACTGATCCAAGAGAGGACCTGGCTAGGAGACCTCTTCCCGAGCTACGAGGGACCATCGTGCACTAGCTGATCTTTGCCAAAGCTCCCTGGATGTCAGACCCTCGAAAGGCTGCTGACATGAGACGGGGACCGCCACGGAATCACAAAGTGACGCGGCCAGACATTGAAGTCCATCACCGTTGATGACCACCGTCGCCGACCGGAGCCGCAGTGCTCCCTTGCCTAAGACATTTGATCCAAGGACTCCCTTGTTCATCACTGTCGTACGCTTTCATCCTGCCGGAGAAAGTCAAGGCAGCTGACGACCGAGGAGAATCTGCCAGTGGTTTTCCTGCCACCCGAAGACCACAGAGACACCGACGACCTGACGCCCTTGCTGGGCCAAAGTTCTTCATTACCACTCTGCGGAAACCAACACTCGTCATTGACGTGCACCGCACACCTCAGCTTGCAGGACGTTTTTGACTGATCACCAACGAGCACCGCAAGAACCGAAGCAGTGTTCACCCTTTTTTTCACCGACTCTTGACGACCCGTGGCTCCTGCCTTTAAGGGAGTGCACTCAAGAAGGGCCCGTCGATGACTCACTGAAGAACTCTACGAAACCAGGTACTTTGGGGTCATAGAACCTTTAGAAGGAATCAAGACTATATTAAGCATAATTGGACTGGGCTTGTCAATGCACTTTATTTACAGGTTGCCCAGGTTGGGGGATCCTCGTACAGAACGTCTCACAGTAGTGGGATAGACGGTTCAGCCATTGCTTGATTTAACTTGCTTTCTTTCTGTGTCTATCATTGATTCATCTTATAACCTGAGTCGTATGAGTTAGCAGTTCATGCATTTCAAAGGAATCGATAGTTAAGAGTGGTACCACGTAGACCTGTATATATTTGCCTTTATAGTGTTGCCAGAGTACAAAGTGTGTTATTGTGATTGTGTATATACATTGAACCTTATTTATATAAAGACTGTGTTTTCACTAACATAGTGTGTGGAAATTCCTTGGTGTGGGCTTTGGGACTACATTGTACTTAAGAACCAGCCTGCATCACCTCCTGAGAGCTTAAGGCTGGATTGCTCAACTACGTTACCAATAATAGAGAATCTTGGCTGGGGTGACCTGTGCCTCTCCTATACCATATAGACAGCAGGAGTACAGATAACCCCCCCTCCGCTTTACACAAGACATTTGGAGTACTTCATACAGGGAATTTTTTGAGGGTGACATCTTTCCTAACAAGGACGACACTCTCATTGGACCCAAGTTTGAAGTGAGGAGAGGCAGAGCTCATATGCAGTGGTGCCATGGGCATAGAGGTGGGCAGATTGAGGGCTTTCTTCCGAATTCTGCCGCCAAGTCTCTCCCATTGCAAACCATACGCCATTGGCTCAATCTCTAATCTATTCAGCACTGTCTGGATGGCCTTCCTGACATAGAATCTTGTTTTAATGGAAAATGTCCAAAATGTTGAATACCTTTTCCTCATTTGAAATACCAACTGGTCCTTTTTGTTCTCAATTTGTTTAACAACAACATTCTTGCTTGGATGCTTTGTTTTAGTTTAGTTTAGTTTAGTTTAGTTTATTATTTATAGAGCGCACCAGAACCTGGGGCATCAGGGTGCAAAAAGACAAGAATATGCTCAACTTAATTACAAGTACATGGTAAGTAGGAAAATACAAGGACATCAGCGATGTTACAATAGGCAACGTATATGCAAGGCAGGATCAAGGTCAAGGAACAACAAAATAACAGGGTGCATGTATACTGGATAGTCGTAGGGTTATAATATACAGTTATATACAGTGTGTCAGAGAGAAGAAAGTAGTTTGTAAGAAAGAAGCCTAACTAAATGATCTCACTCATAACATCTATTTGAATCCCATCATTGCACAGTTTGAATTTACAACCTTTATTCATCTGTTCATGGGAATAGATGACACTTCTTAATAGTTAATGACCAAGTCATTACTTTTTGTGTAAGCACTCAGTGCCGTTAGTAACTGCTGAAGACCTATTGGTGTGCCGTCTAGGAGGGCAACATGTCCTCATATGCTGACCAGTTAATTCCCAGACCCTCCTATTTTTGGATTTATCAATGCTACATCATGCAGGGTTTCTTCTAAATCACCCAATTACAGATAAAAAAGGCAGGGAGCTAAAATGCAAACATGTCTTAGTCATCTTGTTGTAATACATGTATCTGTCAAGCAACTAGAGGCATCTAATCTAACTTTAACTGTTGTGCATTCATGAATATATTCCAAGATGGCTGGCAATGAGGGGAAAATGATCAATTTCTTCTGTTTTTGCCAAATCAATTCACAATTAACCATATAAAAGGCTTTCGAAAAGTCGCTCATTGCCACATATAAGGACATAATGGGAGATTTCCTATCAAACCTGATCTCGTCCTTCAATGCTGATAGAATCAAACCATTAATAGGTGTTGCCATCCCTTTCCTTAACCCGCTTTGGAGTTTTGAGATGATTCCTTTTTCCATAGCACAGGCTTCAAACCTTTCTAAGATCAATGCAGCAAAGATTTTACTATGGGCATCCAATATCGCTATAGGTCTGTAATTTTTAGGCTTCTCGTGATTGCATTTCCTGTGAACAGGTATTATAATAGATTATTTCCAAGTTGCTGGCATGGAACGCTGTCTGAAGATATCCTTAAATAGCAGCGTCAGCAATGCTGACCGCATTTCTTTATTCTTTTTTAATATGCAATTTCTTAGTCTGTTAGGTCCTGCGGCTCTGGAGGGGGAATCCTTGGTGATGAGTCGCTCAATATCCTCTCTCTCAAATACAATATCACATGCCGTTATTATTCGGGGGTTCTAGACTACATTACTTTCCCCATTCATTTCGATCCAATGTGACCGAAAATTGGCTTCACTCACCCCCTTGCACTAAGAGTCAGCCTGCAGATTACTCATATTATTGAGTAGTTCCCAAACATTCAGTGTATTATTTTGAGAGGGAGCATTGAGCATAGTCTCACCATTCTTTTGTACCAGCGAGTATCTATGAGAACGGATCCGGTATTTATTTGTCCTGGTTAATCTTAGTTGCCGTAATTGATTGCGATAGATCTTCTTTTTTGCCCAAACCGCTCTATCAAATCTGTGTGTATGGGACGTTCTCGTGCTTTGCGGACGTTTTGGCATCTCATTTTCCCATATGAAGGCCTTAAAGCCCTGACCAGTACACACATCAATTCACCCGTTGTGGTATAATTGGTGTATTCTTCTATTTTCTTCACTAGTCTAGAGCCACTGTTTTTGAATTTCCGGATCCGGTTGCCTCTACAGTTCACCCCCAGATCCCTATGGCTAATAGAGGAACTTTTTTCCATCTACAGTTTATATGATGTTTGAATCATGTTATGGTCACTTAGATTGGTATTTTTCCCCTCTAGGGAACTGCATGTGTCATACATGACTCCCGTGAGAATTACATGATCAATAATAGAAGACTGACCCCTCTTTTCCAGATTGCCTTTTTCTGCGGATCCTCAGTCACATTACCATTGGCAATCAGCAAGTCCCACTCTTGAAGGAACACTCTTCACTTGTTCCTGTTAAGTGTGTTTTGACATTTAGCATTTTTACAGTTATTCAAATCATGCGTGTAAAGGTCACCCTCAAGGATAACATGGGATTCACCTCTAGACAACAAAGGGCCCGATATTTCAGAAATTTCATTCAGGAATAGCTCTAATTCCACTACTGCAGGGTTCCGATATACATTTAGGAGGAGCACAACTAGCTTCTCCCCATTTTCTTCTGTCTCAATAGAGATAGCCAGAATACCAGGATAATTCTCTGACAATATAGTCATAGATTTAATTTTAGAATTTCTAGTGGCTAACAACAAGCCTCCCGATGGTCACCCCTATTGAGGAATTCATGGACAAAGCGATGGGTGCGGACAGTTTTGGTTTGTGAACCAACATTTTAAAAGAAAGAGAACTGAAATAGCAACACATATTCAGTTTATGCAATACTCTTGTGGAAATAGCAATACTGATTTCCTGCCCTAAAAACTCACAAGTAGTGTGGTGTCTGGATTCAAGTACTCTAGATACAGCACTTAGTTGAATCTTCAGGTGCCATTTTAAGAGCGATTTATCAGACGAGAGCACAATAACACTTAACAAAAGACAGAACAAACAAAAAAGATAGACCACTCACAATTGTGTTTTCTTTTGAACTGTACTTTTGCCAAAAAAATGGATTGGTTTCCAGTTGACCAGGAGAATTTACCTCAATACCTGGATGTCCAATCCAGCGATTTTCCCAAATAAACATGAATTGCCTTACCTGGTTCTTTGTAGAAGAAATGGCAAGAGTACCCGTCTGTGATGCTGATGCCATCATAACCTCGCCAATGTATTCAAGACACAAGGGCATTAGAATTGATGCGTAAGCGGATGCAGAGATCGATTTTTGGGGTACATCTTTTAGGTACATTTTATTTGCAGAAGACAGACTCAAAGCGGACAGGGAGACAGCCCTGTAAACCAAATCACCAGTTCCCTTTTTGGGTTCAACAATCTTTTCTATGTTTCATAGTTGTATAGATTTGAACTGTGCAACTTTCCATGATCTCATCAGAGTGAAACTTTCATACGTAACAAGCTGTGTTGTGTTGCGTTCCCAAGGCAAGATACCCAGTTAAAGGCTAGATGTAAAAGCATCTGGTGAGGGAAGTGCATCCGTGACTTAGTTCCCACCCGTGCAACTCGTGAAGCAGGGTTCAGGAGGGATTAGCAGCTGTACGTTCTTGCTTGAGTTAAGGTGTGTAGAAATCTACAGCCAGGCAGAAGATAAAAACATGGAGTGGATACATGTGTTTTTTCCCTTTCCTGCTTTAACATTCATTGACACAAGATGGAGTCCAGCTCTGCTGGGCCTTGTGCTTTTTACGACAAGAGACGAATGCGTATCATGATTAATGCAGGCCTGATTGTACAATTTTTGTAACTGCTCTTTAAGTGCTGATCCAGGAATGTGAGTTACATACTACTTGAAGACAGCTGCCAGCTGGACCCCCAAAGAGGAAGGCCTGATTAACATGTCTCAAGCGGGTGAAATGTGTAAACAACAGTTCAAAACAGTTGATCAGCATTTCTCTCCTACCATCAGCTCACAAGATCTTGAAGCATCGAGTAAGGAGTTTAGAAAGCGTTGACTAATGTGTGTTCTTTAGAATTTATCAAACATATCCTAAATTGTTCATTACATTCTCAAGTAATGTGGTCTTACTAAATGCTTACTTGCATTCTGCTTACTAAAAACAGCTGATAAACAGATTTGAACATTTGTTTGGCATTTTCAAATTTCCACATAACCATTTTCCAGTTTACTTTATTTTAGCTCTATACATGTTTGGGTAGGCTATGGGAAATTCTTTGGCATTCTATAATAAACAGTTTTCTTGCTTACTCAATTAATAAAATCAAGGCCCTCTGATTGCCCACAAATCTCTACACAGAGAAGGAGCCGAATATCTCCAAGACAAGATCAGCCACTACCAACCAAGAAGATACCTAAGAGCAAGCAACAGCCTCCAAATGGAGACAAAACAATACAAAAAAGGAAATTTGGAGGAACTGAATTCTCACGCCTAAATGCTAAGCTGTGGAACACCATGCCAAAGGAAACTAGAACCACAGAAGACCACCTCACCTTCTTGAAATTACTAAAAACATGACTTTTCCACTGCCAATGACCAGCACAAGGGACAATAGCAACGGGAACAACGAGGACGGAAAGAATGGCCCAACCCATCACCACACCCCCACTCCCAGTCATGTGTCGCACCTAGGGAGATCTGTGAGGAGTAGCCTGCCTCACATTAGACAGATCTATGACCACAGCTCACGTGCAGCGTCTAGACAATACTGGCAAGATCAGCCATGCACCACATGAAATTGAGCTATGGAGACTAATGCGTCACTCCAGATAGTTTGGGTAGATCAGCCAAGCATCACTTCCTCAAGGTTTGCAAAATTCAGCCATGCGTCACTTTAGTTGGTAATCTTAACAATGCGTCCAAGCACAATTGTACCGACCAATTCTTTCTGAACAAATAGTGACCAAATGGGATCAGCCAATGTTTTGCACTCAGTGAAAGCTGTGGGAGAAGGCAGCACTCTGAGCCTGGAGAGATAGTGGGGGCAGCTATGGAATCTCAGCTGGAAGACTTGGAGGGTACCACTGAGCTGCAACTGGATGAGCTCTGTGGACATATTTGGAGGAATTGTTGAGAATAACCAATGCACTGATGACTGCTACTCCACCCTACTCCTGCTCCTCCAACATAACTCAGTTACCATATATGCCTATGGGTTTGCCAAGGTTTAGACTTTTAACTAAGGCTCTGAATTTCAACATAGATTCAAACTGACCCCACTTGTCAACAAATGTGTGAGACTCAAGAGTGTGAGGCACTGGACAGCATTTGTGTGAGTCCGTATTCTGAGTGCATTCCAAACAGACATTATGTGTAAGGTAAATGGGGCGTTGAATTTGCTACCATAAGAACTGTTATTTTCATTTGAACACTACACCACGGTTCACTATGAACTGAGTTGCATTGAAATAGAAACTAACAATGTATTTACTCACAAACATATCCAAATTACTAATATATATCCCCACACTAATGTTAAAGGCAACTCAGTTCGTAGCCCTGTGATGCAAAACATTAATGAGAGGCCGGCTTATTTTAAAAGAGAATAGAACATGCAGTGAAGACATGAGGACTGCGAGCTGTGGAATTTCACTCAGAGAGTTTATTGTCTAAAAGATTCAAGACAGGAAAATAGCACAGAGAAATGTAACAATCTGCATCTGTTGCATGCCTGAATCTCTGTGAGAGGTGACAAGCTGATCACGTGTCACCACACATTTCTAGAGGGTTGGCTGATAGATAAAGGAAGGTGGTACTGACGCATGACATCATTTTTAGAGGGAAGATGTATTTCATCATATTTTATGTAGGCCATACATACATTATGGGAGTTGATAAACAAAGGGTTTAAAAGGGTTGTCTCTTGGAGGCCGGCTTGGACCGGTGCATTGTCTCAGAAGACTGGCTGGCGATCTCAAGCATTCACTGTCCCTGGGGAGACGTCTACCGCACCTGCGAGCAGGCAGGCAGGCTGGAGAAAAGACTTTGTGGCATCCTTTCAGGCAGATTGGGAAGAGAGATTCTTACCAGCTGGGTTGAGAGAGGGATCCTGACTTTGCATGCAGTCCAGGGCACACATAATCCAGCACTCATTTCGGGTAAGATCCAGTAGAAATTGAGGAGCGTGTAGTTTGCTATTCAAGTGCTCTGAATAAGTTGCAGCCAAGAAAGCTATGGTCCCAGTATAAACACAGACTGATATTCTTCTGGTGTTTTTTCATTCATGGAAAAGTGCCAAATAGCTGGAGCTTCCTTAATCTGCAAAAAGCAGATACCTTGAGTCAAGGTCTTTTTGATAACAATGTTTTGAGTCGCAATGCTAATAGCGGGATATGTGGAGCATATTACATGGGAAGAGATACTTTATCGTGGGGAAAACAACTGCAGGTCAGTTGTATTTTTAAATATTTAATTTTAATTTCCGTGTCACAGAAAATGTTATGTGCAAATGCTGTGCATTGCATGTTTTGTTGATATTTTTCGTATTCCTAATTTTCTATGAAGAACAAATGAGAATTTTGAATTAATCTCAGCGTGCTTATTATGTGTCCTGGTCTCTTGTGGTAACACAGATAACTGTGAACAGCAGGTGGTAGTTGAAATTTACTGCAAGCAGTAACTTCATATTACTGCTTGTGGTAAACCACATAATAAATGGGTTACTGTGGATTGGGTTCTTCTCAGGGGCTGCTTATATGAATGTCAGTATTCAGATTATCTGGAAGTGTGTTCTGCGATACCGCCAAAAGGGCATAACGTGGTATTATAAATAAAATACGACAGGAATATGAAATTAAGAGTTAGGGTGTACCAGGTCCCGTTCTGAATTACTGTTTATGGTCCCGGTATAAAAAAAATATCAGGCACTCTTGTGTATTTCGGTCTCACCACTATACCATGAAATACCCACACAAGCTCATGAAAAAATACTGCCAACAGAACCAAAGCAGCAGATATTCATATTACATATTTTTAAGAAACAACGGGAGAAGGAGGAATCAGGGAATGGAAACATGACTCTAATGGGATGTTTGAGTTTATTCAAGTTATCCCTGTGACTTTGGACATTTTCCTACAAATGCTTCTACTGTAAAGTTTACCCAGAGCCCCCTTCACCTCGTTGTTCCTCAGAGTGTAAACCAGAGGGTTGAGGGCTGGAACCACCTGCCCATAGAACAAAGAAAAGGGTTTGTCAATTTCTGGGGAGACACTGGACTTGGGTTTAAAGTACATCACCATGGCTGTTCCATAGAAGAGAGTCACAACCACCAGGTGGGATCCACAGGTTGCAAATGTCCTGTGCCTGCTCTCGGCTGTCGCCATTCTCAAGATGGTGGAAATGATACGACAATAGGTGAAAAGAATCAAGGACAGTGGGACTAAAAGGCTAAGAAGGGAAACAAAAGGAGTTGACATCTCTTCGAACTTCTTGTCCCTGCAGGTCAATCGCGAGAGAGCTGTTTGTTCACAGAATGTGTGGTCAATGATGTTATGACCACATAAATGTACAAAAGGGATCATTACCACATTTGGCAGAGCGATGAGCATGCCACTGGTCCATGTGATGATGGCAAGCTTGATACACACTCTGTTGGTCATAATGTGTTGATAGTGTAAGGGTCTGCAGATGGCAACATAGCGATCCCATGCCATCACCACCAGAAGAAAGCATTCCGTTACACCCAAGGAGAGGGTGATGTACATTTGGGTTACACATGCTGCATAGAGTATGGTGATTTTCTGGACCAAGAGGCCTTCTAGCACTGTAGGGGCTATGAATGATGAAAAGCAGAGATCCAAAAATGACAAGTTACACAGAAAGAAGTACATGGGTGAGTGAAGGCGGGTGTCAGCCAGAGTCACTATGATGAAAAGGCTGTTTGCAGAGAGGGAAAGCAGGTACACTACCAGGAGCACCACAAACAACACAATTTTGGTCGATGCTCTATAGGAAAACCCTAGAAGGATAAAGCTGGTCACCTGGGTTTCATTATATTGTTCCATGAGATTCAGCTTAAAAACCTGGAGAGAGGAAACAAACAACACACAGTAAAAATGAGCGCAAGAAAGACTATGTATTCTGTTATTCAGAATGTTCTTGGTGCAGAAATTAAGAGAGTGGGAGCGATTTTACCATAAGTAAACATACAAAAAACATGCTACCCCTTAAAAGAAAAACACACTTGACTTGGACGACCTATTAAACTACCGCCCCACTATCCTACTTCAAAAATATCTGTCTGGCTTCTGACAAAGATGAAGCACTTTGACCGTCATCAATCAGGTCATCAACAAGGCATTCCCCATTATGGACAAAGGTGACCCATGCCTTCTGCTCTTGCTTGACCTCTGTCTCATTTGATACTCAAGCGTGTGTCCTCCCACATGGGATTCTATGCCACAGCCCTTCAATGCTTTGCCTCCTATCTCACAAACAGAACTGAGAGCATCCAGACGGGAACCTGCAGATCCCAACAACACCCAGTGCCACAAGACTCCATCCTCTTCCCTTTCATCTTCAGCCTCTGCATGGAGTGACTGGGGCCATCATTAACATCCACATGTATACTCATGACACAAGCTACACTTGATGGTCAAGTGCCTCAATGACATTCACTGAAACACAATTCAAGCCTAGGCATGCTTGTGGAAGACACTCAACCCCACTAAAACAGATGTCATCCCCCTTGTAGGTGTCACCAAACACACCTAAGATCAAATCTGGCTGACAGACATGGCTTTAGACGACTTCTCTGGCCAACTCACCACTAGTGCAAAGTCCTTCAGCTTAACAATCAATTGTGTCTTCACCTTGAAAGCACACATCACTAAGAAGAAACAGACAACATGGTACCAGCCCTTACTTTGTAATTGTAATGGGTTATTTATAACACGCTTAATACCCAGAGGTTTCTAAACATGGATCCGGGGAGAGAACCTCTGTTGCTCTGCGTTGTCTTGCTTCCAAGGCAAGCACATTGCCCTTGAGCTATCCTCCCAAACCCTTACTCCTGCAATGAATAAAACACTTCATCCTTGCCTCAGACTTTGGATCCATCGTCTGGGCACTGACACTCTCCCACCTGGATGGTGGCAGTGTCCGCTTGGCAGATGTCATAACCACAAATCGGTCTTTTCTGAAAGCTGTTCAGCACGTCATACCATGTCTCATCGCAGGACTGAAGAAAAAAAGACTACATCTCCATAATCTCAATGAATTACACTGGCTACCTGACCACATAGCTAAAATGTGCAGCCCACTACCGGTACAGGTCAGGAAGTCACGCAAACTCACCCCTATGAATCTCAATCCACTATTGCGCAACCTCATAAATGCCAAACCGATACACAATATTAACATACTATAGCATCTATGTCTGAAAACTGCCATATGAGAAACTGCCCCTCTTAAAACTAAACTACCTAAACCCAAATAGAGCTCCCCTTAGTTCAATGATGAACTCATAGAACTCAGAAAGAAAAAAAGAGCCCTGGAACACCTATACAGAAAAAATAAATCCTCCAAACTCCAAAGCAAACTCCAACAACTATCCATAGATTACAAATGTAGTGTACTCACCCACAAAGCCGAATCGCTTAACAAACACATCTCAAATGCAGCCTCCAATACTAAAGAACTATTCACAATTATCAGATAACTAGAAACCCGCATATGACCCCCCTGCCCATAAACACCAGCAAAGCATGGTGCCCTACCATATAGGATGCTCAATCCTCTAAAGTATATACATTCCAATGCAAAATAGCCTCGCAAAAAAAGCTCCTAGAGCTCACAGCAAACCATCTCACCCCACAGACACAACAACTAGTGTCATGCCTGCGCCATGGGCGCATCCATTTACGCTCAATTTGGACTATATATTTATCATTTACTTACAACAGACTCTTGGATCCATCTATATTTACTTTGGGAACTTTATTTCCCATTTGCGAGACTTTGGTACTTTATTATTATTTCCAACAAACTATGCATACCATAATGCACCTGGCTACAAGCATCGATTCCTGGCTGTTCCTATTGGTTATCAAAGGAACTACACCCCCCAGAAGCCCTAGAGACTTGCCCTGCTTCCACCAGCCCAGGAACAGAAAGGGAGGTGGCCGATTGCCTGCGGGTGTGCTTAGCCAGGTGCAACCAATTAGCCTGCCTCTGTGCTGGGCTAGGCAGTATAAAGGCTGCTGCCAGCAGTGGCTCAGCCTCTTGCATCTGAGAGTCCTTCCTCCACCTTTTGAGTCTTCCTACGGATCTTGTATGCTGTTTACCTTCACTCCTGCTGGGACCCTGCCTTGTTGCTTGCTCCACCCTGCTGCCTCCAGCCATAGCCTTCCAGGCTCCCTGCCTCACAGCCCTGCTCCTCTGGGCTCTCCACACTGCAGCTGATCACGCTCTGCTGCCTTCCAGCCTCCGCCCTTGCCCTGCCGGGCTCTCCACATTGCAGCCGATCACGCTCTGCTGCCTTACAGCCTCCGCCCTTGCCCTGCCAGGCTCTCCACATTGCAGCCGATCACGCTCTGTTGCCTTCCAGCCTCCACCCTTGCCCTGCCGGGCTCTCTACATTGCAACCGATCACGCTCTGCTGCCTTCCAGCCTCCGCCCTTGCCCTGCCGGGCTCTCCACATTGCAGCCTATCACGCTCTGCTGCCTTCCAGCCTCCGCCCTTGCCCTGAGGGCTCTCTACATTGTAGCTGATCACGCTCTGCTGCCTTCCAGCCTCAGCCCTTGTCCTCTGGGCTCCCTGCTCTGCAGCCTGCCTCACTCCGGCTGCCTTCAGCCCTTGTCGTCTGGGCTCCCTGCTCTGCAGCCTGCCTCACTCCGGCTGCCTTAGCCCTTTTCCTCTGGGCTCCCTGCTCTGCAGCCTACCTCACTCTGGCTATCTACAGCCCTTGTCCTCTGGGCTCCCTGCTCTGCAGCCTACCTCACTCTGGCTACCTACAGCCCTTGTCCTCTGGGCCTTCCTACTTTGCAGCTTATCACGCTCCGCTGCCTACTACCTACCTTTTCCGCTGGGTTCTCGGCCTAGCAGCCCTCTACAGTCCTCTGCTACCTTCTACGTTCAGCGGCCCTGTCCCTCAGGGTTCACTCCTTACTGCCCGGCCCTTTTTGGGATCCTTGCCGTGCAGTCTGCTTTACTCTGCTGCCCTAAGCCCTTTTCCTCTGGGCTTTCTACCTTACAGTGCCACTCCTGTGGGCTTACTCATTTCTTTCCTGCTCCTCTGAGCTCTCAACCTTGTTCCTTACTGTTCTCTGCTATCCTATCCTGTTACACGACTTTCCCTTCATTTCCTTCTGCTAGTTTGCTATCACCTCCTTCCCTGGATTTGTCTGTAGTATCTTCTCTTGTACTGTTTGTAGACCCTTTTGTACAGAGCTTGACTGTTGGTTCCCATCAGTCAATCTCTGCCCCTTCCCTTGTCTCGTTTCTACATTACAGACACCCATAGCTGCTGTTCCAAGTCATGAGCAAACAGCGTGGGCCTCTGTTATAGCAAACTGTGCAGAAGGATACAGTATTTCCAAGGTTCGTGGAATACTCTTTTCCTATATCTGCATAAACCCCACGAGGGTATTCATTCTGTATCTTTTCCCTTGCTACTCTTGCCTATTCTTCGTTCTCTTTCCTTTCCGCTGTGTGTGTTCTTGTCTGTCCACTTTATTTGGCACAACCACCCAAACCCTTTCTGGGTGTCCTGTGCCACTCTTAATAGAGTGCCATCCCTGACAACTAGGTCTGACGTACCCAAATTCCACTTCGCTCAAGTCATCAATGACTAGGTACTTAAAACAATAGCATCTCTCAAGCCATCCAGCTGCAAAGGCGATTGCTTCCCTGCTAAAGTAGTTGAAGATTGCGCCTCCACACTAGCACCCATCATTACTGAATTTGTGAATGCATCCTTCAACTCTAGCGAAATACCAGCATCCATCAAAGTAGCTTGGGTCACACCACTACTCAAAAAACCAACCTTAGACGCCGCAATCCCCACTAACTACAGGCCCATCACAACAGTGCCATTCCTCCTCAAAATCATTGACAAAATAGCATACACCCAAGTACAAACCCATCTAGAACAGAGCCATTTACTAGAGGATAGACAATCAGGCTTCCATCCCAGACACAGTACCGAAACCTCCCTACTAGACCTAAAAAAACAGATGGATGCTATCAGGGACTCGGGTTTAATCGACCATGACAAATTATGCCAAACTCTAACCAACAATTTCCACTTCTCTAAGAATGCCACTACATGGATCAAGTAGTTCCTCTCTGACCGCACCTCAAGAGTCACACTCGCACCTCAAGAGTAATACTAGGTGATGAAGCAGCTGATACTATCCCAGTACCCTTAGGAGTATCGCAAGTATCCCGTCTCTCCCCCACACTTTACAACGCCTATACAAAATTACTCTTCGCAGCAATAGATGCCATGGGAGTTATTTATACACACTTCGCCGATGACACACACATACTTATACCTATCTCAGGCAACCTCGAGCATGACACAGCTTCCATTAATAAAATCTATTCCCTCATCCAAACCTGGATGGCTTATAACAGTCTTTGTCTCAATGGGGAAAAAAATGCAGATCCTAATAGTCAGTTTCCCAGCCAGGCTCAGCAAACTCCACCCTGACTACACTTCCATAGTAATAGATGGCACCCCTAACCCCATATCCTGCAAAGTCAAAACTCTAGGAGTCTACCTTGATTCCACCCTCACCATGACAAATCATGTTAACGCTTTGGCCTCATCCATGCCATACACAGTGTGGGATATTTTACCCATGCCGATGTGCCCCGCTGCACCCCTTTACCAATGGGGAAAGAAACAGCCAAAAATGGATGCACTAACCCCTGTGTGTGCAAAAATCTGCAAATCTGCGTGTGGGTCACGATCACAAAAGGCTGCACACCCCTGCCACACACAGTCAAAGTGGGGGCTGAAAACAGAACTTACTGCAGGAGCATGCCAGTGGGTGCTGTTAAACTTAACATGAAGCAAGGCCACAGAATTGGGCTAAAAACTGAAAATGCCTTTTAAAATTCAGCTTTGCAACCTTCAAAGTGCTGTTTTGGTGCTAGATCCATTCATTTTTCAGTGAATCATTGAGAGTAAAAGAATTACAGATCATCTAGTGTGGCCAGAGAAGCCAGAACTCATTGACTGACAGCAGCTAAGAAATGTGTCTCATGAAAAAGGCAGCCCAGCAACATTTCTTTCAGTTTCATGGGAAAAAAGGTGGCTAAAAATGGCAAAACATGCAACAATATCAGCTGTGCAGAGAACACCCAGAGCAAAGGCTGGATACTTAATTCCCGACTGCAAACAAATCTCAGCACTTCAGAGAAGAACTGGTGCTGAATAAAATGTGTGTGCTATAGAGGAAACTCTGGTGTAAAGGATTCAGCTTAAATGTGCTTTTCCATGAAGAAGTGCAAAATTGCCTGTTTAAAAACATGTTTGTAAAAGGCTTAATTCTTTAAATGTTAAAATCCCCTATAAACTGTGTTCATTTATATATTTTAAATGAATGATTTAGCTGAATGTTAAAGTCAAAACCTAGTTTGGCACTAAATATTTAATTCTGACTTGACAGCTTCAGCCTGGGAATGGTTGACACCTTGTCACTGACAGGAAAGGACTAGTTGCTGCTGGAGGTTCACGCATATTTAGAACAATAAGTTCACTAGACATTCGTCTGGGGCCCAGCCAAGGACAATGGCAGGCTGAACACTGATCCCTTCCCACCATGATCAAAGGAATTTGACAGCTGTTGCCAGTGAAAGAAAAGTAAAAAAAACCTGGTAAAGAACTTTTGTGGTTTAAAATGCCTATTTGTGATTAAGCTTTGAAAACCTTTAACTTTGCCACATGAAGGAGGACAAATCTAAAAATTGGTAGTTGTAAATCTAATTTTATGTTCTTTCTGTGAAGACGTGAGTAAATCATGTACTACATAAGGAACAAAAGTTACATAAAAAGAATAATTATGGCAAAACTATTGATGCTGCAAATATAATATTGTATACCCGTGTTCTAGGGGTAATTGCACAGATATGTACTGAGTCAGGAATTGTTAGGCCAAACTGTTTGACAAAATTCCACAGAATGACAAAGCCAGCTCTCACTGAGATGGGAGTAAGATGTAAGGATGACCCACAAAATATGTAATGTATGTGTCTGCTTTTATTAGAGGGTGTAATTATAGAAATGTGCATTTGTGGAAAAGTTAAATTGTGGTTCAAATCAATGTGAGTTCCCAAATCACATCATAAAATATGACAGCTCTTTCTGACTTCCAACCAGAAAAAGGCAAGTGCCTTTGACCTATTACAGCCGTGTGGGGGTGGTTTGAAATTCTGCCCCTACCACAAACTTATTGATGTCATTTGGCATGATAAATACGGGAACTTCACCACACACAAACACACTGATTCTTGACTACATCCTGATTTCCGTGTGACGCTCTGGTCCTGACTTCTTCATCCTGTTCCAGAACTCTTCACCTTGTTCCTGTTCCAGATTTCTTTACCAAGCCAAAGCCCAGCAATTGCTGAACTCTTTTCAGCTAGGTCCAAATCCTGAAACCATCCCAAAAGAACTTCAGGGAAATAATTCTGATCCAGTTTGGCTTGCTACCATTCATTCGTGCTTGCCGGCTGAAATTCACCATCATTCTAACCTAGTGTCCAGTGACCAGAAGGGCCAATCCAATCCAATCCAGCCTGAGGTACCAGTCAAATTGACCAGAACCGCCCTGCTGATCCAATTCCGCCAGAGGTGCCCTGCTGCCTGTAGACCTGACCATGATGACCCGAACCTGACGGTCCAATCTTAATTTACAGTGGACTGTAGGTATCAAAAGGAATCCTAGTGACCCATAGTATATTTGCATTGTCCTATCCCAATCTCCACCTATCTCACCTTTAATTTTAGAACCTCTAATATTGTCAGATCCATTCCTGCAACCCTGTTTGTAATCCCAAGTGTTAGCGCTGATTTTTCCCAATTGTTTCATTAGACCATAAGCCATTAGTGATTTGATTAAATAATGTAATTCCCATCCCGAAAAACAGAGTATCCGCCACGTGAAGGGTTACAATTGGCCGTGCGTAACTGTGGAGATTCACGGGTGGCATTCTCTTTTTCTTAGTCATTAATATATTTGAAATAAAACCAATCTGTCATTTTTAAAACCAAATTTCTGCTTTTATCCGTTCTATTTTTCTCAAAAACGCCTCTCATTTCTCAACGCCTCTCATTAAAACTCACATAATGTCTTCAATTTTATAGCTAGAGACTGACAAGCCGATTCATGGAATAATTAGCGCGGCGCAAGTGGCCAAAAACGTGCGAATCGCAGTGGAATAGCGAAAAACGCAGTGGAATAGCGAAAATCGCACGAAAAGCAGCGCACATCGATTCATGGAAGGCCATGCGCGAGAAAACCATCGGACGTGCGATAAGAAAGTGCGCGGCGCACGTTGGCGCACAGGCCATCTAACGGCGTGCGCCAGGCCACAGCGAAAATCGCACAGTCCACAGCGAAAATCGCACATAGCGCGGCGCACGCAACAAAAGTAGGCGGAACACGGGGCGTAACACTCGGAATGGGGAACAACTTGCCAAAATGTGGGCGTCACGGGGGAAGCACAGGGTAAAAGTGCGCGGAACGCCCACACGCTCGCCTACAACACGTATTCATGGAATAGAATAGGGCAAAAAAGCGCACGCTCAAACCAGCGCACAGGCACAAACACGGCCGCCACAAGAAAGCAGGCGGTAGCGTCTCTGCGCCTGGAAGAAATGTGCACTAAAAGGTGCGCCAACAAATAGCACCTATATACAGCCATGATGAATGTCCAATACTGTGGCCCTCCAGGATAAATGACGTACAAAGGGGTACCCACAAACACAGACACGCGCTGAGAGAAAAAATAAACGTGTGCGTGTATACCTGGGTGCGCGGGAAGTTGCACACGCGATATGGCCGGGTACGTGGATTTCAGGGGTGCGCGGGAAGTTCCACACGCGATATGGCCGGGTACGTGGATTTCAGGGGTGCGCGGGAAGTACCACACGCGATTAGTCAGGGTACGTGGATTTCAGGGGTGCGCGGGAAGTCCCACACGCGATTAGGCAGGGTACGTGGATTGCAGGGTTGCGCGGGAAGTTCCACACACGATATGGCCGGGTACGTGGATTTCAGGGGTGCGCGGGAAGTACCACACACGATTAGTCAGGGTACGTGGATTTCAGGGGTGCGCGGGAAGTCCCACACGCGATTAGGCAGGGTACGTGGATTGCAGGGTTGCGCGGGAAGTTCCACACGCGATATGGCCGTGTACGTGGATTTCTGGGGTGCGCGGGAAGTTCCACACGCGACATGGCCGTGTACGTGGATTTCAGGGGTGCGCGGGAAGTTCCACACGCGATTAGGCAGGGTACGTGGATTTCAGGGGTGCGCGGGAAGTTCCACACGCGATTAGGCAGGGTACGTGGATTTCAGGGGTGAGCGGGAAGTTCCACATGCGATTAGGCAGGGTACGTGGATTTCAGGGGTGCGCGGGAAGTTCCACACGCGATTAGGCAGGGTACGTGGATTTCAGGGGTGCGCGGGAAGTTCCACACGCGATATGGCCGTGTACGTGGATTTCAGGGTTGCGCGGGAAGTTCCACACGCGATATGGCCGGGTACGTGGATTTCAGGGGTGCGCGGGAAGTGCCACACGCGATATGGCCGTGTACGTGGATTTCAGGGTTGCGCGGGAAGTTCCACACGCGGTATGGCCGGGTACGTGGATTTCAGGGTTGCGCGGGAAGTTCCACACGCGATATGGCCGGGTACGTGGATATCAGGGGTGCGCGGGAAGTTCCACACGCAATTAGTCAGGGTACGTGGATTGCAGGGGTGCGCGGGAAATTTCACACGCGATATGGCCGGGTACGTGGATTTCAGGGGGGCGCGGGAAGTTCCACACGCGATATGGCCGGGTACGTGGATATCAGGGGTGCGCGGGAAGTTCCACACGCGATTAGTCAGGGTACGTGGATTGCAGGGGTGCGCGGGAAGTTCCACACGCGATTTGGCTGTGTGCTCCCAGGCATTACCTGTACACCCTCCACGGCCCCTGCAGGCAGCACACACCACAGGAGACTACCCTGCACACCTGCTCATGTCTCCCACCACCCCCACCCCCCAGCAGTGCAGGGGCACCCTCCACCAGGCCCCCACCCATGTCTCCCACCACCCCCACCCTCCCGCCACCAGGGGTACCCTCCACCAGGCCCCCACCCATGTCTCCCACCACCCCCACCCCCCAGAAGTGCAGGGGCACCCTCCACCAGGCCCCCTCTCATGTCTCCCACCACCCCCACCCCCCCGCCACCAGGGGCAGCCTCCACCAGGCCCCCACCCATGTCTCCCACCACCCCCACCCCCAAGCAGTGCAGGGGCACCCACTACCAGGCCCCCACCCATGTCTCCCACCACCCCCACCCTCCCGCCACCAGGGGTACCCTCCACCAGGCCCCCACCCATGTCTCCCACCACCCCCAGCAGTGCAGGGGCACCCTCCACCAGGCCCCCACCCATGTCTCCCACCACCCCCACCCTCCCGCCACCAGGGGTACCCTCCACCAGGCCCCCACCCATGTCTCCCACCACCCCCACCCCCCAGCAGTGCAGGGGCACCCTCCACCAGGCCCCCACTCATGTCTCCCACCACCCCCACCCCCGCCACCAGGGGCAGCCTCCACCAGGCCCCCACCCATGTCTCCCACCACCCCCACCCCCAGCAGTGCAGGGGCACCCACTACCAGGCCCCCACCCATGTCTCCCACCACCCCCACCCTCCCGCCACCAGGGGTACCCTCCACCAGGCCCCCACCCATGTCTCCCACCACCCCCACCCCCCAGCAGTGCAGGGGCACCCTCCACCAGGCCCCCACTCATGTCTCCCACCACCCCCACCCCCCCGCCACCAGGGGCAGCCTCCACCAGGCCCCCACCCATGTCTCCCACCACCCCCACCCCCCAGCAGTGCAGGGGCACCCACTACCAGGCCCCCACCCATGTCTCCCACCACCCCCACCCTCCCGCCACCAGGGGTACCCTCCACCAGGCCCCCACCCATGTCTCCCACCACCCCCACCCCCCCCGCCACCAGGGGCAGCCTCCACCAGGCCCCCACCCATGTCTCCCACCACCCCCACCCCCCCGCCACCAGGGGCAGCCTCCACCAGGCCCCCACCCATGTCTCCCACCACCCCCACCCCCCAGCAGTGCAGGGGCACCCACTAACAGGCCCCCACCCATGTCTCCCACCACCCCCACCCTCCCGCCACCAGGGGTACCCTCCACCAGGCCCCCACCCATGTCTCCCACCACCCCCACCCCCCCGCCACCAGGGGCAGCCTCCACCAGGCCCCCACCCATGTCTCCCACCACCCCCACCCCCCCGCCACCAGGGGCAGCCTCCACCAGGCCCCCACCCATGTCTCCCACCACCCCCAACCCCCAGCACTGTGGGGAACCTGCCAGCAGGCCTCCACCCATGTCCAACCCATGTCTCCCACCACCCCCACCCCCCAGCAGTGCAGGGGCAGCCTCCACCAGGCCCCCACTCATGTCCCCTATCACCCCCACCCCCCAGCAGTGCAGGGGCAGCCTCCACCAGGCCCCCACTCATGTCTCCCACCACCCCCACCCCCCCGCCACCAGGGGCAGCCTCCACCAGGCCCCCACCCATGTCTCCCACCACCCCCACCCCCCCGCCACCAGGGGCAGCCTCCACCAGGCCCCCACCCATGTCTCCCACCACCCCCACCCCCCAGCAGTGCAGGGGCACCCACTACCAGGCCCCCACCCATGTCTCCCACCACCCCCACCCTCCCGCCACCAGGGGCAGCCTCCACCAGGCCCCCACCCATGTCTCCCACCACCCCCAACCCCCAGCACTGTGGGGAACCTGCCAGCAGGCCCCCACACATGTCCCCCTGGCCCCAGGTCCTGACGATACACAATAATGGCAGTAATGGCCAGCATACCCAGCACAAACACCCAGGCAAGGATTGCATCCACCCACAAGGTGAATGCAATCACATGACACAACCCCAATGGCAAGTATGCAAAAGAACACATGTCCGTCACACACACATACACAAAGGGTGCAAGTGAATGTCAAAACCCATATCATGACATGTAAGAAACCAATGAGAAAATAACACAAGTGTAAGAAAATATAAAAAATGTATTAAATAACAAAAATAAGTTCACTTTTCAAACATACAACTATGTGGCTAAGTAAAGAAATGGTCCATGTCCGAGAACAAAAGTGATAAACAAGAAAACAAAGGAATGAAAAAAAAAAATAATTGTCCAAAGCAATATCATGTAGTAGGAAATTAAAGAAAAACCATTACGTCATGGTGAAAACAATAAGAAATTTAAAAAATGTATCTCCCAAAAAAACAAACTATATACAGGAATGTACCAGGGTCCATGAGCCCAACACCATAAATGAAACCTACTACTAACTAATGAAAAATATATGTACAAAAAAGTGGCCATTGTCCGAGCGGTCCAAAATAATAAAAAAAAATAAAGGAAACCTAGCACTAACTAACTAAATAACTATATACAAAGGCAGCGGGCAAGTCCTGCGGCTCACTTGGTGATGTTGCTGGCCAGGGCATCATCGAACTCCATGTCGATGTCCTGGAGGCGGGACTCTGTCCTGGCCCCGAGGTCTCGCAGGGACAACCCCATGTCCACCTCAAACTCCCTGCGAGCTTCCTCGAGGCACTCAGCCCGCCTCAATGCCCGACGCATGGAGAACTCCGCCCTGACCATGGCGAGCCGCTCCTCTTCCGCCCGCTGCCGCTCCGCACCTATCCGCTGGCCAAACTCCTCCCACACGGAAGACACCACCATCCCAGGGTTGCCCTGCCCTCCGGCCGATGCCTGCCCCTCTGCTCTTGATGGCCCCGAGCCATGATGCCTCCCACGTCGAGCCCGCTGCTGCCTCCGACGCCACTGCCTCTGCCAGCACGACGGCATCCAGGCTGATGGAAACCACCGACGCCGTCGTGCACGTGCCCTGCCCGATGATGCCGTCACATCTTCCATCTGCTGGGGTCCACTTGCTGTGTTGTCCACCCCTGCTGGACCTCCGACTCCCAACTGTGGCAGGGATGGGATCCCCACCGAGCTGGCTGCATTGGTCGGGGCAGGTCCACAGGGGGCCCTGGTGGCATCTGGGCCGGAAGACGGCAAGGAGAACGACCGGTGGATAGCCTGCACAGAGGAGGAGAGGGCCGTCAGATTGGCCAACACATGCAGGAAACCCCCGAACATGGCCGATCCCAATTGGGCCACGTCGGCACGGTGCACTTCGTGATGACGTGCGTGCTCCTCCCGGGAAGCACGCACGGCATCACGAATCACAGCTGTGCGCATCGCGACCCCAATCAGGACCTTCTCCACGCGGCCAGGGGTTCCCACGTCCGCAGGTGGAGGGGAGTCAGGTGACATGGACATCCCCTCTACCTGCGGACGGGCCTGGGACGGGGCATCCCTGCTGGTGCATGGTGGTGCACTCACAGGGTCAGGGACAGCGACATGCACAGGCCCCTCCACGGTGACCTGTGCTGCCTCCTGGCCCTGGCCCTGGACTGCAACATTTGCACCAGCAGGGATGCTCCCACCAGGCCCCATGTGTGCACCAGTGTCGGCCTCCTCCTCCTCTGTGCAAACCACCAACCTGGATGGCTCCTCACCGTCTCCCGCCGTAGCAGGCCCCTGTGGGGGCTCACCCACCCCTTCCGCTGCAGCCGTGGGGGCATCCCCGCCGCCTTGCTCCACAGCGCCGTCTCCGCCCTCTTCTTCACTAGCCGCTGCGTAGAGGGAGACAAAGGACACAAGCATCAGGCTACTGTACAATGGTCCCCTAGACAGGAAGCAATAGCAGATGAGCACCACTGTCAAAGTACACTTCCATCATGTCCCTCCACAACACATGGGTCAGTCCAGGCAAAACACACACAGTAACAGGCATGGTGCATGCCATGGACATTTCCATGCATGTCCAATGGACTATTGAAACATTCAATGATATGTAACTCACATGCATCATGGCTCATGCATATCACATGCACACACTTCACCTCAGTCACATCCATCTGGCCCCAAACACACCAAACACAGGGGAAACAAGGGTAAGTTGGGTGCGTCACTGAATCTGTGCATTGTCACACACATGTGTCATGCATCCATGGCATGCACAAGTCACAGACACACAGGTCAGGCACACAGACATGGCTACCATATATGTACCTGGCATCAGCACCCATCCTTCACCCCCATCCATGTCCAGGTACAGAGACTGGCATGCTCTCATGTCCAAAATCTGCATAGGGCTCCCCATGCCGCATTTCAACACATGCGACAACCATGTGGGTCACACATCACTGGTCGCACATGCATTACCATGATGTCCCTGCGCACATACATGCATACATGGCCCATGGCACACATACAGGCAAGTATCATAGAACCAGCACACCGCAACATGCCCTGTCTCACACAGTAATGCTTGGACACTTACCGCACAACTCCAGACGGGCCTCCCTCTCAAGGACCTGGGCGTTAAGCGCTGGGCGTACGCGTTCCAGGACCCTCTTCTGGATGGAACTCATGCGGCCCCGGCCCCCCTCCACGAGGCGCCAGGCCTTCACAAGGGTCCCGGACCTCAAGTCCTCCCAGCGCTTCTTGATCTTCTGGACGTTGCGGGTTGCCACCCCCTCCGCGTTGATGGCAACCACACAGTCGGCCCAGATCCTCTCCCGTCCTTCCTTGCTGGCGCGGGACGATCCAAAGAGGGCATCATACTGCCCCAGGACATGCTCCACCAGGACACCAACTTCAGTGGCAGTGAAGCTGGTGCCCCTCTGCCCCTCTGGCCTGGGGTTGCCACTGGTGCCAGATGTGGAAGTGCCCGACATGGCAACCCCAGAGGCAGGTGTGGGTGGGCAACTGGGTCCTGGGGCTGGGCTGTGGAGCGATGTAATCCCAGTCGGGTGTCTTCAGTTCCAGCAGGGGTGGACACAGCAACTGGACCCCTGCAGATGGCTGATGTGCAGGCACCAAATGGCAGGGCACGGTGGCAGCAGGCAGGCAGGCAGGCAGCAGCAGATGGCACGTGGGAGGCTGCTCGGGGCACTGGGGGGCAGTAACTCGGCCTTCTGGGCAGGAGCGTGGTCTTCCGTGTGTTTTCGGGTGGCCAGCTTGATACGGAGTGATTTGGCACGTGAAATTCCTGCACGTCAGTGTGAAATCCGAGGAAAGGCCCTTAGCGCGTAAGCGCGTCAGCACGCATACGCGATTCTATTGGACCAGAGTCCCTCAGCGCGTAAGCGCGTCTGACGTGACCCGCACGGGTGTTCCCCACTCAGCACGTGATGACGGAGCACATGTGGAAATACTGCACGTCAGAGTGTCATCGCATGTAATTGGACAAAAGTGCGCGTACACGCGATTGTCCTATGTACGTGTATTTCAGGGGTGCGTCATCGCGTGTAATTGGACAAAAGTGCGCGTACACGCGATTGGCCTATGTACGTGTATTTCAGGGGTGCGTCATCGCGTGTAATTGGACAAAAGTGCGCGTACACGCGATTGGCCTATGTACGTGTATTTCAGGGGTGCGTCATCGCGTGTAATTGGACAAAAGTGTGCGTACACGCGATTGGCCTATGTACGTGTATTTCAGGGGTGCCTGATGACCAGGTGTATGGAAGGTACAGGTTTCCACCACACATAATACTGGACCTGGTGAGTGAGTGGGAGGATGACCTCACATCACCCACCCTGTGCTCCCAAGCACTCAGCCCCCTGGAGAAGGTCCTCAATGTACTGCACTTCTTAGCCACTGGATCATTTCAGCGGACAAGTGCCATAGTGGGTGGGGTGTCACAGGCCACCCAGTCACGCTGCCTACACCAGGTCTTGGACATCATCACTGCACGCCCATCAGTCCGCAGGCACATATACCTGCCCAGAACACCTGCTGAAAGGCATGCTGCCGCCCTGGATTTTTACGGTGTGGCACGATTCCCCAAAGTGCTAGGTGCCATCGACTGCACCCATGTGGCTCTACGTCCCCCCAGGGCATCTGAGCACATCTATAGGAACCGCAAGCACTGGCATTCCATCAACGTGCAGGTAGTATGTAATGCCAAGGGAATCATCACCTCAGTATATGCCAACTATCCCGGGTCCACCCACGACAGCTTCATTTACCGAATGTCCACCCTATGCCGGGACATAGATGCTGGGCGGCATGGCGATACATGGCTTCTTGGTGAGTATGTATGCCACTGCACATGCATGCATGTTGGATACTGAGCAAGGTCACAACCCCACCAATGATACCAATCACCACCTCCACAGGGGACAGTGCCTACCCTCTCAGCCCCCACATGATGACGCCAATTCGGAACCCCACCACGCCACCCGAGGTAAGATATAACACAGCCCACATTACAACCCGGGGCATAGTGGAGCGCACATTCGGAGTGCTAAAGTCACGCTTTCGCTCCCTTGACCGTTCTGGCGGGCAGCTGTTATACGCTCCCCCAGTAGTGTGCAGGATCATAGTGGCAGCATATGTCCTGCACAACGTTGCAACATGCCGGGGCCTGCCCGTGGACATGGTGGTGGCCCCACATCCCCAACCACATGCACAGCTGCTGCGCATGGGAGGGGAAAGGGCACGAGGGGAGGCAACCCGTACACAGCTAGTGGCTAATTACTTCACATAGTATACACTCCCCTGTGGAGTGCACACTGGCCTGGCACATTCCATCTGGCAATCAATGATGACTCAACCTGACACTGATCCTGGATGTCTGGAGATTCTACCGTGAAAAGCATATCAGCCTGAGATTGTTCACCTGGAAGTGTTACAATGTGTGCATCCCTACCCACACACAACACCAATGCAGTTTTGTGAAGAAACACATTCAAGCAGCCAAAATGAATACCCACTGGCTAAATGCAACAAGAGGACAGTGCCATGTCACCCAACCCATCCCCAGCACCGCCACACAACACACCGTGCCATGTCATGCTATGTGTAGGTAAACAAAGTAATCCCCACAACATGACAAGTGTTGCGATGTACAGTGTCCCCAATTGAAACTTCCTACACCTGAAATGCTCACTGTAATGCAGGACAAACAACAAACTTGAGCACGTACTACCATTAACATGACTTCAGTAATGTAATAGATCAGTTGTCTCACCACCTGGATATGCCTGCACTCCCACCACTTCCAACTGAACAGTGTTGGTGCCATGTAGAGTTGTAGGTGCTCTGCTGCCAACAAGGACCCCATCTCCAGACTAGAGGGCCTTGTGTAGACATGAGGAAGGGACCTGCAAATTGGGAGGCAGACACAGATGATGAGTTACACATCAATGCAACATGCAGTGTACAACACAACAGCAATATGCACTAGGAATGTATACACAGTATTGATTAGACTACCCACACATGTAGTGGGAGTCCAATGTCACCATGTACTTCAATGTCACTTGGGCACACCCTTTGCAAGCCCATGGAAACGGGAAGCAGGAGGGGTGTGTGTGACTCAAACCCAGGCATCTGAACCTAATACATGACAAGCCTGCATGTGCCCAGCCACAATGCAGCGTATGCCCACAGGAACCACGGAAGCCAACAAATTGTCCCAAAAAAAATTGGGAAAAATATAAAAATAAAAATTAAAAAAAAAAATAAAAAAAATCAAAAATGGCCATTAAAGGGCCCGGGGGGGTTGGGGAGGCCACCCAGGAGGTCCGAGGTCAGGGTGCACACCAGAAACCACCTGTGTGGATCCTGGGAAAAAAAAACACCTCCATGGGCTCATGGCCCACACGGCTACCCTATTGTGGGAGTATCACTGCTGTCGCTATTGTCACCCTGTGCAGCTGCATCCGGAGGTGGTTGCACTATGGGAGGCAGCCCATGCAAGGCCCTACTCTGTTCCTCCATGGCTGCAAGCATGCGGGTGTGGTAGGTCTCGTTCTGGAGGATGAGTGTGCGGAGGTCCCCATGCAACAACTCACGGGATGCCCGGACCTCCGCCCTCGTTGCTTGCATCTCAGCTGAGAGCGTACGGGTGAGACGCTCCAGCTGCTGTTCTGTCCTTTGGTGTGTTGAAGCCTCTAGCTCAACAAGAGTCGTCCTGAGTTGATGTAGCTCCTGCCTCAGGGCTTCCCTGTGGCCCTGGGACTCTATGGAGATGGCCTCCTGCAGAGTCGCCAGTGCCGCCCGCCTGTCCCTGTTGGACGCCAACATGTCCTCCCTGTGTGACTGGCAGATGGAGTCGGTTGCCTGCTCTAGTCGCTCCATCAGCCTTTCAGGGGGGACAATGGAAGTGGCCACCCTATCCATGGCCTGAGCCATCATCTCGGATGATGCTGCCTGTTGGGTAGCCATACCGTAAATGGATTGCTCCCATGCGGTATTGCCAGGTGGCGTACGGCCACCACGTCGGCGGGCACCACACCTGTCTGGGGCAAGGCGGACTGCGCCTTGCTGTGTCGGCACTGCCTGAGGCTGCAGGACTGCATTCCCCCTCTGATCTGCTGGCCCAGGAACAGGATCAGATGTCGCGGAGTGTGACCCTGCATCCGTAACCACCAAAGGCCTAGCTGCCAACACTGACATCCCCATTGAGGGTTCTGACCCTGGTGCAGGTGGGTGAGACAGAACAGATTCCCTCCCTGGAACACTCACCTGCGACGGCACGTAGGTCTCAACATCCGAGTCAACAGCTGAGTACAGCTCGGGGGAGGTGCAGCCAGAGACACCCCTTGAGAGCACGACCTGCAGCACTTGTGGGTTTTCACCCACCAGCACACCACGTCCCTCACTGGTGGTTGTTCGGCCCTCGGAACCCTCCTGGGTCTGCACCATCTCCACAACCCCAGCAGTATCAAGTGCGTCTTCCCCTGCAATGACATAATGACAAAGAAATGGAAACCCGCATTAGCACCATGGCACACAATGAGGGCTGAGAAGCAAGAGAACCAGTACTTGATTGACACATGTCCCACATGACTAAGACCCTCCCATGCATGCACCCTCACTGCGTATGAAGGGCAGGCAAATGGCACACACTCATTACACAAAGATGGAAGTTGAACACATTTCATGCATGCTGCCTGGCAGTGGCATCACACATTGCCCTGTGATTGCCAGGTGACACACACATGCCATCACACAGATGGCATGTGCCATTGCTATTGAGTGTAGATGGAGAGGAGGGCAGCACTTATTCATTCTGTCCAGTTCCCACATGCAATAGCTTTTCTAATTCAAACAGGTCTGCTTTATCACCTGGAGCTGGCAGTCCAATATGGTCCAATTGCACAGGGACATGTGTGAACATATGATATCCAGGTAACAAAGTAACTCCACTTTACCATGGCCATGCCATACATGTGACTAGAGGACTGAGGAATGCCTAGTATAAGTGGTGGAATGCATACAATCTGTCTGATTGAACATAGGAAAATAAGCAACAATGTTGTGGCAAGGTGACACTTCAAGGCCAACTTGGGTGCTGTTGGCCTAGATGTCTACTGTTGGCAGAAGGGATACTGCAATGGCAAAATGCAGCTGCGCAGGATGTATTGCATGAAGCACATGGCTGACCCATTCGACTCAGGCGCACACACTCTCACCTGGCACACAAACAGATGCCCTCACACACACACCATGCACATGGATGACACACACATGCATATGCACTCACCGGACAATGCCTCGTAATCAGGCAGATCTCCCACGCCTTGGATCTGTTCCTCCGTGACGTAGGTCCCAGCGACTGACTCATGTGGAGTGAGTTCCATGTCTTCTACTGGAGACCCACCTCCAGTCACTAGAGTTGCGGCATGACTTGAGGCCAGCTTCTTCTTTGCCCTGCGCTTTAGGTCATTCCAGCGCTTGTAGCAATCATTGGCTGTGCGCCTCACGATTCCAAGGGCACTTACGATGTCCGCAACGGTCTGCCAGTGTGCCTGGCGTTGTGCAGGTGTGGTCTTGGATCCTGCAACAATGACCATCTCGTTATCATGTCCGGACACATACTGGACAAGTGCATTCAGTTCGTCATCCGTGAAGCTGGGCTTCCTCGACGGACCGGACTGTGTAGCCGTGTCTGGGGCATCAGCCTGTGCCGGACGAGCACTCTTCCTCTTCCGCTTGGAAGGTGGTGGTGATCCTGAGTGTCCTGCGCCGCTCTGGACACTAGGGGCAGGAGCCCTGGTGGGCTCTGTATCAGGTGTGTGGGATTGCACACTCAGCATGGGAGTTGGTGCAGGCATTGGCTCAAGTGTAATGGTGTCATGGGGAATGTCAGCAGAATGGACTAGGACGGACACTGTCCTGGCTGGGTGTGTGAGAGCTGGGGTGGATGGAGCCGCAGCTGCCCCTGCAACCTCTCCGCCCTGCCTACTTGGGGCAGCAGATGACCTTGCTGCCCCAGATCCACGTGGCATGATAGCATCAACGTGCACCAGCGCACGTGTCGTAGCCCTGCTGACCTGGAAGTCAGCCATGGAGTCAGCCAGGTCTGGTGCCACAATGGGCTGGTCCAACAAGGGCTGAGCATGGATGGTGTCAGCCACTTCAGCCTCAACGGGAGGGGGGGGGAGGGGGGGTGATGGGTGCCCTTGACTGGTACTCCACACATGTGGGGACAGGCTCACCCTGCAAGTTACGACCACGTCCCCTACCGGATCCACCACGGCCACCACTTGTGGCTCTTCCGCCTTTGCCACCCTTACGGAATCCTCGCCTCCCAGCCATGGCACTGATATTAATGTGCGTATGGGAGTGGCTGTAGACAATTGTCCTGGGCAATTGGGGGTCAAAGGGGTTGGGTACCAGATGGTAATTGTACCCTAGTGCTCTAGCACGGCTGATTGTAACCCCTGGGGAAAGATGACGGGTCACGCAACGCACAGGAGGCCCAAAAAAGGGAGATGACGTGCACGCAACCCCTCCTAGACCACGTGTGCAGAAATAAAAACCTGCACTACGCTGTGGCACCCAGTAACACAAGAATGAACGTATGCGTGTCACACGCAGCCTAGAATGACCTCTGAAGGGGTAGGCTACACACGGGGCAAGCACAGAAGTTAGATACGTGCGTGACTCACCGTCTGCCAGGTAAAAGAGCGTGAAAAATGAGCGCGTTTGGTTGGCAATACCCCCGCCAAAAGAAGATGTGTACACTGTCTGAGAAGACAGGACAACAGTAGAAGGGGACACTGTTTGAGGGAACAGGCCCAGGTAAACCAGTACAAGAGAAAAAAGAGAAAAAGCTGTCAGAGGTAACAGGGAGTACGAACTGGAAACGCCGTGAAGTAAATCGCGTGTGAAACGACAAGAAGTACAGAATTCACCCACTCGCTCTCCACGAAAAGCACGTACAAGGAAATGGTGTTCTACACGTACCTTATATACAGGCCCACACGTACAGCGTCACTTACGCGGCGTGTACGTTCACCAATCACACGCTTTGTCACTCCTGCGTGTAGATCCATTTTCACCAATCACACGCTTTGTCACTTCTGCGTGTAGATCCATTTTCTCCAATCACACGCTTTGTCACTTCTGCGTGTAGATCCATTTTCGCCAATCACACGCTTTGTCACTTCTGCGTGTAGATCCATTTTCACCAATCACACGCTTTGACACTGGGACGTGTCACGCAACATTTTCCTGCACGTGCAGGTGACTATAGGCGCGCATATGCTGGTGACGGGTTTACGCGCTAAGGGCCTTTCCTCGATTCACACGCTGACGTGTGGGTTTTTCACGTGCAGAATCACTCCCTATCAGGCTGTCCACGCGTTCACACACGAAAGACCACGCTCCTGGACAAGAGGCCAAATTACTGCCCCCCCAGAGCCCTGAGCACGCTCCCACCTGCCATCTGCGGCTGCCTGACTGCCTGCTGGCCACGTGCCCCACAGTGCTGGTGGGTGGGGGTGGTGGGAGACATGGGTGGGGGCCTGGTGGAGGGTGCCCCTGCACTGCTGGGGGGTGGGGGTGATTGGGGACATGAGTGGGGGCCTGGTGGAGGCTGCCCCTGGTGGCGGGAGGGTGGGGGTGGTGGGAGACATGGGTGGGGGCCTGGTGGAGGCTGCCCCTGGTGGCGGAAGGGTGGGGGTGGTGGGAGACATGGGTGGGGGCCTGGTGGAGGCTGCCCCTGGTGGCGGGGGGGGTGGGGGTGGTGGGAGACATGAGTGGGGGCCTGGTGGAGGCTGCCCCTGCACTGCTGGGGGGTGGGGGTGGTGGGAGACATGGGTGGGGGCCTGGTAGTGGGTGCCCCTGCACTGCTGGGGGGTGGGGGTGGTGGGAGACATGGGTGGGGGCCTGGTGGAGGGTGCCCCTGCACTGCTGGGGGGTGGGGGTGATTGGGGACATGAGTGGGGGCCTGGTGGAGGCTGCCCCTGCACTGCTGGGGGGTGGGGGTGATTCGGGACATGAGTGGGGGCCTGGTGGAGGCTGCCCCTGCACTGCTGGGGGGTGGGGGTGGTGGGAGACATGGGTTGGACATGGGTGGGGGCCTGCTGGCAGGTTCCCCACAGTGCTGGGGGTTGGGGGTGGTGGGAGACATGGGTGGGGGCCTGGTGGAGGCTGCCCCTGGTGGCGGGGGGGTGGGGGTGGTGGGAGACATGGGTGGGGGCCTGGTGGAGGCTGCCCCTGGTGGCGGGGGGGGTGGGGGTGGTGGGAGACATGAGTGGGGGCCTGGTGGAGGCTGCCCCTGCACTGCTGGGGGGTGGGGGTGGTGGGAGACATGGGTGGGGGCCTGGTAGTGGGTGCCCCTGCACTGCTGGGGGGTGGGGGTGGTTTGAGACATGGGTGGGGGCCTGGTGGAGGGTACCCCTGGTGGCGGGAGGGTGGGGGTGGTGGGAGACATGGGTGGGGGCCTGGTGGAGGGTGCCCCTGCACTGCTGGGGGGTGGGGGTGATTGGGGACATGAGTGGGGGCCTGGTGGAGGCTGCCCCTGCACTGCTGGGGGGTGGGGGTGATTGGGGACATGAGTGGGGGCCTGGTGGAGGCTTCCCCTGCACTGCTGGGGGGTGGGGGTGGTGGGAGACATGGGTTGGACATGGGTGGGGGCCTGCTGGCCGGTTCCCCACAGTGCTGGGGGTTGGGGGTGGTGGGAGACATGGGTGGGGGCCTGGTGGAGGCTGCCCCTGCACTGCTGGGGGGTGGGGGTGATTGGGGACATGAGTGGGGGCCTGGTGGAGGCTGCCCCTGGTGGCGGGAGGGTGGGGGTGGTGGGAGACATGGGTGGGGGCCTGGTGGAGGCTGCCCCTGGTGGTGGGGGAGTGGGGGTGGTGGGAGACATGAGTGGGGGCCTGGTGGAGGCTGCCCCTGGTGGCGGGAGGGTGGGGGTGGTGGGAGACATGGGTGGGGGCCTGGTGGAGGCTGCCCCTGGTGGCGGGGGGGTGGGGGTGGTGGGAGACATGGGTGGGGGCCTGGTGGAGGGTGCCCCTGCACTGCTGGGGGGTGGGGGTGATAGGGGACATGAGTGGGGGCCTGGTGGAGGCTGCCCCTGGTGGCGGGAGGGTGGGGGTGGTGGGAGACATGGGTGGGGGCCTGGTAGTGGGTGCCCCTGCACTGCTGGGGGGTGGGGGTGGTGGGAGACATGGGTGGGGGCCTGGTGGAGGCTGCCCCTGGTGGCGGGGGGGTGGGGGTGGTGGGAGACATGGGTGGGGGCCTGGTGGAGGCTGCCCCTGGTGGCGGGGGGGTGGGGGTGGTGGGAGACATGAGTGGGGGCCTGGTGGAGGCTGCCCCTGCACTGCTGGGGGGTGGGGGTGGTGGGAGACATGGGTGGGGGCCTGGTAGTGGGTGCCCCTGCACTGCTGGGGGGTGGGGGTGGTGGGAGACATGGGTGGGGGCCTGGTGGAGGGTACCCCTGGTGGCGGGAGGGTGGGGGTGGTGGGAGACATGGGTGGGGGCCTGGTGGAGGGTGCCCCTGCGCTGCTGGGGGGTGGGGGTGATTGGGGACATGAGTGGGGGCCTGGTGGAGGCTGCCCCTGCACTGCTGGGGGGTGGGGGTGATTGGGGACATGAGTGGGGGCCTGGTGGAGGCTGCCCCTGCACTGCTGGGGGGTGGGGGTGGTGGGAGACATGGGTTGGACATGGGTGGGGGCCTGCTGGCAGGTTCCCCACAGTGCTGGGGGTTGGGGGTGGTGGGAGACATGGGTGGGGGCCTGGTGGAGGCTGCCCCTGCACTGCTGGGGGTTGGGGGTGATTGGGGACATGAGTGGGGGCCTGGTGGAGGCTGCCCCTGGTGGCGGGGGGGTGGGGGTGGTGGGAGACATGGGTGGGGGCCTGGTGGAGGGTGCCCCTGGTGGCGGGGGGGTGGGGGTGGTGGGAGACATGGGTGGGGGCCTGGTGGAGGGTGCCCCTGCACTGCTGGGGGGTGGGGGTGATAGGGGACATGAGTGGGGGCCTGGTGGAGGCTGCCCCTGGTGGCGGGAGGGTGGGGGTGGTGGGAGACATGGGTGGGGGCCTGGTAGTGGGTGCCCCTGCACTGCTGGGGGGTGGGGGTGGTGGGAGACATGGGTGGGGGCCTGGTGGAGGCTGCCCCTGGTGGCGGGGGGGTGGGGGTGGTGGGAGACATGGGTGGGGGCCTGGTGGAGGCTGCCCCTGGTGGCGGGGGGGTGGGGGTGGTGGGAGACATGAGTGGGGGCCTGGTGGAGGCTGCCCCTGCACTGCTGGGGGGTGGGGGTGGTGGGAGACATGGGTGGGGGCCTGGTAGTGGGTGCCCCTGCACTGCTGGGGGGTGGGGGTGGTGGGAGACATGGGTGGGGGCCTGGTGGAGGGTACCCCTGGTGGCGGGAGGGTGGGGGTGGTGGCAGACATGGGTGGGGGCCTGGTGGAGGGTGCCCCTGCACTGCTGGGGGGTGGGGGTGATTGGGGACATGAGTGGGGGCCTGGTGGAGGCTGCCCCTGCACTGCTGGGGGGTGGGGGTGATTGGGGACATGAGTGGGGGCCTGGTGGAGGCTTCCCCTGCACTGCTGGGGGGTGGGGGTGGTGGGAGACATGGGTTGGACATGGGTGGGGGCCTGCTGGCCGGTTCCCCACAGTGCTGGGGGTTGGGGGTGGTGGGAGACATGGGTGGGGGCCTGGTGGAGGCTGCCCCTGCACTGCTGGGGGGTGGGGGTGATTGGGGACATGAGTGGGGGCCTGGTGGAGGCTGCCCCTGGTGGCGGGAGGGTGGGGGTGGTGGGAGACATGGGTGGGGGCCTGGTGGAGGCTGCCCCTGGTGGTGGGGGAGTGGGGGTGGTGGGAGACATGGGTGGGGGCCTGGTGGAGGCTGCCCCTGCACTGCTGGGGGGTGGGGGTGGTGGGAGACATGGGTGGGGGCCTGGTGGAGGCTGCCCCTGCACTGCTGGGGGGTGGGGGTGATTGGGGACATGAGTGGGGGCCTGGTGGAGGCTGCCCCTGGTGGCGGGAGGGTGGGGGTGGTGGGAGACATGGGTGGGGGCCTGGTGGAGGCTGCCCCTGGTGGCGGGGGGGTGGGGGTGGTGGGAGACATGGGTGGGGGCCTGGTGGAGGGTGCCCCTGCACTGCTGGGGGGTGGGGGTGATAGGGGACATGAGTGGGGGCCTGGTGGAGGCTGCCCCTGGTGGCGGGAGGGTGGGGGTGGTGGGAGACATGGGTGGGGGCCTGGTAGTGGGTGCCCCTGCACTGCTGGGGGGTGGGGGTGGTGGGAGACATGGGTGGGGGCCTGGTGGAGGCTGCCCCTGGTGGCGGGGGGGTGGGGGTGGTGGGAGACATGGGTGGGGGCCTGGTGGAGGCTGCCCCTGGTGGCGGGGGGGTGGGGGTGGTGGGAGACATGAGTGGGGGCCTGGTGGAGGCTGCCCCTGCACTGCTGGGGGGTGGGGGTGGTGGGAGACATGGGTGGGGGCCTGGTAGTGGGTGCCCCTGCACTGCTGGGGGGTGGGGGTGGTGGGAGACATGGGTGGGGGCCTGGTGGAGGGTACCCCTGGTGGCGGGAGGGTGGGGGTGGTGGGAGACATGGGTGGGGGCCTGGTGGAGGGTGCCCCTGCGCTGCTGGGGGGTGGGGGTGATTGGGGACATGAGTGGGGGCCTGGTGGAGGCTGCCCCTGCACTGCTGGGGGGTGGGGGTGATTGGGGACATGAGTGGGGGCCTGGTGGAGGCTGCCCCTGCACTGCTGGGGGGTGGGGGTGGTGGGAGACATGGGTTGGACATGGGTGGGGGCCTGCTGGCAGGTTCCCCACAGTGCTGGGGGTTGGGGGTGGTGGGAGACATGGGTGGGGGCCTGGTGGAGGCTGCCCCTGCACTGCTGGGGGTTGGGGGTGATTGGGGACATGAGTGGGGGCCTGGTGGAGGCTGCCCCTGGTGGCGGGAGGGTGGGGGTGGTGGGAGACATGGGTGGGGGCCTGGTGGAGGCTGCCCCTGGTGGTGGGGGGGTGGGGGTGGTGGGAGACATGGGTGGGGGCCTGGTGGAGGCTGCCCCTGCACTGCTGGGGGGTGGGGGTGATTGGGGACATGAGTGGGGGCCTGGTGGAGGCTGCCCCTGGTGGCGGGAGGGTGGGGGTGGTGGGAGACATGGGTGGGGGCCTGGTGGAGGCTGCCCCTGGTGGCGGGGGGGTGGAGGTGGTGGGAGACATGGGTGGGGGCCTGGTGGAGGGTGCCCCTGCACTGCTGGGGGGTGGGGGTGATAGGGGACATGAGTGGGGGCCTGGTGGAGGCTGCCCCTGGTGGCGGGAGGGTGGGGGTGGTGGGAGACATGGGTGGGGGCCTGGTTGTGGGTGCCCCTGCACTGCTGGGGGGTGGGGGTGATAGGGGACATGGGTGGGGGCCTGGTGGAGGCTGCCCCTGGTGGCGGGGGGGTGGGGGTGGTGGGAGACGTGGGTGGGGGCCTGGTGGAGGCTGCCCCTGGTGGCAGGGGGGTGGGGGTGGTGGGAGACATGAGTGGGGGCCTGGTGGAGGCTGCCCCTGCACTGCTGGGGGGTGGGGGTGGTGGGAGACATGGGTGGGGTCCTGGTGGAGGCTGCCCCTGCACTGCTGGGGGGTGGGGGTGATTGGGGACATGAGTGGGGGCCTGGTGGAGGCTGCCCCTGGTGGCGGGAGGGTGGGGGTGGTGGGAGACATGGGTGGGGGCCTGGTGGAGGCTGCCCCTGGTGGCGGGGGGGTGGGGGTGGTGGGAGACATGGGTGGGGGCCTGGTGGAGGGTGCCCCTGCACTGCTGGGGGGTGGGGGTGATAGGGGACATGAGTGGGGGCCTGGTGGAGGCTGCCCCTGGTGGCGGGAGGGTGGGGGTGGTGGGAGACATGGGTGGGGGCCTGGTTGTGGGTGCCCCTGCACTGCTGGGGGGTGGGGGTGGTGTGAGACATGGGTGGGGGCCTGGTGGAGGCTGCCCCTGGTGGCGGGGGGGTGGGGGTGGTGGGAGACATGGGTGGGGGCCTGGTGGAGGCTGCCCCTGGTGGCGGGGGCGTGGGGGTGGTGGGAGACATGAGTGGGGGCCTGGTGGAGGCTGCCCCTGCACTGCTGGGGGGTGGGGGTGGTGGGAGACATGGGTGGGGGCCTGGTATTGGGTGCCCCTGCACTGCTGGGGGGTGGGGGTGGTGGGAGACATGGGTGGGGGCCTGGTGGAGGGTACCCCTGGTGGCGGGAGGGTGGGGGTGGTGGGAGACATGGGTGGGGGCCTGGTGGAGGGTGCCCCTGCACTGCTGGTGGGTGGGGGTGATTGGGGACATGAGTGGGGGCCTGGTGGAGGCTGCCCCTGCACTGCTGGGGGGTGGGGGTGCAGGGGGACATGAGCAGGTGTGCAGGGTAGTCCCCTGTTTTGTAGGCTGCCTGCAGGGGCCGTGGAGGGTGTACAGGGAACACCTGTGAGGACCCACCCAGCCTAATCGCGTGTGTGACTTCCCACGCACCCCTGTAATACACGTACCCAGCCAAATCGTGTGTGATTATTCCCACGCACCCCTGTAATACACGTACCCAGCCAAATCGCGTGTGATGATTCCCACGCACCCCTGTAATACACGTACCCAGCCAAATCGCGTGTGATGATTCCCACGCACCCCTGTAATACACGTACACAGCCAAATCGCGTGTAAAACTTCCCGTGTACCCCTGTAATACACGTACCCAGCCAAATCCCGTGTGATCATTCCCGCGTACCCCTGTGATACACGTGCCCTGGCTAATCGCGTGTAAAACTTCACGCCTACCCCTGTAATACACGTACCCTGGCCAATCGCGTGTTAAACTTCCCGCGTACCCCTGTAATACACGTACCCTGCCTAATCGCATGTATTACTTCACGCCTACCCCTGATATGCACGTTACCCGCTTTGCGTTCCTTGTTTGGCAGCCCTGTAAACTGGTCCAGGGTTAGCGCAGCCCTTTGCGATGATTTAGCGATTTTGATGGCTTTTCCTTGCGCGAGGGCGTTCTTGGGGGCGTTACTGGCGCTGCTGCAGGGTCGCTGCGATACTCTGCGCCACGGCTGGTTTGGGAGCCTAAAATCCATGAATACGCTGTGCGATGAAATCGGTTTTAGCGCACGTGCCTGGCGCAGACAATCGCACGCGGACACTCTGCGCCAGCCGCTTGCGACACTTTTCTGCGAAATTCTATGAATTACCCTGTTAATTTCAACTCTCAGTTAAACCTAAGACCTGAGCTACATCCACAATTGCGAAACAGTGTATTTTTTTATAATAATCACATAGTGAAATTTTGGCGTGAATTTGCATTTTTGCAAACATTTTACACATGTCTTTTCCCATTCAAAGTGTTTCTTAACTTCCATTCTGATCTAAAGTGTGTATTGTTGCTCATCTTGTAGCTCATGTTGGTTAGAATCTGTTCAGTGTTGCTCTCAGGAAATTCTATCAATTTAAGGATTTTTGCAGACTTTTCCTTGTTTCACAAAGCCATTTTCAACTGTCATTTTAAAAAGTGTACATTTCCCAAAAACGTTTTTCTCTCTTGTTTGGGGAAGGACGATTATATTCAAACACTGTACTCTGTTCTTATTCCTGAATACCTGCTGATTACTTACATCTGTGTAGAATTGCTCATTTGTGAATTGAGAACTTTGCAGGGGGAAACTTTAACCTAAGCGCTATCTTTTCACAAGCCAAAACTGTTCTTTTTCCTTTGTTTTCTATTCTGTAGTGCTATATGTGAATTCAATTGCTTTACTTACTTTCTGAATTGTTTTGTCACCACATTGGTGATTTCTGCCCCATATATATATTAAAGCTTATGTGTGATTTGAAATTTAAATAAATAAATATTTACCTTTACCAACAAGCCTGATTCCTGGTCCACTGTTATCTGGGGGTATTTTGAAAAGGGTGTGATATGAGTGGTATATCACTCAGAATATTGGACCTATAGACATGATAAATAAGTAATTCATCTGTGCATTACATATTAGGCGAGACCCGGGTGTATTGCCTGATTGAAATCCTTAACAACAGCCAAACCTATCACACTAAGCAGGCCTCTTCTTTCCACTGACAACTACCTCACACTTGCATTCTTACAAAGATAGACTACTGCAACATCCTATTGCTAGGCAGCACTAAAAGAAACTTAAACAAACTGCAACTCCTTCAAAACAAAGCCCTCAGAGCAGCTCGAGGCATCAACAGAAGAGAGCAGATATCTCTGCACAGAAGGGACGCCCATTGTCTCCCTGTACAAGCCAGAATTCTCCACAAAACTCTCACCATCAGCCATTAATGCCTCTCAGATAGCGCCCCATCTACCTCAGCCAAAGCATATCGCACAAGACCACGACCAGAACTCTCAGATCCTGCGCCAACACTCATCTCCACATCCCACACTTCATAACCTCCAGAGCAGGTAACGCTAGCTTTCTCACAGCAGCTCCACGTATTTGGAACACACTTCCTGCTCACCTAAGTAACGAAGCTTCCTTCCCGAAATTTAAGAAACTACTTAAAACCTGGCTGTTTAACAAATGCTAACAACGCAAACCCAAAAAAGTGGGGGTCATTACAAAGTAGGAGGTAACCATGCCGCTATTAGCGATATGGCTACCCCCTTACCATGTACCGGGTCCGGGTTCCTTGAATGAGGAATTACCGGGCCATTCCAACCTTGGAGGACCCGGTAATTCCTCATTTAAGGAACCCATCCCGATTCCCATTCGAGCCCCCATAGGGCTCAATGGGAATGGGGAGGGTGCTAGCAACGGGCCCGTTAATAACGGGCCTGTTGTTAGCTCCCTGGTCTGCTTGTGGGACCCGCTAAGGGCACCTGGTAAAACCAGTGTTCTTAGCAGGTTTCCGCAAGCAGACTCGTAATGAGGCGGTAAGGGGTTGACGTGTCCGGCACCTATACCAGCGCCATTAACCCCTTAACTGCCTCAATCAGAATGACCCTCAGTATCTCTCCTTAGGCTACATGACCTCTAACCGGCCTCTAAATTGCATGTTAGGTGTAACCCTCCCATTTCTTTGATTTCTATGTAACTGTACAAGATGCCTAACAATGTATGTATCTGACTAAGATATCTAAGATATATGTTAACCTACGCCGTGATACCCAAGGGTTTGGGTGTGTAATCAAATGCAATACGTAAATAAATAAATACAAATTACCTTCAGGGAAGCCTGCACCAACTCCAAAGCTCTCATGCCCAAGACACCATCATATTTAGCTGAAAAGATCACCATCTCAGGAGGACAAGACAAAGTGGAGTGAATATATGAGCAGACTGGAATCCAAGAAGAGCAAGATGCACAAGACCAGAAAGAACCTCTGGAACAACCTTCCTGCTAAAAGGCAGACTTCCTCACTGACGCAATCCAGGAAAGAACCCTCCTCTTCAAGGAACACTTCCCCAACAAATAGCTGACCAATTAAATTAGTGGGGGCTTTTTGGTCTAAGGTTGACTTTCAAACTCCCAAATAGTTTGGAACTGCCACATCTGGAGGCCAGCTGTGACCCTATCTAGCATAAACTGCAGGAAAGCTCAATATAGTTGGAGAAAAGCATGGAAGAAAGGGCTGCTATGGCCCTGGGCCCACTTTTTAGGATATGTTGCAGTCCTGACTGCCAAAGAAAGAGTGGGGAACTGTTTGACCTTCTGATGATAAGTTCCCCTAGAGTGTAGCCACTGCACTGCTCAGAGTTCCTCTGCATCTAGTTGCTGAGAGGTGCATGTTTTATATGACTGTTGACATAGGGCTGTGTCAGGCTTTGTTGCTTGTACACCATGCTATGCCATGATAAAAACATCCTCAAGGGATTGAAGGCCTGGAGAGAATCGTTCAGGCTGCAAGCCAACAACATGAACACCAGGGTGCCTAATTATCAGAACTGAGGAGCCCCTTCTACCATGCAAACAGCCAAAGTGGACGTAAGGGGTGTGAAATGTGGGGTGAAATATAACCCCTGGATGCCAGATACACAGCGTCAGTTATGAGTGTTCACTGAAATACAAAGCCAGCAAAGAAATGTGGTTCAACATAAGGCCTATGGAACCTAAATCATAAAGCAAAGAAAGTGGGCCTAAATCCAAAAAAGCAAAGATGTGTACAATGCATTTCAGGAAGGAAAAGGAAGACTTGTGGCTGTCAAGCTATGGAGAGCTACACTGACATCAAGAAACTGTAGTGCACAGCATCTTCAATGGGATACCAGAACTGTGCTCCAGGCAGTGAAACAGACCATTTCATGTGTAATAAATAAAAGAATGTCATGTTAGTTTTTTTCCCTCATCCATATTGACAATATGCTTAGCGAAATGCTCACCTGACTTTCAAAGTGTGAAAATGGCTTTTTCCTATAACAAGCTTATCCATATGGACAATTTCAAAGCAACACGCATGTATGTTGAAACTGTGAAAACCTTATAAGATGCTGTGTAAATTTACAATTATGTACGAGGTTAAAGGCTATTTGCTGCAGGGTACATGGCTGGTCATGTCTCCAATCTTGAAACTAACCTCCAGGATCTCCCTGTCATGATGGCTGCTCCCGGGGAGCCAGGCCAGGCCCAGCGTCCCCGGAAGCAGACCTATCACCCACATCACCGGATCCAGCAGACCGCTACTGGGGCCCTTTGGACCACGTCCTGGCGCCTTTGGCACCAGGCTCGTAAAAGGCTTCAGTCCTGGCACCATAGGCGCCAGGCTCATTTGGTCAAAACATGTCATAATGCTTGGGTGGACTTACCTGAGGCAGACCATGCTGCTTACTCACCCAGAGCAATCCAGTCTGGCTGAGGTCTCCAGCCATTTAGGCTGGGAGGAACTATTTTTCCTCTTCAGGAACTCTTTTTCTTACCCGGCTGGGGCCGGAGGAAGGATACTCACCTGAAGCACTCCTCTGCTATTTAAACCACGCCCGAAGGAATTCACGTGCTTTGCGTTATTCTGCATCAGCAACAGGACGCTCACCGAGTCGGCTCCTGCATCCTGGCTCCTGACACGCCCGCAGCTCCTGGAACACCTGAAAGACAAAAGGAGAGAAAAGACAAGCATCCAAAGCTTTACTCACCGGAATCCTGCACTCGGGAAACCTTCTTCCGACAATCCTGCAAAAGAAAAGCACAAGGTTAGCAGCGCACCACAATGCTCGCCGCAGCGCCGCTTTCTCTTACCTTATCGTGGCCGCGCCACGTGCAGAAACGGCTACAAAGCTTGCAGCACCTCGGCACCTGCAAAAAGTGGAAAGACACGATTAGAAGCGCTCCGCTTCACCCGGTGCCACACCTATTCCACTTACCTTTACGAGGCCTTACCAAAAACAACAGCGGTTTCGACGCCGGCAGCTAATCGGCTCCTGCAAAAGGGGAGAAGGTGAGCATCGGACTTGATACAGGAGGGAATACTCACCTAAGGACTTACCAGATTTTGGTTGAACTCAATCCTCCATTCGGATCAGAAGGGCCTTTCTGCCTTTTCTAGACCCCGGCCCCAAAGACCTGCCTGTTCTTTTTAGGTGTGGCAAAACAAATGTCCATTGCTTTTCTTTCTTTCATATTGTTTCTGTGAGTAAGACCCCAAATTCCGATTTTTCCATTGTTTTCCCACTCTCTAGCACTGCCTTCCATTCAGAAGAGTCGAGTCTAATTGATGTTTGGAGGGTGAGGGTTGCTGGGAGAAAAGCAGAGCCCTGTTTGAAATCACTGTGCGTTGAATTGTTCTTTTCTTGTATCAGTGGGTGATTTACAGGGAATTAATTGCCACAGCAGATCTCTATGTTGGTGCCTTTTACAGAAGTGATTTTGTTCTTGTGTTGCCACAACATTGGTGTCTGATGTTAATCTAGTTCCGATATTTGGCTAAATTAATTAATTAATACATATATTTTGAATACGCACCGGCCTGGCTCCTAGTCCATTGTGGCACCAGGTACATGTTGGGGTTGAGTGCGATACGGGTTGGAGGCATCACCAAATAGAACCTGAATCTATTGTGCGCCACATTCATTGTGGGGAAAGTACCTCCATGCGTTGGGTGTGACCGCGTAATAAACCACGACAGAAACAAAAGTGAATGTGTTCCAAAACATACTCAAATGAAAAGAAGCAGTCATATGTGTATCTTGTACACCTGCAAACCCTTTAAATAACAGCAATCAGGAGTGGCTGAATTTTAGAAATGTGAATTGCTCATTTTCAGAACTCCCCGAAGGAGCACAAATTACGTTGTGGCAAAATGTTCTTTATTTTCTTTTTATGTTATGTTACAAAATGTCCCAAACGAAACATCTGTGGCAGTTTCTGAGCCCCTGCAGGAGTCCTTTTGTGCACAATGTTTAAGAACATGAGGGCCTTATAACAAATTTGCTGGTCCGGGAACTATGGTACCGGTAAGCTTGCCGGTACCCTAGTTCCCGGACCAGCAAACTACGAGTTGTGCTCGTGGGTGCCTTTCTGCCTGCAAGGTCTGACCTGGCAGGCAGAAAAACACCCACGAGCACAGCATGCCGCATGCACCGGCACCATTCACGAATAGTGCTGGTGCATGCGGCTTCCCCATTCCCATTGAGCACTATGGGCTCAAATGGGAATGGGGAGGAATTTTTCCTGGCGATCTGGAATGGGCAATTACCGGGTCCGCCAGGGTTGTAATACCCCGGTAAGCCCATTCCAGAGTGCCGGGAAAAAAATGACTCCGGCGGCAGCCATGCCTGTATTACAGGCACGGCTGTCCGCCAGGGTCGTAATGAGGCCCTCTGTCTTTGGTTCAGTAGCGACACAGTGTTGGAGTTCCACCAGTCACCTTCTGGCTATTTCTTGCTGGCATTTCACAGAGCAACATGACATTCATGTGAAAAAAGTGACATAACATGACAATATAACACAACGAAATATAACCATCTTGTAAAACAAAAAACGTCATCATGTCTCAAAAACAAAATGAGAGAGACTTTTTAAAGTAGGGTAGAGCATACTGAAGGTAGCAACTATCAGCAGCCTTCGACCTCGTAGATCATGACATCCTATGAAACCACCTCTCCTCCCCCACTTAATTCTCCCCAGAGGCCACAGCATGGATCACGTCCTTCCTACAAGACAGAATCATGCAAGTATTCTCCGATTTAGCCTCCGCCTCACCCACCATCATCCTCTGTGGTGTGCCCCAAGGCTCCTACCTCTCCCCCACTCTCTACAACATCTTCACACGATCCCTCTTCCTCATCCTCGACGCCATGGGTATCTCCTTCACCTACTATGCTGACGATACCCAGATCCTCCTCACCCTCACTGGCAACTATGACACTGGCTCATTGAGCCTCAACAACCTCTACAACACCATTTAAGCCTGGATGGCAGACAATGGACTATGCCTCAACGCAGACAAGACCGAACTCCTCCTGGTAGGTTCCCCTGACACGCTAAAAAATCTAGACTCCCAATTCAGTCACTTCACCATCGACTCCATTAAAATACCTGTCTCAGACTCGGTCAAAACCCTTGGTGTCTACTTGGATTCCAACCTCTCCATGGACAGACAAGTCAATGCAATTGCCTCCTCAGCTGCGTACCATGCCAAACTAATCAACGCAGTCAGACCCTTCCTCTCCAAAGAGATTTGCACAAACATAGCCAGAGCGATCTCCGGCTCCAGGCTAGATTACTGCAATGTACTCTTCCTAGGAACCTTCAACAAAAACCTGGAAAGGTTACAAATCGTACAGAACAGTGCCCTCCGCACTGCCCAAGGTATTGCGAAAAGAGAACACATCTCTGAGGCCAGAAAACTAGCCCACTGGCTACCAATAAGGGAAAGAATCATCTTCAAAGCTCCGACACTGACCCAGAAGTGCATCCACCTCACCGCCCCGGTCTACCTCTCTCAAAGAATCCACCCCCTCTCCTCCACAAGGCCAACCAGGTCACCATATACCAACATGCTCTGTGTGCCACTAGTAAAAAGAGCCAGAGCCGGAGGATCCAGCTTCCCTTATCTCGCACCCAAACACTGAATGCCCTACCTCCCACAATCCGAGGTGAGCCCACCGTTATTGCCTTCCGGAAAGCTATGAAAACCATCCTCTTCACATAAGGTCTCTTGCAGCACCATGTTTGCCAATAAACTGCCTGTAATGTAATAACCAGAGATGCATGAGCTGTAATGACTAATCTGTCTGTAGCAATCATAATGTGCCAACGACTGCTACCAATCCTGTACCCCCTGTAACTAAGTTCCTGCAAGTACCAGCACCACAATGCCCCTGGGCTGTCTGCGCGCTTTATAAATATAAATAAATAAATAAATAAATAAATAAATAAATACATAAATACATATGTAAACCGGGGTTAAAATTACTCCACTCTGTTACCCAGGTGACTAATTCCCCCAGTAATAAAATTCACATCCCCTCATGCCTACCCACTTTCTCTATTAGGTCTGCTGCTATACATAAATACTACTCAGACACCTTTTGTGGCACCAACTTTTATTTACATATGAAATGTTATGACACAGATTTAAATGAATATAACATGCAGTGAAATGGATAAGGTGTACTGAATTGTGAGTATAACACATGCTGAAAAGCACATGACATAGTCAGCCAATAATATGAGCTCTCCTTCGCCTGCAGTTACATCTAGGAAGCCAAGAGCAGAGGAAGGGCTGGATTGGCCAACCAGGACTTTCCTTGGTAGGCCTTGCGACATCGGGCCTCTTTTCTTGGGGGAAGGAGGGTGCATATGATTGGCTGACTATGTCATGTGCTTTTCAGCATGTCTTATACTCACATTTCAGTACACCTTATCCATTTCACTGCATGTTATATTAATTTAAATGCATGTTTCATCAATTTCAATCAGTGTTATATTCACATCTATCAATGCTACATTAATTTCAGTGGGTGTCATATGTATTACAATGCATGTCCTATTCATTTCAATGCATGCTCGCATTAATAACGGGTAATCTTCATTACTCCTGGTCTTACTCCTCATCCCAGTACTTACCTTTGACTATGTTCCGTGCTCAGTGGAACTGTTCTCTTTTCAAGCCCTCCACTGGATGCCCCTCCCCTCCCAGGAGGTATAACCTCCCAACTAACCAGCCCACGGCAGTAATCCAAAGCCTGGGCATGGGAACCTTCATTCAACGGGCCGGAGGGAAGGGAAGTCTGTACTGGGGCGAGGAAGAGTAAGACTAGTATGGTATGGTAGAGTATGGTAATGTTTATTTGTAAAGCGCCTATACATAAAGCATGTGTTTCAAAGCACTCAAGGAGGGAGGGGACAAGGGGAAAAAGCAACAGTCATTCAGAGGACTTGAATTTCTGAACGATACAAATCTGCACAGGCAGAGTAAGTGCATATAATACAATTAACAGTGTAGGTGACAGCAATTAGGTCTGATGACGATTCTGCAGTTTTTCCAAGTGCATTGAGGCGCCACCATGCAAGGAGGGGACAAGGGAAGATAGATAGACAAATCTTCAAGGCATGGTACGTTCAGATCATGCAAGTGCAAGAAAGTACAGGAGAGGGGAGGTGGGTGGGGGATGACAAGTGCAGGGGCGGGGGGGAGTCCAAGTGCACCCAGTCAGTCAGAAGCTGGGGTGAGTGCTGAGAGATGGCACTCTCATGGGTCATTGACCAAGTGCAGTAACAATGAGGCAAGTGTAAGGCCCAGAGGCAAATGCGAGAGGACTGGCGAGGGTGCCCAGGATCTGTGAGACTCTGAGGTACACCTGGCGGCCAGTCAGCAAACTATACGGAAAAGGTGGGAGAGAGGGATAGAGCGGAGAAAGAGGTTAGCTGGGTAGAGGGATAGAGAAGGAAATGGAGAAGAGGAATGTCTTAAGGAGTTTCTGGACCTTAAGGAGATCAGGCTCAAGATGGAGGGCAGCAGGGAGGCTATTCCATAGGGAGGCCCCTGCAGAGGATAAAGATCTCCCTCCAAATCTCTGCTTGGAGAACCGGCTCACTCGCAGAAGGTTGGAGGTAGATGTGTGGAGGGCTCGGGAAGGACAGGATTTAGGTAGGCATCATTACAGATAGGTAGTTCCCATGCCCCAGAAAGCCTTGTGGACAATGCAGAGGGTCTTGAACTTGGTCCTTGCAGACACAGGGAGCCAGTGGAGGAATTTCAGCGCCAGAGAGATGCGGTCCGTGGGCTTGAGGCCAAGGATAAGTCTTGCGTTTATGTTCTGGATGAGTTGCAGAGGGTGTAGAGCAGAGGTAGGGAGGTTGAGAAAGAGGCTATTGCAGTAGTCCAGCCTTGAGAGAACCAGGGCTATGGAGACAGTGAGTCGCTGGGGGAAGGTGAGAAAAGGAAAAGTATCACTGAGGAGGTGCAGCTGGTAGTTAGACTTTTTAGAGATATCCCAAATGTGAGTGAAGAGGAATGAGTGCAGTCGAAGATGACCCCAAGGTGTTTTGCCTCACAGGTGGGTGCAGGGCCAAGGGAGGCTGACCAGAAAGAGAGTGTGAATGTGGGAGCAGGAGTCCTGATGTGAAAGTTCTCAGTCTTACTGGCACTGAGGCAGAGGTAGTTTGCAGCACACCATGGCTGAATTGCGGACAGTCAGATATAAGAAAGGTATAAGAGGTTGCTCAGGGTAGCCTGAAGGAGAGTTGCATGTCATCAGCGTAACACTGGAAGTTAGAGATGAAAGTGACAATCACACATGCCAGCGCAGCCATGTAGACCTTGAAGAACCAGGTGGCTAAGTTAGAACCCCGTGAAACACCACAGGTTGAAAGAGTGAGAGTAGAAAGAAAAGACCCAAGTTCTACCTGGGATGGACAGCCGGAAAAGAATGAGGTTACCAACGCCAGAGCCTGACGTGTGATTCCCAGGGTGTCACAGAGACGTGCAATCAGGATGTTGTGGTTTACCATGTCAAAGGCAGAGAAGAGGTCAAGAGGAATGTGGACAGAGGGGTGTTAGTGTCGAGATTTAAGAGCAGGTCTTCACAGGTATTCAGAAGAGCGTTTTCCGTTCCTATGGATGCTCTCTAGCCAGACTGATGTTCGTGGAGGCAACCAGCAGATTCAGTGTTGAGGGTGAGCTGAGAGATAGCCACCTTCTCTAAGAGTTTGTCCAGGAAGGGGGTGATAGAGATAGGGCGGTAGTTTGCTGGAATGGAGGGGTCGGCAGAGGGTTTCTTAAGCAGAGGGTGCACAATGGAGTGCTTAAGAGAAGATGGGAAAACTCTAGTGGCAAAAGAGAGATTGCATTGATCAGCCAAGGCTGGAGAAAGAGAGTCAATGTTGTACTTAAAGGTTTTGGAGGGGCAGCGGTCCACCTGTTTGGATGAGGCCTTCATAGATCGGACTTGTCTGGCGACCTCATCAGGTGTAATGGGATTGAGAGAAGAGAGGAGAAGTGGTAGAGTGGCAAAGGGAGGCTCCAGAAGTGTTGGTGTATGATGTGGTGTGGATGTGAGAGAGAAAAGGATGTCTTGGGTTTTTTCAGTGAAGTGTGCAGCCAGGGCCGAGCAAAGGTCTTGGGTGGCTGTGACAGAGGAGGAGGAGGAGGGGGAACATTCAAGATTACCAGTAAGTAATCTGAGTATTACCTCCACGTCCCTTTTTCTCGTCCAGGTACTTACCTTTGAGTTGTACCAAAGCAGAAACAGGGAGGACGCCCATGCCCACCACAAAAGACACAGACACCAACGATAATGGGAAACCCACCGAACACCAATTTATTCAAGATACAGCAAAAAGCCAAAGGCATGCTGACCATGACTCCTATCACCACCTCAACCAGACACAGCCTCCAGACACCCACACCAAAGGACGTAGACTGGAGCCCCTCCATGTTGAGTTGGTAATGCAGAATTAATGTATTAGGTGTAGCTCATGTGGCAGCTCGGCAAATATCCAACAAAGGTAGCCCCCGCAGGCCTGCCCAGGAGGCGGTCACCCCTCTTGTGGACCGACCCTGGACCCAACCTGCAGAGGCCCACACACTCATAGAATCAAAGATTAGTCCACCGGCTAATCGTTGGAATGGAAGCCTGGCAACCACAGTCCCCTGCTCCCTGATCAGTGAGACAAAAGGACTCTCTCTGGGACAGATAATGTAAGACTGCCTGCTTGGCATCCAGACAATGCCAAGCCTCCCCCCTAGGAGAGGACGGAGCAAGAAAGAAAGCTGAGATAACCACTTCCTGAGACCGATGGAACTAAGAGGCGACCTTGGGCACAAACGAGGGGTCACAGCCCAGCACCAAAGCCTCCTCCTCGACCACTAGAAACAGTGGCCTACGCAAGAGGGCCCTGATTTCCCCCAAATGCTGAGCCAAAGTAATGGCAAGTAATGGCAATCATGGCAAGTAATGGCAATCATGGCAAGTAATGGCAATCGGGAAGGTATTCTTCAGCAACAACTATTTCATCTCCACCTCCTCCTGGGGCTAAAATGGAGGCTTCTGCAATATGGACATGACCAAAGGAAGGTCCCACAGGAAACCCCAACTGGGCCCAAAGGATGAGTACCTGCTACCCCTTTCAAGAGCGTTGAGACCAGTGCCTCGTCCCCTACCGGAGAGGACCAGGAAACCTGGAAAGCCCGAATGGCAGATCACTGAGAACAGAAAGTAGAGACCGCCAACCCCTTCTCCACCCCTTCATGAAGATATTGCAAAATGTCTGGGATGCCACACTCCAGTGCCAGGACCCACTTCAGGTGACACCAAGCCAGAAAATTAGCCCAATGATGGTCAGAACTTAAGTGTAGAGGACTGAAACGCCCTCTGAACCATCCCAGCCACTGCAGCTGAAAGGCCTAATGCCAGGAGATCCCTCCTCTCTGTTTCCAGAACCCACAATGGATGAGAGAGGAGAAGGGGTACATTGACCACCCGCAATGCAGACGGCCACCTGAGCAACACCCAAGGAGAAGCTAACTGCATCTCCAGAAGGCCCGGGAACCACCTCCTCTGAGGCCAGTAAGGGACCACCAGGATAAACACACGTGGAGATGATCTGATTGTGCTGATGACCTGCAGAATCAGGGGATTTGGAGGAAAGGCATAAAGAAGCTCTGAGGGGCCAAGTCAAGGGAAGAGCTGTAACGCTCACCTGATTCCCGCAGAGGCACCGGTCTTGACTGGGTGAATGCCGTATCTTCAAAGGTGATGTGTAACACACGGTTGGCTCTTTGGGCTGGACCTCTGTGCACTGTATGTCTGACTCGAAGAGTAAGATGTCTGCAGATAGAAAATATGGGATTAATGAACTGGGGTTATTGGGTGCCTCTCTCCTCTTCCCTTTCTCTTCTCCTGTAGAACCCCAAAGGTTAACGCCCTCACCTTAGGTAAGTGAACGCCGAGCTCTCCATCTGCCTCGGGGCAGGGTGCCGTAACCAGTTTCTTCACTGGATAAGGGTGCAGGCCTCTTGACCTCAGAGGACTGCTGTCCGTCGTTAACTGCACGAACGGTAAGTTCTGGGCACTTCAAATGTCTTAAAAGTCTTTTGTAATGATATCTCTTGTTTTGCAGGGTTCCGGCGATGGAGGATGGCGGGCTGATGAGAGTTGAGGATCGAACCCGCGTGAGGAATAGAAGCGCCTGGAAGCACGTAAGTAAGCGCTTGTAGCCTGCTTCACGATGCGCACTAACTGTCCCTTTTATCTTGCAGGTACAAGTTCGGAGCTTTAGAGAAGCTGAAGGGTGCTGGAATACCCACTGGATTCGGCGTGGGAAGGAGGAATGGCACGTGAGCAATAAAGTTGCCCAATGTCTTTAAACGCACCTTCTTTTGTCTTTCAGATGCGGGATGCAGCGCCGAAGGCCTCCGGAGCGTGCGAAGAGCTGGTAAGCTTTTGTCTTTCAGATGCCGGAATGCAGTGCGAAGACCTCCGGAGCATGCGAAGAGTAGGTAAGCCTTTCAGATGCCGGAATGCAGTGCGAGACGTTGGTGACAGCCGATGGACCAGGTAAGAGATGTGCTGCCACTGAAGACAGTAGTGCTAACCTGTTCTTTCTTTGTCTTTACAGGTGCTGCTGAAGACTGGATTCCAGGATGGTAAGCCTTTGTTCCCTTAGGCCCAGGATCAGAAGCAGACGACACGATGAGCGTTCTGCTGCAGAGAATGCAGAATAACACAAAGCAAGATTCATCCATCGGGTGTGGTTTAAATAGCCTCCTGTAGTGCTTAGGTGTCTCCTTCCACAGCCACGCCTAGATAAGAAAAGAGTTCCTGCTTTCCAGAAGAGTTCCAGTGTTCTGAACCTAGGGAGTGGCTCCTGCCCCACCCAACAGGAAAAGTAGTCCCAAACAGAAGAGGATCAGGGGTTCAACTGGCAGGTAAGTAAGCAGCATGATCTGCTGCAGGTAAGTCCACCCAAGCATTATGAGCCCGGCGCTTCCAGCGCTGGGACTGGGCATCTTTATGAGCCTGGTGCCACTGGCGCCAGGACAGGGTCCAAAAGGTCCCAATTGGGACTGGCTGGCACTCGGAACCGGGGTTATGGGTCTGCTTCCAAGGGAGTCGGGCAAGTCCTGATCTTTTGGAAGCAGAGATCATGACAGCACCCCCCCCCTCAAGGCCCCTCCCAAACCGGGCTTCTCCGGGGGTTTGGGCTTGTTAGGAAATGTTCGATGAAATCTTTTGATTAGACGAGGCGCGTGGACATATTCTGCAGGTTCCCAGGATCTTTCTTGGGGACCGTAGCCTTTCCAGTCAATCAGGTAAAATAGTTTAGATTTGGAGATCTTGGAATCCAGGATGCTTTTGACTTCAAACTCGAGTTCTCCATCAACTAGAATGGGTTTTGGAGATGTAGTTAGTCGGGTTTGAGGTTGCACGGGTTTTAATAGAGAGACGTGGAAGACCGGATGTATCTTCATGTGAGGGGGCAAGTCCAACTTGACCGCTACTGGATTTACTATGGTAGTGATGGAATAGGGACCAAGGTATCTTGGGTTGAATGTGCGTGGTCCTTTTAGAGGTAGATATTTGGTGGATAACCAGACTTGATCTCCTACTTGATATTGGGGGGCTTCCTTCCGATGTTGGTCTGCTCCTTTCTTGTATTGTTCTTTAGCCCTTTGAAGGTGAGAAACGGCTTCCTTAAAGGCTTGGGTGATTGTAGAATGCAGGTGGTCTACTGCTGGTGTTCCAAGATCTTGGAGTGGATCCAACTCCGAGGTTCGAGGGTGACTACCGTATAAAAGAAAAAACAGGGTTTTCCCAGTTCCCGAGTGGACAGAGTTATTGTAGGCATATTCAGCTATCCAAAGGATATCTTTCCAAGTTTTTTCAGTTTGTTGTAGCATGCAGCGCAAATACTGTTCCAGAGTTTGATTGGTCCTCTCGGTTTGTCCGTCGGTTTGAGGGTGGTGGCTGGTCGAAAGTCTCACATCAATTTGAGCCGACCGACAGCAACTTCGCCAAAAATGAGAAATAAATTGACTACCTCGATCCGAAATTAGAACTGAAGGAAAACCGTGCAGTCGGACGATGTTTTCGAGAAATTCTCGGGCCAGAGTTGCTGCTGTTGGTAAGCCTTTGAGTGGAATGAAATGCGCCATCTTGGAGAATAGGTCCACGATTACTAGGATCGTATTGTATCCGGAGCATGGAGGTAGATCGGTGATGAAGTCCATAGAAAGCGTATGCCAAGGGCGAGGCGGGATGTCAATAGGGCGTAAGAGGCCGGCTGGTTTTTCCTTTTGACTCTTGTTTTGGGCGCATACTCCACAGGACATTATAAAGTCTCTGATATCTTTTTTCCAAGACGGCCACCAGAAGTAGCGCTTGATCTTTTCCGAGGTCTTGGTCATACCGGGATGTCCTTCCATTAAAGAATCGTGATAACAAGAGATTACCTTTCTCTGTAAATCTGTGCTGGGCAGGTATAACCGTTCTTGGAAATATAATAGGTTGTCCTTCACCGTAAAGTCCTTTCCCTGCAGATGCCAATTCTGTATGTCTGCTGGAGTTACCAGTAGCCTAGCTTTATCCTTAACTTCCTCTATGGATTGTGTGGCGATTACACCTAGAATTCTTTGTTCGGGAATGATAGGTACAGGTTTAGGATTGATCAAATGTTCTTCCACTCCCATCTGAGAAAGGGCATCAGCTTTACCGTTTTTTGTACCAGGTCGATAGGTAATTATGAAGTCAAACTCGGCAAAGAATAGTGCCCAACGGAGTTGCCTAGAGGATTGAGCTTTTGCGGTTTTCAAATATTGCAGGTTTCGGTGATCTGTAATCACAGTAACGGTGTGTCGGGCCCCCAGAAGATAATGCCGCCAAGCCTTAAAGGCGGACTTGATAGCTAGAAGTTCCTTATCAGTAATAGTGTAATTGATTTCAGGAGGCGAGAATTTGCGGGACCAAAATGCCACGGGATGCAACTGATTGGTTACTGGGTCCTTTTGTGATAGAACTGCCCCCATGGCAAGGCTCGAAGCATCAGTTTCAACGATGTAGGGGAGTTCTGGGCGAGGATGTTTTAAGATCGGTGCAGAGATAAATCTAGTCTTCAAATTCTGGAAAGCTTGTTCCGCCTCGGTAGACCATTCAAAACGTTTGTTTTTCTTTAACAAGGCAGTGATGGGCTGGACTATTCGAGAGAATTCAGGGATAAACCTGCGGTAAAAGTTAGCGAAGCCTAACATGCTTTGAACACCTTTTAGGGAGGATGGCGATGACCATTTGAGAATTGCATCGACCTTCTTTGAATCCATACGCACTCCGCTAGGTGATAATATGAATCCCAAGAATTCAACTTCAGTCTCGTTGAAAACACATTTTTCCAACTTAGCGAAAAGTTTGTGTTGACGCAATCTCTCGAGGACCATTTTCACGTGTTTCCGATGTTCAATTTCCGATGAAGAATAAACGAGGATGTCGTCAATGTAAACAACAACACACACATCTATGAGCTCTCTGAGGACATCGTTCATAAAATATTGAAAGGCGGCCGGGGCATTGCAAAGTCCGAAGGGCATGACCTGATATTCAAATAGCCCATACTTGGTGCGGAAGGCCGTCTTCCATTCATCGCCCTCTTTTACTCGTACCAAGTGTAGGCTCCTCTAAGATCCAGCTTTGTATATATGCATGCTTTTCTGACTTGGTCCAGGAGTTCAGGGATCAAAGGTAACGGATATCTATTCTTAACGGTGATCTGGTTCAGGGCGCGATAATCTATACAAGTTCTAAGGTCCCCTTCTTTTTTTGGAACGAAGAACAAAGCTGAGGAAGCAGGGGACTTGGAAGGACGAATAAACCCATTCGCTAGGTATTGATCCAGGTATTGTCGGAGGTGAAGATTCTCAGGCTCGGTGAGGGCATAAATTCTACTACAAGGAGGAGTAGATCCAGGTATCAGGTCTATCTGGCAGTCAAAAGACCTATGAGGAGGTAGAGAGTTAGCCTGATCCTTCCGGAAAACATCTTGGAATTCTAAGTATTCAGGAGGTAACTGGGGAGCCTCCGAGGAAATTGCTGCCAGTGCAACACCAGGTCGAGGGTGACAAGTAGAGACACATTCTGGAAACTGAACCGTTCTTGCTCGCCAATCGATCTGAGGATTGTGCTTCTCTAACCAAGGAATTCCTAGAATAATCTGGAACTGAGGGGCCTTGATCACATCAAACACGATCTTCTCATGGTGTCCATCTTCACTTACTAGCGTCACTTCTTGGGTGGTATGCGTTACTGGTCCGGAGGCTATCTCCGTACCATCCACCGTAGTAATGACGTCCTTTACAGCCTTTGGACAAAGAGTCAGATTCATCCTCAAAACCATTTCATGATCCACATAATTGCCGATGGCACCGCTGTCGACGTAAGCTTCAATCGCATGTAATCGATCCGGATGTTCAGGGCTAATGAGGACCATAGGTATCACGAAATGCGAGGTCACGGAACTGGTTTTAACGCTCGGCAAGAGGACCTCTATTCTTGTCGGGCGAGGTCGTTTCCCTGCTCGGAGTTTGTGACCCTGGTAACTGCAGCTCCTACTGCCTTCTTGGCTGGTTTCACCGGACAGTCTCGAAGAAAGTGTCCCGAGTTTCCGCAATAGAGGCATAATTGCAGCTGTTTTCTCCTTTCCCGCTCCTTTTGTGTTAGTGGTCCTTTCAGGCCCCCTATTTGCATGGGTTCCCCAGAGTCTACTCCTTTAGTAGGAGTTGGTGGTTTGGAAAATACTCGAGCATCAAACTTGGAACGATCGGCCTTCCTGTTCTGCAGTCTGTGGTCAATTTGAACGACTAAGTCAATATAGTCCGAACAGTCTTGCGGGGGATTCACTACTTGGGCTAACACATCTTTGAGCTCTCCACGTAGACCTCTATAAAACAGCGTAATCCTTTTGTCCTCAAGCCATCGAGTTTCCACTATCAGTCTGTTGAAAGACGCAATATAAGCCAAAAGGTCTTGATTACCCTGTCGCAATGAAAGCAGCTCATTGTCCAAGGCCTGCCCCTGTGAATGTCTTGCAAACAGTTTTTCCATACTGAGCTGAAAAGCTTGAAAATCATGGAGAACCGGATCATCTTGATTAACTAGAGGGATCGACCAGTCTGCCGCATTGCCACTAAGGTACGAAAGCACGAAAGCTACCTTAGCTTGATCAGTTGGAAAGGCTGCTGGCCGGCATAAGAAGTGCAACCGGCACTGATTAATAAATACTGCAAACCTCTTTGGGTCACCAGAAAATCATTCGGGCGGAGCCAGAGGTACATTCCCAGGTAGGTTGATCTGCACTGGGTTCGTAGAGGATGTTGAAAGAAGATTTGCCCCTGATGCGGGTAACGGAGTTTGTCCGGCTTGTGACTGTAGCAATTGTCTAGCGAGATCGTCTGTTCGCTCCTTGGAAATAATCTGTTCCCTTCTTAGAGCATTCGTTTCCTGACGGGCTGCATGCACTTCTGCTCTTAGTTCCCCAAGTAACTGGGCTAGCTGGTCGGTATCCGAGGTTTCCATAGCGCCTGGGTGGGAGTTTTGCGGTAGGCTTTGTGTTCTGTAACGCTCACCTGATTCCCGCAGAGGCGCCGTTCTTGACTGGGTGAATGCCGTATCTTCAAAGGTGATGTGTAACACACGGTTGGCTCTTTGGGCTGGACCTCTGTGCACTGTATGTCTGACTCGAAGAGTAAGATGTCTGCAGATAGAAAATATGGGATTAATGAACTGGGGTTATTGGGTGCCTCTCTCCTCTTCCCTTTCTCTTCTCCTGTAGAACCCCAAAGGTTAACGCCCTCACCTTAGGTAAGTGAACGCCGAGCTCTCCATCTGCCTCGGGGCAGGGTGCCGTAACCAGTTTCTTCACTGGATAAGGGTGCAGGCCTCTTGACCTCAGAGGACTGCTGTCCGTCGTTAACTGCACAAACGGTAAGTTCTGGGCACTTCAAATGTCTTAAAAGTCTTTTGTAATGATATCTCTTGTTTTGCAGGGTTCCGGCGATGGAGGATGGCGGGCTGATGAGAGTTGAGGATCGAACCCGCGTGAGGAATAGAAGCGCCTGGAAGCACGTAAGTAAGCGCTTGTAGCCTGCTTCACGATGCGCACTAACTGTCCCTTTTATCTTGCAGGTACAAGTTCGGAGCTTTAGAGAAGCTGAAGGGTGCTGGAATACCCACTGGATTCGGCGTGGGAAAGAGGAATGGCACGTGAGTAATAAAGTTGCCCAATGTCTTTAAACGCACCTTCTTTTGTCTTTCAATTGCGGGATGCAGCGCCAAAGGCCTCCGGAGCGTGCGAAGAGCTGGTAAGCTTTTGTCTTTCAGATGCCGGAATGCAGTGCGAAGACCTCCGGAGCATGCGAAGAGTAGGTAAGCCTTTGTCTTTCAGATGCCGGAATGTAGCGCGAGACGTTGGTGACAGCCGATGGACCAGGTAAGAGATGTGCTGCCACTGAAGACAGTAGTGCTAACCTGTTCTTTCTTTGTCTTTACAGGTGCTGCTGAAGACTGGATTCCAGGATGGTAAGCCTTTGTTCCCTTAGGCCCAGGATCAGAAGCAGAAGACACGATGAGCGTTCTGCTGCAGAGAATGCAGAATAACACAAAGCAAGATTCATCCATCGGGTGTGGTTTAAATAGCCTCCTGTAGTGCTTAGGTGTCTCCTTCCACAGCCACGCCTAGATAAGAAAAGAGTTCCTGCTTTCCAGAAGAGTTCCAGTGTTCTGAACCTAGGGAGTGGCTCCTGCCCCACCCAACAGGAAAAGTAGTCCCAAACAGAAGAGGATCAGGGGTTCAACTGGCAGGTAAGTAAGCAGCATGGTCTGCTGCAGGTAAGTCCACCCAAGCATTATGAGCCCGGCGCTTCCAGCGCTGGGACTGGGCATCTTTATGAGCCTGGTGCCACTGGCGCCAGGACAGGGTCCAAAAGGTCCCAATTGGGACTGGCTGGCACTCGGAACCGGGGTTATGGGTCTGCTTCCAAAGGAGTCGGGCAAGTCCTGATCTTTTGGAAGCAGAGATCATGACAAGAGCGTCCACCCCCCCACAAAACCCTGGGGGGCAGAGTCCTCAAGCAAAACCAGGAAAGTTGAGAGTTGCAGGGGGAGGCAAAGAGGTCCATCCAGGGATGCCGAACCACCGACACACATCCTGAAAAACCTTGGGACAAAGAGACATCTCCGCTGAGACCGGAAAACCCTGCTGAGCCGGTCCACAGTCACATTGTCCACCCCCCGGATATGGACCGCTCTCAAGGAGACCAGGTGTGCCGTGCTCCAGGACCAAATTGACAAAGCCAGATCCTCGAGGGAGCGGGACCCCGTAGCCCCATGATGGTTGATGGAAGCAAGAGCCAAGGTGTTGTCTTTCCGAACCATAACATCATTCCACTAGATCGAAGACCTGAAGACCACCAAAGCCCTAGAACACCTGATAACTCCTTCCAATTGGAGGATGGCAGCTTGAAAAGAAAAGAGTTCCAGTGAGCACGGAACGTACTCAAAGGTAAGTACTGGGAAGAGGAATGGGGACATGGAGGTAATGACTTATTCATTCAAATGGATGTTAAATTAATTGTAATACATATTACATTCACTTCAATGTGTGCAATATTCATTTCAATGGGTTTCATATTCATTCCATCGCAAATCCTATTCACTTCAACATGCGTCATATTCATTTCAATGGGTGTCATATTTATTTCAATGCATGTCCTATTCATTTTAACGCATGTCTTATTCATTCCAATGCATGGTATATTCATTCAAATGCATGTTCTATTCACTTCAACGTGTGTCATATTAATTTCAATAGATGTCATAATTATCTCAATGCATGTCCTATTCATATCAATGTGTGTGTTATTCATGCCAATACGTTATATTCACTTCAATGTGTGTCATATTCATTTCAATGGGTGTTATGTTCATTCCATTACATGTCCTATTCACTTCAACGTGTGTCATATTAATTTCAATGGGTGTCATATTTATTTCAATGCATGTCCTATTCATTTTAACGCATGTCTTATTCATTCCAATGCATGGTATATTCATTCAAATGCATGTTATATTCACTTCAACGTGTGTCATATTCATTTCAATGGGTGTCATATTCATTCCATTGCATGTTCTATTCACTTCAAAGTGTGTCATATTCATTTCAATGGGTGTTATGTTTATTTCAACGTGTGTCATATTTATTTCAACGTGAGTCATATTTATTTCAATGGGTGTCATATTCATTCCATTGCATGTCCTATTCACTTCAACAAGTGTCATATTCATTTCAATGGGTGTTATATTTATTTCAATGGGTATCATATTTATTTCAATGTGTGTCATATCTATTTCAACATGTGTCATATTTATTTCAATGGGTGTCATATTCATTCCATTGCATGTCCTATTCACTTCAACGTGTGTCATATTAATTTCAGTGGGTGTCATATTCATTCCAATGCGTGTCCTATTCACTTCAACGTGTTTTATATTCATTTCAATGGGTGTTATATTTATTTCAACGTGAGTCATATTTATTTCAACGTGTGTCATATTTATTTCAATGCGTGTCATATTCATTTCAATGGATGTCATATTTATTTCAATGGGTGTTATATTTATTTCAACGTGAGACATATTTATTTCAACGTGTGTCATATTTATTTCAATGCGTGTCATATTTATTCCAATGAATGTTATATTCACTTCAACCTGTTTCATATTCATTTCAATGGGTGTTATGTTCATTCCATTATATGTCCTATTCACTTCAACGTGTGTCATATTCATTTCAATGGGTGTCATATTTATTTCAATGCATGTCCTATTCATTTTAGCGCATGTCTTATTCATTCCAATGCATGGTATATTCATTCAAATGCATGTTATATTCACTTCAACGTGTGTCATATTCATTTCAATGGGTGTCATATTCATTCCATTGCATGTTCTATTCACTTCAAAGTGTGTCATATTCATTTCAATGGGTGTTATGTTTATTTCAACGTGTGTCATATTTATTTCAACGTAAGTCATATTTATTTCAATGGGTGTCATATTCATTCCATTGCATGTCCTATTCACTTCAACAAGTGTCATATTCATTTCAATGGGTGTCATATTTATTTCAATGGGTATCATATTTATTTCAATGTGTGTCATATCTATTTCAACATGTGTCATATTTATTTCAATGGGTGTCATATTCATTCCATTGCATGTCCTATTCACTTCAACGTGTGTCATATTAATTTCAGTGGGTGTCATATTCATTCCAATGCGTGTCCTATTCACTTCAACGTGTTTTATATTCATTTCAATGGGTGTTATATTTATTTCAACGTGAATCATATTTATTTCAACGTGTGTCATATTTATTTCAATGCGTGTCATATTCATTTCAATGGATATCATATTTATTTCAATGGGTGTTATATTTATTTCAACGTGAGACATATTTATTTCAACGTGTGTCATATTTATTTCAATGCATGTCATATTTATTTCAACGTGTGTCATATTTATTTCAACGTGTGTCATATTCATTTCAATGGGTGTCATATTCACTTCAACGTGTGTCATATTCATTTCAATGTGTGTCCTATTCATTTCAATGCATGTCTTATTCTTTGAATTTCAGTGTATCTCATACTGATTTCAATACATGTTATACTTATTTCGATACGTATTATAGTCATCTCAGTGTATGCCTTACTCATTTCACTGCATGTTCTATTCACTTCAATATGTCACATTCCCAAAGGTGTAATTTTGACTTGAACGGCCTCCCATAGGGAAGGCAGCCTGAGGTTAACATTGCTTTTGAACACTGTGGCGTTTCTGGGTTTATCAAAACCTGTTTCGTTGATGGTTTGTGTTTGTGTTGGTTGTAATTGGATGTAGTACCTACTAGTATGTTCCAATACTTTCAAAATGCATTCAAAGAGTAGTGTCCAAGTAGGCAATGGAAAGTAATAAACAAAGTCACAATTTACTGCACACATTCACCAGGTCCTTGTTTCTGAGGTCCCTTCTTTCTTGCTGCCCCCAAACACTAGAGTGGAAACAAGCCAGGGTAGGTCAAAGTAAAGACCAGGCTTAAAACATACGATTCACTGAATGTTGGGGTGCATTCTCAATCCCACTTGACTAGTGATGATCCGATTGGTGAGGCGTTGGACCCGTTGAAGAGGTGTACTCCCGGTATGAACCCTGACCCCCAGTCTACTATGAGTACACCAGGCAAGATATCAAACTTGCAGCCACTGTTGCGACGGAGGACGATGGCCACCTGAACGCCCACATGCTTGAAAGGGTGCCTGCACCACACACTCCTCCGACTCGTAGCACGCTTGTGGCCAGGGTCAGCCCATGCATGAAGATGCAGTTGCATCCAACCCCAGTGAATGGAAAGGTGAAATGATAAACAGCGTCTTGAAAGGCAGTTCTACCCAATGTCTGCCCACCTGCACAAGCAAAAACCCTGCACCAGGCCGGCCCGCACCACTGATGCTACCCCTGCCCCCTCTCATTCCCAAGCCTTCACCACATCCAAGCCTTCCACCCACACATGCACCATACACTACACCAGGCTGGCCCCAACCACTGATGCTACCCCTGCCCACTCCCCGATACCCAAGATTTACAAGGCCTTCCATCCACACATGCACCATACCCTACACCAGGCCGGCCCCCACCACTGATGCTACCCCTGCCCACTCCCCGACACCCAAGATTTACAAGGCCTTCCATCCACACATGCACCATACCCTACACCAGGCTGGCCCCCACCACTGATGCTACCCCTGCCCACTCCCCGATACCCAAGATTTACAAGGCCTTCAACCCACACATCAACCATACACTACACCAGGAAAGCCCCCACCATTGATGCTACCCCTGCCCAGCCCCCTCATACACAAGCCTTCACCATATACAAGCCTTAAACCCACACATCCACCATACTCTACACCAGGAAGGCACCGGCCACTGATGCTATCCCTGCCCACCCACCATACCCAAGCCTTCAACCCACACATCCACCGTACTCTACACCAGGCCGGCACCCACCACTGATGCTACCGCTGCCCACCGCCCTCATACCCAAGCTTTCATCATATCAAAGCCTTCAACCCACACATCGACAATACCCAACACCAAGCTGGGACCCACCACTGATGCTACCCCTTCCCACTACCCCCTCATACCCAAGCCTTCACCATATCCAAGCCTTCAACCCACACATCCACCATACCCTACACCAGGCCGGCATCCACCACTGATGCTACCCCTACCCACCACCCTCATACCCAAGCCTTCACCATCTCCAAGCCTTAAACCCACACATCCACCATACCCTACACCAGGCTGGCACCCACCACCGATGCTACCCAAAGGCCCATGGACAAGGCCTCCAACCCTCTCTGCGCCCCGCTGCGAGGGATGACTCGGATGACCCCAGGAGCACACCGGAGCCCCATAGCCGATCCCACGAAGGAACCCAGCACAGCCTCTGCGGCCATCGGCCTCCACACGGCCCCAGCCTCAATCAACAAACCATGGAAGCCGGGTCTCGCTTCCATGTTAACCGGCCGTATCATGAAGGAAGCGGAGTCAGCTGACTCACGCATCCATGCAGCCGTTGCAGCCCGCAGCCCCTCCTCTCCCGCTTTAAAGGGAGAGGAGTACCACCGCCAGGCACAGCCGCCACCAGGCAAAGGCCCACGGACAAGGCCTCCAACCCTCTCTGCAGCTCTCCGCTGCTTGAGGGCGCAGATGGCACCACAAAACTCTGTCGAACCAGGTCGAGGTAAGGCCAACATCTTCTATGCCCCCTTCATTCACGCCTCATCTGCGCCCACCCTGCTAGCATCCGCACGCCCACCGCTGTGCAGCCCAATGATGTCCATATGTTTACTGGTCCTATTGCTGGCACCCCCATTGATTGTTTGCAGCCCAATGATGTTCATATGTTTACTGGTCCTATTGCTGGCACCCCCATTGATTGTGTGCAGCCCAATGATGTTCATATATTTACTGGTCCTATTGCTGGCACCCCCATTGATTGTGTGCAGCCAATGATGTTCATATATTTACTGGTGTTATTGCTGGCGCCCCCATTGATCGTTTGCAGCTCAATGATGTTCATATGTTTACTGGTCCTATTGCTGGCGCCCCCATTGATTGTTTGCAGATCAATGATGTTCATATGTTTACTGGTCCCATTGCTGGCGCCCCCATTGATTGTTTGCAGCTCAATGATGTTCATATGTCTACTGGTCCTATTGCTGGCGGTCCTATTGCTGGCACCCCCATTGATTGTGTGCAGCTCAATGATGCCTCTATGCCCTCTGATCTTATCGTTGACACCCCATTGATCACCCCATCTAGCTCCTTTGACCCTCCCTCACCCACCAGCCCACCCCTCCACCTGCCTCCCTCCACCCGCACGCTCATGTGCGCCCTGCTCAATGCCCGCTCCGTACCAGCCTACGCCCTCAACATCAATGACCTGGTCATTAAAGACGAGTTCGACCTCCTCATCCTTACAGAAACATGGCTGAATGAAAGTTCAGGCCCAGCCTTATCACTGGCCATCCCACCTGGTTATTCCATCTTCAGGAAAGACCGCACCTCGCAGAGAGGTGGAGGTGTCGCCCTTATCGCCAGAGACAACTTCTCCATCAGAGAAGTAGAAGGCATCCTTGACAGCAACAGTGACTACCTCCCTTTAAAAATGAATGTCTCACCCAACTGCACCATATCCATGCACATTGTCTACAGACCACCAGGGCCGTGCACTGCCTTCCACAACACCCTTATCACTGTACTGTCTGACAACATCAAAAAGACCTCACAGGTTCTACTCCTCGGTGACCTCAACTTAGGTTTGAACGACCCCAAAGACTCCCCTGCGAAACACCTCAAGAAGGCACTCTTCAACCTAGTCTTCACGTATTCCATCTCACAGCCCACACACATCAAAGGACACACCCTCGACTGGGTCAGCCATCACAACTGCTCCCTTCTCATCAAGGACAACAACCCTATCCCATGGTCCGTCCATCACTACATCCAATTCAACCTCGGAACCAACAAAGTGGCTCAATCTCCGCCACCACCTTGCCCCGCCACGTATGCCAGGAGCTCACGCCTTCTCACAGTTGAGAACTTGGCACCCTACCTCCTTAACCCAGCCCTTCAAACCCCCTCTTCGAAAAACCCTGATACCTTAGCTAACACCTTTAAGGATGTCATCACGTCAGCTGTGGATGCTATTGCCCCCCTGACTCTCAAAAAAGCTAAAAAGGCCAAACATGCCAACTCATGGTTCTCCAAAGAACTCCTTGACCAACGTGCGCAGAAGAGGATTGCATTATCCACATGGAAAGCAAACCCGTCTGAAGCCACCAAACAGAAGTTCAAAGCCATCTTCAAATCATACAAGACCAACATCACTCTGGCAAAGGCTGCTTCCTTTAACACCCAGATCGCTGACGCTAAATCAGGATCTAAGGAACTCTTCACCATTTTCAGGGAACTCGAAAAACCATCTGCCCCCCCTCCTCAATCATTAAAGATGACAAATGGTGTAATAGCATTCAATATGCCATGCTAGAGATGCCCAACACCCTCCAAAGCAAAATTCGTGGCCACCAAAAAGCCCTCTCCGACATTATAGCGAACATGTACGCTAAGCCACCCACCAAGACCACATCCTCCCCGCTGTTCGAATTCAAAAACATTACCGAGCAAGAGGTCATCACCCTGCTCAATTCCATTAAACCATCCAATTGCAAAGGTGATGCCTGCCCCGCCAGCCTCATCAAATACTCCACACCCAGCCTAGCCCCCTTCCTTACAGCTTTTATCAACTCATCCTTCCAAGCAGGTCATGTCCCATCAGGACTTAAGGAAACCTTCACTCGAACCAACCATCCCGGGGAACTACAGGCCCATCACGACTGTATCATTCCTGCTCAAGATCTTGGACAAAGCAGCTTACCTGCAAGTCCAGAAGTTCTTAGAGGACAACCGTCTCCTCGGCCTACGGCAATCTGGGTTCCGCCCCCGGCATGGCACTGAAACGACCCTCCTAGACCTTAAAAACCAAATGGATGATCTCAGAGACGCAGGCAAACCTGCCCTCCTACTGCTCCTTGACCTCTCCGCAGCATTCGATTTGGTTGACCACAATACTCTGTGTCACCACTTAGCCACCCAAGCTAACTTCTCCCCCAAAGCCTGCCAATGGATCACCTCCTTTCTCCAAAAAAGGGCCAGGAAAGTCTGTTCTGAAGTTGCAGCCGCCACCCCCAGCCTCCTCACCTGCGGTGTCCCCCAGCGATCCTGTATCGCACCTACTCTCTACAACCTCTTTACGAGACCCCTGTTTAGCATCCTGGACTCCCTTGGTATCTCATATACCAACTACGCGGATGATACGCAGGTACTCATCCCACTCACGGGCGACTACCTAGAAGACTCCAACACCCTCTCCTCTATCTACTCTATCATCCAATCCTGGATGGCGGAGAATTGGCTTTGCCTCAATAGTGAAAAAAACGAACTCCTCCTTATTGGCTCACCTTTCACTCTTGGCAATCTTGGAGAACAGTACGCCTCCTTCACTACTGATAATATTCCAATTAAGGTCTCAATCCATATCAAGACACTCAGAGTCTACCTTGACTCTGACCTGTCAATGGACAGACAGGTCCATGCCATTGCCGCCTCCTCAGCCTACTACACCAAGGTCCTCAACGCAGCCAGGCCCTTCTTGGCCCGTCAAAGCTGCCTCACAATTGCCAGGGCAATCATCGGGTCAAGACTTGACTACTGTAATGCCCTTCTCGCCGGGACTTCCAACAAAAACCTCACCAAACTTCAGCTGGTCCAGAACAATGCACTAAGGGCAGCCACCGGCCCCGCAAGGAGAAACCACATCTCTGAAATCAGAAGACAAGTATACTGGCTCCTGGTCAAAGAAAGAATTGTCTTTAAAACTCTTGCCCTCACCCACAAATGCCTCCACGAACTTGCCCTCCCACCTGACTAACAGAATTACCAGACACTCCGCCACAAGACCGCTCAGATCCATATACGCCAACACCATTGTTAGACCTACCTCTCGGAAAGTGCACGCTGGTGGCTCCAGTTTCCCTACCCTAGCAGCCACGCATTGGAACGCCCTGCCTCCTCACCTAAGACTCATTGAGTCCCACCTAGCCTTTCGTAAGGCTATCAAAACCAGACTCTTTGTGTGATTTGAATCTGTATCCTGCACTGGCTATATGCCTGCCAAACTGTAACTAAGAGCCTCTGGCACCTGTATGTAATCTTAAATATGTGTATCCTCTGTAACTAAGAGCCTCTGGCACCCGTATGAATCTTAAATCTGTGTATCCTCTGTAACAGCGCCTCGATGCCTTTTGGGCTGCAAGTGCGCTTAACAAATACAAATAAATAAATGCCCCTGCCCACTCCCCTCTCATACACAAGCATTCACCATATACAAACCTTCAACCCACACATCCACCATACCCTACACCAGGCCGGCACCCACCACTGATGCTACCCCTGCCCACTCCTCCCTCATACCCTAGCATTCACCATATTGTGTTTTGTGGAAACAAAGTCCCGTAAGTGGGAACGCGCATGCCTAAAGGAATAGAAGGTCTGGTATACACAGTGATTGGAGGATAGCTGCAGCCGTGTGGTAAATTAGGCGATTTTCCACTATCGCCTATATAATAGACCTGCAACTATCGGTGCTGAACTACGGCCTCTCTTTTGCACCAAGTGCAACATCAGATATGACAGAAGTCCAAATTGACCTTTATAAATTCACCAGAAAACTTAAACTGAAGAAATTCTTTCACAACAAATCAACTACCTTTAGGCCATCAGAAAGCCTGCCACCCATCAGCTCTAAAATTATTCAAGAAATTGAAAATATACATTTACTTTCAAGCCTATCGGGAGAAGAATCCGTGACATACAAAAGGAACTTGGGATCTACCAGCGTAATCTGGATATAAAAGAACACAGGACAGAAACAAATTTATGCCCCCAATTAGGGGAAACAATGTGATTGCAACGTTCTATAAAATGTCACTTAGGGCACTTTGTTAACACAAAGCACAATATGTTTTATACCTTTGCCCAGGGGATGCTGCACTTTGTTTACCACCTATAACAACAACAACTGCAATAATAATCAAAAATGGCAGATTACCTAAAGAACAGAGAAGAAGATAGTGCTGCCCTTTTTGCACCCAGAGGCAATGATACCAACCCCTTTAAAAATCGATTGAATGTCGCAGAAACTCTGGCACAAAAATGTATCTAACTCGAGAGACTATGCAAACGGGAAATCAACAAATATTGGGAGCAAGTTTCACGCAAAAACTATATTCAACAAAACATGATACCTAGAGTCCTGAGAATCTTATTTTTTCCAGATTTTGCTCATAAAGACAATCAAGACCTAGCAGTAGACTGGGAAGCTAAGATTACAGTCAGCTCAGAAAATATGATGAAAATACCAGTCACTCAAGCTGAACAGGAACATGCCAGAGTTACAATAGAAAATGACAGAATCAAGACAGAAATAATGGAAATGAAAAACCCAACTAGTACCAAGGAGAGAACTTTGCCAAAATGCATCCGATTTTAGGAGAATACCAAGACGAGATCAAGCTCCAGAAATTTAGAACATTTTACAGAGTTGAAAAAGATTATTTTAATGATAGAGTTTATACCTATCAACCAAAATATGATGGTGATCAATCACACATTTTTACACCGATGGTGACACCTGTCACGTCGGATGCAGACTCAGAATCTGAAATAACTGAAAATCCATGTGATCAAGGACAAATTCCTGTAGCAGAATCTTCACGACACCATAGAAGAGGCTTTCCTGCTGAAATAAAGAGGTACAAGAAGGGCAACCAAACCACCTATAATCCTCTTAACAAGCAAGTACGTTTTAAAAAAAATTCCCTTTAGGACCAAAAACCCCATCTACTCTAACAACTTCAGAGGAGGAAGAGTATGAGGAGCAAGGAGGAGAAGATGGGAGAGGTACAAACAAAAGATTCACAAGATCCAGCCTCAAGAATGCCAGACCAAAACCAATACTAAAAGCATAGTCATCAACTTGTCTGACAAACACCTCTCACAACAGCAACTATCGGTGCTCAAATATGGCCTCTCTTTTGCACCAAGTGCAACATCAGATATGACAGAAGTCCAAATTGACCTTTATAAATTCACCAGAAAACTTAAACTGAAGAAATTCTTTTACAATAAACCAACTACCTTTAGACCATCAGAAAACCTGCCACCCATCAGCTCTAAAAGTATTCAAGAAACTGAAAATATACATTTACTTTCAAACCTATCGGGAGAAGAATCCAAAACCTTAAGTGACATACATAAGGAACTTGGGATCCATCAGCGTAATCTGGATATAAAAGAACACAGAAACAGGTCCACATGTATGCCCCCAATTAGTGGAGACAATGTGATTGAAATGCTCTATAAAACTGATACTTAGGAAATTCACAAACACATTAATGGCTTCCATCCAAGATGCAGCAGCAAAAATAACAACCTTAAAAAAAATGGAACTTTGTGCATTACAAGAAATATGTGAAGATAGCACAATTATCATCAAAGAAGCGGACAAAGGGGGCAATATTGTCATCCTCAACAAAACTGATTACATAAAAATGGCAGTAGAGCACTTATCCACCCCTGGGTGTTACAAGAAACTTACAACTAACTCGACAGTCCAAACATTGCAGGACCTTCAGTTAATGTTACAACATTGGTACAATCAGGGCTTCTTATCTGATGATGAAAAGGCTTTCTTAATGGTGTCTAAACCACTAATACCGACGATCTACTTCTTGCCGAAGGTTCATAAGCCTTTCCTTGAACTTCCAGCTGTAAGAGCAATAATGAGTGGGCAAGGAGGGGCCACGGAAGCACTAACAGACTATATTAATAGCAGCATTAAAAACGTAGTACCTGCTATTCCAGCGTATCTAAAAGATACTACACATACCCTACAAATCTTAAAAGATATTATTTGGAAACAAACATATTTTTTGGTCACTCTTGATTTGACAGCATTATATACATCTATTCCCCATAACTTGGCCTTGGAAACAATGGATTTTAGTTTCAGGACCTTTTCAGCCTCCCACTACACACATGTACAAATGCTTAAAAACTTTTTAGATTTTACTTTAACACCCAGTTTATCTTCAACAGAGATTACTATTCCCAAATTAAAGGTGTAGCCATGGGGGCAAAATATGCCCCCACATTGGCAAACTTGTTCATGGCCTTTTTCGAAGACAAAAAAGGCCATGAACAAGTATATATCTTCAATAATAATCCTTTCAAACATCACATTACTACCTGGAGAAGGTATATTGATGATGTTCTAGCCATCTGGGAAGGCAGCAGGGAAGATTTTGAGGCATTTATGCTCTATCTCAATGACAATACCTTTGACATCCAATTCACGGGACACATGGATGCAGATGAAATCATGTTTTTGGATTTGCAAATTAACAATGCTTCCAACACAATTCAGACCTGCACTTACATGAAAGCCACTGCAGTTAACTCTATCCTCCATGCTACCAGCAGCCACAGACAAGTGTCATTTGAAATATACTTAGAGGTGAATTCCTCAGATCCAAAAGAAACAAAGTAGAATGTAAGTCAATATGCAACAGATTTCAGGAGAGAGGGTACCCAAAAAATCTAATCAGGCAAACCACAGAATCTTTGAAAACGGTTGAAAGGCCTAAGCTACTGGAAGACAAGATTAAATTGGACCAAACCACTTATCCTACACACGTTAGCTTTATTACCAAGTACTCGCAAGACAGCACATTTTTGTATTATATATTACAAAAACATTGGCATATACTGCTCCTAGATCCATATTTGTCTACTTATCTTTCGAAACGTCCCAACATTATATTTACGAAGGCTACTACCTTGAAGAACCTTTTGAGTCCCTCCTTGCTCAAACCTGAGCCAATCAGGCAGGACAACTGGCTAACTGCAAGATCTAAGCAAGAAGGTTTTTACAAATGTGGTTCATGTAACTTCTGTCAGTATGCATTATCACCAACTAATGTGTTTAGTTGCCATGGAAGACTTAAAATCACAATCAAAGATTTCATTAACTGTCGCTCAAAATATGTTATTTACGGTATCCAGTGCGTTTGCAAGAAAATATATATTGGAAGCACCATCCGTGAAGTACGTTTTCGAATTTGTGAACACTTGAACAACCTCAGCAGTCAAGATATTAGACTGCCATTAGCCTCCCATTGGCAAAAACAACACCAAATGGACAATGCCAAAGTTATCAAATATATTGGACTCCAACAGATCAAACCACATCAGAGAGGTGGCGACAGGGAGCTGATGCTACGACAACAAGAAGCAAGAATAATATGTAAATTATGTTGTATCTCACTTGGCTTAAACCAGTAACATGAGCTCAATGTCTTTTTATAATTACTAAATATGTTTCCAATCCTTGCATGCTCCAACAAATTACAGTTATCCAGTGCATGATAGATATCAATGACTATGTGTGCACATAGAGTTCTAGTCAACGTGGCATTGATATCCAAGTAGATACTAAGTACCACTGTGAATAGATACATCAAATAGTTCCTAACTCACAACTAATGTTAAATTTGGAGTAGCCTTAGCATGATATTTAACTTGCCTATACGCTTCATATATACAAAATTAAAATCAAAACGTGGACATTAGTGGGACATTAAATATTGTATCTGAATGCCCCAAATTGGTATCAACATACTAGTGCCTCTCTCCCAGAGACAACAGTTTTGTGTATTTGTAGCAAGGGTAAGCCATTAAATGCTCTACCTGACACAGGGTTTCCTATACACTACATCCGGAAAAGATGTAGGTATTATAACCCAATTAATATATACCCATATAATTGGTTCACAGGGCACCATTTTTGTTGCAAGTCACTTTAGCCATCCAAGCATCAATATCCAATGGAGTCGAGTGCCGCAGAATAATTACATTAAAATAACCTTAATCCCGTCTAGTTTACCATTTCCAGAAACACATCGGTTTCTAAGCAACGGGGGACACGTGATGAGTCACCTGACCAGGTACTTATTTCCGTTGCTATAGTTACTTGCTTTGTCTGCCGATGCAGTTCTGCTGCCCGACGGCGTTCGCCATTGCGCGTTCCATACATAGATTCTTGCCGGTGGGTTTAATACAAACCCAGAAATGATGGGATGAATGTAATGTTTCAAACCGTGGAAAGAAGGTATTGCACGTAGACATGAGTAGCCCTGGGAATGACTTGCTCTTCCCCATTTTTCTTTTACCTAATCCTTTTAGATTACGGCCATAAAATTAAAAGTGGAAACCTGCCTAATTTGCTGCAAATGAACAGCAGCGGCCATTCACTATATGGAACGGCTAACATACCTCAGGTAAAACCAAAAATTACAGGGCCTTGCATATAACCCACAAAAAAATATATAAATTCCTTTAAAGTAACTATTGCATTATGTGTTTGTTCCATTTAAGCTGACTAACACAAAAGATACTCCTTGCACTGAATTTAAAAGGTTTCAAATCTGGGGGTGAAGTTATAACCTCCCACTACCTTTCGTTTAAAAAAAAGCAGTCACAGGATAGACTGGAACCCACTGAACTTATAGGTACTAAAAGGCTTTTACCCTTGCACATAACCAAAATTTGTTGTGTACTGAGTGCTAAACTAATATATTGGAGTAGAATCCGTGTAACTAAATGACTAATAGCTTGTCTCTGTTTCAGTAGTTAGTTGAATTGGATGTAGCACTATTTGTAGCATACAACATTGTATAGACATTTCTAGCCAGGCCAGTGCTTTATTTCATGATATGTTTGTTTGTTTGTTTATTTTATTTGTATGGCGCTCCAAACCCGGAGGTAGAAGGGCGCTTAAGAATTTGGTTACAGCGTTGAGAAGTATCTTAGTGTTGCATACTTCGTACAAGTTTATAATATATACATATATATACAGTGATCAGTAAACAGAGCATATGCAGTACGTACAATATACAATTTTCAGAATAAATACAGTGTCTAAGCCAGTTACCGCGCGGGTCTGGTGTTAATGGCGTTATTCTTTGTTTAGCAGCCAGCTGATGACCTGCTTCCTAAAGATCTGGAAGGATTCGACAGTTTTGATTTTAAGCGGTAGGGAGTTCCAGATTTGGGGGGCAAGCACTGTGAAGCTTACCCCTCCAGCTCTTTTTAGGTGAAACCTGGGCACTAATAAGCAAAGAGTGTTGGAGGATCTGGTGGCAGGTTTCAGGGTGAGTTTATTGGCCAGATATGGTGGTGCTAGGTGATTGAGGGCTTTGTATGTGAGGCAGATGGTTTTAAGATCTATTTTTTGGCGTATGGATAGCCATTTGCAGGCTTTCCTAGTAGCAGAGATATGCCCTTGTCTGGGAATGTAGAGGGCTGCGCGCAAGGCGTTATTTTGTATTACCTGCAGCTTGTTGAGTACCGATTGATTAGCACCTAGGTACAGGCTGTTGCAGTAATCCAGTTTGGATTGTATTAGGGCCCTGGCAAGGGTGAGGCAGCTGTTGGGTGATAGGAAAGGTCTGCTGGCCCTAATGAGCTTGCCGGTATATGCAGCGGCTGAGGCGGTCATATTGGTGTGTTTGCTAAGGTTGGTGTTGGCATCTAGATAGAAACCAAGGGTTTTTACGCTTTTGGCTATGGGAATGGCATGGCCATCGATGGTGATGTTATTATAGCTAGGGTCAAGTTTAGTTAGAGTGTTGGGGGAGCCGCCGATTGGGAGCTCTGTCTTCTCATCATTCAGGCAGGGACCATGGGCGGCCATCCATGCCTGAATGATGGAGAATATTTTGTTAATCCAGGCGGAGTCTTCTTGTTAATTACCAGAGATGGTGAGGAGTATCTGGGTGTCATCTGCGTAGTTTGTGTAGGTGACACCCAGACGGTCCAGTTGGTCAAATAGAGGCTTTGTACATATGTTGTACAAAGTGGGGGATACACAGGATCCTTGTGGGACCCCGCATGTGATCGGGATGGGGTCTGCTGCAGCTGTAGTGGAAAAGACTTGTATGGTTCTGTTTGCCAGGAAGGATTGTATCCATATGATGGCAGAGGAGGAGAAGTGGGCTGCGGTGGCAAGGTGATTACAGAGGACTTCATGGCTGACCAGGTCAAAAGCCGCTGAGAGGTCTAGTAGGAGTAGGATAGCAGCATTGCCTTTGTCTTTAATTTCATCAATCTGGCTTTTGAGATCAACAAGGGCGGTTTCAGTCCCGTGTTGAGGTCTGAAGCCAGATTGACGTATTCCTAGCAGTTGGTTGGATTCTAGGTATTCCTGAATTTGGATGTATGCAACTCTGTCCAGGATTTTCAGAAGGAAGGGGACTGTGGTGATGGGCCTGTAGTTTGTGGGTATGGCCGGGTCGAGGGATTGTTTTTTCAGGAGAGGGAGAACCCATGATTGTTTTAAGTTGCGGGGGATATAGTTATTAGTGAAGGATAGGTTGATGAGTTTGGTGATGAAGGGGGAGAGCTCTCTGGCTGCATCTTTTATGATCTGAGCCGGGCTGCTGTTTCCTTTACAGTTATAGGGTTTCAGGGAGGTGATGATTTTTTGAACTTCCGGGATGGTGACTTTTTTGAACGAGAAGCCTGCGCTAGTGTTGTTGGGTGTGGATAGGCTAAGGTTGGTGACCTTGTTGTTGAAGAGTTGTTGCCGTTTGTCTTCGATTTTAGTTTGGAGTCCTAAAATGTTAATGTTGAGGGCGTTCTGGATGTTGGTGCTCCAGGATTTGTCTTTCAGGCAGGTTTCCGGAGGTGAAATAGGGTTTTCTAGTTCCTTCAGAATTTTAAATAGTTCTTTAGTGGAGGATCCTGCCTGAGTGATCCTGGTGTTGTATGTATCTTTTTTGGTCCGTATTATCTCGCTTTTGTAAAGTGAGGATAAGTTAGTGAGGTTGGATTTGTTTTCCGCGGTGGGGTTAGTCTTCCAGGTGTGGTGAGCCTTACCTTTCTCTTTCCTAAGTAGTTTGAGCTCAGGGGTGTACCACGAGTTCAGATGCGCTTTGGGTTTAACTTTGCGTATTTTCAAGGGGGCAACGGTGTCCATTGCTCTGGCCATGGACTCATTGAAGGTGTCGATCAGCAGGTTTAAGTCAGCATTGGCTGGGAGAGCATTGAGGGTAGGTTAAGACCAGTGGTAGTAGGGCTTCAGCAGTAATGTTGCGTTTATTCCTGGTGGGACATGCTGGTGCCATGGGGTGCTTATTGGGCGGTACCTGATTGGTGTTAACCTCAAGGGGGATCATGTGGTGATCGGTACATGCCAGAGGTTGGGGGTCTTTGCAGGTTGTGTTGCAATTGTGAGTTGCTACCCAATCGAGGGTTCTACCTTTTAGGTGGGTGGGGAGTGTAATGAGTTGAGTGAGACCATGATCAGTTAGGACATTGGCTAGGGATGCAGCATGTGCATCGTTTGGGTCTTGGTAGCCGAGATTGAAGTCTCCGAGGATCATGATTTGTGCTGATGGTTTGGAATTTCCGGTGATGAGGGATGTGATGTCTTCTTCAAAGGTCCCATGGGGGCCTGGGGTCTATAAATGAGGTGGATGGTGATCGTGGTTGTGGGGGAGGTTTGTAGTTTGGCTGTGAGTAACTCGCAGGATGTGAGTGCAACGGTGTCGGTTGGTCTAAGGCCTAGGGCGGATTTGGAAATGATCACTACACCTCCACCTCTGGCGTTTGGTCTGTCCGCTCTGAGGATAGAGTATTTGTCTGGGATGGCTAGCGATAAATGGGGTCCGGACGCCTCATGAAGCCAGGTTTCTGTTAGGGCTAGAAAGTCAAGGTCTTTGGTAAGGATAATGTCTGCAATTTCTGTGGGGTGGGCAGCCAGGGATCTGACGTTGAGTAGGGTGACTTTTAGTGGGGGAGGTGTGGGCTTGTTTGGTGCAATGTGCTTTGTAGTAGATTTGGTGTAGGGTTTGGAGTTGGGTTTAGAAATAGTGGTGGGGAGCCTGGAGCCTAATCTGTCATTGCGGGCTGTGATGTTGGGAATAAGGGAGGGGGGGTTGGCCCGGGCGGCTTAAAGCGGGCGGGAGGTTTGGTGGTCAGTTTGGTTTGGTTAGACTTAGCAATGGGACTGGGGTGGCTGTTGGTAGGTAGGCCATGGATGGCGATGGATGTGAGAGGGTGGTGGTAAGTGGGAGGCAAGGGGGATTCGGAGGGTAGGAATGGAGTGGGGCATGGGATGGGGTGGTGTCTGGGGCACCCTAGTTTAGTCAGGCCGTCCAGGTGGGCTATGTAGCTGTTGTTCCTACAGGGTACGTTGTCCTGTATTAAGCAGAAGGGGAACATGATTAGGGCGAGCCAGAAAATCATGGTCTGTAGTAGAGTCTAGTGGCGCTGGTGGGGAGCAGGCCAGACTAAGATAGTTGGTGGCTAGTTAGAGTTGGGTAGAATCTGTCAGGTACAGCCCGTGCACTATAGTATCTAGATTGAATACAACTAGTTGTGAGGTTGGAGCATACATGTGGGCTAAAGATGCAGGAAGCTAAGATGCATTCATATGGGCTGGAGAGAATGGGGCTAAAAATGCAGTCAGAGTACACCTAGATTCGGAAATCCACACGCAGGCTAGAAATGCAGGAAGCTAAAATGCAGTCAGAGTACACTTGGATTCGGAAATCCACACGCAGGCTAGAAGTGCAGGAAGCTAAAATGCGGTCATATGGGCTAGAGAGCATGAGGCCTAGAATCAAGATTAGAAATATGGCTGAACAGCAAGTACAAACATGTGCACCTAGGAATCAGAGTTGAGAATAGGGCTGATAAGCATGCCTAAGCAAGGTGCATCTGCGTTCAAAATCGAGAGTATGGCTACTGTGCATGTGGAAGCCAGGTGCATCTAGATGCAGAGATTGATAATAATGCTATCATGCATGTGTGGGCAGAGTAAACCCGAAATCAGCAGTTGACAAAGACAGATATGGCTACTGAACATGAAGAGGTGCACGAGTGTTAGGCAAAACAGTAATGCGAAGCTCCGAGTGTGCCGGTTATTATAAAGAACTGGCGTTTACCTTATGGCGAAGTTCAGTGTACATCGTGTGAGGCATCAGGTTGTTAGAGTTCTGCTTCGCTCCTTTGCGGCGTGCAGCGGACAGCAGCAGACAGGTCCTTATAACGGGGTCCTTTTGGCGAGGGTCCGCAGCCGGCTCACGCTTTCCGGCAGTGCGGGCTTCGTGATGAAGGGGGCGGCAGCCAATGAGGAGGCTGTCTGGTTCCTTTGATGTGGATTGCGTAACTTAGCAACCACATGTAAACATGCGGGCGGCCATTTTGGCCTGATCGGCGTGTTCTTTCTCGGCGGCAGTTTCAGGCTGGATGCTCGGGATTTCATGCAGCATTTACCGTTGGGGTGTGTGGGTAGCCCTGATTTAAAGGAGCTTGGTCAGATAAATGCGCTGAGGCTGGTTGACTGATTCCGCTCCGCTTCGGATGATCGAGGAGATGTGGGGAGGGCTCCGCTTCGGATGATCGAGGAGATGTGGGGAGGGCTCCTGCCCTCCGCACGCAGGGGATGGCTGGAATGACAGTATACTATGTATTCACAGTTTGAGTACCTTGCCTCTAAAAAATAGATTCGTCTGACAATGTTTTCTTTGTTTTTGTTTTCTTTTCTTCCCTCTCTGGTTTTTGTTTCCTCCCTCTCACTTTCTATTATAGGAGCTGAAAAAAAGCCACATATAGATGAATAAGCAAAGCCACATATTAATGACTTAAGCTCAATTTTTGAAGAGATATAATTTGTTTTTACGCCCTGAGGATGACCTTGTTAGGTTGAAACACGTGTTGGCGTGTAGTAGTGCTTTCTTTATAATATTAACGTGAGTGTCGATCAAATGTGTATGAATACAACATGATTATGACCAATATTACATTGATGGTATCTGTTATACTACTGTGATGAAAGTTACTCTCATGCTACATGCTTGACTCATTCATGGCACCAGAACCATCTTAATATGCAATGGAAATATATTTGAATGATAATGCAGGAGTATATCTATTCACTCTGACTCAAGAATTTCATTTACTATTTATTGGGGTTGTCAAATGCCAAAACTAAACCACAAACCACGTGTGTGGTGAAACGAATAATTATAACAGGTTGTTAGAGCGCAGTCTGTAAGGTTAGTACCTTCAATGCATAGCATTCACCATATCCAAGCCTTCAACCCACACATTCACCATACCCTACACCAGGCTGGCCCCACCCGTGATGCTACCCCTGACCACTCCACCCTCATTCCAAAGCCTTAACCATATACAAGCCTTAAACCCACACATCCACCATACCCTACACCAGGCTGACCACCCCCACCACCGATGCTACCCCTGCCCACTCCCGCTCATACACAAGCATTCACCATATACAAGCCTTCAACCCACACATTCACCATACCCTACACCAGGCTGACCACCCCACCACTGATGCTACCCCTGCCCACTCCCCACTCTTACCCAAGCATTCACCATATACAAACCTTCAGCCCACACATCCACCATACCCTACACCAGGCTGGCCCCCACCACTGATGCTACCCATGCCCACCGTCCCATACCCAAGCCTTCACGATATACAAGCCTTCAAACCACACATCCACCATACCCTACACCAGGCCGGCGGCCCCACCACTGATGTTACTCCTGCACCCCTCATACCCAAGCTTTCAACCCACACATCCACCATACCCTACACCAGGCCGGCACACACCACTGATGCTACCCCGGCCCACCCCTCTCATACCCAAGCCTTCTCCATATCCAAGCCTTCAACCTACACATCCACTATACCCTACACCAGGCTGACAACGACCACGGATGCTACCCCTGCCCACTCCCCCCTCGTCACCAAGCATTCACCATATACAAGCCTTCAACCCACACATCCACCATACCCTACACCAGGCTGACCGCCCCCACCACCAATGCTAGCACTGTCCACTCCCACCTCACACACAAGCATTCACCATATACAAGCCTTCAACCCACACATCCACCATACCCTACACCAGGCTGACCGCCCCCACCACTGATGCTACCCCTGCCTACTCCCCCCTCTTACCCAAGCATTCACCATATCCAAACCTTCAGCCCACACATCAACCATACCCTACCCCAGGCTGGCACCCACCACTGATGCTACCCATGCCCACTGCCCCATACCCAAGCCTTCACGATATACAAGCCTTCAACCCACACATCCACCATACCCTACACCAGGCCGGCCCCACCACTAATGTTAGTCCTGCACCCCTCATACCCAAGCTTTCAACCCACATATCCACCATACCCTACACCAGGCCGGCAACCACCACAGATGCTACCCCTGCCCACTCCCCCCTCGTCACCAAGCATTCGCCAAACAAAGCGTTCAACCCACACATCCACCATACCCTACGCCAGGCTGGCCCCCACCACTGATTCTGGCCCCCTCATACCCAAGCCTTCAACCCACACATCCACCATACCCTACACTAGGCCTGCACCCACCACGGATGTTACCCCTGCCCAATCCCCCTTCCCCAAGCATTCACCATATCCAAACCTTCAACCCACACATTCACCATACCCTACACCAGGCCGGCACCCACCACTGATGCTACTTCTTCCCAATCCCGCCTTCCTCAAGTATTCACCATAGCCAAGCCTTCAACCCACACATCCACCATACCCTACACCAGGCTGACCCCCCCCCACCACTGGTGCTACCCCTTCCCACTCCCCCCTCATACCCAAGCCTTCACCATATCCAAGCCTTCAACCCACACATCCACCATACCCTACACTAGGCCTGCACCCACCACGGATGTTACCCCTGCCCAATCCCGCCTTCCTCAAGTATTCACCATAGCCAAGCCTTCAACCCACACATCCACCATACCCTACACCAGGCTGACCCCCCCCCACCACTGGTGCTACCCCTTCCCACTCCCCCCTCATACCCAAGCCTTCACCATATCCAAGCCTTCAACCCACACATCCACCATACCCTACACCACGCCGGGCCCCACCACCAATGCTACCCCTGCCCATAGTCTTGGAAGGATAGCTGTGGGGCAACACGCTCTCCTTGGTAGCAAGATGACGAAGAGCAACACAGGTTCAATCCCTGAGTCCACACTTAGAAACCTCTGGGTATTAAGTGTGTTATAAATAACCAATAAGCATATTACACTCCCTCTCATATCCAGGAATTCACCATATTAAAGTCTTCAATCCACACATCTACCATACCCTACACCAGGCTGTCACCAACTTCTGATGCTATTCCTGCCCACTCCCCTCTCATACCCAAGCCTTCATCACATCCAAGCCTTCAACCCACACATCCACCATACCCTACACCAGGCCGGCACCCACCACTAATGCTACCTCTGCCCACCGCCCTCATACCCAAGCCTTCACCATCTCCAAGCCTTCAACCCACACATCCACCATACCCTACACCAGGCCGGCACCCACCACTAATGCTACCTCTGCCCACCGCCCTCATACCCAAGCCTTCACCATCTCCAAGCCTTCAACCCACACATCCACCATACCCTACACCAGGCCCGCACCCACCACAGATGCTACCCCTGTCCACTCCCCTCATACCCAAGCTTTCATCATATCCAAGCCTTCAACCCACACATCGACAATACCCAACACCAGGCCGGCACCCACCACTGATGCTACCCCTGTCCACTCCCCTCATACCTAAGCCTTCACTATATCCAAGCCTTCTACCCACACATCCACCATACCCTACACCAGGCCGGCACCCACCACTGATGCTATCCCTGCCCACCCCCTCACACCCAAGCCTTCAACCCACACATCCACCATACACTACACCAGGCCGGCACCCAGCACTGATGCTACTGCTGCCCACTCCCCCTCATACCCATGTAATCTCCGTTTCCAAGCTGTCAACCCAAACATCCACCATACCCTAGACCAGGCCGACCCCCACCACTGATGCTACCCCTACCCCGCCTCATACCCCACTTCACCATATCCAAGCCTTCAACCCACTCATCCACCATACCCTACACCAGGCCGACCCCCACCACTGATGCTCCCCCTGCCCACTACCCCTCATACCCAAGCCTTCACCATATACAAGCCTTCAACCCACACATCCACCATACCCTACACCAGGCTGGCACCCACCCCTGATGCTACCCCTGACCACCTCCTCATACCCAAGCCTTCACCATATCCAAGCCTTCCACCCACGCATCCATCATACCCTACACCAGGCCGGCACCCACTACTGATGCTATCCCTACCTCCCTCATACCCAAGCCTTCATCATATCCAAGCCTTCAATCCACACATCCACCATACACTACACCAGGCCGGCACCCAGCACTGATGCTACTGCTGCCCACTCCCCCTCATACCCATGTAATCTCCGTTTCCAAGCTGTCAACCCAAACATCCACCATACCCTAGACCAGGCCGACCCCCACCACTGATGCTACCCCTGCCCCGCCTCATACCCCACTTCACCATATCCAAGCCTTCAACCCACTCATCCACCATACCCTACACCAGGCCGACCCCCACCACTGATGCTCCCCCTGCCCACTACCCCTCATACCCAAGCCTTCACCATATACAAGCCTTCAACCCACACATCCACCATACCCTACACCAGGCTGGCACCCACCCCTGATGCTACCCCTGACCACCTCCTCATACCCAAGCCTTCACCATATCCAAGCCTTCCACCCACGCATCCATCATACCCTACACCAGGCCGGCACCCACTACTGATGCTATCCCTACCCCCCTCATACCCAAGCCTTCATCATATCCAAGCCTTCAATCCACACATCCACCATACCCTACACCAGGCCGGCACCCACCACTGATGCTATTCCTGCCCACTCCCCCCTCATACTCACGCATTCACCAAACCCATCCCTTCAACCCACAAATCCACCATACCCTACACCAGGCCAGGCCCCACCACCAATGCTACCCCTGCCCCCCTCATACCCAGGTCATTACCATTTTCAAGCCTTCAACCCACACATTCACCATATCCTACACCAGGCCGGGCCCCACCACTGATGCTACTCTTGCCCACTCCCCCCTCATTCACCATATCCGACGGAGGATATATGGACACCATACGGTGTCCGCGTCACTATCCAAGCTGCAAAATTCTGGAGACGTTGCAGTCGGAGGATCAATCCCTTAGGCTGCGCAAGATAAAGGGAGTTACAATCTTCCAATCAACTGGATACCATTGCCAACACCACCAATGCCGTAAGGGGGGTAGTATAGGGTGAAGAACTTGCAGAAGGATTTTCAGATGGAAGAGATCTGGGCTTCCATAGATAGAGTGGTTGTCATAATGACTCCCAAGTTCTTAACCTTCACAGCCGGAATGGGGAGAGAGCCCAGAGAGGAAGGCCAAAAGGTCGAGATCCAGAGGGAAGGATCAGGAGGAGAACCCACCACCAACACCTCCATTTTGTCCCCATTCAACTTTAGCCATTTAAGGCCCATCCACTCCCCTATGAGTCATGCACTTTTGAAGGCAAGACGACACCTCAGTCCGATCGACATCTAAACGAATCAGGAACTGGGTGTCGTCAGCATACGAATAGCACCTGAAGCCGAAGGAGAGAATGAGGCACACTAAGGCCCGGATGTATACATTAAAGAGAATGTGAGAGAAAGCAGACCCCTGAGGTACACCACAAGTGAGATCAGAAGATTTAGAAAGAAAAGAGGAGAGCAGAAGAGATTGAGATCTATCCTTGAGAAAAGAGGTGTACCAAGCCAAGACTTGACCGGATATGCGAATTTGGGCCATGCAGAATTGCAGGGTAGGATGGTCAACTGTGTCAAAAGCCGCTGAAAGATGTAATCATTTCAGGGCTCCGACACCTCCTAAATCCACCAGCCTGGCCATAACATCCTGTACAGAGAATAGGACACTCTCAGTACCCCTGCCTGGCCTAAACCCATACTGGGTTGGGTCAAGGCAGTTGGAAAGCTCGAGAAAAGAAGACAGAAGTGGGGACACCAGCGATTCAAGAAGTTTCATAAGGGCTGGCAGAAAAGAAATTGGCCAGAAGTTAGCTGGCACGGAGGAGTCCAGGGAGGTTTCTTTAAAAGTGGAATGACTGTAGCAGCCTTTAGCTCCGGAGTGATAAATCCTGTTTGGCAGGAGCCATCAACGGCCTGCATAATCACCCCTAGGAGGTCTGGTGTAATTTCCTTCAAGACCCTCAATGGCACCACATCGGAGGGAGCACTGGATTTAAGTTGAAGAATGGCCTTGAGAACTGACTCTTCAGTTAAGAGAGGAAAAGAGGACCAGTCTGGTCGTGAGACATCAGTGGCTGCATGCAAGGAGATGTTACTGGAGATCGGCGCATTTGTTACCGAAAGGGTGTTCCCAGAGATGTTGGCATGAATATTCTCAATTTTTCTGATGAAAAACTGAGATAAAGAGTCGCATAACTCCTGAGTTGGCTTAACCGTAGGTAGACAGTTAACCACCGAGGATAGCGACTTCACCACAGCAAAGAGGGTATTGGTTTGACCCAAATATCTCTCAGAGCAAGATGTTATGAACACTGTTAGGTAAGATTTCCACAGATCTGGTAAATCTTCCTTTCCTGGTTCAACCCCAAAACTTTTTGCTTTTCTAGTGGGATATTTTTCATAAATACCTCAGTGAGTGGGAACCTTTTTCCACACTCACCTAATCTTTAACTCTTGTTTGTTTTGTTTGTTTGTTTATTTATAGGGTGCCAGAAAACCCTTGGGTAGCTGGGCGCACAGAGTAACAAGAATACTTAGAACTTGGTTACAGGTTACAGGTTACAGTGTTATCACATGTTGGTATTATATGTTATATACAGTAATTACATTATATAAAATCTTTACATATAGGTACATATTATAAACAGGAGATGCATTATGTACGTTTTACATGATAGAGTGGAGAGGTGCGTATGGTATCAGAGTGGAGAGGTGCGTATGGTATCAGTACACAATACACAAGGTCTCAAGTTCCAAAGGTCATTGCGATGGAGCCAGGTGCGGGTATGGTGCCTGAAGCTGTTGTAGGACTGATCCCGTCTTAGTTCAACTGGTAGGGCATTCCAGTACTGAGCTGCTTGCACAGGGAAGCTATTGCCTCCTGTTTTTTTTAGTCGGAATCTTGGGGTTTGGAGGCAGAAAGAGTTGGCTGTTCTGGTTGGTCGTGAAGAGGTTTTTCTTATTATTCTGTCCCTGAGGTATGGGGGGGCAGCATTGTTCAGGCATTTGAATGTTAGTGTGACAATTTTGAAGGTGATCCTATCGCTGATTTTTAGCCAGTTGTAGTTTCTACGTGCATTTGAAATGTGCTCTCTGACTGGGAGGTTCAAGGCCGTTCTGAGCGCGTGTTTTGCAGGGTTTGGAGTTTATTGACAACGTATTTGTTAGCGCCTGCATAAAGTGCGTTGCAGTAATCTAGTTTTGAGAGGATCAGTGCATTGGCTAGGATAATGCAGCTAGCTGGTGAGAGGAAGGGTCTGCATGCTTTAATGAGTTTGCCAGTGTAGGCAGTGGATGAGGCCAGGGAGTTCACTTGTTTCTTTAAGGACAATTTGGAGTCCAACTAGAAACCAGGGGTCTTCACCTCTTTGGCGACAGGGATTATATTGCCGTCGATATTGAAGGAACTGTAGTTGGAATCGAGTTTTTTTAAGTTGTTAGGTGAGCCTAGAATGAGGATCTCTGTTTTTTCGTCATTCAGGCAGAGGCCATGGGTTGCCATCCATGCCTGAATGAGTGTGTAAATTTTATTTACTAAAGCTGTATCCGTAGCGAAATTGCCCAAAAGGGGGATGAGGATCTGGGTGTCGTCTGCATAATTTGTGTAGGTGACACCCAGTCTGTCCAATTTGTCGAATAGAGGTTTAGTAAAGATATTGTACATCGTTGGCGAGACACAGGAGCCCTGTGGGACTCCAATTGTTGACTGGATAGGGTCTGCCGAGTCTAAGGTGGAGAAGACTTGCATACTTCTATTGTCGAGAAAGGATTGAACCCAGGCTATAGCTTCACTTGAGAAGTGGGCGGCTGACGCTAGGTGTTTGCAAAGTACTGCGTGGTCCACTAGGTCAAAGGCCGCCGACAGGTCAAGGAGGAGTAGCATAGCTGTGTTTCCTTTGTCGTTAAGTTCGTCAATTTGTGCTTTGAGATCTATAAGTGCGGTCGCAGTGCCGTGCTGAGGTCTAAAGCCAGATTGACGAGTGCCAAGGAGTTGGTTAGTCTCCAGGTATTTTAGAATTTGGAAATAGGCCACTCTGTCGATTATCTTCAGGAGGAAGGGGACCGTGGTGATGGGCCTATAGTTAGTGGGGACGGAGGGGTCCAGGGTTTGTTTTTTTAGCAGGGGGAGAACCCAGGACTCTTTTAAACTGCTTGGGACCGTGCTAGATGAGAAGGAGGCGTTGATAGGTTTGGTGACGAACGGGGCTAGGTCTCTGGCAGCATCCTTGATTATCTGGGCCGGGCAGTAATCACCTTTGCAGTTTGAGGGTTTTATTATTTATTTATATAGCGCTAAAAACCCGCAGGCATCAGAGCGCTTACAAAGAGACAGGACAACAGAAAATAAGGAGGGGACACGACGTGTGGTGGCCAGTGTTAATCATAGTCGGTTAGATATACTTCCGGGATTCATTTGAAAAGTAATGTTTTCAATTTTTTTCTGAAACGGAGGTAATTGGGTTCGAGCTTCAATGAGGTGGGAAGTTCATTCCATTTTTCGATACTTAAGGTCGGGAAGGCCTTGCCAAGGCAGTGCTGCTTTTTCGTTTTGGTTGTGTGCAGTTTACCTGTGTTGGAGGATCTAAGGAGCCTAGGTGGCTCGTACCACTTGAATTGTTTCTTGAGGTAAACCGGGGCTTTGCCATATAAACAGCGATGAACCATGGTGAGAGACTTGAAGGAGATTCTCTCTTTCATAGCCAACCAATGGAGAGCCTTCCTTTCTCCGGTGATGTGTTGTCTCCAAGTTCTTCCTGTGATCATTCTGATGGCATTGTTTTGGATTGTTTGGCATCTTTTCAAACATTTACTGTTGGCTCCTAAGAGTAGGGAGTTACCATAGTCCAATCTAGACAGTATAGTGGCTATAGTGACAGTTTAGTGAGGCAATGATTTTTTCAGTTTCATGAGTAGAGACTTTAGCAAATTTGAAAGGTGTTAAGCTAGGATTGGGAGAAGTTGTGGGTGTGGGCATACTGGGAGTTTCGCTGATAGAGAGCAAGGCTTTTTTTAGGGTAATTTTGGATTGTAGTGTTTTCACTTTATTTGCGAGGGCGTTTTGGATATTGGTACACCATTGCTTGTCTTTGGGTACGTTGTCAGGTGGTGGTATAGGAGATTCAAGTTCTCGCAGGATTGCAAATAATTCCTTTGTATTGGAGCACGCGTTAGAGATTCTGTCATTATAGACGTCTTTTTTAGCTTGAATGATTGTTTTCTTGTAGTTAGTAGCGCATAGTTTGAGTTTAAGTTTTTTTTCAGCTGTAGGGGTGTGTCGCCATACAGTTTCAAGCTTCCTTTTTTCCAGTCTCAGTTCTTTTAGATGGGGGGTGAACCAAGTATTGAGGTGGGATTGTTGTTTACTTTTACAATTCTTCAGTGGGGCAACGGTGTCCATGGCTGTGGCCATGGTGTTGTTATATATTCTGACCATGGTATCTGGGTCAGAATCTGTTGGCAGGGCATTGATGGTTGGTAGGAGTAGGGGTAAGATATTGTCAGGTGTGATATTTTTTCTGGATCTAGTGGGCACCGATGGTGCCATTATTTTTTCAATCCTGAGCATCTTGTTGAATGTTAGGTAGAAGTTAATGAGGAAGTGGTCAGTCCATGGCTGGGGTGTAATTTTGGTGATGGTAGTAGGGCAGTTGGAGGTGGCCACCCAGTCTAATATTCTCCCTTTGTGTTGGGTGGGGGTGAGAACTTGTTGGGTGAGTCCGTGTCCCTCAAGCATGGTGGCAATAGCTTGCGCTTGTTTGTCATCTGGGTCATTAAGACCTAGGTTAAGATCACCAAGGATCATTGTCTGGGATGACTTTTTTGTGTTGCTCGCTAAGAGGCTGGATAATTCCTCTTCGAATAGGCCGAGGGGCCCTGGTGGCCTATAAATGATAGATAGCTAGAGTTTAGCATGGGGATATTGGTAATTTAACAGTCAGGAGTTCGCAGGGTTTTAGGGTGGGCGGTGGTGTTAATCTTACATTCAGGTTGGATTTGGAGATGATGGCTAAGCCGCCGCCTCTGGCGTTCTGGCGGTCCAGTCTTAGTAGTTGATACTCCTTCGGTATAGCTAGGGAGAGGGCTGGACCAGGTGCCAGTGACGGTGTAACCGCGTGGTGGTATCCCGTTGGTAAATACGACTGATAAGGAGGCCCAAATGATTTCCAATGGAACTTCAAAATGGGGAGTAACTGTTAGGTAAGATTTCCACAGAGCTGGTAAATCTTCCTTTCCTGGTTCAACCCCAGAACTTTTTGCTTTTCTAGTGGGATATTTTTCCTTCAGACCTCAGTGAGTGGGAACCTTTTTCCACACTCACCTAATCTTAACTCTTTTTATGGGTGTCATTTTTAAGACTCTCCATAGTGTCTTTTTAAAGTGATCATGTTTAACAACTTATTGGCAATAAGTGCCTGATGTTACTGGGTTGCCCTAGGGGCTCCCCATTTAACTTTCTTGTGCTAACCTTGAGTGAACTACAGTTCCCAACGGTACAAAGGATCTTTGTATCCCTTTTACATTTTATTCTGTGAAACCAGCACACCCCAGCTTATGTGGAGTGCTGGGGAGATACAATGTATCCCCTTTCACCTTAAAACTGTAACAATTATGTTACAGTGACAAGCTTACCTTTAATGACTGGTGGCAGTGATACCTTTTACTAATTTGGTGCACCTTTACCGCGGGTTGTGATAACAGCTGCAGTAAAGGGACCTAAAGGTGCTCATTTTACCAAAATGGCCCCTGTCTTCTTTTTCTGCCATTTTAATATTCCTTGTCATTTCTTGTTCCTTCCCCTGATATCCAGGGTGGGAAATTCCTTTGTGTGATTTTTGTCTTCGGCGGGAGTCCCCTGGACACCCCGCCCAGGCTCCAGTCAGTCTGTAAGCACAGGAAGTGGGGGAAGAGTCCAAAACTTCCCCATCCTTTGTCTTACGCCTTGCATCAACTGGGACAAATCCCAGTGGGGGGCTCGCTGTCCTGATTAGACAACCAGATGCCCCTTTCTTGCAAAATGCGGGGAGAGAATGCAGAAGTTGTGCTGTAGTTCCTGATAAATACTGGAAACCTGGAAGCTGAAGTCATGTCGACCACTGGAACATAAAACCGAAGAGGATGACGAAGGAAAAGCGGCAGAGACGATTTCCAGCAACTGGAGAGCCTGCTGTGTAATCGGAGCCTGCTGCAGCCCTTCCTTCCAATCGACCTGGGGTCTCCGGAAACGATGACCCAAACCCAGAGCCTAATGAGACCCACTAGACTCAAGAAGAACTGCATTTTGAGCCATCCCATGGGTTGCTGCGTCCTTCTGTTCTTGCAATACCCCAATACCCTGGGACCTACAGCCACTGTGCGGTGCACGGTCTTCCGAATTCTGAATCTCACTGAAACTTCGTGGGTATCTTGATGTATCTCCAGAGACACGAATCGAGTCTGAAAATTCCCCTCACAAGAGTGCTGGACCTTTAAAATGATGAGAATTCAACCACAATATTCTGTCTTCTTCTGTGCTCCTTGAAAAGGCATCAAATCTGCAGAACCACATTCAGCCACAAGATAAATCTTGCCTAGATCCTTCTTCATTGAGCCCTACTGCAAAGTCCCTTCTGAGGTCTTGTGTTCCGTCTCCAGGACAAGGAATCCAGTGACCGGGTATTTGGCTGCAGTCCCTGAAGTTCTCCTGCTGCAATCTCTTCTTCATTGCTGAGGTACTGTGTTGGCTTGGGTATAAAATTACCTTAAGCCTGTTGGGATTTCTGTGTAGCTTTGGGGTGTCTTCTGTGATTGGGAGGTCCCTCATCCAGTGCACCCAGTCCCACTGCTAGAATCCTGCTGGGGTGTCTTCTGTGAAGCCCCTGGACCCTTTGCTAACCCTAGAAGCAAAGTACTCACTTGTTTGCCAGTGTTCCTAAGGAACTCTGACTTTTGCTACTAGAGAACTTATTCTAACACTGCCTGTTGGTCACTAGTCCTAGTGACCCCCTTTCTGCCACTGAGAACACTCATGCTCTAAGGGAAATACTTTGAAGGGATTGGGACTTCTGCCTAGAAAAGAAATCAAGTGTTTTACTTACTTGTAAAGAGTTGGTTGGTAACTGTAATTCTAGGAGTGAACAGTTACAAAAGTTCTTAATGACCTTGAATGTTTGATGCACTATTCTTAAAAGTATGGTTAACATCTTTTCTTCCTTAGCCACTGTTTTACCAGTCTAAAAGATAGTATATGTGAAGGTATTTTACTCTCCTGTGATTAGGTTGTGCCTCTTTACAAAAGTAATGTGTTGGTTTCACCAGATTATTCCTGTAGGGTAATTGTATGAGTGTCCTCCAACTGTTGGTATCACCAGGTTAGTCCTGTTAGGATAACTGTATGAGTGTCCCCCAACTGGGTCTTGCTTCCCCTGACTTGCTGCTAGCCTGTCCTTAATAAGTCTACATTAGGTTGTTGCCTACCTAGAATAACTATTCAGTAAA